>NC_081552.1:67380454-68580454 GCF_963082655.1 Stomoxys calcitrans | reverse complement strand
GCCGTTAACCACATAAGCGGTGACAAGTTGGTTGGTCAAACCGCTCGACTTGTATTTCTCAGAGGCATAAGTTAGGAAATAGAAATGCTTCATGTTTTTCGCGTATATTATTTGAATTTGCGGTCAACAAAGAGTGTAAATATTGTAAAAAAAGATTAGTATATCCAGATGGGAACAGGGAAATTTACCAAAAAGAAAGGAACGCATTATTTTAAAAATCTTTTGAATTTGCTTTCCATAAAACTGATGATCGCAGTAGTGTATTCCAGTGAACGTTTTAGAATTTGAGTAGTTACAACAGAGTACATGGTGTTCATTGCAAATATAGATTAGGTTGGTCGAAAAGATGATGCGGATATTAATCCGCGCCATGCACCTATGGACACACACCCAAACCAGTATTTGGCTTGTTGAGCGCTCTAAATCCAAGATCGGTTTATATGGCAGCTATATCAAAACATGAACGAATGTGACCCATTTGCAAGCCCAACCGACCTACACTAATAAGAAGTATTTGTGCAAAATTTTAAGCGGCTAGCCCTACTCCTTCGAAAGTTAGCGTGCTTTCGACAGACAGACGGACATGGCTAGATCGACTTAAAATGTCATGACGATCAAGAATATAAAAACCATTATGGGGTCTAAGACGAATATTTCGAGTAATTACAAACAGAATGACGAGATTAGTATACCCCTATCCTGTGGTGGAGGGTATAAAAAAGTATGTTGGAAAAAGAAAATCTAAGACTCATACAATTTAAAGTCCCTTGTGATACTGTAGTAGCGACCAAGGCATCTGCTGGGAATCGAAACCACGACTTCCGCTCTTGCAATCCGAACATGCTTCGGCTACCGGGGCGCCTAAAATGAATTTGTTGGGCGAGAGAAAAATTTTTAAAAAATTGCATACAAGAAAGATTTGGTAATCCCTTTAGTTTTGTTTTAGTTTGTATAACAATGCTTAAGATTTCCAACATAGGCTGTTTAGTTTTTTTTTTAAGAAGTAAAAGTGAAGAGTGTTAATTTGCTTATTTCAATGAATCGCCCGTTCAACATTCCTTATAAAGATTTGCTTACACAAATGTTCTCACATTCTTTACTACTTACCAACTTTAGCCGCCTAAGATATCAAATGTCCAACGCCTGTTCTTAAGACCATTGCGATATTCATACCTTAATAAAAACAAAAAATATGTCTCTGCGACCGTTTAAGGCTCCCAATTGCAGACCCCACTTGCATTAAAAACATTAACTCATATTCATTCAGTTGAACAACAGCTCGAAGTAGTAAATGCAGGAAATTACATTATTTGCTAGCATACCATATTCGTTTATAAAAGGGCATAACATTCAAATATACGGACATACCAATGGTAAACATGTCTATGAATTTGGTCAATGGGTTATGGCACAATTGTTGTTGAGTGTCGTTTGAAGCGCAACTTTACTAAGAGTGGCATGCGTCATGCGCCATGTTCGTTTGAAGAAAATCTGGCCCAAACCAGAAGTAACTTTATATGAAAAATTTTAGAATTTATTGAATTGAAAAAAAGGCTAATTAATTTTTAAAAGGAATGTTATGCAGTAGTGGCATGATATTCAATCCAAGATCCGATAAGAATTTTTGAAAGAGTAATAAATTAAGCTTTAATTGAGTTTTTTGAAGTGTCCGTCAACTAATGACCAGTGGGTAAAAGCCTATTTAGCGGATGTCACGAAGCTTAGAATATGATATGTGAATGGTCAATACTTCTTCAATTAGATATTCGTTGGAAAAAAGGTAAAAGAGGTCTAGCGTTGAAAAAGCCTTTTTGTTGCCATATTCAAAACACAGAATGCTTTCTTCATGCGATTTCAATAGAACAAACATTCTAATTCAATCGACTAAAAAGACACCCATAAAAATGTGTTTGTTGGAAACTTTCAGCAAACATAGCCTATTGATCTTTAAACAATTTTTTTTTTACCGTGGGAGAAACATGTTCCAAATTGTCTTACCCCATAGAGCCACTGCAAGCGCATTTATTGAACAATCTTCACAAAATGTTGTACAAAGCTTTCCTCGACGACTTTCGGAATATCTGTAAGTTTGGTTGAAATCGGTTCGGATTTAGATATATCTCCCATATATATATGTTCGCCCGATATAAAGGAAAATTGCAATAAATTGCTCATTTGTTAGCCGATTTTCTTGAAATTTTGGAGAAAGGATTTTCTTATGACTCTTAATATTACTGGTAAATTTGTGCACAATGCTTTCCTCGTTGCTTACCACAACAACCAAAAAGTTTTGGTCGCTTCAGATTTATATATAGCTCCCATATATATGATCGTCAGATTTTGGGTAATTTGTTATTATGTTCCATTTGTCAACAATAGTATAGCATCTTTGCTTTGCTCGAAATTTGATAGGTGTTGTTTAAAAACCCATCAGAAAACATCCACCGAGGTCCATCAAAAGGTCTTCAGATTTAGATATAGCTGCCAGTTTGTACTTACAGGGTACTACCCGACTTTTGCCTTTTCTTACTGGTTTTCTATGTATTCGTTCGCCAATTCAATGAAAACGGCCTTTATAATATCAGCTGTTTTCAATGAATTGGCGAACGAATCGAGTACAACAAGAAACAAATAAAGGCGTGCTAAGTTCGGCCGGGCCGAATCCTTGGAACCCACCACCATGGATTCTGCTAAAAATTAACAAAATAAATTTAGTTGAAGGTGGTAATTTTATTCTACATGTGTTTTTGTTTACGTTTCCATTAAAATGCGTTTGAAAATAGGCAATAGAGGGCGCTAAATTTAATGTTATTGCTACTCGCTTGAAGTGGCTTAACGCCTATAACATTGATAATCATGTGGTAGTTGTCTGTGTGACTGCCTATTAAATATTCATCAGTTAGTCTAGAACTATATTAGCCAGTATATTTGTTTGCCACCTTTGCGCAGATGTGTACATGACCATCTGTACCGCTGAACATCTGGGTTTGAAACCTAGCGAGGACTTCAGAATACATTTTGTGATGGCCATTTCCAGCGCCCTGCGGCACGTCGTTTGGACTTGCCTCGGAAAGAAAGGTCCTTTAACGATGGGCTAAAATTTGAATCAGAAAACCTGATTGATATGTGAGTTATATCGTTGCTGTTACTGTGATGGCCACCGTGGAGCTAATGTTTGCATCTTCGCCTATAAATCCGAAAGAATCGTCATAGTTTTTGGAGCAAGGCGGCCTACATTGTCTATTTAACCTAAATTAATTAAATCACACAGTATCCGGTTGGGTCATTATGATTGATCGAACGTTTTAGGGTGAGGTGGTCCCCTATTCATATTACCAGAATAAAGATATCAGATTCGCAGCCCACAACCTCTTATAATATTTTTAAAACGGCCTTTATAATATCAGCTGTTTTCAATGAATTGGCGAACGAATCGAGTACAACAAGAAACAAATAAAGGCGTGCTAAGTTCGGCCGGGCCGAATCCTTGGAACCCACCACCATGGATTCTGCTAAAAATTAACAAAATAAATTTAGTTGAAGGTGGTAATTTTATTCTACATGTGTTTTTGTTTACGTTTCCATTAAAATGCGTTTGAAAATAGGCAATAGAGGGCGCTAAATTTAATGTTATTGCTACTCGCTTGAAGTGGCTTAACGCCTATAACATTGATAATCATGTGGTAGTTGTCTGTGTGACTGCCTATTAAATATTCATCAGTTAGTCTAGAACTATATTAGCCAGTATATTTGTTTGCCACCTTTGCGCAGATGTGTACATGACCATCTGTACCGCTGAACATCTGGGTTTGAAACCTAGCGAGGACTTCAGAATACATTTTGTGATGGCCATTTCCAGCGCCCTGCGGCACGTCGTTTGGACTTGCCTCGGAAAGAAAGGTCCTTTAACGATGGGCTAAAATTTGAATCAGAAAACCTGATTGATATGTGAGTTATATCGTTGCTGTTACTGTGATGGCCACCGTGGAGCTAATGTTTGCATCTTCGCCTATAAATCCGAAAGAATCGTCATAGTTTTTGGAGCAAGGCGGCCTACATTGTCTATTTAACCTAAATTAATTAAATCACACAGTATCCGGTTGGGTCATTATGATTGATCGAACGTTTTAGGGTGAGGTGGTCCCCTATTCATATTACCAGAATAAAGATATCAGATTCGCAGCCCACAACCTCTTATAATATTTTAAATCTCAGGAAGGACCTGAATACTTGGACACAAATTTAATCCCAAATACCTTTCATTTGAATCGCACATAGCCATGATAGGCTAATATGCCCAGCTGAGGTACTTTTTAGGGGTGGAACGATCCCCAAATTACTTGAACCTCATTTTTTATGTCATATTCGCAATCTACTCCTGAAAACCTTTTATTTGAGTCCCATATTGATATATACGTCCAATATGCCAGTTTGGGGGAGTTTTGGGGATGAGGTGGCCCCTTGGTTATTTGGACCCAATTTATAATACCATATTCGTATTTTACTCTCCAATACCTTTCATTTGATACCCATATTGTCCCAATCGGAAAAATTTTGAATTTGGATGGTGTTTTTGGGGTACCCTCACGCCAACTTCCGATATCAAAAAATTATATAGGCTATTGCTCCTTCCAGACCATATTCGTAATCTACTCACGAATACCTTTCATTTGAGTCCCATATTGTCATTAACGTCCAATATGCATATTTTTGTGGGTTTTGGGGTCGTGGCAGCCCCCTTGGTACTTGAACCCTACTTTTAATATAAAATTTTGTATTCTACTCCCGAATACCTTTCACTTGAGTCCCATATTGTCCCTATCGGTTCACTTTTAAGTTTGAGTAGTACTTTTGGGGTAAGGGGTAGTGTCCACCCCCCATGCGATATAAAAAAATTATATAGCCTATTGCTCCTTCCGGACCACTCCCCACAATCTGTGACAATTTCAAAGAAATCGGTTCAGCCGTTTTTGAGTCTACACGGAACAAAGAAATTTGCAAACCCACAAACAAATTTACAAACCCCCAAACAAACAAATATACAAACAAACAAACAAACACAAATTCATTTTGACTCTATACGAAACAAACCAATTTACAAACCCACAAACAAACAAACAAATACAAATTCATTTGTATACCCTATACCATAGGAGGGGGTATACCAATTTGGTCATTCTGTTTGATCGTCATGTCAGTTTAAGTTAATCTAGCCATGTCCGTCCGCCTGTCTGTCGAAAGCACGCTAACTTTCGAAGGAGTAGAGCTAGCCGCTTGAAATTTTGCACAAATACTTTTTATTAGTGTAGGTTGGGATTGGGATTGTAAATCGTTCCATGTTTTGATAAAGCTGCCATATAAACCGATCTTGGGTCGTGACTTCTTGAGCCTCTAGAGGGCACAATTCTCGTTCGATTAGACTGAAATTTTGCACGTGGTGTTTTGGTAGCACTTCCAATAACTGTGCTAAGCATGATTCAAATCGGTTTATAATCTGATATAGCTGCCATATAAACCGATCTTGGGTCTTGACTTCTTAAGCCAATAGAGAGCCCAATTCTCATCCGATTTGGCTGTAATTTTGGATGAGACGTTTTGTTATGACTTCCAATAACTGTGGTGAGTATGGCGTAAGTCGGTATAGAACCTGATATACAATAGCTCCCATATAAACCGATCTGGGATCTTGACTTCTCGAGCTTCTAAAGGTCGCAATTATTATCAGATTTTTCTGAAATTTTGCATAACGGCTTCTCTCATGACCTTCAACATACGTGTCTAATATGGTCTGAATCGATCAATAGCTTGATACAGCTCCCATATAAACCGAGCTCCCGATTTTTCTTTTTGAGTCCCTACAAGGCGCAATTCTTATCCGAATGAACTGAGATATCGCACAATGACTTCTACAATGTTCAGCATTCATTTATGGTCCGAATCGGACTATAACTTGATATAGCTCCAATAGTATAAGAGTTCTTAATCAATATTCTCCATGGTGGAGGGTATATATGATTCGGCCCGGCCGAACTTAGCACGTTCTTACTGGTTATATATATAGCATAGCTGAGCCCGGCCCACTCTGCTGCTCTCCATAATGCTATGTTAGAGAAAAGTACTCTAGATTTGGAAATTTCTTCCTAATTTCAGTTAAAAATGTATTTCAATTTTCCTGTGGATTTTTCTTCTCTCAAATACCTCTTATTTAAACTCCAATAAGTAAAAGTCCTGTTTAAGGGTCTAGTGAATCCCCAGACACTTGGTTTCAAAAGTGGAAGTCAATTTCGTGCTCTACTCCCAAAAACATTTCATTTAAGATCCATACTGCCATGGTCGGTAAATATGTCCGATTTGACATATTTATGTTGGGGTGACCCACCAAACACTTAGTCCCACAATTGGATATCAGATTCGTTTCTACTCTCAAATACCTTTCATTGGATAACCATTTTGTAGTGATTGTTCTATAAATCCATTTGGCGGGTTTTGGGGGTGGTCGGCCCTCCTAGGCACCCCACCTCTAATTTTTGATTTTAGGTTAATGTAAGAGTGCCATCAAAATTTCGCTTATATCGTCCTACCCATCTCCGAGATCTGGTGTTTTTGAAAATTATTGTTAAGGCCGGTCTTAGAGTGGGAAAATTAAAAAATAATACCGAAAACAACCGCAACGAAGTCATAACGAAGATAAATGCCGTATGATCAATTTACTGGCTGTTTTCAATTGGATCAATTAAATCCATTTGAAAACAGTCAGTAGGTGGCGCTTACTTAAATGTTAGATCTACTACTCGCTCGGAGTGGATTAACTCATGTAACGTTGATCATCATGTGGTAGTTGTTTATGAATGACTATATGATTTTAAATCAAATCAAATTGCCTTATTAAACGATTTTCTGTGGTAAAGAACTAATTTGACAGTCTATATATTTGGTGCGGTGGCGATAGTTCTTACTATGCTAATCTAGTCATTCCATTTGTAGCACCTCGAAGTATTCCTCTAAGACCCCATAAAGTATTTATATTCTTGATCGTCTCGACGTTCTGATTCGATCGAGCTATATCCGTCCGTCTGTCGGAATCTCAATAGCGGTCAAGATTTCGACAGATGGACGGACAGGGCTAAATCGACTCGGACGATCAAAAATATAAATTCTTTATGGGGTCTTTGACGAATATTTCGAGGTGCTACAAACGGAATGACTAGATAAGTACACCCCATCCTATTGTGGTGGGTATAAAAATGTTGAATTTAATTTACTTTTAGACCTATAAGTAAGGTGAAAAACATCCGCCCAGCCGAAGGCCGTTTAATTTCTCCCTCTTTGGAATGCAGTAGCCATTTTTATTTAGAAGATTGTTGACTTTATTTTACTGTTGGACCTATGAGAGAGGAGAAAATCTTAATCACGGCTGAAGGCCGGTTAATTTTACCGCTTTTTGGAATGCAAAGGTAATTTGTTTTTAGAAAAAATTTTGAACAATGCCTTCGGCCGGGCTTAAAGTTGTCCCCTCTTTCATAGGTCCAACAGTAAAAAAAAGTCTACATATTTCTAAATAAAGATGCTCTGTGCATTCTTCACAGTGGGAAATAAGCCAACCATCGGCAGGGCTTAGGATTTTCTCCTCTCTCATAGCTCCAACAGGAAAATAGAGTCAACATTTTTCTAAATAACCAGTAAGGAAAGGCAAAAGTCGGGCGGAGCCGACTATATAATACTCTACACCTACCCTACAATTTTAAATTCGGACAATATATAAATGTATATGAGAGCTATATCTAAATCTGAACCGACTTTCAAACAGATCGTTTGAAAATTGTTGCTACTACGGTCATAAAAGTGCAAATCTGGGATAAAATTTGTGTGTGTGCTCCATCCAAATTTAAACCGATTTGGATGAAATCTCGTAGATATGTAAACATCAGTAACAAAACAATCCGTGCCAAATTTTGTGCAGATCGGTTATGTGTTTATTCCAGCCATATAAGTATAAGTCGTGCGATATATATACATGGGAGCAATATCCAAATCTGAACCGATTTTGATGAAATCTTGCAAGTATGTTAAGATCAGTAACAAAACAATTCATGCCAAATTTTGTGCAGATTGGTTGAAAATTGTAGTGACTACGGCCATTTAAGTGCAAATCGGGCGATACATATATGGGAGCTACATCAAAATCTGAACCGATTTTAGTGAAATCTCGCAGATATCTTAAGATCAGTAGCAAAACAATCCGTGCAGATCGGTTGAAAATTGGAGTTACTACGGCCATTTTTACCAAAATAGCGTTCGTCCTTGGGCCAAAAAATTGATACGTACAAAATTTCGTGATGATTGGAAAACACATACGACCTGCACTTTGATTACAAGAACACATGAACTCACAGACGGACGGACGGACCTGGCTAAATCGAATCAGAAAGTGATTCTGAGTCGATCGGTATACTTATCAATGGGTCTAGCTCTTCTCCTTCTTAGCGTTGCAAACAAATACAGTAGGGTATGAGAATACCTTTTTCATTCCAATGAGGGGGAAATTAACCGGCTTTCGGCTGTGATTTTCATTTCTTTTCTCTCATACGTCGATCCGTGAACTGAAGTCAACAATTTTCTATACAAATTCTTTATGCATTCTAAATAGGGAATTTTGTGGAGTTTTTTGGGTGTAATGACATTGTCTGAATTTTGTAACAAACTCTATATATTAGCGAAAATGTTTTTCGATTAACACCCAAATCGAAAATTAAATATAAATAAAGATGGGTATTATGGCATATTTAAATATTAAAATGTCACAATATCCAAGTCCAAAATTTGGATTTTTGGATTATCATTTGGGCTTTCTGTTATTTTGTTCGTTTCGAGATTGTCCATTTAAGTTTCATTTTTCAAAATTTTCATATTCGGAAGTGCTTTCAGTAGGCACACTTACATACAACTTATTCTTTTACTGATAACCAGTTCGAATGCACTTTGAAAAAACGGAGTTTAGAATAGAATTCACATATGATTTTTGCTCCATTAGTTTGTTGTATAAATGAATGTCCTTCTTCAATCATTCCAGTAGAAACAGCCATACCTTTGGCAATTTGTAAAGCTCATTCCTTTTTACTTCCTTTTATAGTTATCCTTTTTCTAAAAGGATAAATATAAAAATGTCAAATAAATTTGACATGAGTTCTGAGCTAATATTCTTAGTATCCAAGAAACGCTGTATACACACATTCAAAAAAAAGCCTTTATCGTACATCTTTTCTTCAGTTATGGTGATTTCGATTGTGCAAAAAATGTGTAGCAAATGTTTCACTGAAATCGTAATTTTGTGTTTTTTTGACCAAAAAAGTGTAACTCCACCACCAAGAGTGTGTTCGTTTATTATGGTGTTGCCTACCAAGAATGGAAAAATGTTGCATTTCTTATACCGTGCCCAAACTACGGTGGAGAATGTCGCGCTTTAAATCAGCGGCTATCATGAGACAAATTTTTTTGAATGTTTGGAAAAAGTGGCAAAATATTAAAAATAAATAAATAAAAATGGAAAAAGTGAATCCTAACTGTATATTATATGCATTACTAGAAAAGTTCTTCATTGGAAGACGTGGATGCGATGTTCGATGAACATGTTCGATTGAAAATGCAAAAATTGTAACACTATGAGAGGATTGTGGCGACATTTGCAAAATGTTGTCCCGTGTAAGTCCAACATTAGTGTAAATATTTTTTCAGAATCGAAATCACCATTAGTTATTCACTTTATCTGAGTACGCCTTTACTTTCCCTTTTAAAATGCGATATTTTGTAGAAAAAAATGTACTATGTTTATGAAGCTGTCAAACCAAAACACTGTCACAATATGACTATTTTTAAAAATTTGACATGTTTCAAGACGATTTACCTAAATGAAAACGGTAAACACTAATATCAATATTTATATTGCAAAAATCGTCACCAATTTAATTACAGTTAAGCCACATATAATGACAAAATCCAAATGCTTATTTTTCTCCTCCATGTTAAATATTTGCTCTATAATAGTTTGTTCGATCGCTCAAACGCTACATTGCCATCAGTCATTGATGAGCCATAAGTCGTAAAATGCAAAAAACTGTCAGGCGTAAATGAAATAAAATGAAATACGCTTTAAAAATACCGCCTTAGTAAAATGAAAAAAAAAAGCGAACACTTCATATGACAAAAAGCTGTCTCAAAGTAAAATTACTGGAATGGCAAAGATCTCTTAACGAATAAATAAATATTTAAAAGTGTTTTTTTTTTTTGAGTTGGGGATCTTTAAATGCTTTGCTTCTGTGTATACCAAGCAATTTAATTATTTTTATTTACTTATTCGTTTTTTTTTTTTGCACTATTCCCTTATGTCATTGTTCAAATGATTTATTCCTCTTTACACATGTCTATTGTTGTTTAGAATATTAATTAGAAATGAGAATTCGATGCTATTGTGAAAAGACAGGAAAACTTTATATTCGTTAAAATAAAAATGAACAAAAATAAACTATTTAATCAAAAACACTGTCATAATATATATATATATATTTTTTTTTTTCAAATTAAAAACATACCACAATACTAGTTGTAAAGTTTTTACCTTCTGAACTGAACTGAACTGTTATATGAAGTATTTTTCTGTATTTTGTTTTCTTATCGCCATAATTTTAAGTACAATTTTTTTATTAACTTAGTAGTCGTCTGCCTTTTTTCTTAACAACGTTCATCAAGTTGGGTGTACATTGAAATGTTCACATTGTATATATTGATCAATGTACAAATATCTCCCTCTCTCTGTATATAGTACATCACAGCCCGTATATGAGTATGATTATGTATGTATATATTGTACAAACATTTTGCTAATTGATAATAATTTTACGTACTCTCTATGCACTTGTCTTCTCGAACGTCTTTATTAACTAACTAATTAACAGATTTGAGCGAATTGAAATAAGAAAATAGAAACGAGTGCTCCTTCACACAATTTCTACTATCGCATAGTTCTCGATTGTTCTCTGGTTCAAGAAGAGTAATTCAATGCAATTTGTTATTAAAAAGTTATGAAACAAAAGAAATATTAGTCAGAATTTTTTGTATTAAATAAGCAAAATGACAGCTCAAACATCGCTTTTGTTTGATATACCAGCTAAAAATCATTTAAGAAGTACATGATTGTAGTGTTATTGTAATAAAGATTGCACGGATGGATGAATAGCAGATTGTAAAGAGATTTTGCTCAACAAAAGAAAACTTTTCGGACACTGCCATAGCACTTTTTTCCAAATCGATTTTTTTTCAACACATGCATCGAACTATCAATTTCCGACCCTTCAAAGTATATAAATTTCGGATCGTCATTCGAAAAATTCTAAGACGATTTAACAAAGTCCGTGTGTCTATCCATCTGTCCATCCGTCTGTTGTAATCCCTCTACAGCCTTCAAAAATTGATATATTGAGCTGAAATTTGGCACAGATACGTCTTTTTGATGTACGATGGTTAAGTTCTTGAACGAGTCCAATTGGACCATATTTGGATATAGCTGTCATATAGACCGATCTGCCGATAAAGTTTCTGAAGCCCATAAAAGCTTTATTTATTACCCGATCTCGCTGAAATTTTGAAAAAGTGGGTGGTTTAAGGCCTCCCAACATCCGATGCGAATATGGTTCAGATCGAACTATATTTAGATAGAGCTGCCATATAGACCGATTTGCCGATAAGTGGTCTTAAGCCCTAAAAGCTTTATTTATTACCCGATTTCGCTGAAATTGTAAACAGTGAGTAGTTTAAGTCCTTCCAACATCCGATCCGAATATGGTTCAGATCGGACTATATTTAGATATAGCTGCCATATAGACCGATCTGCCGATAAATGGTCTGAAGCCCATAAAAGCTTTACTTTTTATCCGATTTCGCTGGAATTTGAAACAGTGAGTTGTTTTAAACCACCCGCTATCTGACCCAAATATAGTTAATATCCGAATGTATAAAGGTATAGCGGTCATATTGACCGGCACGCGGATTTCGTCGAAATTTGAAATAGTGAGTTGTCTTAAACCTCCCGACATCCGACCCACATATAAGTCAGATCAGACGATTTATGGCAGCAATATCTATAGCTGTCATATAGACCGATCTTCCAATATAGGGTCTTATTCGAAAAAAGTAAATTTATTGTCTGAAAATGTTACTTGTATATAAGTTCACGGGGCCTGAATAAAATATGATCGAGATCAGCCATTATTAAAATATGATTACAGATATAGTAGTGGAGCTATAATAATGTAGGATGATTATTATATCTTTGTTTAATTTTGTCCAGATCGGTCCAAATTTGGTTATACGTTCCATATTTAAGGATCTCTCAATTTAATGTCTTGGCCCTATAAAAAGTCCATTTATTATTCGACTTCGTTGAAATTTGACGCAGTGACTTATGTTAGGCTTTTCGACATCCATGTCCTATATGGTTCAGATCGGTTTATATTTATTTTATAGCTGCCAAAAAGACCAATAATTTGTTTTACAATATTGAACAGTGACTTATATTTATTTAACCACTCCGCGGCGAATTTGGGTGCTTAAGTTATCCAATTTTTACCGGATTGTGACGAAAGGCGGTTTACATATATACCCGAGGTGGTGGGTATCCAAAGTTCGGCCCGGCCGAACTTAATGCCTCTTTAATAGTTTTTAATGTAGTCTCAAATTGTTTTTATTTTATTACTGGACATCTGGATATTGTTCAATTTGGACATTTGAATGCCTTTTATTCTCATAACATTCTACGCAAACAAGCTCAAAATATTAAGCAAATATATAATTTTTGAACATTTTACGAAAAACAATCTTCATTTTGCCTAAACGATTGCTTTAAATTCTCCTTTGAACTTTACTAAAATCGATCGAAAAGTCCATATACTCCTGTAATCCAAAATGTGAGAATATTGAAGAATTATTCCCATATTTTGCATCATGTTATTATAAGTACTAAGTTTTCCTAATTTTTGGAGAAAAAGTGAAAAGGTGTTAGATATCTACTTTTTTACTGTTGAATTTTTTTCTTTTTTCGCCAATTTCTGATAATTTTCTTAAGCAAAAAAATCGAAAATGTTAAATGTTTTCTAACGCAGTATCCTCACTAAACACTGTTTTAGAGTTCCAAACGTTATAGCAATATAAAAAAATTAGTTTCATAAAAAAAATTACTTTGCATACTTATAAGGGATCAGCGGAGGTCAGGGGTTAGCATGTATGCCTGTGACGCTTAACGTCTGATTTCAAATCCCCACGAGGTTATTAGCCGAGCAAAGTTCTCTAAGTGGAGTCGCTCTGCGACAAGCCGTTCAGACTCAGGAATAAAAAGGAAGTCCCTTATCATTGACATTAAACTTGTATCGAACAGCATTCAATCATATGATAGAAGTATTCTCGTTGTTCCGTAATGGAATGTTCATGAGCTAATTTGCATTTTTACTAATTGGGTTAATAAAAATCTCCCCCATTTGTATGAATATCTCTTTTTAGGGAGTTTTGGATTTTTTTTTGTCAATATTTTTCGAATTTGTCACAATTTTTCCCACTTTCCGTTAAAGGAATTCGTTATTCGCGAAACTTTTCTATTGCTTAACTTTTCTATGGGAAATTTTGAAATTTCTTTTATTGAATATGCAATCATTTGTATTTATTGTAATTATAATTACTCAAAATTTTTAACATTGATTGATTTTAACTGATATATTATGTGTTCACAGTGGGTTTCGTATAAATTACATTAAGTATGATTTTGTCAATTATAGAATTTCAAGAAAAAAAGAAAATTGGAACTAGAAAAACATTTTTAATTTGATATGGTTACATCAGTTCGGGATTGTAAAATCGGTTTTTCTGGTTCCTTCAAATCTTTAACTTTACGCATTGTCAATACGTTGTTATTGCTCTATCATGAAAATTTTTTTACCAACCACATTTGTTGATAATAATATAATTTTTTCCGAGCATACCATTTTATTTTATGAAAATTTTTAAGTTAAATTTTTTTAGAGATCAAATTTTACGAATATTTAGTAACGAAAATTAAAAAAAACCAAAAATTTTATCTTTAGAAGAAATTTCATTGCACTTTGTTCTGTTGAGAAAATTTCACTTAATTTTTGTTTAAGAAAGGGTTTTATGGGGATTTTGTCTTAATAAACTGTCGATGACATTTTGCTTTTAGAATAAAATTTGTCTTAAAACATTTTATTGAAATTTTGTCTCTAACAAAATGTTTAAGTTCAAATCATCGGCTCGTTCCTTTCTCTACCCTCCCCCTTTCAGCTTGTTCACACAGCTAGATGTAGAAGGAGTAGCATTTATGGTGTTCCTACAACTTGCCATGAAGCTTGTTCGCTAGCTCGGATCGTAGGGGGATTCTTCGCATTCGCGGAGATTGCCCTACAAACTCTCATTTTTCTTGTTTGCTCAGCCGGTCTGTAAGAAGTATACTTAAGAGAACTTTCTCTCTTTACCCTCTCTTGGGAGCTTGTTCGCCTAGCTCGGATATAGAGAGAAACTTCCAAAATCAAAACGACGCTTCGCAGCAACTTCAGTTCATTTTCCAGCATCAGACGTTTTATAAGTCTCATACAGCAGGCATCACTCGTATATGAAGTCTCACACCGCAGACATCGCCCATCTCCCACCCCTTGTCTTTAAGGTAAATATCGCCTGTGTTGAAACATCACACACCAATAAAGACAAACCTTGTTTAATAGAAAAAAAAACGTGTTTTATTTGTCTTAAATCTCCTTTTATACACAAACCTTTCACCCCGGCACGCTCCCACCCGCACCCTAACAAAACATTTTGCATGTAGTGTTCTGTTATAACTTCCAACAACTGTCCTGAGTACGGTCCAAATCGGTCTATAACCTGATATAGCTCTCATATAAACCGATAAATCCTATCGCCTTTTTTACACTTACAGGGTAGGTGTCGGACATTATATAGTAGGCACCGCCCGATCTTTGCCTTTCCTTACTTGTTTGATTCACATTTACTTCTGCTGTTTTGCGTCTGCTTTGCTTAAGATTATTTTCAATCCCTTCTTCCTTGGCAATGGGTTGGCATTTACACATTTTGTACGGTCCCAACTTTTGTTAACCTTGAGTTATTTTTTTAAACAATTTTCACCCACACATAATCAAGAGCAATTTCTAAGCTACACCATTTTGCAGAAACATTCTAATTATTTAATCTTATAAAATTTAGTAACAACTACGTTGTTATACACTAGCAATTACCAACAAAATGTTTGTGTAGACATACGCGTTTAACCAATGTTTTGCTTTTAATAAATTGATCACGTTCCATTATTGGCAATTCTGTAAAGGCAGCAAGCAACAGCAATGCGAACGTAGAAATATGCAATTTGCATGTGGCTGGCCATACAGCTGTAGTCGCCGTCGTTGAAGTTGTTGTTGTAGTCGTCTGTCCCTCACTGGAAGCAGATAATGATGAATGTGATTCTAGAGTATTTTTATTTTTTTTTATACCCTCCACCATAGGATGGGGGTATACTAATTTCGTCATTCTGTTTGTAACTCCTATATATTCTTGATCGTCATTCTATATATTCTTGATCGTCGCGACATTTTATGTCGATCTAGCCATGTCCGTCCGTCCGTCTGTTTGTCGAAAGCACGCTAACTTCCGAAGAAGTAAAGCTAGCCGCTTGAAATTTCGCACAAATACTTGTTATTAGTGTAGGTCAGTTGGTATTGTAAATGGGTCATATCGGTCCACATTTTGATACAGTTGCCATATAAACCGATCCGGGATCTTGACTTCTTGAGCCGCTAGACAGCACAATTCTTATCCGATTTGGCTGAAATTTTGCACGACGTGTTTTGTATGAGGTGTTTAATTATGAATTCCAACAACTATGCTGAGTATGGTTGAAATCGGTCCATAACCTGATATAGCTGTCATACAAACCTATCTGGGGTCTTGATTTCTTGAGCGTCTAGAGTGCGCAGTTCCTATCCGATTTGACTGAAATTTTGCACGACGTATTAAGTTATGACTTCCAACAACTGTGCCAAGTATGCTTTAAATCGGTCCATAACCTGATATAGCTGCCATATTAACCGATCTTGAAATTTGAGTGCCTGAGCCACCAGAGGACGCAATTCTTATCCGATTTAGCTAAAATTTTGCACGACGTGTTTTGTTGTGACTTCTAACAACTGTGTCAAATATGGTTCAAATCGATCCATAACCTGATACAGCTGCTATTTAAACCGATCTGGGATCTTGACTTCTTGAGCCTCCAGAGGGCGTAATTATTATCCGATTTGGTTGAAATTTACCATGAGGTGTTTTGGTATAACTTCCAACAACTGTGTTAAGTATGGTTTAAATTGGTCCATAACCTGATATAGCTGCCATATAAAACGATCTTGAATTTTGACTACCTGAGCCACTAGAGGACGCAATTCTTATCCGCTTTGGCTGAAATTTTGCATGACGTGTTTTGTTGTGCTTCTAACAACTGTGCCAAATATGGTTCAAATCGATCCATAACCTGATACAGCTGTTATTTAAACCGATCTGGGATCTTGACTTCTTGAGCCTCCAGAGAGCGTAATTATTATCCAATTTGGCTAAAATTTTGTGCAACATGACCTCCAACATATATGTCAAATATGGTCCGAATTGATCTATAGCCTGATACAGCTCCCATATAAACCGCAATTCTTACTCGAATTGGCTGAAATTTTACGCAATGACTTCTACTATGGTCTCCAACATTTAAATCAATTATGGTCCAAATCGGACCACAGTTTGATATGGCTCCAATATTATAGCAATTATTTTCTTTTATCGTTTCTAAAAAGAGATATCGGGAGAAGAACTCGACAAATGCGATCTATGGTGGAGGGTATATGAGATTCGGCCCGGCCGAACTTAGCACGCTTTTACTTGTTTATTTTCTAAACATTCACTTCTAACATATCCAACCAGCAGTTGTAGCTGTCGCCAGCGCCACTGTTGATGATGATGACGCTTGCGAATATTGTTGACAGTTCCCCCAAAGCAGCGGAGGCAAAAATATGCTCGTTTTATGAGGAACTCTACACTAGAAAAAACTTTTTGTTAACATTTCGTTTGTTTAGAAATTTAAGGCAAGGTATTAAAAAAATTTTAAATTCCATAAACAAATATTGTTAACACTTTACTTTTGCTCTAATTTTTGCCAACATTTTATTTTCTTGGAATTTTTGAAAAATTTCGTATCTAGAAAATTTTATTTCTTTAAAAAATATTATCCAAATTTTATTTCTAAAGAAATATTTGTCAACACTTTTTGCTACCGAAATTTTTGTAATTTTTTTTTCTTTATGACAAATGAAATTCTGACAAAATTTCCAATATAAATTAAATTTTGAAAAAAGTTCCTATAGAAATGAGAATTCGACAAAATACCCTATAGAAATGAATTTTGGATTAGTAACCAGACTTCATAAGATGTGGAATCATCTACTAAAGGTTTTTGCATATTTAATCAGTTGTCACGCAAAAATGATTTTTTTAATGTTTTGCTTGACTTTTCCATGTTTTTGCCGAAAAGGCGATAGATTAACGGTTATTTGGAATAAGCCCGATATGGATTAGCACAGAGGTGCACGAAAAATGATTTTTCAAATATTGTGGTTGATTTGTGTAAAATTCGATTTCTGCAGAGAATATTTACAAAATTTTATTTCTATAGAAATTAGCATACAAATTTTATTTCTGTAGGAAATTTTGTTAAATTTTATTTCTTATAAAAATTTTGTCAGGTTTTTTTCTATAAAAAATTAAAAAAAAAATTTAACTAGCAGGGCCAAAGGGCTTCACTCTACCCTTAATGGTTTTTTTAGAAAATATTGTCCCTAAAATATTTTCAAGCTGGCTCCAGACTATCAAAACATCCAAGGCCATGAGTCCTTTATACATCCCTATTATTTTATTGGTGTAACGCATTTCTTATTTACTTTTAAAGTTATGTCATAAGGGTACCCCAGTGGATACAACATCCTAAGGACAACTCTAGGTTCGTTCGTAACCTAATTTAGGATGCCGGATTTGTCTGTAATGCAAAGAAACTTTTATCCTAATGCTGGCGACATATGTGAGGTTTTGTACCATCTGGTATGGCAGCCATGTAAAAACTCCTCCACAAAGAGATGTCGCACTGCGGCACTCCGTTCGGACTCGGCTATAATAAGGAGGCCCCTTATTATTGAGATTAAACGTGAATCGGACAGCACTCATTGGTATGTGAGATGTTTGCCCCTGTTCTTTAATGGAATGTTTCCATTTACATTTTGGCCCTGCTGTAGTAATTAATTTGGAAAGATGCGGCTCCTAAAGACTAAGTCCTAAATAATCAGATTTGTACTTTACTCTCCAAAACCTACCATTTTAGTCACATATTATTCCGATCGAGCCACGTGTCCTGATAAAGGTTTTTGGTGAAGGGATTGATCCGCAACAACTTATTGCTATTATAATGTCAAATTCATATTACACTTACAAAGATTGCTCATCTAATTCCCATATTGCTTCGATTTATCTGTTCGCCTAGTTTTTTGGCACCCAATTTTTTTATCGTATTCGTTTTTTACACCCATTTTTTATCGTATTCGTTTTCTACACCCAAATACCATTTAAGATACCCCCCACGGAAGGATGGGGGCATATTAATTTTTTTTATTATTTCGTTTGCAACAAATCGAAATATCCATTTCCCACCCTGTCAAGTATCTAAGACCATCTACTCATGTCCATCCGTCTACTAAATTTCCCATGAACATTCCATTTAGAAACAGAGGATACTTCCCTCGTATCAATAAGTGCAGTTCGTTTAATGTTTAGCTCAATGGTAGGAAGCCTCCTTTTTTATGCTGAGTCCGAACGGAGTGACGCATTACGACACCACTTTGTAGGGAAGTTTAAACATGGCAGAATACCTGACAAATGTAGCCAGCATTAGCAAAGGGATAAGCACCGCTGAAAAATTTTCTGAAGTTCACGCTGGAATTTGAAACCAGACGTTCGGCGTCAAAGGCGGGCATGCTAATCTCTGGCCCACGGTGGCCTCTACGCTGTTCAAATCCAGCTACAGTCTTTAAAAATAAAGATATTAAGCTGAAGCTTTGCACAGATTCTTTTTTTTGTCCATAGGCGGGTTAAGTTCGAAGATGGGCTATATCGGACTATACCTTGATGTAGCCCCCATATATACCGATCTGCCGGATTAAGGTCTTAGGTTTATTAAAGCCACTTTATTATCCGATTTCGCTGAAATTTGGCACATTGAGTTCAATACGGCCGATAGTAGTCCAGATTAGGATATAGCTGCGATATATTCCGATCTCTCTATTTAAGGTCTTGGGCACAAAAGTGCTCTTTTATTATTCGATTTCGCTCAAATTTAGTACAATGGGTTGTGCTAGGCTCCTCGACATCCCTGGTCAATACGGCCTAGATCGGTCGAGATTTGGTTATAGCTGGCATATATATATATAAACCGATCTCTCCATATAGGTTTTAAAGCCTATTAAAAGTGAATTTATTAACCAATTTCGCTGAAATTTAACATAATGAGTTGTATTAGGCTCCTCAAAATTTATACTGAGTATGGTCAATATCGGGCTTTACTTTATATAGCTGCCATATAAACCGATCTTCCGATTTAAGTTCCTGGGCCCATAAAAGTAGTGATTATTACCTAATATCACGGAAATTTGACACAGTGAGCTGTGTTAGACTCGTTGACACCCATGTTCAATATAGCCCAGATCGGTCCATATTTACATATTCCTGCCATATAGACCGATCTCCCGGATTAAGGTATTGTCTCCATAAAAGGCACAATTATGGTCCAATTTCGCTGAAATTTGGTACAGTGAGCTACATCCATGCAAAAAATCTAGCACGGCATTGACAAAGTGACCAGATTCGTTCATAAAAGGGAAGCAACCCACAATTGTTATTAGATCGACCATAAATGTTTAAAAACCAACAACAGTTAAATTGAACAAAACGTCCACAGCCGTTTACATTCTGACAACACCTAGTGCGCTATTTTTTTAAATGATTGCAAAAAGTATTTGGTTACCGTTAAGTATCGAACCTGTGCTCAATCCCATTGTGTGTTTACAAACGCCCTACCACATTGCACCACGGCCGCCTATAAACACACAATGTTTTAAAAGTCATTTAAGCTAAAAGTTGGTGTACATACACATTTGGTAGGAATGATGTTCACAACGGTCGGTGTATGAAACAAAACTGCGTGTTCACAAAATCATGGAAATTTTATTTTGTTTAAAAATTTGTTCGAATTTTCTTTCTCTAGTAAATGTTTCCAACGTTTGATTTCGATTGAACAAATTCCATTTCTATAATTTTTTTAATTGCTGCACGCAAAGCAATATTCTTTCATGACAAACGTTGAAATTTGTTTACAATAAAAATGCAAGAATTTGGAACGAATATAAATAAGGGATATTTCTTTATGGCGCAGAATATTGTCCAACAATTTATGCGGTGCAGAAATTTTGTTGCCTCCAGCCTGGCGCAGTTTGGTATATTGTTTTTGGAAAGAATTAAAATGTGACATTCCTAGCGGATGTACCGCACACAACCGCGAATTTCCGAATACTAACTGCTGGCAGACTGACATTAACCCTTTGAAAAACCCAAAAATGAGCCTGTCTTAGTTACAATCTCTGCCAAAATGGACGGTATAAACAAACCAAAAGAATCATCATTCTGTGTAACAAATCGACTTTTGCTGTAAACGAAACATTTTTGGCTTGAAATAAGTTTTGAGTTTGTGCGTAAAACAGCCAATTTTTACCACATACGAAGTTCATAAAAGTTTTACCATAATCGAAGTGACTTTAAGATCAAAATGTGGTAAATAAACGATTACCGTTTAACGTTGGATGCAATGTGCAATTACTTTAAAATTAGTACTTCCCCAATAAAAATATTCCAAACGTTTTATTTTTTTGCGAGTATATAAATTTTTTGTGCACATTGTAGTTCTTTATAAAATTTAGCCAACATTTGCGGGTGGACCAATGATTGAGGTCATCCAGTTAATCTCTTCCAACAAGGACAAAATTCATATTTCCTTAATTGAGGAGCCATGGGCGACCCGTAACAAAGTTTCTAGACTGAACTATATAAAGTACCAATTATTCTATGCTAACACTGGTACTCGGCCATTATTTGTCATAAAAATTTAAAATATATATTTTCCTCAGAGTTTTCAACGTCAGATGCAACAGTTATGAAACAGGGGTAAACCTGGCATCACTTTATTTGCCTTTCGACTCTACGACACCGGCATTCACATCGGAGGAAAAAAAAGACTGGAAATGAGGTACTAAGAAGGTGCGATGCAAACTCTCATCACATTTCGTGGAATAGTACCAACATTAATTAGCGGTACCAAGCCCTGGCAAAATTCTCGAATACTAAAAACCAAAAAACAACTTTTATTGGTAAAATTTATAGGATAAAAAATTCGGAAGACTACTCAAAGGAAGAATTGGGCAAGGTATTTTGAATTGTCCAATCATAAAAGTCATTGACGAAAATGTCAACAGGTTTACGACTGCAATAGTGGGGTCTTTCGAAGATAGTTATCCTCTTCGAAGAAAGGAAATAACCCCAGAAATATCTTGGTTGACCGAGAAGATTCGTAACATTGGGAAAGGGGTCCGCTGATTTTATAACAAAGCAAGTCATAAAAAAGCGAAAGTTTATTGGATTGCGTATTACCAATGGCTTGAAGAATACAATAAGTACTATCAGAGCGGCAAAACGTGCCTCCTGTAAGCTTTTTTGCGAGCAGGTGAATAGCGTTAAAGACGCCCCAAAGATGAAGAAGTTTCTTTCAAAAACCCATGTCCAAACTGAAATGGTAGTAGACGACACGGAAGTGAGAGTAGGGACAACGGAGGACTTGTTGATGCTTTTGGTGAAAACGCATTTTCCCAAGGATACGACGGGACTCATGGCCGCTATTTTCCCAGCATGCCTAGAACTTCCATATACTTTGAAAGCCTGGCGGAGCATAGAGTGGTATTGTATTTATACCCAAATCCGGTAAGGAGAGTTATGGGACAGCAAAGGCCTACAGACCTATAGCCTTACATCCTTTCTAATCAAAACCATGAAATGTATTATGAATACCATGATGAAAAGTAGGGCATCCAGCGAGGTGGTGCATAAAATAGAAGAATCCTTCGATGCCAAGACGTAAACATTGGCATTGAGGTGGCGTTGAACAATGTGCGGTCCGACGCACTGATCCAATCCTTAAGCCAGTACCAGGTGGACCGGGTCCTTAGAGACTGGATAAGCCATATGCTAAGGAGCAGGTGGATAAATAGTTGGTCCCATGAGATAAATATACACACTCATAGAAATTTGTTAGTTAGAACAGCAAAAATGTTTGCTGAAATAGCAGAAAGTCTGCTGAAAACGGAACAGCAGTAAATTGTTGCTAAAACAGCAAACATTTTCTGCGGTTTTCAAATTTTGAATAGTTAAAAAAAGCACAAACATGCCATAAATACTTAAACAAATTTTATATTTCATCTTATTTTTCAATTCTACAAGCTTATAACTTAATTTTTTTTTAATATTCTACAATTTCCTAATATTCAATCGAACTTAAATGACAGCAGACAAAATAACGTCCAAAATTGCCAAATTTTTTTGCTAATATATAACAAATGTCTCAATTGTTGTTTCGAAGTTCAAAAATTTCGAATGGATTTATTCAAAAGTTCAAAATTTTTAATTTAATATCAGCAGACAGTGTTTGCTGATATCAGCAGACTGATTGTGAGGGAGAAAGTGGAAACAGGGATTCCAAAGTGGACATTTTATCAACACCCCAATGGGTGAACACCATAAATAACTTACAATGGATGCTGATTTAGTAGGAATTTGAACCCGTCTACTACTCGGATGATGTTATAATACTTCTAAGTGGAAAGGATCCGAATAATCTATGCAGAAGCGTCGAAAGGGTCTTGAAGATGACATATGACTGGGCTAGATCTAGTGTTCAGAAAACATATTGTATTGGTGTTGGCGAAGCGATGAGGACCACGACCATTACGGCTTTAGAATATATTCTAGATATCCGACCCATAGACATACAGATTAAGTGTGAAGCAGCCACTGCGGCTATGCGACTTAAGGCGATGGGAGAATGGATAGAGGATAAGAGCACGTCATATCATAGCGGCATAATAGAGGCGACGATAGGAAACCCACTTAGGTGGGGACACAATGCCAGACATAAACTGACTTAGGTGCGTGATATGGAAATCAATAAGGGATTTTGTAAGTCATACGGAAATCCTGACTTGGATTACTTTCGAGGTTACTTTGTAATATTTAGACCACACTAACCATAGGTGTTTGTCCATATGGGCATGGGATGAATAAATTTCCGCAACCTCTTGCCAATTTAACCTAATCTTGTCAACATTTTATTTCTTTTACGAAAATGTCAGAAAATTTTATTTTTTTGTCAATGTACTTATTTTTTTTCCAAAATATTGCTGTTGATTTTTTTTCTATTTTATGTCAAAAGCAACATGCGCAAGCTCTTTTCCACCATACAAAGCCACTAGCAAGAGACGACATTAAACGCGTAGCAATGCTTTGCAATGCTGTTTTGTTTTATGGTAGCTTTTATTACTTGAGTTTGTTTGCCAATTCATTAGCGTTCTTATAACCACAACAATGAAGAGCAAAGCGAAACTGAAATAAAATAATGAAAACACTAGACCAAAACAAAACGAAATAGACGATTCCAATAGAAGAAACAAAAAAAAAATGCTTAAATAAATATTTGCCTATACTCCAACTAAAGACGAAACATGGTCAGCAGTAACTACAGAAACAGCAGCAACCATTAAACCCATGGCTAAAATCAAATGCAAAACATAATCAAAAACATAAACGCTAAAATTTCTCGAGCGGTCTGTGATCATAAGTTAGCAGCATCCGTTTTTGTTGGCTGGCCACCACATGGCTATAGTTGCAGGTGGCAGCAGCAACAATGTCGAACATAGACAGCCACATTTTCAACTGCCTTAAATTCAAAAGCAATTAATTCAATATTTGTGGAGAAAAATTTTCAGATGGCGTGAAACGCTAGCTAAGATAATAAATCTGAAGAATTAAAAAAATATTGTATCTGTTTTTATACCCTCCACCATAGGATGGGGGGTATACTAATTTCGCCATTCTGTTTGTAACTAATCGAAATATTCGTCTGAGACCCCATAAAGTATATATATTCTTGATCGTCGCGACATTTTATGTCGATCTAGCCATGTCCGTCCGTCCGTCCGTCTGTTTGTCGAAAGCACGCTAACTTCCGAAGGAGTAAAGCTAGCCGCTTGAAATTTCGCACAAATACTTGTTATCGTCATATCGGTCCATGTTTTGATATAGCTGCCATATAAACCGATCTTGGGTCTTGACTTCTTGAGCCTCTAGAGTGCGCAATTCTTATCCGATTGGAATGTAATTTTGCACGATTAGTTCTTTTGTGATATCCAACAACTCTGCCAAGTATGGTTTGAATCGGTCCATAACCTGATATAACTGCCATTTAAACCGATCTTGGGTCTTGAATTCTTGAGCCTCTAGAGTGCGCAATTCTTATCCGATTGAAATGAAATTTTGCACGACGTGTTTTGTTATGATATCCAACAACTGTGCCTGGTATGGTTCAAATCGGTTCATAACCTGGTATAGCTGTCATATAAACCGATCTTGGGTCTTGACTTCTTGAGCCTCTAGAGGGCGCAATTCTTATCCGATTGCAATGAATTTTTGCACGAAGTATTTTGTTATGATATCCAACTACTGTGCTAAGTATGGTTCAAATGGCGCAATTCTTATTCGAATTGGCTGACATTTTACACAGGTCTCCAATATATAATTTAATTGTGGTCCAAACCGGACCATATCTAATCCATATGCATATCCATATGCTCTAATAGCAGAGCAAATCTTTTCTTATATCCTGTTTTGCCTAAGAAGAGAAGCCGGGAAAAGAACTCGACAAATGCAATCCATGGCAGAGGGTATATAAGACTCGGACCGGCCGAACTTAGCACGCTTTTACTTGTTTTATATTATTTTGTTGTTTTTTGTTGCTGTTTGCCCGTAATGAAGTGATCGATGATAGAGACGTAGATGTGGGAAATATTTCCTATTAAACAATGATCTGTTTACAAATTGGTGAAAACCGTCAATAACTTAGATGGACTTTTCTTGGAAAATCAAATCTCGAATAGATTTCAAGTAAAAATCATATCAAACAAAAATTTGTATAAAACTAAAACTAAAAAAATGTTATATCTCCTTGTATATAAAAATTATTTTGTAATTGTCGGTTTGTTTGTTTGTTTGTTCCTTATGGACTCAAAAACGGTTAAACCGATTTTCTTGAAATTTTCACAAATGGTGCGTAATGATCCCGTGGTGAAAATAGGGTACTACATTTTTTGATATCTGTAGAGAGGGCGGACCCTCTCTCTTACCCTAATTTTCGGAAACGCCGGATCTCGGAAATGGGTGATGCGATTTAAGGGAAATTTTGTGTGCTCTCTTATAGTAACCTAAAAATAAAAATTTGGTATCCAAATTCCGGAGTGTTTGAGGGACCACCCCAAGCCCTAAAACACCCCTAAATCGGACATATTTACCGACTATGGCAATATGGGACTCAAATGAAAGATATTTGCAAGTAGAATACGAATCGGATATCCAAATGTGGGACCAAGTTTCTGGTGGTCCCCCCTTCCCCAAAATACCCCCCAAACAGGACTTATATACTGTCCTAGCTTAAAAAAAAGGTATTTGAGTGTAGAATACGAATCTGATATCCAAGTGTTTGGGGGGCCACCCCTCCCCAAAAAAAAAAAACATCCCCCAAAGAGGACAAATTTACGACCCTAGAAATATGCGGCTCAAATAAGAGGTGTTTTAGAGTAGAACATGAATCTGATATATATTTTCAAGGCCAAGTCACTGAGTGGCCGTCCGAATAAGGAAATATGGCTCACAAATGAAAAGTATTTGGGAGTAGACCACGAATCTGATATCTACATTCGGGAGCAAATGTCTAGGGGACGTCCCACCACCATAACAGCCCCTAAATAGGACGTATTTGCTCACCAAGACAATTGGGATCTGCAAGACAGTGGAGCTCGATATTGATAGTTTTTAGGGCACATACACCAAACTGGAAATATTTACTGACTTTTGCAATAAGGGATTCAAATGAAAGGTATTTGAGATAAGAAAACGAATTTGATATCCAATTTCGAGGCCTATGGCAATATGGGTTTCAAATAAATGCCACATAGATATATGAGAAATGTGGGGCTTAAATGAAAGGTATTGGGTAGTAGAGCACGAAATTGATACCCACTTCGGGACTAATTTTCGGGGGGTCTATCTCTTTCCCGAAATACCCTACACACAAATGTGGGACCAAGTATTGGGGGCACAGCCCCTTCCCCAAAACACCCCTTAAAGGGTAAGTATTTACCGGCCATGCCAATATGTGGCTCAAATGAAAGGTATTTGAGATTAGAAAACAAATTTGATAACCAATTTTGGCGCCAATTGTTTGGGGGACGCCTCATCCCATGAACTCGCCTTATACCAATGGCAATATGGGGTTTAAACAAATCGTATTTGAGAGTAGAGCACGATGCGGATATTTTTTTCAGGCCAAGTGTCTAAGGGACCACCTCACCCCGAAAACACCCCTAAATCGAACATCATGAGAATATTGGGCTGAAATAAAGTAAAGCACATCAACATCCAAACTTAAATGACATTAAACCCTCCGAGCGAATTTGTAGTCCAAAAAAGTTTATATGGGATTCAGATAAAGGCACTTATATTGTTATACTGCTAGTCAAGCGATATGTTGCGATTTTGTTGAAAATAAATATTCCAAGGAAAATTTGGTCCATATAAAGTAAAAGAAGGCGCAGCGGAGCGGGCTCGGTTCAGCTAGTTGATACATCAAAACAAAATGTTTGCGAAATTGAAAAAAGATGAACTTAATAAAATTTTGTAAAGAAATAATATTTTTAGAAAATCTTCTATAGAAATAAAATTTTGACAAAATTTTCTATAGAAAAACAAAAAAATAAAAAATATAAGCCTGCTGAATTCGACCGGGCCAAAACTTATATACCGACCACCATGGATCGCATTTGTCAAGTTAACTTCCCGGTATCTCTTAATAGGCAAACAAAGGATAATGGATAAAAATTGACATGCTTTACCAGATTATGGACTGATTTGGGCCATACTTGGTTTGGATGTTGAAGAAAAAGTCATTGTGCGAAATTTCAGCCAAATCGGATAAGAATTGCACACTATAAGGGCTCAACAAATCAAATCAAAAGATCAGTTTACATAGCAGCTATATCAGGTTATGGACCGATTCATACCACATTTGACGCGATGTTGAAAATCAGAGGAGAAGTCGTTGTACAGTATTACAGCCAAATCGGATAATAATTGAGCACTGTAGAGGCTCAAGAAGTTAAATCTGAAGATCTGTTTAGAAATGAAATTTAAACAAAATTTTCTATTGGAACTAAATTTTCTTTAGATTCCTTTTCTAACCATAATGGATTCGGCCACGACAGAACGTTTGTCCCATTAGCCGAACTCAGAATAACTTTCCAAGCGCCTCGATCTACTCTGCTTCTTCTATAATCTATGACACCAAGTTTCGAGGTGTCTCCCATCATTTGATCTTTCCATTGGACTTTTGGTCGTCCCGGTTTGCGTGTACCACCGTGTTTGTCTTAACAGACTTCTTTACTGGAGCTTCTTCATCCATTCTGACAACATGACATAGCCGACGCAGCCGTTGTATTATGTGATTCGTGTAAAAATTTTATAGTTGTCATACAGTTCGTGGTTCATACGACGCCCATATTCTAGAGCTGGCAAACTATCGATAATCGCAACAGTCGATATTGTCAATAGTTTTAATAATAAATATCGATAGTATTGATGCTATCCTAAATTTTCCACATTCCATATTGCTATATTTCAAACGAAAATGAAAAGTAAAAATCTGGAGATCGATTAATATAGAAGCAATATCAATGCACATGCCAAATAAAAACCAAGGTTAATAAAGTCAGTTGGAAGTCGTGAGAGAAATCATTGTACAAAATGGTAGTCTAATCGTATGAACATTGCGCCCTCTATAGGCGCAATGTATCTTTTTTTTCTATTTGTGTTTAGTTTTGCAAAAAATTATCTTTTGCAATAGTATCCATCGGAAAAATCTCAATCGATATTCAGTCAAAAAATTAAATATCGATAGTGCTATCGATATTTTGTACTATTATCTCCATTAACAAAAACTGGTCTATATATTTCACGAAGAATCTTTCTCTCAAACACTCTCTGCTTTCTTAAGTACCCATGCCTCAGAACCATATAACAATACGGGTAGTATTAATGTCTTGTATAGTGTAATCTGTAGTTGGCACATTCCGTCTTGTATCCTTTCTTGTGTACGGGATATAGTGTGCTGAGGTTCCAATCATCGGGTATGCGTTTTTCTAGCGAGATTGCGCAGACAAGATGATGCATACGCCTTATCAGCGTGTCGCCTCCGGTCTTAAATAATTCCGCGGACAACCCGTCGCCTCCTGCTGCCTTGTTGTTCTTCAGTCGGGTCACAGCTACTTGGACCTCATTCTGACTAGGAGGTAAAGATTCTGTACCATCATCAGGTATTAGTTTTGCGGTATCCTCTTCACTTCCATCATCGGACACTAGCAGTTACCAGATTTCCTTCTTTGTCTCTGCTGGAGGATGTGCCTGTACCAAAGCCATCGGTTTGATGTTTAATTCTTTGGTAGATTTTCCGGGCTTTATCCTGACTGCAGTACATCTCAATTCGCTCACACTCACGTCTTTCCATGCCCTTCTTCATTCTGCGGAATAGACATTTATCCTCTCTCCGTTTCTTTCGATACCTCTCCTTCATCTGGCGTTGCTCCTGATTGCAGGATTTCGCGGCGTTTTCCATGGAGTGGGCAATAGTCTGCCAATGCACCATTATATAATCGGAACAAGGAGTGCTTTCATCAAGCAGTTGGATCAGTCGAGTGGAGTATGTCGCTGCCATTAGTTGTGTTTGCAGCTTTTCAATGTCCAGCTTCCGTGCAGTGTCAGATCGTACTTTCCTCGCCATGCTCCAACGGGTGCTAACCTTTGCTGCAACGAGGTAATGATCCGAATCTATATTTGCTCCTCGGATGGATAGTACATCAAACACGCTGGATTCATGCCTTCCATCTATTACAACATGATCAATTTGGTTTCTTGTGTTTTGATCGGTTGACAACCATGTGGCCGTGTGAATCCTACGATGTTGAAATCTGGTACTGCTAATTACCATGGACATACGCCTTAGCCACTAATTGGTTTGTTGTGCGCTCTAAAAACTATAAAGTAACCTCTAAAAAGAAATTTTTAAGTTAGAAATTCCGTGCAACTTACAAAATACTTAATTGTTTTCAATACCACTTCTCTAAGTTGGTTCATGTCTGGTATTGTGTCTCCGCCTAAGTACCGGTATCTGTTAGACGCGAAAGCCGGGTAATGACATGGAAAATGCTCCATCCAATGTCTCATCATCTTCCCCGCACGCCCTACTCATGCTATCACTTGCCGCACCGATTTCACATAAGTGAGCTCGTAGTCCTGTGTGTCCCGTTATGTTACCAATAGCTATACTCAGAGATGGCCTGTCAGAAACAGTGACGTATATGACATACATTTCCGACGTATATTACATACGTCGAAAACGTCGTAAACCTAGCCAAAAAACTAGGTTTCTGACAGAAAAAAAATTCGAACGAAAATATGTCGAATTTTTGATCTGATTAACTAAAAATTTTGGCATAAGTAATTTTTTCCTCCTGGAGACGAACAATATTGAAATTGGAAAAAATCGGTTCAGAATTAGAAAAAGCTACCGTAGGTTTACACGATTTTTACCAATATTGCAATAATGTCAAGTGAAATGGAAGATGGCGTGTTAAGTATTTTATTGAATAAGTAATGTTATTTTTAAGTATTGTTATTGAATAACATAATTAACACTCCATGTACCATTTCACTTGACACTTCCTCAGATGTCATGCATTTTTAACATATGTCGTTTACAACAGCTTTCAAAAAGCAAATTAAAACGGGAGAAGCAAATAATTTTGCAAAAGGATACAAAATAATTGCAATTTCTAAATATAATTGATGAAAACTAATAATTTATTGATTTTTTACTTCACAAAAAAATCCTTAAACGTTACTTTATAAATTGACTTGAAATTTGCGTATATTTCCAATTTATTGTGTGAAAAATGTAAATGCAAAAATGAAAAAAAAAACTTTTTATTTCTTTTATTGCGAAATTTTTTTTACATATGTATAAACTCTTCTATATACAACAAATAAGTGACAATAATATTTGTTAAAAATCAAACTTTTACACTGAGTTATTAAGGTTTATGACGTTTGCGACTTTTTCTACGTTTTATACAAGTATACGACGTTTTCGACTTTTACAACTTTTTGACAGTCGGAAACCTAAAAAATCGTCTTACGGACCATCTCTGGCTATACTGATTTCCTTCTTACTTCCTTTCAGTAATAGCCTCGTCTTCTCACTATCTGTATCCCCCATAGGATATTCGCCGTCCTACCGACCATTTCGCTGTTCCACAATCCTTCCCTACCTTTTCGTATTCTCTCTCTAGGCGCTCATAGAAATATCCTTGGTCAGCTCGTCCTTGTCTTCCGTTGGGGCATGGACACAAAAAAGGCTGAGGTTGAGGAATTTAGCTTTTATGCGGATTGTGGCTAGTCTCTCATTCACCGGAGTAAAGCTGGAGACAAGGCGTTTCAGTCTCTGACTAACCACAAATCCACCGCCAAATGCATGCCTCGTTTTATGGCAGCTATAGAATAGTTCATCACCATTTGGTGCGGTTGTGACAGCATTCCCGATCCACCGCACTTCATGTAAGGCGGTAATATCTGCCTTGTACTTCTCCAATACATCCGCCAGTGCATATACTGCACCTTCTCTATAAAGAGTCCGGACATTCCAGGACTAGATCCGCAAATCATGGTCCTTTTTTCGTTTGCGTGGGTCGTCAATGTTAGGGGGATCCGTTTTTTCTATTCTTTTGTTTCTCAGAGTAATTGTAATCACAAGGGTGTGTTCCTGGCCCAGCGGCCCGCATGGGTTTCGTGGGATCGCACATGTATCCCTGGGAGTCGCGAGCCGCTTGCTCCAAGATCCGACGCTTGCCTCCAGCCGCCCCTAACCTGGGAACAGACGCTTATGTTGGCCATTGGTTATTTAAAGGCGCCAATAACTCGCATTGTCATCTCGAGTATCATTGGCACTCAGTATTTAAGTAAGAGTCAATGCCACCTGAGACCCTCCTCTCGAAATCGTTGACTGCCCGCGGCCACATTTGCAGCTACCCCGCATAAAAACGAAGCTTTCCACTATCCGCTACCCTGTAGCTCTCAGCTAAGCTTCCTGTGATAGAGATGAACACCACACAAATCGAGGCTCAAAGTTCCAGCCTCCAGATGCTCAGAAAGTAAAATTGGGAGATCGGTTTATATGGCATTTATAACAGGTCATGAACCGATTTGAACCATACTTAGCAGAATTATTGGAGGTGATACCAAAACACCACGTGCAAAATTTTTTGCAAAATCGGATAAAAATTGCCCCCTCTATAAGCTCTACAAGTCCAAATCCAAGATCGGTTTAAATGACAGCTACATCAAAACATGGGCCAATATGGCCCATTTACAATTCCAACCGACCAACACTAATAAGAAATATTTGTGCAAAATTTCAAATACCTAGCTTTACTTCTTCGAAAGTTAGCGTGCTTTCGACAGATAGACGGACGGACGAACGGAAGGACATGGCTAGATCGACTTAAAATGTTACGATGATCTCCAATATAAAGGGTGATTTTGTAGCTATTATCTTTTTGGCAACACTGGTTTAAACAACTCATGCAAGTTTCGTGTTTGAGTTTTACTGTCAAACATTTTCAGTTTGGTCTATAATTTAACAAACGAACAACGCTTGCACGTTATGGAATTTTATTATCAAAATGCGCGCTCTGTTAAGAAAGTTCTTCGTGTTCAAAGTGTGTTAAGCGACGAAGCTCACATTTGGTTCACAGTTTGGTGCGGTTTATGGGCTGGTGTCATCATTGGACCATACTTCTTCACAGATTATGCAAGTTGTAACGTAACTGTGAATGGTGAGCGCTATCGTGAGATGATATCCAACTTGTTTGCCCAAAATGCAAGAGCTTGACTTGCATGATATGTGGTTTCAACAAGACGATGGCACACGCCATACAGCACGGGAAACATTGGACTTATTGAGAGGCGAGTTCGGTGAACATTTTATTTCACGTTCGGGACTGGTCATTTCGCCGCCTCGATCGTCCGATTTAACGCCTTTAGACTATTTTTTGTAGGGCTATGTTTTAGCTCATGTCTATACAGACAAGCCCGCTCCAATTGACGCATTGGAAGACATCATTGAAGAGATACCGGCCGAAATGTTGGAAAGAGTATGCCGTCATTGGACTTAGCGGATGGACCATTTAAAGCACATTCACGGTCAACAATTGCATGAAATTATTTTTAAACAAGTCATCAAAACACTGCCCAAAACGGTAATGTTTGCCGACTATGAAAAAATGGAGCTCAAATGAAAGGTATTTGCGAGTAGACCATGAATCTGATATCAACATTCGGGACCAACTGTCTAGGTGACGTCCCACCACCATAACAACCCCCAAATAGAACAGTGGACACTCAAGACAGTGGAGCTCGATATTCATAGTTTTAGGGCCCATGCCTATACCGGACATATTTGCTGGTTTATACAATAAGCTGTTTAAATGAATGGTATTTGAGATTGGAAAACGAATTTGATATCCAATTTTGAGGCCAATGGCGATGTGGGGTTCAAATTAATGATATATGGATATATGAAAATAGAGCACGTTGCTAATATATTTCCTCAAAACACCACTAAATCGGGCATATTTACCGACCATGACAATGTGGGGTTTAAATGAAAGGTAATGGGGGATAGAGCAAGAATTGATACCAACTTTCGGGACCAAGTTTCTTTGGGAAAAGGGGTCTACCCCACAAACAAAAATTTTTTACTGACCATCGCAATATGGGGCTCAAATAAAGGTATTTGGTATTCTCCAAAACATGCCAATATATGGCTCAAAAGAAAGGTATTTAAGATTAGAAAACGAATTTGATAACAAATTTTGGGGCCATGTATTTGGGGCACGCCTCATCTTGTAAACTCACCTTACACCAATGACAATATGGGGTTTAAATAAATGGTAGTTGAGAGAAGAGCACGATGTTGATATTTTTTCAGGGCCAAGTGTCTAAGAGACCATCTTAACTCCGAAAACACCCCTAAATCGAAATCTGAACCGATATTGTCCATCAATCACCAACAGCCTACATAAATAAAAAGTAGATGTGCAAATTTTCGAGCGACTAGCCTTACCGGTTCGACCGCTATCGCGATTTCGGACTGACGTAAGGACGCACATGGCTAGATCGACTCTGAATGGCGAGACAATCTAGAATATATATACATTATGGCATCGCAGACCAATATTTCGAAGTGTTACGAATACAAATATGCTCATGAACATTCCATTAAGGAAAATGAGCAAACTTCTCACATATCAATGAGTTCAGTCCGATTCAAGTGTGAGCTCAATGATAATGATAAGGGACCTCCGAGTCCGAACGGCTTGCGGCATTGCGACATCTCTTTGGGGAGAAGTATTTACATAGCTGCCATACCATTTATTCAAATGGCATAATTCCTGACAAATGTCGACAGAATTTGGAGGAGATAAACTCCCCTGAAAATTTTGTTATGATGTTCTCGCCAGGATTCGAACCCTGGCGTTTTAGGCGGACATCTCTGCGCTGCGGTGGCCTCCCAACGAAGTATTACAAACCTAAAAATAAGATTTTTATTCCCCCCCCCCCCCCCATCCTATGGTGCTGGATACAAAAACAACGTACAAAACAGAGAATAAAGTCTCACCGTCAGTAAGCCAATTCAAGCTGACAAGAGCTGTAAGACCGTGGAGGTAATCCAGGCACAGTAAGAGGTGTTCATCCATTTTGTTACTCTATTCTTACATACTATTTTATAAACATAAACAAAAAAATCTAAACATACGACTTTACAGTTTATTACAGCGATCAAAATAAACTTACATATGAAAAACATATGATCTTAAATTAGGGCTGTTCACAGTCAATGAATGTTATTGCTAGGGCAGTTCACAATGAAATATATATTCAGGCACTATAATACCAAGGAGCTCTTACAGTGGAGGGCTCACTTATTTCGTAGCACGATCTGCAGCAAACAGAGATGCAGCTCGTAATCCAGTTCGTTCCCCCCTCACCTTAATGGCCCGGAACCCAGCAGAGCCTGACAGCCTTCATGACATATCTCCAAAACATGCATTCTTAATGCATCAACCGCTTCTTCAGGTTTCGAAAAACGTTGAACTCTCCTTTTATTTTTCACGTGCGGGAATCAAAAGAAGTCATTCGGTGCCAAGTCAGGACTATACGACGGATGACTCATCAAATCGATGTTTTGAGTGCTCAAAAATGCAGTTGTTTCGTATTTTTCGAGCATAACTTTCGACCAATCGACACGAGCCTTTTTTTGAGCGACTGACAAATTGTGTGGGATCCAACGCGAACAAATTTTGCTGACGGTCAAATGTTCATGCAATATTGAATGTACGCTGGTCCCACTAATGCCTAAGGTTGTCTCAATCTCACAATAGGTCACAGGACGATCTGGCATTATCAGTTGGCCATAGCATCAATGGTTTTTGGAAAAACAACTGATTTTAGAAGACCTTCGCGAAATTCGTCTTGGAGTGAAATACGACCACGGTTGAATTCACAATACCATCGCTAAACACAAGTCCTTGATGGAGTTTGACCGCCAAAAATTTCTTCAATTCAAAAATCGTCTTCGGAATTTTTTTTTTGTTATTCCGTTTTGCATTTTATATGACTTTATTTAGGGGAAGTCTATGATTTATGGCGCCAAACCGTTACAACCAAAGCAGAATTTCAAATTTTTAAACGGAAACGATGAAAGAAAAAATGCAAAAATAACAACTTCATTGAAACCAGTTCGTTGAAAGAGTATTAAGACAACGCCACGTTTTGGTAACACACGTTTCAGATATAATTATCCAATATTATCAAGATATTAAAAAAAGAAGACAAAAAATGCATGAATGAATGGAACGAAAATGAAACTTAAATAGAAAAAACACTTAATCTTCAATCAATCAAACTGCCAAATTTTGGACAGCGAAAAAAACAAACCATTTCAATGAAGGGGATTGGTTTCGCTTTCAACAAAAAAAAAAACCCCGAATTCACCCTATTTTTTTTTTAATATTCGTTTGTTTACATTTGCCTCATGAGAATTGAAAATTTCAGTTACTTTTTTGAAATAAGGCGATATAAAATCTGACTGCCTGAGCCATGCCAAATAGGGATTTTAATAGAGAAGTAGAGTGGAGGAAACAAGTAAGAAGGCGTTAAGTTCGGCCGAGCCGAACTTTGTATACCCACCACCTCGGGTATATATGTAAACCACCTTTCATCAAAATCCTGAAAATTGCATACCTTATATTACGGATGTCGAAAAGCCTAACATAAGTCACTGTTCAAATTTCCGTGACATCGGATTATAAATGCGCCTTTATGGGGCCAAGACTCTAAATCGAGATATGAGTCTACATGGCGGCTATATCCAAATCTGGACCGATTTGGGCCAAATTGACAAAGAATGTCGAAGGGCCTAACACAACTCACTGTCCCAAATGTCAGCAAAATCGGATAATAAATGTGGCTTTTATGGGCCTAAGACCCTAAATCGGAGGGTCGATATATATATGGCAGCTAAATCCAAATCTGGACCAATCTGGGCCAAATTGAAGAAGGATGTCGAAGGGCCTAACACAACTCACTGTCCCAAATGTCAGCAAAATCGGATAATAAATGTGGCTTTTATGGGTCTAATACCCTAAATCGGACGATCGGTCTATATGGGGGCTATATCAAGATATAGTCCAATATAACCCATCCTCGAACTTAACCTGCTTATGGACAAAAAAAGAATCTGTGCAAAATTTCAGCTCAATATCTCTATTTTTGAAGACTGTTGCGTGATTTCAACAGACAGACGGACGGTCATGTCTAGATCGTCTTCGATTTTTACGCTGATCAAGAATATATACACTTTATAGGGTCGGAAATGGATATTTCGATGTGTTGCAAACGGAATGACAAAATGAATATGCCCCCATCCTTCGGTGGTGGGTATAAAAATTTTAAAAAATAATTTTATTTCCTAACATGGCTAAAAATAAAATAACTTACCAAAGTCAATGTCATAGCTGGATTTCTAGGGAACTAATTAAAATTCTCTACCAAGCTCTCAATCCTAAAATCAACAACAGCATGTTCGCCACCGTCTTCAGTCTGCCTGGAGTGTATTATTTGTCCATTCATCCGTCTGTCCCTCTGTCTTTCTGTACTTTTAGGTTTACTGATTTGTAAACTTGTTGCTGCCCTCAAGAGCGCCGGTACCCCTTAAGTGGCTTGATAGCCAATGGCCAAAAGCTGTGTAAACTTTTGCCAACCATGTTTGCTGTTGTTTGTTTTTCATTTTCTTGCGCTTTTGAAATCTTCCCCTGCCACCTCTCCTCAAGTACATTTAAACGCAAAATCAAAAACATTGGTTTATGTCATCCATTTCAGTAAAACAAAACTAAAAACTCGTCCCCCATGATGTATTTGATAGATAAGAACTTAAAGCTGGGGACCACTTAGCACCTAAACGAAAGTTTTTCGTTTGGGGGAGAATTTTGAAATCACGTTAGGGCTGTGTGTTTATGTAAAGGGTTTTTGCACTTGTCGGGCATATTTATTTTTACTAATTCACAGCCAAGCAAATGGAATTATCTGCTTATTATGCGTCACACGTTTTAAATGTTTTAACGTTGTGTTTGCAAATATTGTAACGTAATTGACATGGTAGAAGTGGGGAGAGGTAAAGGCATTTTTATCCAATTATTTAGCAAATATAATGATATAAAAACAGTACTCATGACCCCTTTTCAGCCTCAAATGGGACACTGTTATGCATAGGTTGGACGGGTAGCATGGGGTCAAATCACAATGATATCATCGAAAAACATTTTAAAGCGAAGACTATTGCTGTAGTGGAAATTTAGATGTTTAAGGACCTGAAACACTTTTCTTCCTTAGGAAGAACCATGGGATTTCATTGTTGAATCAACCAGTGCAAGTTCTAATGGGGTTGGAGTTTCCAGGAATTTTCGTCCCATTGGCGAACTGTTATAACGCCCAACGGTCATAATGCCCAAAATCAATATCGGACCAACCATATAAAGCACCCAACTTAAATTCGGCGCTATGATGCCGTCGTCGCCCATTAGGTGTTATGAGCATTTTCTATTGGTAAAAAATTTCGGCGTAACGAAGTAACCCTTGATGAAACAAACTCTAAAGCGCAAACATAATAACAACAATGAAATAAACCCCGCACGAAATAACGAAGTAAAACTCAAGTTTTTGGATGTAAAGGCCAAATAAAAAACTCAGTGAAATATTCCCCTAACAAAAAAATGTATGAAATAATACCCAAAAAAATTGAATAACGACCAATTTTGAATGCAAGTGACTCTATTTCCTTTATTATAAACACCTGCAAAAACTGAAAATAAGTGTGTAGTAGTGCACTTTTACATAAAAAACCACGCGCTCCAACTTCAACACGCTTATTCTAAATTGTATAATAATAATTAATTTATTTTTTTCTTAACTTTATATGCTTCATTTTCGTTTCAATTAACTAAAATTGAATTTTCTTAAATCATTTTGAGAACATCCGAATTTTGTACTTTTGCACTAAGCATTCCTAATATGTTTTTCTTTATGTGCAGATTTTTGCATATATGTAATTGCTCTTCACTGGGAATATACAACAATTTTCTGTTTTTGCGTCTACCGGCAATGATCTAACATTCAATAGTCACTCATTCTTGGACTCATGGTTTAACTTTGAATTGATAGTTATACTCAGAAATGTTACTCCAATCCAAGATTTCAACAAGCGCTATGTAAATAAATTTAGCCATGTCCGTCCGTCTATCTGTCAAAAATACGTTTACATTTGAAGGAGTCAAGGTAGGCGCAAGTAATTTTGCACAATGACTTCCTATTAGTGTAGGTTGGGATTGTAAAGGGGCCATATCGGTCCCTGTTTTGATATAGCTGCCATATAAGCCGATATCGGATCTTGACTTCTTGTGCCTATAGAGAGCGGAACTCCTATTCGATTCGGCTAAAATTTTGTATGAGGTGTTTTGTTATAACTTCCAACAACTGTGCTAAGAATGGCCTATATCGGTCTAGATATAGCTCCCATATAAACAATCTACTGATTACATTTTTTACCCGATATCGCTGAAATTCGAAACAGTGAGTTGTTTTAAGCCTTCGTCCCATATAGCTGCCATACAGACCGATCTTTCGATTTAAGGATTTGGGCCCATAAAAGGCGCATTTACTGCCCGATGTCGTCGAAATTCGGGACAGTGAGTTATGTTAGACCCCTCGACATCCTTCTGCAATATGGCTCAGATCGGTCTAGATTTGGATATAGCTGCCATATAGACCAATCTTTCGATATAAGGTTTTGGGCCCATGAAAGGCGCATTTAAGGTCCGATTTCGCCGAAATTTGAGACTGTGAGTTGCGTTGGATATAGCTGCCATATAGACCGAGCTCTCGATTTAAGGTTTTGGGTCCGTAATAGGCGCATTTACTGTCCGATTTCGCTCAAATTTGACACAGTGACTTATGTTAGGCTTTTCGACATCTGTGTCGTATTTGTTTCAGATTGATCTATGTTTCGATATGGCTACCAAAAAAAAACAATATTTTGTTCTGCATACTTGAACAATTACTTGTACTTATTAGAAAACTCAATATCCATGTCGAATTTTGTCCAAATCGGACCATATTTTGATAAAGCTGCTATGTGGGCATAAATTATGCATTTTTCACATTATTATGACGAAAGGTGGTTTACATATATACCCGAGGTGGTGCGTATCCAAAGTTCGGCCCGGCCAACCTTAACGGCTTTTTACTTCTTTTAATTTCTTATCTATGGTTGCCCAAAAAGTAATTGCGGATTTTTCATATAGTCGGCGTTGACAAATTTTTTCACAGCTTCTGACTCTGTGATTGCATTCTTTCTTCTGTCAGTTATCAGCTGTTACTTTTAGCTTGCTTTAGAAAAAAAGTGTAAAAAATGTATATTTGATTAAAGTTCATTCTAAGTTTTATTAAAAATGCATTTACTTTCTTTTGAAAAATCCGCAATTACTTTTTGGGCAACCCAATATTTTGTGCTAATATTCTTTGTAGATACATTTTAGATTAAAGTACAGAGGATTGTTTTATGATTAAACATATTTTGATTCATTTTGCTTATTTCAAATTAAAAATCATGTCGATCACTCCATTTTCCATGACTATTCGGGCTTCAAATCTATATATATAAAATTGAATTCGGGTTTGTTTGTTTGTTTGTGGGTTTGTAAATTTGTTTGTCAAAAACGGCTAAACCGATTTCTTCGAAATTTTCACAGATTTTGGGAGTGGTCCGGAAAGAGCAATAGGCTATATAATTTATTGATATCGCATTGGGGGCGGACCCTCCCCCTACCCCAAAAGTACCAGCCAAAAATAAAAGTGGACCGATTGGGACAAAATGGGACTTAAATGAAAGGTATTCAAGAGTAGAGTACAAATTCCATATCAAAAATTGGGTCCAAGTAATTGGGGGGCCGCCCGACCACAAAACCCCCTAAAATTGTTTTATTGGACGATAATGACAAAATGGGAATCGAATGGCAGGTATTCGGGAGTAGATTACGAATATGGTCCGGAAGTAGCAATAGGCTAAATAAGTTTTTGATGTCGAAAGGGGGCGGATCGTCCTACTTACCCCAAAAGTACCACCCAAAGCTAATAGTGGACCGATTGGGACAATATGGGACTTAAATGAAAGGTATTAAAGAGTAGAGTACGATGTCCCTATTAAAATTTGAGTCCAAGTAATTGGGGACCGCCCCGACCCCAAAACCTCCCAAATTGGTTTATTGGACGATAATGACAATATGGGGCTCGAACGAAAGGTATTCGGGAGTAGATTACGAATATGGTCAGGAAGGAGGTATAGGCTATGTATTTTATTGGAAGGGGGCGAATCCTACCCCGTTACCATAAAAAAGCCACCATCAAAAGTTGACTGATAGTTGGGTTCAAGTATCCAAGTGGTAGCCCAAGGCCGCTCCAAACTGCTCCAAATAGACATATTGGACGTATATATCAATAAAGGACTCAAATGAGAGGTATTCGGAAGTAAATATGAATATGACATAAAAAACGAGGTCCAAGTAATTGATAGTTGCCCCATCCCCGATTATCGATTACTACTCAATCATAGCTTAAGGAAACTCAAATGACAGGCATTTGAGAGCAGATTACGAATATGACATTAAACTTTGTGTCCAAGAACCTAAATGGTGTTTTACCTCCTAAAGTCGCCTCTAATAGGTTATTTGATCTATCAAAACAATGGGGAATCAAGTGATAGATTTTTTTGAGTTGAGTGCGTCATTAAAATTTTGGCTCAAGTGGCAGTGTGGCGCACAATCCTCATATAGATGCCCTCCGCCAAACGTTTGTATACACCAATCATGACAATATGTGGTTAAATTAAATTAAGGTTTTGTACTGCGTATCTGATATCACTATTCTGCTCATATATTTAGCGAACCACCTCACCCCAAAACAGTCGATCAATTCTATTGACCTAACGGGACACTGTGTGATTTCATTAATGTGTAGGGCGCCATAGCCCCGATATTATAACATTCAGCGTGAAAGAAGGAGTTGCAAACCTTAACGATATGGTTGCAACCACGACGTGTTGCTGGGCAACACTTTTTTGTTCAAGAGCTTTTTACACGGTAAGAACTATTGGCAAATTAGTTTTTTACCACAGTAAATCGTTAAATATGGCAATTTAATGTGATTTAAAAACAAGTAAAAAAGCGTTAAGTTCGGCCGGGCCGAACTTTGGATATTCATCACCTCGGGTATATATGTAAACCACCGTTCATCAAAATTCGGTGAAATATGCCAGCGGTATTCACATCTGGACTGATCTGGGCCAAATTGAAGAAGGATGTCGAAGAGCCTAACTAAATCTACTGTCTCAAATTTCAGCGACATCGGACAATAAATGCGCCTTTTATGAACCCAAAACCTAAAACCGAGATACCGGTCTATATGGTAGCTTCCAAATCTGGACCGATCTGTGCGAAATTGCAGAAGTATGTCAACTTAAATCACTGTACCAAATTTCAGCAAAATCGGATAATAAATGTGGCTTTTAACCCTAAATCGGAGGATCGGTCTATATGGGGGCTATATCAAGATATGGTCCGATATAGGCCATTTTCGAACTTAACCTGATCAAAAAAAGAATCTGTGCAAAGTTTCAGCTCAATATGTCTATTTTTAAAGATTGAATCGTGAATAGACAGACGGACGGACATGTCTAGATCGTCTTAGATTTTTACGCTGATCAAGAATATATATACTTTATAGGGTCGGAAATGGATATTTCGATATGTTGCAAACGGAATGATAAAATGAATATACTCCGATCCTTCGGTGGTGGATATAAAAAAAGTCTAAATGATGACTATTTAATAGGTAGTCATATGGTACGGTGGTTGTCTATGGATGACTATTCGTAGACAACCACCATACCATATGATCCACTCTAAGCGAGTAGTACTAACATTTAAATTAGCGTTATCTGGCAGTCTTCAACTGAAATTGTTTGATCCAATTGGATTTAGTTGATCCAATTAAAAACATGCCAACATGAACAGAGAGAGGGGGCGAAGGGGGGGCGAACCCTAATTTTCAGAAACGCCAGATCTCCCAGATGGGTGGTGCGATTTAAGCGAAATTTTGTGTGCTCTCTATAGTAAAATTTGGTATCCAAATTTCGGATGGGGTACCTAGGGGGGCTGCCCCAGCCTAAAACCTACTAAACATATATTTAGACCAATCACGACAATATGGGACTCAAAGTGCTAGGGGTACCACCCCAAAACACCCCTAAATCGGACATATTTACCGACCATGGCAATATGGGACTCAAATAAAAGGTATTTGCGAGTAGAATACGAGTCTGATATCTAAATGTAGGACCACGTTTCTGGGGGTCCACCCTTTCCTAAAAACCCCCCAAACAGGACTTATTCACTGACCATGGGAATATGGGGCTTAAATAAATGGTATTTGATAGTAGAATACGAATCTGATATCCAAATATGGGACTAAGTGTATGGGGGGCCGCCTCTTACCAAAAACATCTCCCAAGGTGACAAATTTACGACCATAGCAATATGGGGCTGAAATGAAAGCTCTTTAGGAGTAAAGCACGAATTTGGTATCAATATTCGGGAAAAGTGTCTATGGGGCCACCCCACCCCCACAACACTACCCAAATAGTAAGTATTTGCTGACTATTGCAATATGAGGCTCAAATAAGAGGGTTTCTAAAGTGGAACACAAATCCGATATATATTTTCAAGGCCAACTCACTGATGGGGCTCAAATTACAGGTATTTGCGTGTAGACAACATATATGATGTCAACATTAGGGACCAATTGTCTAGGGGACGTGCCACCACCATAGCAAAGGAAGTATTTGCTTACCAAGACAATTTGGGTCTTAAAGAGAGTGAAACTAAATATCTATACATTAGTTTTAAGGGCCAATACCCCAAACCGGACATATTTGCTGACTTTCGTAATAAGGAGTTTAAATGAGATTAGAAAACGAATTTGATATCCAATTTTGAGGCCAATGGCAGTATGGGGTTAAAATAAATGATATATTAGAATAGAGCACATTGCTGATATATTTTCCGGGCTTAGTGTTTGGGGGACCACCCCAATCCCCAAAACACCCCTAAATCAGGCATATTTACCGACCATGTCAATGTGGAGCTTAAATGAAAGGTACTGGGGGGTAGAGCAAGCATTGATACCCATTTTCGGGATCAATTTTCTGGCGTCTACCCCTTTCCAAAAATACCCCAAAGCAGCAATTTTTTAGTGACCATCGCAATATGGGGCTCAAATGGAGGTATTTGGAAGATCATATGGGATTCAGATAAAGGCACTTATATTGTTAAACTGTTAGTCAAGCGATATATTATTTTCGTAGCATCGTATTTCACTACAAGCTCTTTAATTGTCGAAACAAATATTCCAAGGAAACTTTTGTTCCATATGAAGTAAAACAAGTAAAAGCGTGCTAAGTTCGGCCGAATCTTAAATACCCTCCACCATGAATCGCATTTGTCAAGTTCTTTTCCCGGCATCTCTTCTTAGGCAAAAAAGGAAATAAGAAAAAATTTACTCTGCTATTAGAGCGATATCAAGATATGGTCTGGTTTGGAGCACAATTAAATTATATGTTGGAGACCTGTGTAAAATGTCAGCCAATTCGAATAAGAATTGCGCCCGTTGGGGCTCAAGAAGTAAAATAGAGAGATCGATTTATATGGGAGCTGTATCAGGCTATAGACCGATTCAGACCATAATAAACACGTGTGTTGATGGTCATTAGAGGATCCATCGTACAAAATTTCAGGCAAACCGGATAATAATTTCGACCTCTAGAGGCTCAAGCAGTCAAGATCCCAGATCGGCTTATATGGCAGCTATACCGGTTATGAACCTATTTAAACCTTATATGACAAAGTTGTTGAAAGTAAGAATAAAATACGTCATGCAAAATTTCAGCCAAATCGGATTGGAATTGCGTCCTCTAGAAGCTCAAGAAGTCAAGTCCCCAGATCGGTTTATATGACAGCTATATCAGGTTATGAACCGACTTCAACCATACTTGGCACAGTTATTGGATATCATAACAAAACACGTCGTGCAAAATTTCATTCCAATCGGATAAGAGGCTCAAGAAGTCAAGAGCCAAGATCGGTTTATATGGCAGCTATATCAAAACATAGACCGATATGGCCCATTTACAATCCCAACCGACCTACACTAATAAGAAGTATTTGTGCAAAATTTGAGGCCAATGAGTGGGGTTTAAATAATAGGTATTTCAGAGTAGACAAATCCGCAGGAAAATTGGACTTCATTTTCAACTGAACTTAGGCAGAAATGTCCAAATTAGGAGTACTTTTCTCCAAAATAGCATCATTGGTCGCAGTAGAGCGGACCGGGCTCTGATAGCAGCAAAATTTCAGCCCAAACGGTTAACGATTGCGGCATCCAAGGGCTCAAATCGCGAGAACGGTTTATATGGGAGTTACATCGGGTTATAGACCATTTTGCATCATACTAGGCAAGGTTATTGGAAGTCGTAACAGAACATCACGTGACAAATGTCAGCCAAATCGTATAGAATTGTGGCTTCCAGGGGCTCAATATATCAGGTTATAAACCGATTTCAGTCATACTAGGCATGGTTATTAAGAGACCTGATAGAACAGCAGAAACATTTCAGCCAAATCGGATGACAATTGCGGCTTTCAGTGGCTCATAAAGTCAAATCAGGATATAGGTTTATATGGAAGCTATTTCCGAATCTAGAGACCACCCTAGCACAACGGTTTGCATGTCCGCCTATGACGATGAACGCCTGTGTTCGAATCCTGGCGGGAACATAAGAAAAAATTTTTCAGCGGTGGTTATCCCCATCTAATGCTGACAACATTTGTGAGGTACTATGCCATGTAAAAACGTCTGCCCAAATAGATGGCGCACTGCGGCATGCCCGGCTACAAAAATGAAGCCCTTATCATTGAACTTAAACTTGAATCGGTCTGCACTCATTGATATGTATGAAGTTTGCCCCTGTTCCTTAATGGAATGTTCATGGGAAAATTTGCATTTGCATACCCAAATCTTAACCGATTTGGCCCATTACCAATCCTCAACTACGTACATAAATAAGAAGTATGTGTGTAAAACGTCTAGTTTTACACGTTCGGTCGCTATCGTGCGAACACGGCAAGATCGACTCATTATATTAATACGATCAAGAATATACTTGATGGGGTGGCAGATCAATATTTGGAGGTGTTACAAACCGAATGACTAGATTAGTATTCCCCCATGCTACGGCGATGGGTATTATCAAGTTTGTCCACAGTACTTTTAACTTTTTTCTGGCTTTTGCTCTAGTACCATCATCCTAAAATTAAATTTCCCGCTTCGATACCATGACCCTGTATCTGTTCTACAGTGTTATTATTCATCCTCTTCGAGGAGCGTAGATTTCGTCAGATGAAGCCGGTGGCAGGCATGTGAAGATGAGTTGAATTCGGTCTTGTCCCATCAGGACAGGTGGAGTTGCTGCACCAGTCGAGGTTTGAGTAGCAGACAATATGCTTCTGCTTACATCGCCAACTTATCTGTTGGGGTCTTTACAGTTCAATCTTAACCTACTACCGAACATAAGATCCTATGGAGAACAAACCTAGACCACCATTCTGGTGTGTAGAAAAACATCACAAAAATCACAGGTCCATTTTAGGAATTAAAAGTTATTTTCTTGCGAAGCTAATCAAAAATGTATGTCCTCAACATTCAACCGTTTAAACCAGAAATCTTGCCAAATTCTAGCTGCAATGTTTCTAATTCTGCTTCAACAATTAGTTTGATTTATTTACCAGTTTAGCGGATTCGCACGTTTTTCCCGCTAAATGCTTTGTACTTTAACGTTGGCAGCACTGACACACATCCGAAATAATCAAATATCAAAAAAACAAACAATTGAACTCATTTTAATTTTATATAAATGTTTCTCGCAGTTTATAAATGTGATTTTATGAGAATCCTAAGTTATTTTGACATTCGAGAACGTTTAATCGTAGAATAAATATGTTGCGATCTTCCTCTTTTAGTTTTGTCATTCAACTTGAATGATGACTCTAAATGTTTTAATAAACGGTGTTAAGATTGACCTAAGCGGTCAATCGGGGATAGCATTTTTCTCCATACAAACTAAGCGAGAAAATCCGCTAAATGGGTAAATAACAGACGCCTTATAAATGCCTACATCTGTCTCTACAAATGCCATCTAGCTTTAATGGTATTTACAAACTTCCACAAACATGTACATGTACATACATATTTTCCTATAAACATTCCATTTAGGAACAGAGGTTACTTCTGTCATTCTATGTACATTGTTCGATTTTGCGACCTCTTCTACTATTTACAACTCATTTACTTCTTTTCCCAAAAAATACTAGCACAACTCACATTTGAATTGTTCCCATTCTGTTTTTGGGTTCAACACTTTCCAAGGTCATCTCACAACACATTTCATGTTAACCACAATAGCAACATAATTGTTATCAATTGGTCTATTTCAACGAATTATTGGGCAAGAAGAGCCCGCATTAGTGTGGACATGTCATCAGACCACATTCCTAGAGTTAGCAGACGACAACAATAACAAGCGACTCGTAACACTCTAGCATTCTATTGACTTATGAAAGCTACTGGCACATGTATGGATGGAACAAATGGGGAGGCACTAATAAATTTGTAAAAATAAAACAATGGCAACAGAGAATGTTATCAACACTGTTGGTGTAGTTTTTTTTTTTGCAGGCATTTGATAAAACTCTCTTCTACTATAGTTGTGGATGGGTAGAGAAAATAGGCAGAGGTGTGGGAGATTCGTAGTAGAAAAAGTTAAAGGGGTTTTTGATTGCCCACAAACAAGTCAGGAGGGCATCACTTTGCTTGGTAGTGTCCTAATTTAGAAGTTTACAGCATTTGAAAGCCAAAAATGATCATCTTACTTCATCTTTAACATATATATCGTAATTATAGATTTAATGACTTGTCCATAAGTCTCTCAAGGGAAACATTACATAATTGATGACTTTACCAGAAGGTACTCACTAAAACATTTTAGTCCCTTATGATACCACTGCATGAAACTGCATCTGGATGATTGTAAAAACCTTTTGTTTTAATTAATTGACTTTGTTTATGTTTAAGCCAGAACTGCTGAAATATTTAGCTAGAGTCGGATTCCGAGTCGGAGCATGATTATAAAAAGCCGAACTGGATTGCGTCTCCACCTAAATACTTCGTCTTCGTTTCCATTAATTTATTTCATTTATTAATTCCATTGGTTTCCTTTGTTGTTGAATATTCACCAGTGACCTACGATCTCTAATTCACATTCATGATCTATGTAATCATGAATTCTTTGCTGGAATTTATGACCTTTGGAAGCTAATTGTTAAACAAATATTTATTTGTAAAGTTCTGCAATTTCTTCTCCGCAAAAAAAAGAAAAAGACAGAAAAAAGTCCTAAAAATAGTTGGCTGAGTAACAGTGGCATTTACTGGAAATGGAAGACAACTACGATACTCACCTGAAATTTCTAATGAAAATCTAATCAGCCGTCAATGTGAATGGCGTTCTGTCGCAACTATCAAAAAGTCTCCCTACTATTGACACATCAGGTATTGTCGTTTTTTATGCGTACGACAAATTCATGATTTCAATCATGAATTGTTTGCGTGAGAATTTCACCATGTGTTAGTTGCAAATTTGCTGCCCCATGATGACCCTCGCCTTTGTGAGCTGAGGAATGCCCATCTTTCTCACCTGGTCGAACTTTGCGCCCTCTTAGGGAGTTCGAACGAGCTTTTGGCGGTATTTATACATTCTGCCGACGCAAAGCTCAGCATCAAAATTTCCCCTCTATATTCGCATCTCATAATTTGTATGGATGAAGCTTTTTTAGCCTTCCACACATATTCGAAAATCCGCTCGTTAACCAGATCCTCCACTTGGGACCGATGACCTGGTGGAATCCTACCGGATGCGCTCTTTCCATGAGGGCTGCGGCCATGGACGTAGCCAGGATGTGGGTGTCTTTGTGAATATCTTAGATTTATTGTGAAAGTTTCGGCGAATAAGCTTCAATAGTTTGATGAATTTTTTTCATTTGCGCTTATTTTTGGTCTCATACTAGATTTATAATTTAAACAGGTTATTGTTTGTGTCGGTCTATTGGTTTTTAATGACTTTACTTTCCATAGCAACTATAATTGCTAAATAATTCAAAAAAACCAGTAAGGAAAGGCAAAATTCGAGCTACACCTACCCTATGGGTGCAAAGTGGGAGCTATGTCTAATTCTAAAACACTTTTGATGGACCTCGCCGGATGTTTTCAGATGGGTTATTTAACAATCCTAAAAAATGTTTTAAATAATATTCCACTGTGCTCAAATCAACGACCAAAGCCAATAGAACTAACGAATTTATACTAGAATGTTCGTTCCTGAATCACTATGAGCTCCATATCAATTGCCTTATATACTGTATTGTGAATTATGGAATTCCAAGAAAAAAAAAAGAAACGGTTATATTTGAAATAATTTTTTAAAAATGTAAATTAACCTGGGTGATTATATCGGGGGTATAAAATTGTGTTTTTGTGTGAGTCCGTTAAATTTTACATTTCATTGCTAATGTAATTCAAATAATTAATAATTAAATATTACTAATTATTGTTGAGAAAAGTTTTTCAGACCAACAAACAAAATATTTAATTTAAAGACATTTGTTATATAACTTTTTCAGATAATGTTTCCACTAAAATAATAATATGAGAATTAAGAGAAAATCAAAATAGAATTATATATTAAAAAAGTATTTGTTAATTGTTTGTCTTTCGGAACAATTTTTATAACAAACATTTTTGGAAAGTAAATTCCATGAAGATTTTGTCTAAATGAAACTATTAATAATTTTTTGACTAAAACAATCACAAAAATTTTATCTATTGAAAAATTTGCATTGCGGTTCGGCTTCAAAAAAAGTTACAACAATTTTTCCCGCCATTTTTTGGGGGAAAATTGATTTGTGGAAAGTCGGAAATTTTTTATATCCCAAAAATTAAACGAAAATTTTTCTTAAAAAATCTTAGTAGTAAGCTTTCTGGAATACGTTTTAATGTCTTGTTACATTTGATGGTTTCTATATTTTACAATTCAATTTATGGCAATAATTCTACTTCTTTTGAAAGCATGTACGATTTTATGGCAAAATCATTAAATCCAACTTTCTTCGCTAAGTGGTCATAAAACATTAAATGTTTTTTTTTTTTTTTGTAGGGGCTTAGGAAATAAAAATATTTATATTTTCAAAATATTATATATAAAAAGAATTGCTACATCAATAAAAATTCTCTAAATTATGATCGGGTCCGAGGGCCTCCCCACCCTCTTGCTCTTCGGGAGATCAGATTCTCTTTCCAACTTCGGTGGAAGTGCTTGGAATGCCAGTTTTATCCCTTCCAGCATCCTGCGCTCTCGCCCGATAGCGCTGCTGGTGTATACTCCGCAGTCTCCTTCGTCATGCTTCGGATTACATTTCGGTCTTCTTATGAGCTTAGAAAAGCCCTCGCTCACGACTGCCGCCATCGTCTATCGAAAGTCTTTGGGTATTCACCAGTGACCTATGATCTTTAACTCAAATTCATGACTTCTGTGTTAGAATTTAAGAGCTTTGACAGCTAATTGTTAAAGAAATATTTGTTCGTAAAGTTCTAAAATTGATTACTCTTCTCTTACAAAAAAAAGTCCCAAAACAAACTTGGCTGAGTAACAGTAGCATTTACTGGAAATGGAATACAATGACGAGACTCACCTGAATTTCTAATGAAAATCTTATCAGACGTCAATGTGGATGGCGTGCTTTCGCAACTATCAAAAGCCTCCCTACCATTGACACCTTACGTATTATTGTATTTTGGATGCGTACGACAAATTCATGACTTCAATCATGAATTGGTTTTGCTTGCGCGAGAATGTCACCATGCGCTCGGTCGCGAATTTGCTGCCCCATCACTTGACAAAGACCGTCGCCTTTGTGAGCTGGGGGATGTCCATTAGGGATGTTTAGGATGTTTTATTACATATCACATCCCCGTATCATATTTTGAGGAGTTTTTATTTAAGACTAAAGAAAATCTTACATTTAAGGTGATTCGATAAAAAAAACCCACATACAAAATGATTTTAAAATTTTAATTTTTATTTTGGCATTCTGGGAAATTTTCTGAAGTCACTGCACAAACACTCAAGGAAGTTTAATATCCACGTTGTCATTCGAGATGACGAATCTTAATGGGAGGTTGTACAGGTTGCAACAGGAGATATACAAGTCTTGCAGAACTTTGATCGCACGCTCTCAGCACTGGTTGCTCTGGGGTATATTGATGGGTGATTCATCTTTTCCCAGTGTGTCTTCATGCGTTTGAGAGGTTTTTTGATATTCATTCAGAGCTGCAGCTAGTTCCTTGTTTCTTCAATCTGAGTTTTACCATTTCTGAAGGCTGCTTAAAATTCATCATTATTACTCATCGCTTCCTACATAACGAAATATTAGATGTTTGTTGATCTAAGTGATCCATAGAGTTCATCGTCTATGACAATGCGAGGAAAGCGATCAAGCACATGGTGCTGGCACCAGATGAACTTGGGTGTGGGGTGACCTTTCTCCTTGAACGTATTCACGCTTGTTGTATCGGCAACAATCATTACCATTGATCCCCCCACATTGAACTCGTTTGTTTGAGTTTTCCCATCTATTAGTACAGTCAATTTAATTTGTTTGGATTCATTCTTAAGACCACGGCCTGATATTCCACGCCCTCCAGGGGTTTGCCGTCGAAGTGTATGCTCCACTTCTCCCGATAAAACGTGACTACCAAGTACTTCTTCACCCGAGCAGTTTTCTTGTGACATCTGTACTTTAGTCGAATGAGTCCGTGCTACTTTCGGAACAATAAAGTATCGCCGAGTTGGTAAGCGTAGAAGCAGTCGCGTCTTCTTTGCACATCCATTCGCCTTTTCCCTTGGTTATGTCAAACAATCCTTTCAATAAATCTAAATTTGTCTTTTTTATACCCTCCACCATAGGATGGGGGTATACTAATTTCGTCATTCTGTTTGTAACACCTCGAAATATGCGTCTAAAACCCCACAAAGTATATACAATATATTCTTGATCGTCGTGACATTTTAAGTCGAACTAGCCATGTCCGTCCGTCCGTCTGTCTGTCGAAAGCACGCTATCATTTGAAGGAGTAGAGCTAGCCGCTTGAAATTTTGCATAAATACTTCTTATTAGTATAAGTCGGTTGGGATTGTAAATGGGCCAAATCGGTCCATGTGTTGATATAGCTGCCATACAAACCGATCTTGGGTCTTGACTTCTTGAGGGCGCAATTCTCGCCCGATTTGACTGAAATTTCGCACGTAGTGTTTTGATCTCACTTCCAATAACTATGCTAAGTATGGTTTAAATCGGTCTATAACCTGGTATAGCTGCCATATAAACCGATCTTGGGTCTTGACTTCTTGAGCCTCTAGAGAGTGCAATTCTCATCCGATTTGGCACAAATTTTGTACAACGGCTCATCCCATGGCCTTCAACATACGTGTTCAATATGGTCAGAATCGATCTATAGCTTGATACAGCTCCCATATAAACCGATCTCCCGATTTCGCTTCTTGAGCCCTGAATAGGACTTTAACTTGATATAGCTGCTCCTCCGTCCTTATTCATTATACTTTGTTTGCCATAAACCAAATACTGCGCAAAGAACTCGACAGATGCGACCATGGTGGAGGGTATATAAGATTCGGCCCGGCCGAAATTTGCACGCTCTTAGTTGTTTTTTTTTTTACCGCTCGTTGTTTTTCAGAAGTTTGGATAGTTTTGCACAAATGACTTGATCAGATATATGCGTGAAGTTCAATGCTTTGCTCTATCGGGACTTAAGCTTTATTGCAATTAGATCGATCCTCACTCTCCCTTCTTTAGTAGACTTATGAAATTTGAAGCGTCCAATGACGGGGTTTTGGGTATGCAACTCCCTTCACGTTGCATCTCTTTATAGTGTTTGAAACGGGGTTAGGTTCATTCTCATTGGTTTCCTAGTTTTTTTCCATATTAAAATAGCTCTAAATGAATGACATGTTGTATTGTATTTAATAACTTGAATAAAAAATGCCGTTATTCAGGTTTGTCTGAGCTTATTGAGTGACACGAAACTATTTAATTAGTGACCCCTCATAAATGTGGTTTCTGTAACAAAGTCTTCCCCAACTGGTAGCCAACAGAAAAACATATATCAATAAAAAACGGAGTGGCTGCAATAAACAGCCCAATGGGCAATTCAGCATACATTTATGAAAGCTTATTAGTTTTCTACCACAATCATAAAAAATGACAAAACGTTTTGTTTCTCAATAATTTTCAGCGACCATCTTCCCTTCCGTGATGGCTGTGGCGTCTTTTTCGAAGTGAAGACTCAGTGCCCATGCGCGCTTCCTTCGTTCAGAACACTGTCTGCAGTCTCCATTGAGGAAGAGCTGGCCAGAGTACTTGAAAGCGGGAGCTTTTTTCTTTTTCAGCGTTTTAGTTTCCTTCCTTCCAAGTAGGAACAGGCTAAAGTCGGGCGAAACCGACCTTTTGATAGCCTACACCAAATTGGGCATGCAGACGAAGTCGTCGAAACTAAAGTTTGCTTAAATTTAATGTGTAGAATTTCGACAAGAATCTGAACGTATACATACATATTATTTTTGTTTTGTAATTAAAAAAAAAAAAAAATCACGGCTACGTCCCTGAACCGACGAAATCGGTTAAAATCCAGAGATATTGTGGCATTTCGAGATAAAAGCGTTGTGAAAAATTTTAAGTAGATCGGTTGGTAAATACGCTTGCAAAGGCTCGAGCATATCTGACAAGGTCAAATACACAGCAGTGATCTTGGATAGGAAGTGTCACATTCATGAGCATTTTGAGAAGGCTCACAGATGTTGGGTACTATAAAGACGGGCCGAAGGCTCGAAGTGGGGCCTGATCCGAGGCTGTTCAGGAGCGTGATTAGACCAATAGTACTTATGTCTTATGTAGTTTGATAGACTGCTATGGAGAAAAAGTGCCACATAAGGACCATACAACGGGTTCAGAAAACATTTTTCTTGGCATGGTGAGGACCACGCCCACTAGGACACTGGAGACTATTCTAGATATCGGACCCAATCGAGCCGACGATAGGAAACCTTGGAGGCAAGGGTAGTGATTTCCGATCGGATACCTGAGACAACACTTGGGGTCGAGTGTGCTGCCAGCGGCACAGTCTTCGATTAACGGAACTCTAGTATTGCCATCTGGAAGATAATGTTACACGGATGGATCAAAGCTAGAGGACAGAGAGAACCCAGGGACTGAGATCTGTTTTAGACTGCCTGACCACAATATGGTCCTACAGGCGGAGATTCATCGAATACGAGGGCCGACGATTTGGCAGTGAAGGCTAGAGAATTGCACTCAATAAACTTAGTTAACCCGAAGGCTTTCGGGTCGACGCAGTCCGATTTAAGGTAGGAAGGAGGTCAATATAGCTATTGGTGTCACAACGGCATACATAGAACTCCGAGCTCATTTATCCAAAATCGGTGCGGCAAGTGATAGCATGTGTGAGCCATGAGGGGAAGACGATGAGACATTGGAGAATTTCCTATGTCATTGCCCGGCTTTCGCAGCTACATAACACCGGTACTTTGATGGAGACACAATACCAGACATGAACCAACTTAAGGGAGTGGTATAACAAACAATTATGGGTTTTGTAAGTAGCACGGACTGCCTTGCCTAAAATGTTCTTTTTCAATGTAACTTTTTAGTTTTTAGAGCGCACAAGAAACCGATTACTGGCTCATGTGTATGTCCATAGTGGCATGGCGTGGATTAATATCCGCACGCTCTTTTCAACCTATCTTAACCAAAACTAAGGCTCGAGTAGTGAAAATCGAGCGATGCATGGATATGAGAGCTATATCTTAATCGGCACCTAATTCGTCCAATTTCCATTGGTTTCGTCTATAGGCCCAAAAAAAATGCTTGTGCCAAATTTGAAGACGATCGGATGAAAATAGCTATCTGTTACATTAATTAACATGAATAAACAGAGAAACAGACAAACAGTCGACCGGTATAATTATCAATTGGTCTTTGGCTCTTCCTTCTGGATGTTGCAAACAAATGTAGCGATGTAGGGTTTAAGAACACATTAACGGCGATTTGCCTGCTATTTTGAACTACAGGTACGACTTTTCGTAAGAGGCATAAAAATCCACTTTTATGTTCTAATGGTCAAAATATGTCAAGATAATTGTTTGTTGTAGAGAGCAGACAAAATGTAGTAGCCGGGATTTGAACCCATGCTCTCGACGTTTAAGCGGACGTGCTAACTTCTGAGCCGTTATGTCCCAATTACGTCAATAATGCTAATGTAGCCCATGAACATTCCATTAAGGATCAGGGGCCAACTTCTAACATATTAGCCACCTCTGAAAATTTTTTCTGATGGTCTCACTAGGATTCGAACCCAGGCGTTAAGCATCATAGGCAGACATACTAATTTCTGAGCCACGACAATAAAAATGCTCTAAATAATCAATCACCAAAGACGGATGAGCTAATTGAGTGTTGGGCGACAGAGGGCTTAATTTTGTTCCGTATTCTTCTTCTCCTACTTTCTAGCGACTCTTAAATTGATTCTTCCTTCTCCTACATTTCGTTTCGCTCTGGTATCACAATGGGTCAAAATTGCCGTTCGAGGGAACCCAACTAAATTGTAATGTATCTACCCGCAAAAATATAAAACAATTGGGAAATTGTTACGTAAAACAAAATATTCTCCGATCATTGAGCGTGTCTCGAGAGAGAAACAAACAAAAATTGTAAAATTTGGGCACACGGAGCAACAGCGAGAGCCATTGCCGTTGTCTTAGCGTTCGAAGCCATCAATACAACTTCCAACAGATGCACAAAACCATGTGTAGTACTGAGGAAGTGTAATTCGTCACAGAAAGAATGTCTGTCAAAAATACGTGCGTTGGGAAAAGTACTGCTAATAAACAGGGTTGTCGAGCTTGGTTAATGTGGTAATTGTATCATAGATGCGTTTTCGCTATTAATACGATTCATATACAACATATCAACGCACGGCCCTTGAAGCCATCACACCTAATATGGTTGAAAAGTCTTCTAACCAAAGACGAAACGCGTCCCATAGTGGTTAGTGTGTGTGTTGCTATCTTTGGCTTTCCTTTTCCATTTGCATCTCCGATCGTTGAGCTCGTCTCGAAAGAGAAACAAACAAAAATTATAAAATATTTCTATCACGAAGATTTGCTTTTATTGTAACGGTGTAACGTTTCGCTTTAACATATCAAACGTTACTTACTTTGTTTACTGTAAACCCTTTAGCAGCTTCTTGTACGGTTAAAGGTCCTTCCTTTTGTTGTAAAACCAAAAACTCTTTGATTGCAGAAATGCGTCGATAGCTTTAAACGATTTGTCGTGTACAGGACCAATAGTTGTTCTCTTGTGTTTCTCCTACTAGAGGGAAAGGGTGGGTATTTGAGCGTATAAACCAGTGGTTGGCAAAAATACTCGCTCTATTGCACATTACTCTGTACGTACACAAAAAAATAATCCCAAGCAGACCCATAGGCTTGCAAATAATTGCAATTGTGTGCTCGACACTGGTAGAGACACATTCTCGCCACAAGACAACAAATTTTTTTCCGTTTTTGTTTTGACTGAGCAAAGAGCAGTCAGTATATTGAGCAGCTCGGATGACTGCGGATGGTAAACTCGGAAAGTGTCAATTTTAAAATTACGGTGATATGACAAAAATCAGGTATGGCTGGCAGTTACAAGAAAACACAACAAGTATTTTTAGGGCACATACATTGTTTGGTGCCATTTAGGCGATAAAGAAATATCCATCACAAAGTAGGTATTTAAAAGAGCGAAAACAGCAACAAAAGTTTTATGGTTTTCTTTATAGCATAACGAATATGAATAGATCATAGTAAAAAAAACCTAATGGGTTTTGCGAAAATGGAAGGCTTTTAATACAATTGTGTATCATAACAACGAAATAAATCCAAAAAAATACTCTGAAAGAGTTTGTTACAATATTTCGTTGAACTTGGCATCATTTTCAATATGCACAAACCATTTTAAATGTTAGACATTAAATTAATTTATAGAGTAAAACTAGTTGAAACCCCGAATAACACGTTCTATACATCATGAATGGAAGGTATTGTCGTGGTAAAAAAACTTTATATATGTCACAAATTCTTGCAAGAATTTCAAGTACTTTTACGTAAACAAAATCCAAGGTTTTTAAGAAAAGAAGTTTACTTGGCGAAAATTTCCTTTATGACAAACGAATAATTTTTTTGCGTGTAGGTCATATAAATTTGTAGGGTATTATATTGCGCTTGACATCCACAACTTCTTGTATTTTAACCATATCACTTGTCTAGTAGTCGGGTTTCCTTTGTTAGAAACTTTTTTGTGTTTTGTTTTTTTTTTTTTTTATATATTGATGTGGAAATTTAATTTGTGAATAGCGACATTTTTGGTTTGTTAAGTTTTCAGAATTGATAAGAATTGATAAAAGCGTGTGGAACGCGTTTTACTTTCGATTAGAAAAAATAAGGTGTTCATATACAATAGAACGCACAAGCAAATCGATGGGAGGGTAAAGGGAAAGGAGCACAAAATGGTGTTTCACCTATTCCTTGGTTGGAGGTCGAATAGGGAGCGATGAATATAGGAAATATGAAAGACATTAGAAATAAATCATAAAATATTTGCTGGGTTATTTTCCCCCTCCCCCGCTCTTGGGTAGATAATCAATTAATTTGTGTTTCTTAATTAAGAAATAATTTCTTCAAGCATTACTAACTTATGAATATTTTCTCCTTGCTTTTTGTTGTCTTGCAGTTATCCATGACTGGCGCTTTTAAATGATTAACAATTATCGTGCTTCTCGTTTTGCCTGCTGATAACAACATTGGCAAAAATGAATTCATCAACTAGGGAAACTAAAGCTGCAGCCAAAGCTCATAAGAAGCAACAAAAATCTATCAAAAAACAGCAGCAGCAGCAACAACAGAAGGGAAATGGTCCCACTGAACAAACTTTGATGAAAAATCAAAGAAATTCGCAACCAATTCCGGCAAAAAATGGCAACCCTACTACAGGGGTGGGGGTGTCTGTTAATCACAACAACAATAATATAAATGCAGAAAACAACAACAACTACAGTAGTAGTAGTAGTAGTAGTGACAATGGCTCCAACAATGTCAGCCAAAAGCTACGAGCCTATCTCGAGCAACAACAACAACAAAAACAACAACTACTCAATAATAAACCCATTTTACCAGATGGCCTACCAAAATTTGAAAGATCTGGCAGCTTTTCCTTAAAGGGCAAACTCTCAAAACTCATCAATTCCATAACGAGTAGCAAGGAAAATTTGACAAAGACGGAGGAGGATGGTGGGGATTTACCCTTCAAGTTTAGCCGCAGTCGTTCGTTAATCTTACCCAGGCGTTCAAATCGCCGTAGTCTAATTGAGCCTCAATTGGAGCAGTTATCAGAGGAAGCGGATGCTTCATCTCCAGCTTCGCCTAGAAAAAATTCGGTGGAAAATGTAGAAGTCACCCCGGATAGGCCTCTAGCTAACCCAGAAGGAGGTACTGCCACCATAACGGCCTCCAATACCTCCACGCCTTTGGAAGCGGGTGGTCCTTTGAATAAACCGCGCAAGACTTCCACACCAGTGCTGCTAGCTGATCCCAATTTTGATCCCATAGCGAATTTCAAGAAACGCCGTTCCAATACCCTTATGTCCTCTTTCAAAAGTACCTTTGCTGGCCTTACAGGCAGTGAAAAGAAAAAGGAAAAACTCAATGACAAATGGAGAGCTTCGCTGCAATCCCTGCAGGCAATTGACAATATGGTCAGCTATGAGAATATGTCTTTCATAGATTATGATAAGTTCAATGGCTATGAGAAGCAACTGGAGCGCAAACTATCCCAGATTAGCCTTATGGATCCCTCACTACTAAACCATTCGATGATGGCGGCCGATGTATCGCACATCCCTTCGTCCGATAACTCTTCGTACATTATGCCCTCACATTCGCCGGGTACACCTTCAAACGTTTCGACTCCCTCACCCTTTGTCACACCCCAAACGGTAGTGCGACGTCGTAAAACGTCTACATCCTTGCACGGTTCCACTCGCAAATTGGCCGAACGCCGCAGTGTATCGCGTACCAGCTTTACCATGGACTCGGACTATGAACACAATTTGGATAAGCCGCGTAATGTGTATCGTGAGAGTTTGGATTCGCGTAAGCTGGAATTGTTAAATCAAATGTCGCGTAATTCGTACATATTGGACAGTGATTTGGTGGATATTCTAGACCTGGCTTTGGTATCAACTCAGAGACCTTCGTATAGAAGGGGATGCAGTCACCTGAATACTGGACGAGATGCTGTTGATGGTGCCGTCGCCGGTGGTCATGTACAGGTAAGTGAGGATTTTTCTTTTTCGTTTCTTGGCTCAAGTAATAATTTCAGAGTGCCATATTGTATCAATCAGCCTAGATTTCCATTTGGAGGCTTTTTTAGGGGAAGGTCGGCCAATCAGACACAAAGCGAAACATTTATTACATAAGATTCGTACTCTATGCTTGTATACTCTTTATTTGGCACTGAAACTGTTCTTGTGGCTGGAGCTTTCCCACAGGTAATAGGGCCCCAAAGTTTCTGAGAATAAGGATGAAAGAAGTCAAAAATAAAAAATCATATGAACTAAAAATCAAATCAAATCAATTCAAATCGAATCAAATCAAATCAAATCAAATCAAATCAAATCAAATCAAATCAAATCAAATCAAATCAAATCAAATCAAATCAAATCAAATCAAATCAAATCAAATCAAATCAAATCAAATCAAATCAAATCAATCGAATCGAATCGAATCGAATCGAATCGAATCGAATCGAATCGAATCGAATCGAATCGAATCGAATCGAATCGAATCGAATCGAATCGAATCGAATCGAATCGAATCGAATCGAATCGAATCGAATCGAATCGAATCGAATCGAATCGAATCGAATCGAATCGAATCGAATCGAATCGAATCGAATCGAATCGAATCGAATCGAATCGAATCGAATCGAATCGAATCGAATCGAATCGAATCGAATCGAATCGAATCGAATCGAATCGAATCGAATCGAATCGAATCGAATCGAATCGAATCGAATCGAATCGAATCGAATCGAATCGAATCGAATCAAATCGAATCGAATCGAATCGCATCGAATTAAATTAAATTAAATTAAATTAAGTTAAATTAAGTTAAATTAAATTAAATTAAATTAAGTTAAATTAAATTAAATTAAATTAAATTAAATTAAATTAAATTAAATTAAATTAAATTAAATTAAATTAAATTAAATTAAATTAAATTAAATTAAATTAAATTAAATTAAATTAAATTAAATTAAATTAAATTAAATTAAATTAAATTAAATTAAATTAAATTAAATTAAATTAAATTAAATTAAATTAAATTAAATTAAATTAAATTAAATTAAATTAAATTAAATTAAATTAAATTAAATTAAATTAAATTAAATTAAATTAAATTAAATTAAATTAAATTAAATTAAATTAAATTAAATTAAATTAAATTAAATTAAATTAAATTAAATTAAATTAAATTAAATTAAATTAAATTAAATTAAATTAAATTAAATTAAATTAAATTAAATTAAATTAAATTAAATTAAATTAAATTAAATTAAATTAAATTAAATTAAATTAAATTAAATTAAATTAAATTAAATTAAATTAAATTAAATTAAATTAAATTAAATTAAATTAAATTAAATTAAATTAAATTAAATTAAATTAAATTAAATTAAATTAAATTAAATTAAATTAAATTAAATTAAATTAAATTAAATTAAATTAAATTAAATTAAATTAAATTAAATTAAATTAAATTAAATTAAATTAAATTAAATTAAATTAAATTAAATTAAATTAAATTAAATTAAATTAAATTAAATTAAATTAAATTAAATTAAATTAAATTAAATTAAATTAAATTAAATTAAATTAAATTAAATTAAATTAAATTAAATTAAATGAAGTTAAGAAAATTCAGCAAATAATCAATTCTTTTATTTTCCCTTATAGAATTTTTTGAATTTTAATTGTAGGTGTTTTTAAAATCTCATTAATTATTTGAATTTCTTTTTCCTAAAAATAGTTTATTTTTTGCAACCCAAAAATAGATTTTTTCTTCTTCCTCATAAAATCCAGAAAAAAATCTAATTAGATGTAAGGTAATTACTAAAATCACTCTTGCTACGATGGCGGTCATCGGAGCATATGTGGGGGCCTCGTCACAGCCCATCTAACCATCCATCCATCCATCCCATCTATGGATGTGTATTGGCGAGACTCATTTGATTTGCGATGCGATCAAGATGGCAATGATATTGATGTTGTCAATTAATTTTTTTTTCTATCCATTTCTCGTTCCCTTCGATATTCTTTTGCGTTCTCGATTTAATTGATGTGTACCAACAACTCACAGATGCTCAATAAAATGTTTTCGATATCTGTTACGACTACAGCGACGACGGCAGTGTCATTTGTGGCTATGGCTGATGATGATGACGTTGAGTCCGCGATATGTATGAAATGTGCATTCAAGTATTGGACGGATATATTGCGCTAATTAACAGCCTGCTTCTATGGTGGGATCGCTATAGTAGGTTGAGATGGACATTTGAATACAAAACAACCGAAATTTGTGGGAAATATAAATTTTGAACCGTTTGAATGGTTTCTAAGATAAATGTTCGGTTAAAGACATGGTTATTGGTGAAATAAGATAGGAGAGATGCAGGTCAGCAATAATTTTGATGACATGGGAAAAGAAAAGAGAAACTATAAAAAAAACATTGGAAGATAGATATGAGAAGGAACGAGGGGCAAATCGTCTTCAGGCCAAGACTAATTTGTTCTAAATGAGCAAGAATTTTAAAACGCTCGGATAAGCACTCGCTCCTAGTAATCGGAATTATTAGCCGCTCAATAACCGAGCCCCAAGACCATGGGTAGTTGCATTATGCTTATTTGCGATAGAATAATGGCATCAAAAAAAGTTAACAGAGAAATGTAGGATCTATAATGATGAAGAAAACCTGTGCGTGTGACCAAGGTAGGGGGATGCGGGTAATGAAGTTAGGGAGAATTTCTCCGAATTAGCCATGTCAGGGCACTGCAGAAGTACAGAATTACATAAGGACTGGGTGACTGAAGGGGTTAAGGTATCCGCCCAAAACCTATGATTACAATAGCTTGATACAGCTCCCATACCGATTTTGCTTCTTGAGCCCCTACAAGGCGCAATTCTTAACCGAATGAATTGAAATATTACACAATGTTCGGCATTCAATTCATTTATGATCCGAATCGGGCTAAAATTTGATATAGCTCCAATAGCATAACAGTTCTTATTCAATATTCTTTGTTCGCCTAAAAAGAGATATCACACATAGAACTCGACAAATGCGATCCATGGTGGAGGGTATATAAGATTCGGCCCGGCAGAACTTAGCACGCTTTTACTTGTTTTTATGCTCACAAACCCTGCAGAAGTCCGCATCCCTCTGCGTTCAGTGCGACGTTTTTAATTCACCCTTGCAATTGCCAGTAAACAGTTTTTAGCCATGCTTTCCTTCCATAAAAACTAAACTAAGGTCTTTGAAAACTCTGCAGTTCTTAGCATAAGCCCACAGCACATGAACACAGTTATGGTTAAATGCCCCAATCATGCCAAAATATTCGCACGAGAGAGGCTTGTCTATGGAGTTGACAAATCGTATTTGTCGCTCCAATCATCCTTAGGAGACTCCCCCTGTCATGAGACCATACCGCATGAAATACCCATAAGTATGAATTAACCGAACCACATCTGCGAACACTCAGTATATTGTTCCCAGCCTAAGTACTACACATTAAAGGCCTGCGCAAGACCATTCATTTCTGTTTTCAAGACGCACTAACCATCATAGAGTATATCAAGAACTGTACTCTTCGTTTAAAAATACAACATTGTATGAGACAATTGAGAACTGAATAAAATTGATAAACAAGACACCAAGTAACGAGATGAGTGAATGCATAAAATGAGCCCTTCAGCAAAAAGAAAGATTGATTCGGATTTCAGTGAGTGCATGTTGTACAATGCATGTATTCGGGTACATTTTGCTCCAGATAAGGTACTATATTTCTTGTCTACTGTTTTCGTAGTACGAAATTCGTTCGAAGGCAACGTGGTTGATTTGGCAAAAGCACACAGCAGGCCACGTTGTTAAAACGTCTTAAAAGAAGGGTGCATGACCGTGTTTAATGGTTGAAGACATATAGTCAACAGCCCATACAAATCTTTGATGACATCTTCATCTAGTTGTCGCGAAAATTATGCATGACATTTTACGCGACATTTGGAACGTATCTGTCATCAATGAGTACAATGGAAGATAACAGAATCTCCTTTCTATGCGTTAATGACGATACTCCAAAATTTTGGCAAGTTTGTCTTCAATTTAAAAAAATATTGTTATTGATGAATTCATTTTTAATTTTAGTTATCCTTTTGTTTCTGGGAAAGACGAGAAGCCCAGTCTTTTACGGCTTCTGATAAAAAAAAATTGACTTTTATGATCATTTACCTACGCGTAATACAAAAAGTATATTTACCAACAATTTAAATATGCCAATATGTTTTTGATTTTTTTTTTCGTTTTATTATTTGCTTTCACTTTTGTAAAATAATATAACAAAAGTTCTGGTCTCGTCAGACGTTGATACTTAAATGACTTGGTCACGTTCCATCACATTCCTCTTTGTTTTGATATTTTGTACAGTTAGATATTTTTTATTAATAATCTACAAAACAAAAGTTTTTTTTGTCAGATGACGGTTTATGCGACACGGTCTGCTAAGATGTCCCCTTAGAGTAAATTGTTTAAATTTTATACGAGAAAGATAGAATGCAAAGCTTTGCTGTCTTTTTTTGCGGACACGGTTACTAAATTTGTCGACTATCAAGAGAACAAGACATGTCAGCAAAAATGCCATATCAGTAACAAAATTCAAATTGTCTTTGAAGACAATGTCATGGCAGACGTTTGGACTACTGGGCATGGGTAACCACACATACTCACGCCTAATTTTTTTTTATAAAACAACTGTTTGCAAATGATTGTTTCAGTTCATATTTTGAAAATGAAATCGAGACGCTTTAGCGTCCCCATCAACATTATTTTGTCTAAAGAAGAAAATTAAATTAAAGTTATTCTAAACGCAAAATGTCAGTCAAATTTTCTTTAATGACAAAATTTTTATAATATTCTATAAAGATAAAATATAGCTCAGACAGGGGCCGCTTCAATATTAATTTTCTTCAGGATATAATTTTAGTGAAATTCTTTTTAAAAATCAAATTTTAATGAATTTTTTTTTTTTGAAAATTTAATTAATTTTCTTCTAAAGGCAACATTTAAGCGTAACATTCTCTCACGACAAAACTTCTGCTAGGGCCGGGCCCCTCGAAAAAAACCTTTTTTCCAAAGACTAAATTTCAGTGAAAAATTCTCTGAAGACAAACATTTGCCCTCGGTGTTATTTTTTAAAAGCCATTTAAAGTAATTTTTTCCTTATTTTTATGGAATTTTTCTGAATACAAAATTTCAATCAAATTTTCTGTAGACATAATTTTAACTTTGTCTGTTTGCGCTCTTTTATGTTCGAAAAATCACCACAAAATTTGAATACATTTTTATCAAAATGTCGATAAATTTTTTTTTTTGAAAACAAAATTTTCAATGAAACATCGAAATTAAGATTTCTAAAAGAAAGATTTCATTTAATTTCAATAAAATCTTTCCAAAAACTTTCTTAAGGCAAGTTCAATAAAAATTTTTAAAGACAACAATTTAATGAAATTTTCCTTAATGACTGAATTGCAATATAATTTTTTCAAAAGATAAAATTTTGGACATTATTTTAAACAAACGATTATTAAATTTATCTTAAGCGAAAATGAAATATCACCCTGATTAATTGATTTTTAAAATAATTATTTCAAATTAAAGACTTTTTTTGGAATTCCATAATTCATAATACAGTATTTAAGGCAATTGATATGGAGCTCGTAGTGATTAAGGGTCGAAATCTATCAGTCAATATTTCTTAGTTCTGTACTTTTCTATGAGAGCAAGTTTTATGTGGCATTTACGTTTGCCGCTGCGGCATTTAAGTCAATATTTCTTAGTTCTGTACTTTTCTATGAGAGCAAGTTTTATGTTGCATTTACGTTTGCCGCTGCGGCATTTAACAAGCTTTCTAGAGAATTTGCTTTTTGAGAATATTTGAAAATAATTTTCTTTTTAAAAACTTACATTTTTGAGGCTAGGCTAGGTTGAAAAGTGGGTGCAGATATTATTCCGCCCCATGTCACTACGGCCATACACCTAAGCCAATAATTGGCTTGTTGCGCGCTCTAAAAACTAAAAAGTAACCTCGAAAAAAGAAAATTTTAAGTTAGGAATTTCGTGCTATTTACAAAATCGATAATTGTTTTCCAAACCACTCCCTTAAGTTGGTTCATGTCTGGTATTGTGTGTCCACTAAAGTACCGGTGTCATGTAGCCGCAAAAACCGGGCAATGACATAGAAAATGCTCATTATCTTCCCCACAAGCTCTACACATGCTATCACTTGCCACACCGATTTTGAATAAGTGAGCTTTCCTCCTTCTTACTTCTTTTCAGTAATAGCCTCGTTGTCTCACGATCCGGGTTACCCCATAGGATTTTCGCCGTCCTACAGACTGTTTGGCTGTTCAACAGTGTTACATGCGCGTTCGTTGCACACGCCCTTAAATCGGACTGCTTCGACCCTAAAAGCTTCGGGTAAACCAATTTTATTGATTGCAGAGAAGGCGTTATTTTATTGATTGCAGAGAAGGCGTTAGTCTGCTTCTTACATTCCAAGACTGTTCGTGACCTTACTTTCCTGGTTGTTATTGCCTTTATGGCCATTTAACTGTGCGTAAAGATGTTCACACTCGACGTCTTCGCGTTAGTACCACACCACCTCACGCATTCTGTGATCGCTCGAATCTCCGCCTGCAGGACTGTATTATGGTCAGGCAGTCTAAAACAGATCACAGTCCATGGGTTCTCTATGTAGGCCCTCAAGCCCACACAGTCTTCTAGCTTTGATCCATCCGTGTGACATGATCTTCCAGATGACAATACTAGGGATCCGTCAAGCCAAGACAGTGTCGCTGACAGCAGTGCCTCGTACTCCGCCTCAAGTGTCGTATCAGGTATGCGATCATAAACCTTCCTTCCTTCCTTCCAGGTTTCCTATCGTCGCCTCAATTATACCGCCATGGTATGACCCGCTCCCATCCTATTATTTATTAGTTTACGAAAAGAAATAAAATAAAATTTAAAAGTAAAGTATCAAGGAACATTCAGATTAGTCAAATATTTGACCCAACTTGTTTTATCACCTTTGTCCAAAATATATAAAATTCGTACATTCTTGATTTTGTATACCATCAAACCAAATGTTGCATGCAATCAAATATAGAGCAAATAAAAATCCTTTTCATACCCTCCACCATAGGATGGGGGTATACTAATTTCGTCATTCTGTTTGTAACTACTCGAAATAGGCTGAGACCCCCTAAAGTATATATATTCTTGATCGTCGTGATATTTTATGCCGATCTAGCCATGTCCGTCCGTCTGTCTATCGTAAGCACGCTAACTTTCGAAGGAGTAAAGCTAGCCGCTTGAAATTTTGCACAAATACTTCTTATTAGTGTAGGTCGGTTGGTATTGTAAATGGGCCATATCGGTCCATGTTTTGATATAGCTGCCATATAAACCGATCTTGGGTCTTGACTTCTTGAGCCTCAAGAGTGCGTAATTATTATCCGATTTGAATGAATTTTTGCACGAAATATTTTGTTATGATATTCAACAACTGTGCCTAGTATGGTTTAAATTGGTTCATAACCTGATACAGCTGTCATATGAACAGATCTGGGGACTTGACTTCTAGAGGGCGCAATTCCTATCCGATATGGCTGAAATTTTGCATGACGTATTTTATTCTTATTTCCAACAAATAAGGTTCAAATCGGTTTATAACCTGATATAGCAGCCATATAAACCGATCTGGAATCTTGACTTCTTGAGCCTCTAGAGATCGCAATTATTATCCGATTTGCCTGAAATTTTGTACGACGGATCCTCTCATGACCATCAACATACGTCTTTATTATGCTCTGAGTAGGTCTATAGTCTGATACAGCTCCCATATAAATCGATCCCTCTATTTTACTTCTTGAGCCCCCATAGTGCTCAATTCTTATTCGAATTGGCTGACATTGTACACAGGTCTCCAACATATAATTTAATTGTGATCCAAACCGAACCATATCTTGATATCGTTCTATTAGCAGGGCAAATCTTTTCTTATATGACGATCAAGAATATATGTATATACTTTGTGGGGTCTAAGACGAATATTTCGAGGAGTTACGAACAGAATGACTAAATTAGTATACCCCCATACTATGGTGGAGCGTATATATTTTTTATACTCACCACCGAAGGATGGGTGCCGTTTCCAACACATCGAAATATCCATTTCCGACCCTATAAAGTATAAATATTCTTGATCAGATCAGTATAAATATTCTTGATCAAAATCTAAGACGATCTAGACATGTCCGTCCGTCTGTCCGTCTGTCTGTTGAAATCACACTACAGTCTTTAGAAATAGAGGTATTGAGCTGAAATTTTGCACAGATTCTTTTTTTGTCCATAAGCAGGTTAAGTTCGAAGATGGGGTATATCAGACTATATCTTGATATAGCCCCCATATAGAACGATCCGCCGATTTAGGGTCTTAGGCCCATAAAAGCCACATTTATTGTCCGATTTTGTTGAAATTTGGGACAGTGAGTTGTGTTAGGCCCTTCGACATCCTTCGTCAATTTGGCTCAGATCGGTCCAGATTTGGATATAGCTGCCAAATAGACCGATCCTCCGATTTAGGGTCTTAGGCCCATAAAAGCCACATTTATTACCCGATTTCGCTGAAATTTAGGACAGTGAGTTGTCTTAGGCCATTCGACTTCCTTCGTTAAATTGGCCCAGATCGGTTCAGATTTGGATATAGCTGTCATATAGACCGATCCTCCCGTTAAGGGTCTTAGGCCCACAAAAGCCACATTTATTATCCGATTTTGATGAAATTCGGGACAGTGAATTGTGTAAGGCCCGTTGACATCCTTCGTTAATTTGGCTCAGATCGGTCCAGATTTGGATATAGCTGCCATATAGATCGATCCTCCGATTTATGGTGTAAGGCCCATAAAAGCCACATTCATTATCCGATTTTGCTGAAATTTGGGACAGTGAGTTGTGTTAGGCCCTTTGACATATTTCTTCAATTTGGTTCAGATCGCTTCAAATTTAGATATAGCTGCCATATAGACCGATTTCTTGATTTATGGTTTTGGGCCAATAAAATGCTCATTTATTGTCCGATGTCGCCGAAATTTGGAACAGTGAGTTAAGTTAAGCCCCTTGACATACTTCTGCAATATCGCACAGATCGGTCCAGATTTGGATATAGCTGCCATATAGACCGATATCTAGGTTTTAGGTTTTGGGGCCATAAAAGATGCATTTATTGTCCGATGTCGCTGAAATTTGGCACGGTGAGTTTGGTTAGGCTCTTCGACGTCCTTCTTAAATTTTGCCCAGATCAGTCCAGATTTGAATATAGCTGCCATATAGACCGATCTCTCGATTTAAGGTTTAGGGCCCAAATCGTTTCAGATTTGGCTATAGCTGCCATGTAGACCAATATCTCGATTTAAAGTCTTGGCCCCATAAAAGGCGCATTTATAATCCGATTTCACTGAAATTTGACACAGCGACTTATGTTCGGCTTTTCGACATCCGTGTCGTATACAGTTCAGATCGGTATGAGGTATATGAGTATAAGGTATGAAATTTTCACCGAATTTTGATGAAAGGTGGTTTACATATATACCCGCCCGGCCGAACTTAACGCCTTTTTACTTGTTTTCTTGAAGCCTTCACACCTAAGCTGGTTGAATAAATCCCTTAAAAAAGGACGAGACGCATACCACAGTAGATGTGTGCTTTGGTCTCTGGCTTTCATTTTAATTTTTATACCCTCCACCATAAGATGGGGGGTATACTAATTTCGTTATTCTGATTGTAACTACTCGAAATATTCGTCTGAGACCCCATAAAGTATATATATTCTTGATCGTCGTGAAATTTTATGTCGATCTAGCCATGTCCGTCCGTCTGTCCGCCCGTCCGTCTGTCTGTCGAAAGCACGCTAACTTCCGAAGGAGTAAAGCTAGCCGCTTGAAATTTTGCACAAATACTTCTTATTAGTGTAGGTCGGTTGGTATTGTAAATGGGCCATATCGGTCCATGTTTTGATATAGCTGCCATATAAACCGATCTTGGGTCTTGACTTCTTGAGCCTCTAGAGTGCGCAATTCTTATCCGATTGGAATGCAATTTTGCACGACGTGTTTTGTTATTATATCCAACAACTGTGCCAAGTATGGTTCAAATCGGTCCATAACCTGATATAGCTGCCATATGAACCGATCTGGGGTCTTGATTTCTTAAGCCTCTAGAGTGCGCAATTCTTATCCGATTGGAATGAATTTTGGCACGTAGTATTTTGTTATTATATACAACAACTGTGCCAAATATGGTTCAAATCGGTTTATAACCTGATATAGCTGTCATATAAACAGATCTGGGGACTTGACTTCTTGAGCCTCTAGAGGTCGCAATTCTTATCCAATTTGGCTGAAATTTCGCAAGACGTTTTTTATTGTTACTTTCAACAACTGTGTCAAATAAAGTACAAGTCGGTTCATAACCTGATATAGCTGCCATATAAACCGATCGGGGATCTTGACTTCTTGAGCCTCTAGAGGTCGCAATTATTATCCGATTTGCCTGAAATTTTGTACGACGGATTCCTTCATGACCATCAACATACGTGTTTATTATGGTCTGAATCGGTCCATAGCCCGATACAACTCCTATATAAATCGATCTCTCTATTTTACTTTTTGAGCTCACAAAGAGCGCAATTCTTATTCGAATTGGCTGACATTTTACACAGGTCTCCAGGTCTCGCTCTAATATCAGAGCAAATCTTTTCTTATGTCCTTTTTTTGCCTAAGAAGAGATGCCGGGAAAAGAACTCGACAAATGCGATCCGTGGTGGAGGGTATATAAGATTCGGCCCGGCCGAACTTAGCGCGCTTTTACTTGTTTCCATATATCTTCGATCATTTAGGTCATCTCGAAAGAGAAATAAAAGAGAAATAATGAAAAGAAAAGACTTGAAAGCAAAAAGTTTTATATTGGAAAAATATTGTGCCAATAATTTTGGCTATATAAAATTTCGTTAAAAAGTTTTTCATTGTGTTGTCTAGAAAGATATTTTCTCCGAAGCCTAGTCCGATCCGCTTTCAGAAGCTATAGAATACTATAGCCTAACCTATTCAACCATACCGCACAAAGTAAAACAAGTAACAGCGTTCTAAGTTCGACCGGGCCGAATCTTATATACCCTCCACCACGGATTGCATTTTTAGAGTTCTTTGCGCGGTATCTCTTTTTAGGCAAGCAAAGAATAATGAATAAGAACTGTTGTGGCATAGGAGCTATATCAAGTTATATTCCGATTGGGATCATAAATGAATTGAATGCTGAACATTGTGGAAGCCATTGTGTAATATTTCAGTCCATTCGGATAAGAATTGCTCCTTATATGGGCTCAAGAAGCAGAATCGGGAGATCGGTTTATAAGCTATAGATCGATTCAGACCATATTGGACACCTATGTTGAAGGTCATAGGAGAAGCCGTTGTATAAAATTTCTTTCAAATCGGCGACCTCTAGAAAAACAAGAAATCAAGACCCAACATCGGTTTATATGGCACAGTTTATACTTAGCACAGTTGTTGGAAGTGATACCAAAAGAACACGTGCAAAATTACAGCCAAATCGGATAAGAATTACGCATCCTAAAAGCTGAAGAAGTCAAGACCCAAGATCGGTTTATATGGCAGCTATATCAGGTTATGAACCGGTTTCAACCATACTTCGCACAGTTGTTGGAAGTGATGCCAAAATACCAATAAAATCGGACGAGAATTGACCCCTCTAGACGCTCAAGAGTTCAAGACCCAAGATCGGTTTATATGGCAGCTGTATCAAAACATGGGCTGATTTGGCCCATTTACAATCCCAACAAAAATATTTGTGCAAAATTTCCGACTATGGACCAGTTGGTGAGGAAGATCATTCGCATACATGGAGAAAAGTAATAGGCCTATGATTGATCCCAGTGGCACTTCCTTAGCTACTGCCAATATTTCAGATCTCACGTCTCCAGAATAAACCAGACTTCACGTCTTCAGGGAACTGTTAGACAAATAAGCCTCTATAAGCCTGGTCGATGGGGAGGCCACCGTAGCGCAGAGGTTATCATGTCCGCCTATGACTCTGAACGCCCTGGTTCGAATCCTGGCGTGACCATCAGAAAAAAATTTTCAGCGGTGGTTTCCCCCTCCTAATGCTGGCAACATTTGTGATGTACTATGCCATGTAAAACTTCTCTCCAAAAAGGTGTCGCACTTCGGCACGCCATTCGGACTCGGCATTGAGCTTAGACTTGAATCGGACTGCACTCATTGATATGAGAGAAGTTTGCCCCTGTTCCTTAGTGGAATGTTCATGGGCAAAATTTGCATTTGCAAGCCTGTTCGATGTGTACAGTAAAATTGAAAAACAGCCTTGGGTTAAAAAACAAATTCCGGTGATCTGAGGTGTCGAAAGGTTTGGAATGGTCGAGTAGGATAAGAAAACGAACCTTGTTGTCATCGATTTCACTCCGGATTGACTCAGACACTTCTATTACGGTGCTAAAACAACTATGACCAGCGCGGAAGCCCGACTGCATAGCCGTCAATAATGATATACGGTCGAGATATTCCGAAAACTGGTTGTGTATTATGCATTTGATTTAACATGTGCAACACTCGTCAAAATCTCATCATGAGTAACTCATCCGAACTCGAAAATTCCCTCACCTAGTTGCCCACCATGAGTGCCATAGAAAGAGGGATCAACTCGAACAGTTGGTATATAAACGAAGTCCTCATTATGTTCGTTTACGACACCATTATAATTCCCAGATGTCTTTGACCTTCCAACACCTACATAAATCGTGAATCAACCGCACTCGAACTAAAGTCATAAGACAGGAATATTATGTCATGTTTGGAGAAGCATGGTGCCGAGACTTGGTCGTATAATAGAATATTCGTGGGGTTATTGATGGAAAATAAATCCGAATATAGAAATATTATAGTTTGAGTGTTTGCATGATTGATTTTAATTTTCCACTACGTGAAAAATTTGTTGCAATTTTCTAAACTTTTCTCCATCTTTTTGAGTAGTGCACTGGTAAGCTTACTGCTCGAGATTAGTGCCGTATCGTCAACTTTGTAGGCAACGTTGAATGATCTAGACGATTTGAAGTCAGATGCGTACAGAGAGCAAATATTCAGCCTTGCGATGGACCTACAGGGATACTTTTGAACTATGAAGTTCTGTTGTTGACGGATACACAAAAGTTAAAATTTTTTAAATAACCGCAAATTTTTAATTTATAGGTTAGCCCACATTAATTTATAGATTATCCACACAGTGTCGAAAGCTATCTCAAAACAATACTTGTCAATTTGAGTTGTTTAATAGAATTTCATTACAAATCGTTTTCGATTGGTGGACTGTGCTATGATCTCTTTTGCGTCCAAATTGTTCGTTAATTATAAGATTATTTGTTACAAAAAATTCGTTTATTCTGTAGAGAAGCTTTGTTTTTTTTTTAATTTCGACAGAAAATAATTGAGATTCATGCAACTATTAAATACTCGAACTAGAAGTTTGACTGTTTCTGTATGCAGATTTTTTATCAAAATATTAGAAATATTGTCCAATTCTGGAGCTTTCGTCTCTTTGATTTGGAACAGAATAGAGGATAATTTAATATCCCTTTACGTTCACAGGTATTTCAAGCCATGTCTGAGTTTGGCATCCCTGCAAAATTAATAAGACTCTGCAGGATGACACTTGCTGATACGCGTTCCTCAGTAAGAATAATAGGAAAGAATCTCTCGAAACCATTAAATACCAAACTAGGTTTCAGACAAGGAGACAGCCTATCGTGTGATCTCTTTAATATCCTGCTGGAGAAGATTATACGAGATGCAGATGTGAATAGATATGGCACTCTAATCATAAGAGAACACATGCTACTCGCCTATGCCGACGACATCGACATCATAGGTCGGTCACCGGAAGTAGTAACTGCCAAAGAGCGTAAGATAATACAAGAGAGGGTTTCTGCTTTGTCTTCCCCGTATCGTAAAATAACTCGCGTTAAAGACCCAACATTTTTATTGTATTCCAATTGGATTCACATTGAGGGCTGCAACATTTTCGGGTTATTCTGTTTTGATTCGGGCATTCGTTCGAACATTTTTTCGTATTTTGCTTTGTTTCTTTGCAACCGAAAGTTGCAATAAAGGAAAAACGAAATACCGTAAGCAATTCAAATATGTTGTGTCTTTAAATTTTGTCACTCGTCATCACGTATTGCCCTCTAACGCCAGCTCTTATCTTTATTACGCTCTTTGGTAACTGCAGCCTTTGAAAAAATCTAAATAGAGAGTCTAGCAATAAATGGAGATAAAACGAAATGGATGGTTTCAACTCCCAAAACGCCTTGTACAAACGATAAAGAAAATGGAGAAAGTTGGGAACCACAACTTTGAGACAGTCAGTAACTTTATCTACCTCGGCACCGCCGTAAGAAAGAGTGAGAGAAAGATTCTCCGTAAAATATATGGAGCAGTATGCGTTAATTGAGAATAAAGGCGAAGTATGAACCACGAGCTGTATGACGGTCATAGCATAGTGACACGCATCAAAATATTGTACAACAGCTGCGTTGGCTAGGTCATGTTGTCAGAATGGATTAAGAAGCTTCAGCAAAAAAGTCTCTTGAAGGCAAACACGGTGGTACATGCAAACCGGGAAGACCAAAAGCCCGATGGAAAGATCAAGTGGTGGGAGACACCTCAAAATCTGATGTCAGAGATTTTAGAATGAGCGCAGAAGTTCGAGGCGCTTGGAACGCTGAAAGATCAAGTAGTTGGAGACACCATGAAACCTGGTGTCAGAGATTTTAGAATGAACGCAGAATTTTGAGGCGCTTGGAACGCTATTCTTCGTTTGGCTAGTGGAACAAATGTTCTGTCATAGTCAATAATAAACACAGTATTACTCTCATCAGGCGGCTTTGAAATGGAATTTTCCACAATTCTCAAGATATTATGTTCTGAGGAATGTTTGTAATTTTGTGTAAGCATACTAAGTGTTTAAAAATGTATTACCAAGAATTTCGGCCTTTTCAACATCTGGCATAAATTTGTCATTACCAACATCAAGGGGTGATAATTGCATTTTTCGTTTTCCTCTAAAAATTTTACTCACTTTCCGGAATTTTTATCTCCTGTCTCATAGTTGACCATTTTCGATTTCGCTCTTTATCATTTTATTTGTCTGTTTATCATTTTAGTTAAGAACTTAATGCATTGATTGTATACTAATGTCGTTCGATTATCCATGGAACGATTTGCCATTCTCTTGAATTTATTCCTTTGCCATAAATTCCTCATCGTGCTGGCTGGAAAGGAAGCTACTTTGAAATCTGATTTTCAAGAAACAGCACTAGCTCTTGCTCTTAGAAACAAATTCTTAAATGCTTCTAATTCCCTATTAATGGCAAATTTCGTGGGGTAGAAATTGGTCGAGTGTCTATTATGACTACGCATTTCAGTAGAATTGAAGGCCGAGTATCTTATAGTACACATGAGTGGGCGGTGATCTGATGGAATCTTATATCCAAGGGTTTTCAGATGCATCGAGAGAGAGGTGTTAATCAAAACTTTGTCTATACTAGAAGGGGTTCTATTGTTTCGATGTAAAGGGTGATTTTTTTGAGGTTAGGATTTTCATGCATTAGTATTTGACAGATCACGTGGGATTTCAGACATGGTGTCAAAGAGAAAGATGCTCAATATGCTTTACATTTCATCATGAATAGACTTACTAACGAGCAACGCTTGCAAATCATTGAATTTTATTACCAAAATCAGTGTTAGGTTCGAAATGTGTTCATTCACCGTAACGTTGCGTCCAACAGCATCTTTGAAAAAATACGGTCCAATGATTCCAACAGCGTACAAACCACACCAAACAGTGCATTTTTCGGGATGCATGGGCAGTTCTTGAACGGCTTCTGGTTGCTCTTCACTCCAAATGCGGCAATTTTGCTTATTTACGTAGCCATTCAACCAGAAATGAGCCTCATCGCTGAACAAAATTTGTCAAAATTTGAACACATTTCGAACCGAACACTGATTTTGGTAATAAAATTGAATGATTTGCAAGCGTTCCTCGTTAGTAAGTCTATTCATGATGAAATGTCAAAGCATACTGAGCATCTTTCTCTTTGACACCATGTCTGAAATCCCACGTGATCTGTCAAATACTAATGCATGAAAATCCTAACCTCAAAAAAATCACCCTTTAGATAGGGAGTGGGGCAGTTAGGATAAAGAACAAAGAAGTTGAACTGTTGTTTTAAGGAGTTAAAAACGGTGTCTGTTTTTTTATTGATTCACAACTCCATGAAGTGTGTTTGGAGCTTAAATCGCCAAGTAAAATAAATTCTGCGAATGAAGAGAGCAACACCTCCACCTCTTGTATCAGTTCTATAGTTACTATATAACATGTAATTGCGGAAATATGGTCTATGGTCAGAAGTGAAAAAAGTGTCATTCAGCGACGCTATATGTATATTATACTTTTCGAGTAAAACTTCAAATTGCTTGAGAGTTATATAGTAAGAAATTCCATTTGAATTCCAGTGAAGAATGCGGAATAGCTGATTTTTAAATGTCAGCCATATACATTACTACATACATTTGCTGCATCTTATTAGTGTATTGATTAAGCTCACTAAGAGCTGAGTTGAATATATCAAACTAGCATCCCTTTTGTCCGCTTCGCTGCCCCCGTTTTTGATACCCCTTTTTAGTGTAGGAAATCCAAAAACCTAGGTAGTCACTCGATTTATAAATCTGTCCCCTTCAATAAAGAAAGTACAAATTGGTACCAAGAACAACAATACATCGGAAAAATCATTAAGTCGCCCATTGTATATTGTCAAGGTATAAAAGAATCCCCGTTTTGATCGCTTTTGCTCAATTCGTAAAGAAATTACCATTTTGTATGTTTTAGTATCTAAATGTAGGATTTTGAATAAAAATCTTCAAGTTGTCCAACATTTATAGTCAAGGTGTAGCCGTATCCAAATTTTGAAAGCTTGAGATCACTCTGTAAAGAAGTACCATTTTGTATGTCATAGTATCTAACATACATATTTACTGTCAAGTTTTAACCGTATCCTAATTTTGTGTGCTTTAGCTCAATTCGTAAAGAATGTACCATTTTGTATGGTTTTAGTACTAAATGTACGATTTTGAATAATCTTGTGGTCACTCAAAATTTATAGTCATGGTGTAGTTGTATCCCAATTTTGAGAGCTTCTAGTCGCCAAATATTTTCCTTTAAGTTTCTAATTGCACCACAATGAGCACGTTTTATTTCACATGTCGTATTTGTGCCAAAACTGGGAAAATGTTTGTCAAATCGCTTAATTTTATCAGCCTTCGTTCGCTATGGACGAGGATAAGCTATTTCATACTATTTTGCATTTTTATACCCTCCACCATAAGATGGGGGGTATACTAATTTCGTCATTCTGTTTGTAACTACTCGAAATATTCGTTTGAGACCCCATAAAGTATATATATTCTTGATCGTCGTGACATTTTATGTCGATCTAGCCATGTCCGTCCGTCTGTCCGTCCGTCCGTCCGTCCGTCCGTCCGTCCGTCCGTCCGTCCGTCCGTCCGTCCGTCTGTCTGTCGAAAGCACGCTAACTTCCGAAGGAGTAAAGCTAGCCGCTTGAAATTTTGCACAAATACTTCTTATTAGTGTAGGTCGGTTGGTATTGTAAATGGGCCATATCGGTCCATGTTTTGATATAGCTGCCATATAAACCGATCTTGGGTCTTGACTTCTTGAGCCTGTAGAGTGCGCAATTCTTATCCGATTGGAACGAAATTTTGCATGACGTGTTTTGTTATGATATCCAACAACTGTGCCAAGTATGGTTCAAATCGGTCCATAACCTGATATAGCTGCCATATAAACCGATCTTGGGTCTTGACTTCTTGAGCCTCTAGAAGGCGCAATTCTTATCCGATCAGAATGAAATTTTGCACAACGTGTTTTGTTATGATATCCAACAACTGTGCCAAGTATGATTCAAATCGGTTCATAACCTGATATAGCTGCCATATAAACCGATCTTGGGTCTTGACTTCTTGAGCCTCTAGAGTGCGCAATTCTTATCCGATTGGAATGAAATTTTGCACGACGTGTTTTGTTATTATATCCAACAACAGTGCCAAGTATGGTTCAAATCGGTCCATAACCTGATATAGCTACCATATAAACCGATCTTGGGTCTTGACTTCTTGAGCCTCTAGAGTGCGCAATTCTTATCCGATTGGAATGGAATTTCGCACGACGTGTTTTGTTATGATACCCAACAACTGTGCCAAGTATGGTTGAAATCGGTCCATAACCTGATATAGCTGCCATATAAACCGATCTTGGGTCTTGACTTCTTGAGCCTCTAGAGGGCACAATTCTTATCCGATTTGAATGAATTTTAGCACGAAGTATTTCGTTATGATATCCAACAACTGTGTCAAATAAGGTTCAAATCGGTTCATAACCTGATATAGCTGTCATATAAACCGATCTTGGGTCTTGACTTCTTCACCCCTAGAGGTTGCAATTATTATTCGATATGCCTGAAATTTTGTACTACGAATCCTCTCATGACCATCAACAAACGTGTTTATTATGGTCTGAATCGGTCTATAGCCCGATACAGATCCCATATAAATCGTTCTCTCTATTTTACTTCGTGAGCCCCAATGGGCGCAATTCTTAAACGAATTGGCTGAAATTTTACACAGGCCTCCAACATATAATTTAATTGTGGTCCGAACCGGACCATATCTTGATATCTTTTTAATAGCAGAGTAACTCTTTTCTTATATCCTTTTTTGCCTAAGAAGAGATGCCGGGAAAAGAACTTGACAAATGCGATCCATGGTGGAGGGTATATAAGATTCGGCCCGGCCGAACTTAGCACGCTTTTACTTGTTTTTTTTTTTTTTGTACCACAAGGTACGAATTTTCAATGGATCATTTAGTTACCCCTAATATATTTCCTTCTTATACCCACATGCCAAATTTCAGACTTCTAGCTCCATCTGTAAAGAAAGTACCAAAATGTACAATTTGTGAATAAATCATTTAGTAACCCATCATATGTTTGCTAGTTGTACCTGCATGACAAATTTCAGGCATCTAGCTCCCTCTGTAAAGGTAGTACCAAATGTTACCAATTTTGGTACCATAAAGTATGAATTTTTCTTAGGTCATTTAGTCACTAATCATATATTTCTTTTTTGTACCTCCATGCCAAATTTCAGACCTCTAGCTCCATCTGAACAGAAAGTACCAAATGGTACCAAAATGTTAGAATTTTTAACAGAACATTTAGTCACCCATCATATATATCTCAGTAGTAACTACATGCCAAATTTCAGACACCTAACTCCATACATGAAGAAAGTACCAATTGGTACCAATATGTGCGAATGGTGAATAGATATGGTTAGCACACAACATATTTTGCTTAGTTGTACCCACATCCCAAATTTCAGACCTCTAGCTCCATCTTAGCAGAAAGTACCAAATGGTACCAAAATGAATGAATTTTTAATAGATCATTTAGTCACCTATCATATACTTCTTAGTTGTACCTACATGCCAAATGTCAAACCTCAAACTCCAACTGAACAGAAAGTACAAACTGGTACCAGTTTTGGTAACAAAATGTACGAATTTTGTATAGATCATTTAGTCACCCATCATTTATTTTTTAGTTGCACCTACATGCCAAATCTTAGACCTCTAGCTCATTCTATAAAGAAAGTACCAATTTAGGTATCAAAATATACGAATTGTGACAAAATCATTTCGTCGTCCAGCATATATTTCTAAGTTTTATCTACATGCCAAATTTTAGACCTCTAGCTCCGTCTGCACAGAAAGTACCAAAGGGTACCGATATTAGTACCAAAATTTGTGAATTGTTAACATATAAGAGTCACCCATTATATTTTTCATGGTTGTACCCGCATGCCAAATTTCAGACCTCTAGCTCTATCTGTAACGAAAGTGTCAAATGCCACAAATTGCGATACTAAACGTACGTTTTTCCTGTTACCAGTACTATTGTTCCATTTCTTCTTTTCACCCTCATCCTTTTGCACCAGATGTCTTTTGACTCAAGTTTCAAAATTCTACCTGTACCCATTTCGTACCTTTTTGTTACTTTTATACCCGATGGGGGTATAATTTTGTCATTCCGTTTACAACACATCGAAATATCCATTTCCGACCCTATAAAGTATATATATTCTTGATCAGCGTAAAAATCTAAGACGATCTAGAGATGTCCGTCCGTCTGTCCGTCTGTCTGTTGAAATCACACTACAGTCATTAGAAATAGAGGTATTGAGCTGAAACTTTGCACAGATTCTTTTTTTTTGTCCTTAAGCTGGTTAAGTTCGAAGATGGGCTATATCGGACTATATCTTGATATAGACCGATCCGCCCATTTAGGGTCTTAGGCCTATAAAAGCCACATTTGTTATCCGATTTTGCTTAAATTTCGGATAGTGAGTCGCGTTAGGTCCATCGACATCCTTCTTCAATTTGGCCCAGGTTGGTCCAGATTTGTATATAGCTGCCATATAGACTGATCCGCCGATTTAGGGTCTTAGGTAAAGGTTTGGATATATCTCAGATCGGTAAAGGTTTGGATATATCTGCCATATAGACTGATATCTCGATAGGTTTTGGGCCCATAAAAAGCGCATTTATTGTCCGCTTTCGCTGAAATTTGGGACAGTGAGTTGCGTTAGGCTCTTCGACAATTTTCTGCAATTTGGCCTAGATCTGTTCAGATTTGGACATAGCTGCTATATAGACCGATCTCTCGATTTTGAAGTCTTTGCCCCATAGAATGCACATTTATAATCCGATATCACTGAAATTTACCATAGTGACTTATGTTAGGCTTTTCGACATCCGTGTCGTATATGGTTCAGATCGGTTTATGTTTAGATATAGCTACTTTAAAGACCAATATTTTGTTATACACAATTGAACAATGGATTTTGACGGAAGGTGGTTTACATATATACCCGAGGTGGTGGGTATCCAAAGTGGGTATGGTGGGTGGGTATGGTTGCCAAAGTGTACCTAAGTTCCAAAATTCAGAGCTCTAGTTAAATTTAAAAAGAAAGTATCAAATATTTAGTACCAATTGCAATACTAAACGTACGTTTTCTCCCACTAATGGAACGATTTTTCAAAATTGTTTTACCAAACTTTTTTTTCCAGACACTCTTTAATTTTCGCCCAAGAACACAGTTCTAGCCCTTTCCGTTCGCGCTGAGCAAATATGAACCATTTAGTACTTTTTAGTACCTAAACGTATGGATATCACCAAATCCAGCCTTTTTCCGTGCCTATGACCCAAGACCGTCATTCGTGCAAAGTTTCATGATTCTAGCTTTAGCCGTTTGGGCTGGGCGATGATCAGTCAGTCAGTCAACTCTTTTATTTATATAGAATAAAAGAGATTTATATAGAATAAAAGAGATCATCGATATAAAAGAGATCGTTTTGAGTGTTATCTCTTATTTGTGCTGCGTAAGAACTTCGTTCATTGCGAAGACTATTAAAGTTGTTGGACGGGTTTTTGCCGGTGGTAGGTTGCTGCTCCGGGACATGCGCAGTTCTACATGATGGTGGAGGTGATTTTCTCTTACGAAAATTTGCAGCTCTCTCCTTGATCTCTAAATATGGAGCACTGTGTGGACAATTGATGTAATTGGCGGAATGACCATTTCTCTCATTTGCGTACTTTTTACAATTAAAGCAAGAGCCTTGAAGGTCTTCAACGATTTCAGATATGATTTTTACAACCGAAAATTTCAATAAAAAATTTTTTTTGATCAGTTGCACGGTAATGGTGGAATTTTTGCCATTTTTTGATTGTGAAAAAATTCTGGCTACGTCCCTGGACCCCATACACGTACATTTTGCCTGTTTTATAAAAATACAATGATTCGAATACTTAAACTTCACTCAATTTGATTTTTGATTTTTCTGGTCCCAGAATATCGAATAAAAAGCAAAATGCTTTTCTCATTCCACCATAATTCGTTACTGATCGATGTGTAGGCTGAATTCCTTGAGCACCAGTTACTTCTTTATAGCTCCTTGATCCATTTTCTACATGATACGAAGGGACTCACAGAGACACCGGAATGTTGGGATAATGTCGTTGATTGAAGGTTTATAATAACGGAATTTATGGTGAAGAAATCCTTGGGGAGCTTTAAACCATTTAAGTCACCCGGACCTGATGGAATATTTTCGGCGTTACTACAGAAAGAGGCAGACTATCTGGCGCCTCGTCTGGCTTAAATTTTCACAGCGTGCATAGGGCTTTCATATACTCCGAAAGCCTGGCAGAAGGCAAGGGTGGTGTTTATACCCAAGCCCGGCAAGGCAAGTTATGCGACACCAAAGGCCTACAGACCCATAAGCCTTACATCCTCCTACTTAAAACCATGGAACGTGTTGTGGACACCATGATAAAGAGTATGACATCCGAACTGCTCAAATACAAACAGAACGCCTATGTCAAGGGAAGGTCTATGGAGACTGCCCTTCACGAGGTTGTGCATAAAATAGAAGAAACCTTTCGTGCCAAAACGTACACACTGGCGGTATGCATTGACATCGATGGGTCTTTTAACAATGTGCGTACTGACACGCTGATCCAATCCTTAGACCAGTACCGGGTGGACCCGGTCCTTAGAAACTGGATAAAAAAACTGGATATGCTAAGGAACAGGTGGATAAACTGTGTGTTGCATGGCCTAAATATAGCGGGGCATTTTATCGCCACTCCTATGGGTGACCACCATAAATGACCTATTACGGATGCTGACTGAGGAGGGATTTCAACCCGTCTATGTTATAATACTTCTAAGGGGTAAGGATCCGAACGAGCTATGCAGAAGGGCCGTAAGAATCTTGCATATGGCATATGACTGGGTTAAACCTAGAAGTCTCAATGTTTACCCAGAGAAGACTGAAATATGCCTGTTCACGAGGAAGACGAAGGTGGGCCAATTTAACGCACCACATTTCCTCAATAAGACGATTTCGATATTCGATATCTGACAAGGTCAAATACTTAGGTGTGATCTTGGACAGGAAACTGAATTGGAAGGAGCATTCAGGAGCGTACAGAGAAGGCTCACAAATGTTGGGCGCTATATACACGGGCCGTAGGCCTGAATCCGAGGATAGTCCACTGGCTCTGCAGGAGCGTGATTAGACCAATACTTATTTACGCTTCAGTAGTTTGGTGGACTGCTATGGAGAAAAAGTGCAACATAAGGACCTGTATGGATCAGGTTCAGAAAATATAATTGAGGCGACGATAGGAAACCTGGAAGGAAGGGAAGCGGTTTCCGATCGGATACCTGAGATGAACCTTGAAGTCGAGTGCGACGCACTGCTGCCATCTGCACAGTCTTGGATTGACGGAACCCTAGAATTGGCATCTGGAAGATCATGTTACACGGATAGATCAAAGCTAGAGGACAGAGTGGGCCTAGGGATTTACATTGAGAACCCAGGGACTGAGATCTGTTTTAGACTGCCTGACCATAATATGGTCCTGCAGGCGGAGATCCGGGCGATCATGGAATGCGTGAAGTGGTGTGTTGCTAACGCGAGGACGTCGAGTGTGAACATCTTTAGCGACAGTAAAATTGCCATAAGGGCAATAACAACCAGGATGGTAAGGTCACGAACAGTCTTGCAGTGTAAGAAGAAGATGAACGCATCGTTTGATCGGGTCGACGCAGACCGAGTTAAGGGAGTGGGCGATGAATGCGAATGCAACACTGTGGAACAGCGAAACGTTCGGTAGGACGGCGAATATCCTATGGGGGGATTCAGATCGAGAGAAGACGAGGCTATTACTGAAAGGAAGCAAGAAGGATGTCAGTATAGCTATTGGTATCATAACGGGACACATAGGACTTCGAGCTCACTTATGTAAAATCGGTGTGGCAAGTGATAACATGTGTAGGACATGCGGGGAAGATGATGAGACGTTGGAGCATTTCCTTTGTCATTGCCCGGATTTCGCGCCCAACAGATACCGGTACTTAGGTGGAGCCACAATATCAGACATGAACCAACTTAGGGGAGTAGTATTGAAAACAATTAATGATTTTGTAAGTAGCACAGAATTCCTAGCTTAAATTTTCTTTTTAGAGGTTACTTTATAGTTTTTAGAGCGCACAACAAGCCGATTACTGGCTGAGGTGTATGTCCATAGTGGCATGGGGCGGATTAATATCTGCACCCTCTTTTCAACCTTACCTAACCTCACCTTGGCTAAAATCTGTTAGGATTTAGATATTATTATCATATTTATTTTCGTCCAATTTTGAGTAATTTTGTAATAATTTGGTATTTTGTTAACCGATCTTCACAAAATTCGTCCCTAAGTTTTCTCTTATGTCTCTTCTGATCACTAGTAAATTTCATAGCAATCTGTTCATATTAAGATATAGATCCCATATATACTAATCTCCCGATTTTCACTTTTAAGGCCTTTGCTAAGGCAATAATCCACCGATCTTCTCAATATTTTGCACTAACTTCCACAATATATCCGGATTTTGGTCGAAATTCTGCATTTCAAATTTAAGAAAATTTTAGTTTCGACGACTTACCCAATGTGGTGTACGGTACCAAAGCTCGGCTTCGCCCGACTTTAGCCCATCTTTACTTGTTTTGGTGTGTGTTTCAGAGTACTTTTCAACTAAAATTAGCATGAAATTTAAAACTATTGTTGAATTTTTAAACACCCACAAGTTACACTGCATTTTTCAAAATAAAGATTAAATAGGAAAATTTTGTTTTCATAATTAAGTTTAAGTAATTCGTACAACAGATAAACTACAGATAAACTTACGCATTATTGCTTTTTATGCGGTTTAAGCTATTTTGCCCACATGCTGTTTTTGACTGTCGGAAGATCGACTTAAAATGAAAAATACTCGCCAAGTCGAACGCATTAGACGATTTTAGAGGATGAAACTTTTATGACAGCATTCAAACTCAAATTCGGATTTCTAGATTATCTGAAATATTCGGAATAGACTTCCTCCCAGAAGTCGTTTTATACCATTTCCTGTTTCGAAATTGATTGACCTATATACTTTCCACTAAAGATTTTTTATGTTATTTGATCTACATTTATTAGGTGGAACTACATCAGATAAGAATTGTACCCCCGGATTCTTGACAAGTCAACTCTGGAATTCGGTTTTTATAGGTTGAAAGTCATAACAAAAGTCTTTGTGCACAATTTTCGCTCAATGGGAAAATATTGCGCCTTCAGATGCCCGAAGATCGACTTTCATGCGTGATATCTAAATATGAGACGTTTTGGGTCATTAACTGTTCTACATCATTAAGAATCGTTTGTTTAAAATTTCGAGCAATTGCCACTGCACAGTAAAAAGTTGGCGCGATTTCTATAGACAGGCGGATTGTGTCTTACACCAATACTCGAGTACCCATTTCATACTGGAGGTTTAAAAAAAAGCTAAGCGGAATATCAATTTTGTATAAGTAGACATTCTACAGATGTTGTTATTAATGCAATACAATATTCAATCATACATTTCAATCTGTACAATTTCTGTTTGATTAGATGGAGGCATATTTCTCTAAAATCGACTTCTTTGCATTGATACAGTATTTGAGTAAATTCTACTACTCTTCTGCTCCTGTATGTTTTGCTTCGTCCTGTGACTTATTATTACCTTATTATACCTTATCTTATCTTACCTTACCTTATTATTCTGCTGTTGTTGTATTATTCTTCCGGCACTTCTCAAAGAAACAAAAGCATTAAGTTTAACTCTTTCTGCTTGCTTCTCTCGAAATATTTGGTAAGATCCCATAAAGTATATATATTCTTGATCGTCTCAACGTTCTGAGTCGATCTAGCCATATCCGTCCGTCCGTCCGTCTGTCGAAATCACGATTGCGGTCGAACGCTTAAAGCTAGCCACTCGAAATTTTGTACAGATACTTAATATTAATGTAGGTCGCTGGAGATTGCAAATGGACCATACCGGTTCAGATTTAGATATAGCTCCCATATACATCAATCTCCCGATTTGGCTTCTTGAGTCACTGGAAGCTGCAATTTTTGGTTCAAATTTTTCAGATAGTGTTCTGATGTGGCTTCCAATAACTGTGCGGTCCAAATCGGTCTATAACATGATATAACTCCCATATAAACCGATCTCCCGATTTGACTTATTGAGCCCTTACAAACCGCAATTTTTGTTTTTGGCTGAAATTTTACATGCGGTTCACTTACTTTTTCAAAAAATGTGCCAAGTACGGTTCAAATCGGTCTATAACCTGATATAGCTCCCATATAAACCGATCTCCTGTTTTAACTTTTTGAGCCACTGAAGCCGCAGTTTTTGTCCGATATTGCAGAGAGTGTTCTGTTAGGACTTCCAACAACTGTGCCATGTAAGGTCCAAATCAGTCTATAACCTGGTATAGCTCCCATATAAACCGGTCTCTCGGTGGTTATCCTTGTTCGGTTCTAGAAGCTTTAATTTTTGCTGGTTTGGCAGAAGTTTTGTGTGTAGAATAAAAGAATGCCCTCAACTAAATTTATTTTATTTAAATTTAGCAGAATCCATGGTGGTGGTTTCCAAGATTCTCTCTCTCTGGCTATGGCTCTGGAAAGGAGTAACCCATCCTTTACTTGCGCAAGGTCCGAGATTGATCTGAGGGTTTACATGATACATGCGAAACAACATCCTTTCTCTCGTATATGCCTCAAATAATCAAAACATTCAAAGTTAACATTGTGTGAGTTTTCCCTTTGCTTTTTGGCCTTACCTCTACTTTTTGCACATCACCTGCTCTCTACATCATCCACATGTCTCTACGAACACATTTAAAGTTTTTAAAGCCAAAGACGCTGAATTTGAGAGTTAAAATTCTAAGCAAAACATCAAACACATTCACTCTAACTTTAACGACTTTTGTAATTAATTCTGTCTAATTTCTATTAAAAATTAAAGATGTTGGCAATGCTTCTCCTCTTATTTGATTCAAAGTAGTCAAATGTTTGAAATTCTCACAGCATGTTGAACAACACATCAGTCTCAATTTAAATACGCCATTGTACACACTAAAATACACACAGGGCAATGTTAAACAAATTCAATTACAAAGCACAAATATTTGTAGTCTCGTTTGTTTAACTAAAAAAAAAAAGATTAAAACTTTATTAAAAAAAATACAATAGCAAATTGAACTTAAGGCTGCTTGTGGTAAAACAAAATAAATTGAGGAATATTTAAAATAACAAAATGTTCATGGCATAGTAGCGGTCATAAGGCAAACTTGTACATAAGATATTGGGGCTATTAAGAGACTTTTACATAAAAAACAATTGAAATTATTTAAAACTTGTATGCACCTAGGCCTATGCATAGTTTGTTTAACACCCCAGTAGGTCATCTTAAAAATGGATCGGTAAATATATTCGTATAGCAACTTAAAATAAAGAAATACAACTTAAACCATCGTTTGCTTATCCTTTCCCTTAGCATCGAGAACTGCAGCTCTCGCTTCTTCTCCGCTTTTTTGCGCAGTTCTGTGATTATTGTACATAGTCTGTATCACCCTTGGAGTAATGTATGCAGGCCAGTACAGTATCCAAAAGATACAAGGCACCCTCAATGACACACAAAGCACCCATGGCAATACCAACTTGGCGTTCCGAGGCGACATACAGATAGTCATTGTCCTTCATGTAACCCTTCCAGTAGTGCAATGCAGTACCGCCTACAGCTACCCACATTAAAGTGCCCACCACATTCATAATGGTATCGGATAATTCTCTGGAAAAATATTTAACTTTTAATTTTCAATTTCCATACAAAGTGTGTTTTCTTATAATCACTCTACTTACCTCTTGTGTTTGGTTGTGCCAAACAGAAAGGCAATGGTATGACAGCCGGTATAAATGAAAAAGCCCACCATTACGCCCGAGGCCACAATTTCACAATCGGCACTTTTCTCTTCATTTAAATTCCAAGTGCCTCCAATACCCAAGAACTCGCCGCCATCACCAATGCGATATAAAATCAAAATGATCAAGTTGAGAACCTGAAGGAATAATAATTGAATAGAAAAAAATAAACATATGGGATTGGATAATTGCAAAGAGTTCAACGTTTTAAGTTATATGTTTTGTAGTTTTATGAGATTTGTTCTGGGAAATATAGGAATAAAGTCCTTCAACTCGATTTTTATATTTATCGCTGTTCTACTAGATGTGGATGCGTAAAACAGCTAAAGTTGTTATACGTTATTATCCATCTAGGAAAAGTTGAAATATTTGTGAAATTTGTTGTGCCTTATTATCTTAGTAGTAGCTGCGAATGATTCAGGAATTGTTCCTAAGCGGTTATTCGTTATTATTCTATTGAAGCTGTCATCCGTTTTAATCCGTCAAAACGAAGTCGATAAGTAGAAAATTAGTGGTAGAATCTGACATGGACAAATCCAAATCGTAGATTTTTTTAAAAGTTTTATCAAAAATTTAATTTTAAATTTTATTCATTGGTATCCGCTTATCTGAAATTGAAATTTTAGAGAGATCTCTTGTTGCAAATTATCTTTTAAACGCAAGAGAAAGTTTGAAATGTTTTTTTTAATAAAAAAATGTAGGTTGATATCCGCCCTTTTCTATTATTATCCGTTGTAACGAAATACGCTAAAAAATATAAATGTAAGTAATTAGACTTCTCATATACAAACTCAAGCTGAATTTGTGAGTTTTTGCAATTATTTTTTATCAACAAATTACATTAAAGGCCTGTATCTGTTTTTAACCGCTTACCAAAAATTAAAATATTGCGGAAATCAATTGTTCTAAATCTTCTCCAATGCATTTGTGATAATTTGAAGTATTATTTTCTACTAAAATTCACAATCTAGACTTTTATCCACCCTTATCCTTGATTATCCGTTGTAACGAAACACAATCAGAAGAAAAATGCAATTGCCTAAATCTCCAATTCACAAATCTAAACTGAAGTTGTACATGTTTTGTGTTACTTTTATAAAACAAAAAAAAATCTATTCATGGCCTTTATCCATTATATTATCCACTTATCCAAAACCAAAGTATTGTAAAAATCAATCGTTGCGAATTATGCCATATGCATTTGAGATAGTTTGAAGTATGTTTTTCTACTAAAATTCACAATTTGGGCCTTTTTCCGCCCTTTTGTCGGTTGTAACGAAACATAATTAAAAGAAGAATGCTAGTGTTAAAATCTCTCATTTACAAATCCAAATTGAAAACGTAAATTTTTTAAATTATTTTTATCAGAAATTTAAAAATGTTTTGACAAAGCCTCAAATAACTAACATTGGGCAAACCAATATAACTGTTCTTTTTTAAAAACTTTGAAATTATTTGATTCATATTGTACTCTTAAATAATTTTATTTTTTATTCGTTTTTATCCACTGCGGATAAACTTTTTTAATTTCTGAAATTTCAAATCAATGTTTCCTATTGGTAAGCTTTTTACTGATCTTATTTGAATAACTAAAAATTACAAAAATTCTCTAAACATATCTTACGAATGACGTAAAAATGCATTATCTCATTATCCATGATTATCATTTCTATATTTGGCTCCATCTATATAAAGCAATTTCAAGTAAACATTTGTGACATTGATTCTAATATTCAATTTCCCCCCTTTTTATCCGTTGTTGTCGTGCTAGTTTTTTTTAACAATTGCCTTTGCTATTGCTTTTATGAAGTGTTATTCAAATTGTTTGAAAATCATTATCCGTAATTATCCACTCTTTCGTTAAGACGCATTTAAAACATTTTTTTTTATATAATTAACTTGAACATTGATACTCAATTATTTGATATTTATCTTAACTTTGCTTTCGCCTGAGAATTCTTTTGAAATATGAAAAAAACTAATTTTTTTCCTATGAAGCATATAAAACTCATTTGAATTTGGTTCAAGTGTTCTAGCAAGAAATTAGCCTTCACTCTGTTGCTTGTTTTACATCGGTAAATAAACACTTGTTTTACATGTGGTATGATTCATTTTAATTGAACACTTCCCACTGCTTTCATTTGGTTGGCATTATTACTTGTGCTTGTTTGCCGTTTACTGCTGCTTTTTCGAATGAAATTCAATATTTCTTTGATCAAACATTACCACTCCCATAAGCGTGGTCAATATCAATAGTCATAATATTTCATATAGAAATGTTCACTCATTTTTACGTACATACACTTGAAACGTTGTTGTCAACATGAAAAATCCAAGCTAATAAAGGTTTGTACTCTTCCATTAATATTTTGCAATATTCTCTATATGGCTATGTTGTTTTGTTTTTTGTTGTTATATCTGTGGTGGTGTTTAGTATCTATAGGGCATGAAGAATGTTATGAGTAATTAATAATGCTTATAAGCTTCTATTTCCATACAAGTCAAGGTAAAAATTACTGTTTTTTTGTTTTTTATTTTTGCCTTAAAAAAAAAAAATGTCGATGAAAGTGAAGTTTGGGTAGGGCAATTTGTTTTATTACATGTAGGGGCAACTGAGCAATTGATTGTAACACTTTAGTTGCTTAAGGCCAAATTATTTGACAAGCATGAAAACTGAACTACTATTTCCTACTTTTCCATTTACCAGATTAATAATGTACTTCCTAATGTTTCCAACAACAGCGAACTAATAATGACATTCTAGGAGGTTATGTGGATAAAATTTTCTTTGAGAATATCACAATTTCATTCCAGTATTAGTATTCAAGTATACTCTTATTTTACTATATATTGTCTTTTTTTCAATTCTAATATTCATTTGTATCAAATTCTTTGTATTGATAAGAAAAAAATCTAAATCTAAGGATAAAAGTGGATAATGCGGATAACACATAAACACTTTAATAACAACCCTAACTTTGTAGTAATACATATAATTTTGACGGATAAAAGTTTTCTTATATAAAACTCGAAAAATTTTGCTCAAATAAATCTTTCTATACAATTTTTCGGTCGGATTTATGTGAAGAGATACAGTTAGTGAAGTGTATTTTTTTAAATTGCTATCTGAATCAAAATTTGGCTGTAATATAAATTCGTATAATATGTATAACTAAAAACTAAACATTCTATGATTTTTGTTTTTTTTTTTTTTTTTTTTTGTAAAAAAATTTGTGTTTTTGTTTTCAAATTTGTATCATTTGCTGTTCACGGATAAAAGCGGGCAATAGAAGTTTTTCCTATTTATTACTAGTATTTTAAATTTTTGAACTCTTTTAGTTGGTAAAGGCAGTAGGAAGTGTCATGATTTTTGTTTCTACAATTTGAGCTTCAATTAATCTTTGAATCAAAATTGTTTACTTTTTAAAAATACGGTTTATTAAAAATTTTACACTTCTGTTTCTGCTTTTTTGCCATAGCAGGTTTTATGCTTTAGCTTTTTGACTGTTGCTATGAAGAGATAAAATTGGATAAATTTATTTGAGGTAATAATTTTAGTTTTTGAAATTTACAGTGAACGGATAAAAATGGATAAATGCCTTTCCGTTTTTTATTACTTTTATTAATGCTATTTACATTTTTTTGCTCCTAAAGGCAGATTCTGGAAGAAAGTATTATTAACAGTTTCCTAAGACAATGGATTTAAATTTGCCTCTTGAGATTGTGAGCGGATAAAGTGGATAAACACATATATTTAAGTTATGATCTTTTATTTTGACAGAGAAAGCTTAGGCAAAACTAATCCATTTCATATGATCATATAAAAACGGATAAAACTATAGCAGTTTAATCTCTTAGTTCTTCCTCCAAAATAGCTTTGAAAGGTATTTTAACTAAAAAAATTTTTTGTGCGCACTTTTTCTTCTCTTCGGTTAAATCGGATAAAATAAGTTTGTGTTTTCTTAGCCTTTTGTTTTTCCATGGTGTATTTCTGTTCTCAATATTCTGGCATTTGCTGTGGACGGATGAAAACGGATAAAATTGTTTTTTCCTTGTTGTTACTATTTTTTAAGTTCTACCAATTTTTTGCTAGCTGAAGAAAGATTCTAGAAGACAGTAACCTATTACTCTCACTACGACCATTTGCTAAAATTTGCCATGAAATTATCTTTAAGACAAATATTGGCATTTATGTGAATACGGATATTACTTATTACTTGAAGTTTTTGCCTCTAATTGCTAGCAACACTAAAATGTATGCCACATCATCATCATTGCAATTTTTTTTTGGAAGCCTTTAAGTTGACTTTTGTGAGCTATTATGGTCGCGGATAACTCTGTTTTCACTTTATGCCAATTAGTTATTTTTGTAAAAGATGTGGATATCTGAATAGCTCCCGTAGCAAAATTGGTAACAAGTTGGTTTTATCAGTGCGGAGGTCCTGAGTGACATTTTCACCTGCGACTTTGTCCCATGGCAATGTACAAAAACTGGCTAAGTGGGAATGAATTCGGGCGTCCTGCAATATCTAACCTTACATAATCGAGGAATTTTGGTATTGTAGGTCTCGTAGCAATTAAGATGAGTATGCCCTCACCCTTTTCAAAAATAAACATGCACATTAAATCATTTTTACTGCCACTGTTAATATTTTGCTTCTTCCATAAACAGCTTTTAAAACAGCGTTTTTTCAAAACATTTTATCACCACACTTTAAAAATTTGACTCTTGCACAATCGATTCTTTAAAATAAATCATTTTGCATACTAAAGAAAGGTTTTACTTAGAGATCGAACAATCTCTTCATATAAGTAAAGGATGGTATTCTTCCAACACGATTTTCATTTGGAGGAAAACATGAGTCATTACGACAAGTTTCTATACTTGAATATTTTTTTTTTTTTAATTTGTCCAAAATCGTCCATGAGATTTTTATAATGCTGCTGTGTTCTCTAAGGTCCCACGTGCTTAATAATTTGATTTACTTTAACTTTTTCATCATTCACTATCCCAAAAATTCTTTTGGACATTTTTTAAGATTTCTTCTTAGAATTTATGCTTTACCAATTTCAAAGCTTTGATGAATATTGATCCAATTGTTTCCACAGACACCATTTTCTTAGCGAATTTTTTGTTATTTAATAAAATTCAAATTAAAATTAAAATTTGTAATTTTCTTGTTTTCTTTTTGATTACAAATGATTTTCCTCCAAGAAATCTTGTATTCTTTATTTTCGTTGCGTTTTCGTTCGTTTACTGACACACTTGGGCGACAAATGATATTGAAGCCCCCATCGAAAGCTACAAAATTCCATATTTTTTCTTTCCTTCTTTCGCATTTTCATGCAACCTGTTGCTTTCGAATTTCTTTGTAATTGTATAAGTCCATTGGGTTTATAGCAGGTGTTTGCCTGTGTGGGGGCACAAGTCACCGATGTGATAAGATAAGATAAGATATTTGTATTTAGTCTAAAGCCCCCATCTATGTAGGGGCTTCAGGCAGGCATTCGCTACACTTGCTACATCGACGGAGAACACCTCAGTTAAGTTTAGAGATAAGGTTTATGTTTTCACGTACGAAACAGTTATACTCGCCGTTTTTTTTTTTTCTTTTTTTTATTATTAGTCCACCTTAAAATGGGTTACGAATTTCTGTTTACAATTCCACATTGTTTAACAATTTCAGCAACAAAAAAAAAAAAACAAAAACAATCGCAGCCCATTGATATCATGAAATGGGCAGTATTATCTTATCTCGAGAGGTTCGGTTCTCTGTAATGGTCGATGCCACTATAATGACTTCATTCGCTATTTCCCAATCAAAATATGCCTAATAAAATGTTGTGCATTATTCATCGTTTTGTAGAGTGAATGATGGCTGTTTTATTGGCTTCTAGGCTAAGCAGTCTTGGATGAGTAAAGAATTTTTTCTGTGATACACTTCCGGTTGGAAGTCCATAGGAAGCAATTAAATAACGTCATAAAATTTGTTTCTTCAAATATTTTGAACTTGATGCCAGCGGTTTAGGTATAATTTTCAAATGCTCTTTGTGGGCTACATTTTTCTTAGTTAATAGTTCTGGGAATTTTTTCTGTACCATATGTAGCACATTTGTGGTATTTTTGGTGTAGAAAATGTATTTCTATTTTTTTTTTGTTTGCTTATTTGGCGCTCAAGGATGAATTTTGGGTGTTATTTAATATCACTCTGTGAATAGCTAGTTTTGAAAGAATTTTTTTACCCATAACAAGAGGCGACAAGGATCCATACACGCAACGAAATTTGTTGATCAAAATAGCAAAACGTTTGCCTGCAGAAAATGGGAAAGCAAACATGACTGCTGGTTTTAGCAAATATACCGCTATTGTTTTACCAAACATTTCGATCTGTTATTACACCCTCTTTTCAACCTAACCTAACATACCTTTGGTAATCGTCTGTGTAAACTTCTATACGAAGTGGTGCCACTCTGCGGCAACCCCTTCAAACCAGGGCTGCGGATCAGAGTCGGAGTCGAGAAAATCATCTTGACTCCGACTCCTGGCAAAATAATAAAAAATGTAAAAAAAAATTAAATTGTTAACATTTTTTAGAATAAAAAATTAAATGTTGTGTTTTTTATTATGGTAGACTGATGTATTCAATTTTGCTGTTTTTAAATTCCAGTTCGAGATCTTCTTGTTTTGTATTTAAATTATTTGGCGAGATTTCGCATATAAATCTCGTGATTTTTCTTCATTTGGATATATCATATCTTGAAAACGCATTCCATTGGAATATTGATATATAAATTAAATAAAAAACAGAAAGATCCCGAACTTACATTGGAAAACAGCAAAATTAAAACAGGCAAAATTTCAGGGAAGTTTTTCTTAAAGAAACTTTTATCGAAATATTGTTTATTAGAGAAAATGTTATTGAAGTGTTGTTTTTAAGAAACTTTTAATAATTTTTTCACAAAAAATATCAATTTAAAAAAATAGTAAGTTTTATAAAAATATTGTCAAAAAAAAAAAAAAAACAAAAACATTAAAATTTTGTATAAAGAAAAAATTTTTTTAAACTCTTGTCTGAAGAAAATATTTCATTAAATTTTTGCGTTGAGAAAAAATTTCATTTGTCTTGACATTTGTCATTAGAAAAAATCTCATTGAATTTTTGTTGTTAGAAAATATTACATTAAAAAATGCAAATGCTGTGATAAGAAAATTTAGCCTTAAAATTGTTTAAAAAAATTCGTTGATATTTTGTTAAAAACAAAATTCATCGTGCGTTTGGAAAAAATGTTATTAAAATTTTATGTTTGGAAAAAAATTCATTAAAATTTTAAGCTTTAGAGAAAATTTTATTGAAATTTTGTCTTAACCATTGCATTGAATAAAATGTTATCTCTTTGTAGAATTTCGACCAAAACCCGTACATATTTTAGGAGCAATAGAGGGAATAGTTGTGCAAAATTTTGAGAAGATTCGATGATAAATGCGCTTGCAAATGCTGTAGAAGTAAAAATCGGGCGACACATATACATGGGAGCTATATCAAAATCTGAACCGATTTTAATGAAATTCACTGGTGATCAGAAGCTGAACCGATTTCCGATTGGTTGATAAATGCGCATGCAAATGCTTTAGAAGTAAAAATCGGGCGACACATATAAATGAGAGCTATACCAAAATCTGAACCGATTTTTATAGAATTCACTGGTGATCAGAAGCTGAACCGATTTTTTCCAATTTCAATAGGCTTCGTCTCAAGGCCAAAAAAGATGCCTGTAATATTGTATCCAAATTGACATGAACAGAAAGACACACAGACGGACTGACTGACAGACGGACATAGCTAAATTGAACCAGAAAGTGATTCTGAGTCAATCGCTAAGCTTGTTAATGCGTCAATCACTATGCTAGTTAATCTCTCTTCCTTGTAACCCTGTAATAGCACCTATTGTTTGAAAAAGCTCAGTCCTCGGACCGTTTGAAAGAAACGTAGTACGAAAACTAAACTAAAATCAATCTGGACCGAATGACCCATTTGCAACGACCAACGACCTACATCAATAAGAAGTATCTATGATGTTTTAGAAAAATTCTAGCACGAGTTAGGTAACAAGTAGTCTAATGAAACTTGAATTGGCGTAAAGTAGATGAATGAAACTAGTTAAAAATGTTTCCCGTCATATTATGTCATGTTTTGGTGGAAAATTAGCTTGTCAAAAGTTGGAAATCTTTATAGCTCAAAAATTCAAACAACAATTTTTCTCAAAATTCTTAGGAGTGAGATTTCGGGAAATCAATTTAGAGTCTTGTTGCATTTGATTGTTTCTTTACTATTAAATAAATTAATATAAGATAAGACTACTACATTTAACGCAGATGTGGTTTTAGGTCAAAGTCATTAAAATACACTTTTCTTCGCTAAATGGTCATAAACTAAATTATTGTTATTATTAAGCAAATTATTGTTGTTTTTGTTACAAAAGCATAAGAAAAAGATTTTTTAATTTTTATTAGATGGAAATATTCGTCTAAGACCCCATAAAGTATATATATTCTTGTTCGTCCATCCGTCCGTCCGTCTGTCGAAATCACGATAGCGGTCGATCGCAGATAATAAATATTGATATAGGTCGTTCGGGAAGGCAAATGGGTCATATCGGATCAGATTTAGATATAGCTCCCATATAAATCGATCTCCAGTTTTGACTTCTTGTGCTCCTCGAAGCCGTAATTTTGCCCAATTTGGCTGAAATTTTGAACGTAGTGTTCTCTTACGACTTGAAACGACTGTGTCAAATACGCTTCAAATCGCTCTATAACCTGATATAGTTCCCACATAAACCGATCTCCCGATTTGACTTCTTGAGCCCTTACAAGCCACAATTTTTGTCCTATTTGGCTGATATTTTGCATGCGGAGTTCTGCTACGACTTCCAATAACTGTGCACAAATACAAACAGTCTAAAACTTGATATAGCTCCCATGTAAAGCAGTCTCTCGATCATCTTTGTTCGGTTCCTAGAGGCTTTAATTTTTGCTGCTTTGACAGAAGTTTGGTATGTAGAATAAAATAATTTTCGATGCACGCTGGTTAAACGAGCCAAATCGGACCATATTTGGATATAGCTGCTATATATAGACCAATCTGCCGATAAAGGGTCCATAAATACTTTATTTTTTATCCGATTTCGCTGAAATTTGAAGCAGTGAGTATTTCAAGCCTTCCCGAAATCTGACCCAAATATGGTTCAGATCAGACTATATATAGATATAGCTGCCATATTGACCGACCTGCCGATAAAGGGCCCACAAAAACTTCATTTATTATCCGATTTCGCTGAAATTTGACACAGTGAGTTGTTTTAAGCCTCCCGACATCCAACTTAAATGTGGTTCAGATCCGATTATATTTAGATATAGCTGCCATATAGACCGATCTGCCAATAAAAGGTCTGAAGCCCATAAAAGATTTATTTATTATTTTTATTTTAAACAGTGAGTTGTTTTAAGCCTCCAGACATCCGACCTAAATATGGTTGAGATCGGACTATATTTGGATATAGCTGCCATATAGACCGATCTGCCGATAATGTCATCCAATTTCGCTGAAATTTGAAACAGTGAGTTTGTTTTAACCCTCCCGATATCCAACTTGAATATGGTTCAGATCAATAAAATGCTTTGTTTGTTACCCGATTTCGCTGAAGTTTGAAACAGTGAGTTGTTTTTAGTCTCCGGATATCCGACCTAAATATGGTTCAGATCGGACTATATTTGGATATATATGCCTTAAGTCCATAAAAGCTGCATTTATTATCCGATTTCGCTGAAATTTGACACAGTGAGTTGTTTAACGCGTCCCGACATCCGACCTTGGTATGGTTTAGATCGGACTATATTTATATATAGCTGTCATATAGACCGATCTGCCATTTAAGGGTTTGCAATTCACAAAAGCTGCATTTATTACCCGTGAGTTGTCTAAAGCCTCCCGGAATCTGACCCAAATATGGTTAAGATTGAACGATATTTAGATATAGCTGTCATATAGACTCATATTCCGATTAAGGGTCTGAAGCCCACAAAGCTTTATTTATTATCCGATTTCGTTTAAATAGTGAATTGGTTTGAGCCTCCCGACATATGACTTAAGTATGAATCAGGCCAGACTATATAGATTAAGCTGTCGTATAGACCGATCTTCCAATTTAGGGTCTTAGTTCCATAAAAAGCGGGTTTATTGCTCCTCTTAAGATGTAACTACGGACATAGTAGTGGAGTTACTATTAAATAGGATGGTTATTATATCCTTGGTGGTGGGTATCCAAAGTTCGGCAACGTCGAACTTAACACGGTTTTACTTGTTTAATTTTCAATTTTGAACAATCTTTCCGGAGTGGGAGTCGGAGTCGAGTTTTCTTCGCTAAATGGTCATAAACTAAATTATTGTTATTATTAAGCAAATTATTGTTGTTTTTGTTACAAAAGCATAAGAAAAAGATTTTTTAATTTTTATTAGATGGAAATATTCGTCTAAGACCCCATAAAGTATATATATTCTTGTTCGTCCATCCGTCCGTCCGTCTGTCGAAATCACGATAGCGGTCGATCGCAGATAATAAATATTGATATAGGTCGTTCGGGAAGGCAAATGGGTCATATCGGATCAGATTTAGATATAGCTCCCATATAAATCGATCTCCAGTTTTGACTTCTTGTGCTCCTCGAAGCCGTAATTTTGCCCAATTTGGCTGAAATTTTGAACGTAGTGTTCTCTTACGACTTGAAACGACTGTGTCAAATACGCTTCAAATCGCTCTATAACCTGATATAGTTCCCACATAAACCGATCTCCCGATTTGACTTCTTGAGCCCTTACAAGCCACAATTTTTGTCCTATTTGGCTGATATTTTGCATGCGGAGTTCTGCTACGACTTCCAATAACTGTGCACAAATACAAACAGTCTAAAACTTGATATAGCTCCCATGTAAAGCAGTCTCTCGATCATCTTTGTTCGGTTCCTAGAGGCTTTAATTTTTGCTGCTTTGACAGAAGTTTGGTATGTAGAATAAAATAATTTTCGATGCACGCTGGTTAAACGAGCCAAATCGGACCATATTTGGATATAGCTGCTATATATAGACCAATCTGCCGATAAAGGGTCCATAAATACTTTATTTTTTATCCGATTTCGCTGAAATTTGAAGCAGTGAGTATTTCAAGCCTTCCCGAAATCTGACCCAAATATGGTTCAGATCAGACTATATATAGATATAGCTGCCATATTGACCGACCTGCCGATAAAGGGCCCACAAAAACTTCATTTATTATCCGATTTCGCTGAAATTTGACACAGTGAGTTGTTTTAAGCCTCCCGACATCCAACTTAAATGTGGTTCAGATCCGATTATATTTAGATATAGCTGCCATATAGACCGATCTGCCAATAAAAGGTCTGAAGCCCATAAAAGATTTATTTATTATTTTTATTTTAAACAGTGAGTTGTTTTAAGCCTCCAGACATCCGACCTAAATATGGTTGAGATCGGACTATATTTGGATATAGCTGCCATATAGACCGATCTGCCGATAATGTCATCCAATTTCGCTGAAATTTGAAACAGTGAGTTTGTTTTAACCCTCCCGATATCCAACTTGAATATGGTTCAGATCAATAAAATGCTTTGTTTGTTACCCGATTTCGCTGAAGTTTGAAACAGTGAGTTGTTTTTAGTCTCCGGATATCCGACCTAAATATGGTTCAGATCGGACTATATTTGGATATATATGCCTTAAGTCCATAAAAGCTGCATTTATTATCCGATTTCGCTGAAATTTGACACAGTGAGTTGTTTAACGCGTCCCGACATCCGACCTTGGTATGGTTTAGATCGGACTATATTTATATATAGCTGTCATATAGACCGATCTGCCATTTAAGGGTTTGCAATTCACAAAAGCTGCATTTATTACCCGTGAGTTGTCTAAAGCCTCCCGGAATCTGACCCAAATATGGTTAAGATTGAACGATATTTAGATATAGCTGTCATATAGACTCATATTCCGATTAAGGGTCTGAAGCCCACAAAGCTTTATTTATTATCCGATTTCGTTTAAATAGTGAATTGGTTTGAGCCTCCCGACATATGACTTAAGTATGAATCAGGCCAGACTATATAGATTAAGCTGTCGTATAGACCGATCTTCCAATTTAGGGTCTTAGTTCCATAAAAAGCGGGTTTATTGCTCCTCTTAAGATGTAACTACGGACATAGTAGTGGAGTTACTATTAAATAGGATGGTTATTATATCCTTGGTGGTGGGTATCCAAAGTTCGGCAACGTCGAACTTAACACGGTTTTACTTGTTTAATTTTCAATTTTGAACAATCTTTCCGGAGTGGGAGTCGGAGTCGAGTTAAAAATTGCTCGACTTCTACTTGGTCTCTTCTACTTTATTCTAGGGTGAACACAATGGATTTAAGGTCTCTGAGTCAAGCGCCTGGTTGCTAGTCACATATCCTCCAAACTGACCTAACCTTAATTGCAAGGTACCATTAGGGATTTCAATGAAGAAACATCGCAACGACTGTATAAATCGTCAATCTTCTAGTATTTTTCCACAAATCAATCTCCAAGTCTGATAATATCTATTATTATTGTTATTTGGAATCCAAAATACCCCATTCGAATCGATATTTTTTAGTAAATTTGCTGTGGAGGCTACAAATTTTTGTAGGTGCAAAAATTGTTTGTATGGGTTAAGGGTACATATGGAGAAAAAAACACATGCCCAATTGGGAGATCTCTAGGGTTTTTACCAATTTTTTTTTATAAAAAATATCCTATTTTGAAGTACATATAGCACCCATTTAAGTTGGTATATCTTGTTAAAATTTCACTGTGCAATATGTCCTCTTCACAAACAAAAAAGAAAAATATAACGTATTGGAGCAAGTTATTTCAATAAAGACTAATCAATGAAAATACCTTTTTTGACCAAAAATTTAAAAAATACACGTTTTTTCACATATTTTAACTTCCAAGCTGTACAACATTTAACTGAATACTTAAATGTGTGGACACGTTGTCGTTGTATGTAATTTTGTCACAAATCTAAATCATATATAAAAATGAAAATCGAATTTAAAACGCATTCTTAAATTGCAAAATACGAAGCCAATCTCGACCAAAATTTCAACAAATAAATATTAAAACTTGTATTTCTCCGAAGCCAGTGGAGATATTGTAGACCTCAGGCGTACTTTTTTGTAAGTCCAAATGAAGATTTGCCAGCCCGAACAGTTTTTCGAAATACCGAGGTGACCAACTTAATCAACCTGCCAAAAGGCGTCCGGACAACCTAGGGCCTTGAAACTTTGCACACGATCTCGCTAACAACTTTGATCTAACCACACGGCATATTTTTTTATTAGTTTTGTTCGATTTTCTCCCACTGTGCGGCTTGACGCCAAACAAACAAATGTAAACAAAATTTCGCTCACTTTTTTTCTAAAGCAAGCTAAAAGTAACAGCTGATAACTGACAGAAGAAAGAATGCAATTACAGAGTCGCAAGCCGTTGAAAAAATTTCTCAACGCCGACTATATTACTACTATATTACCGACAATTACTATTTGGGCAACCCAATATATCCCCTCGGAACTGGATGAATAGAAAACGCGGCGCCTGTAAAGCGAAAAATTTAAATCGGCACGACTTGAGATATGTATGAACAATCCGTCTGTGGTTTGAGATGGAAAATGCGTCTGCTTGGATGTCGACAATCGGCTGAAGGCTTACTTAAAAAAGGGGAGAATAACCATATGGGCATTGCTGCAGAAGCTCCTCATACAGAATCTCAAGTGTCAAAAGATATTGGCAATGCTCTAGAAGCTTGACGAACATCAAATGCGGTTTTAGGGTATTATAAATGGAAGAAATCTTATAGTCTGCAGATAAGACAGTCCATTTATTGGTAACTTTTTGCTGAAGTCGTAAACGCTGAAGCGACATGATGTTGTATTTCAAGACTACTGAAGAACGAGACTCTAAAGATAGAGTAAAACGAACAAGTTGCTGTTGAGTAAATAATTTTGGAAAACAACCACCATTCGGTGCTTGGGAGAATTTTGAACTCGAATTCTGTACTCGCTTTACGAACTGTTTTTTCGCATATACAAAAAACTAGGCGTGTGTGTGTTTACTTGTGTTTACCATGCTTTTGTCGAATCAACCACGTTGCCTTTGTGCGAATTACGTAATACGAAAGCAGGCGTCAAGAAAAATTGTACCTTATCTGAAGCAAAAAATACCCGAATATATGCGTTGTACAACGTGCACTCATTGAAATCCGAATCAAACTTTTTTGTTGCTGAAGGGCTCATTTTATGCATTCACTCAGCTCGTTGTATTGGTGTTTGGTTTTCTATTTTACTCAGTTCTCAATTGTCCCATACAATGTTGTATTTTTAAGCGAAGAGTCCAGTTCTTGAAATACTCTATGATTGTTAGTGTGTCTTGAATGGTCTTGCGCAGGCCTTTGGTGTCTAACAAATAGATAAAGCGGCCTCTAGAAATGATGGCAATTTTTCAGGATGACTTTTTTGGTGATTGAAATTGTGGCCATTAGCGATATCGGCAATCCACAGGTCGATTGATAAACATCATGGCGATTTTAGATATATGTAATCCTTCAGTGACCCGACTGGTTGTAGAATATTTAGTCCCCCATGAACCTGACAGAGTAAACAACGCAGTTTTCAATCCTCGCTGCTTGTTGGCTGACTTTCCTTTACATCAATCGGTTTTTGTTCGATAGTTGGTTGTTATTTAGCTAACATTTACGAAATTTACTTCACTTTAGCCATTTGCTAAAGTCTTAAAATTTTAGAGCTTTCTCAACTAAACTGAATAAATAAAAGTCACAAGGTCGACCAAAGATAAATAAGCAATTTATAGCTAAAGCTTAACATTCATGTATTTTCGTTTTAAAGTTTTATTTATTTTAGTGGATACATTAATTAATTTGCCATTCTAACATTTATTGCCTTCGTTTAAACTAATGATTACATATGTACCATTGATTTTTATTGGGTCAACATTTAGCTTTAAAATTCATTTGATCCTATTGTTGCGATGAGACCAAAGTGAAACTAGTTAATCAAATTAATTTAATATGACATTCATAAATTTTGTTCATTAAGTGTATAACGAATGCCTAATTTTATTGTGGAAATATCGGATAAAAATAGTTACCAATTTAAAATACTTACAGTTTGAACGCAATTTTAAACAAGTGAAAGCACGTACATTTTGTTAGGAGCGAAATTTATTTACCCTTTACCTGAGATTCATTTGCCAAGTTTTTTTTATACAATTTTTTAACGTGTCAGTAAAAAAATTGGTGGATTTTTGGAGCGCCGTCAACCAGGCCGCAACACCATATTGGATTATAGGTCTTACAACTGTAGTATACAGCAAATTTATGACACCTGATATAAGACCCAAACGTTCATCAATGACGCTCAAACAATGTATCAGGAAAAAAATAAATAATATAGAATGAGCTAAAATAATATAGGATGATTTATAAAACATAACATGTTTTTACTTGTGTTTATAACCAACATACACCCCCATGTATTCATTCGTCATTTCGTTTGCGACAAATATTCATTTCCATTCTTGATCGTCGTAAAAATCTAAACGATCTAACCATGTCCTAACTTTGCACAGATTATTTTTTTTTTTTGTCCATAGGCAGGTTAAGTTCGAAAATGGACTATATATTGACATATGAGATAATTAGCTAAAACTTTCCACAGATTCTTTTTTTTGTCCATAAGGAGATTAAGTTCGAAGATGATCTATATTGGGCTATATTGATATGCCCCATATAGACCGATCTGTCGATTTAAGGTTTTATACCCATTAAAGCCACATTTCTTGTCCGATTTCGCTGGCATAATGGTTTGCGTTAGGCTTCTAGACATTCGTAATGTGTATGGTCAAGATCGGGCTATATTTGGATATAGCTGCCATATATAACGATCTCCCGATTTAGGCTCTTAGGCCCATAAAAGGCGCATTTATTAACCGATTTTGCTGAAATTTGGCATAGTGACCTATTTTAGGCTTTTCAACATTTGTGCCTTATATGCTTTAGATCGGTCTGTATTTGGATATAGTTGCCATATATACCGATCTCCCTATTTAAGGTCTTGGGCCCATAAAAGGAGTGGTCAACAAGGTTTCTTTGTCTGCACCCCAAGTACTGCCAGCATGTGACTTGAGGACCTTGTTTCTAATTTTGCCTTTAGCGCAAATTGCTGTGGCATGTGGGGAGAATATGTAAGAGCTGTCAAATGTGACGCCATGTATTTTGGGACACTTGATGGTCGGAATCATTTCTCCATCGACCATCACAGTCAGCTCAGTATTCACCTCACGCGTATTTGGTGGCAGATATTTTCAGATTTCTTGCAGCGAAATATGAGGCAAGTTCGTTGAGGTAGACGTTCAACCTATCGCAGATGTCAACAATGGGTGGGGGGCCTAATGCTACGATCGTGCGCATATGGTACGATCTCTATGCCGTCTGAAGGGGGTGGAATGGAGAATAGGTAGAGATTAAACAGTACCGGAACTCCCTGTTTCACTCTACGGTGCTTCGACTTCTTAACCCTAAGTTCCACAAATGTCGGCGACCACACGGATAATTCGCGACCCAGCGTTTCAGGCCTGGCTGGAGGGACGTGTTCGCGATGTCCTTAAATAATTTGGGATGGCTGACCGTGTCGAATGCCTTCGATAGATCCAGTGCCACGAGAACCGTCCTATCACATGGCCTGGGTCGATTGAAGCCACGGCAAATGTGTGCGGTGATGGCATGCAAAGCTGTTGTTGTGCTATGCAGTCTTCGAAATCCATGTTGATGCTTGGCGAATGGAAATTCTCCTACGAGGCTCGGGAGGACTAATGCCTCAAGCGTCTTTGCCACTAGTGAGAGAAGGGAGATCGGTCTGTACGACTCCCCCAAACTCGGTTCCTTTCCAGGCTTCAGTAGCGGGGTCACTCTGCCCATTTTTCAGACATCGGGAACTATAAGAGTATTCAAAGACAGGTTGAGGACACGAATGTCGAGTTTTACGCAGATACCTGCCATCACGGCCCAAACCTGCGAGGCCCAAGGCCCAAGGGTGAATGCAATGCGTCTACCAACATGTGGTAACCCACACATGAGTACCAATTTGATCCCACGTATTTGGACGTGTTTACCTCCTTGGTTAGGAGCGGAGCACTACCTAAAACTCCTTCCGATCTATGGGTCACGGCACCCGGTTGAAAACGCAACTCCACGCCGAGCTTATGCTCTACCCGCGATTTGGGTACAAACCACAGCCACCACGTTGCTCCCCACTGGGGCCTCACCATTGTCAGGCTGGAACCAAAGTTCCAGGGGCTCCTGACACCCATGGTACCAGATTAAAGTCTCTGGTCAGACTTCGTAGCCTCAAAAGACTACTACCAGTTGAACCCCAAACAGTTCCGGACTGGTCACCTGAATGGGAAAAAATCACCCTACGCCGACCTCAGCCAGCATAGAAAAGTATGCATCAAACATGCAGCCAGACAATATACACAAAACACAAACAGGACACGGCAGCCCTCACGGGCTACGCCACATAAATCAGCAGCAACATGGGACTTTACAATCAACGCGGCCACCCTCACGGGTGACCGATCACAACCACAACAGCTAAGGGAATCAACAATGGGCAAACACCGCTGTGTTTGCATGGGCAAGGCAGGTGCCTGGCCATGTCATGCGCAGCACCAAATCACACAGTCGCGCCAGCACAGCAACTCCTCGTTATGGATAACTAGCGTGCATTCATACCTCCACTAAGTCTAGTCCGCCTCCTAAGAAATACTTCCCGGGAAAAGGTGGCCAGCTTTGCAACAGTCGTCTCGTCCTCAAGGGCCCTACTGAAATCCCACACCGCCTCGCTAATCCCCATCGCGCCTAAATCTCTAATGTCTGCATAGTACGGGCATTCTGTCAGTACATGCCTCCAGTCCTCAGGTCTCCCACAGTCGCACAAATCAGTCGCGGACAGGTTCCTCTGATGCAAAATGCATTAAAGGACCCATGTCCCGTCAGTATGAAGCCCAGACTTAGGCCGAAGCCAAAGTCCAGGCGGAGTGTCTTGAGCCGCCTAATATCCCCATCTGCAAACTCCGAAGCGGTGAGCCAATCCTCACGCACTAATGGAATTCCCTTTGTCACACTATACAGAACGGCCATGTAACTCACGAGTAAGTCAAGCGGGGGCGCGCCAAACAATACCTGTAGTGCATCTGTCGAAACAGTCCTGCACACAGGCAAGCAAGCCAGCATTGCCACCCTCTGACAAGAGAGGATCTTCTTCCGTCCTAAGACAGTCGCAGCAATTCCGTGTCATACAGGCGCTCCATAAGTTGCACAAGCAACAAATAGACCACCATATATGGACCGAACAGCGCGACGACTAAGACCCCAATCACTTCTCAGAACACGCTTAACCATGCCGGCTACTCCAGTCATCTTCTCCTTCACCCGATCCAAATGGACCAGGAAACCCATTCGCTCCGAAACAGTCACTTCCAGATATTTGACGAACGCTACGTTCCTGATGCTAGCTCTACCAGATCGAATCGTGGGTGGACGATTCCGCGACAAGATGCCCTTGAGCAACATTGTCACGGTTTTGTCCTCCGCGACGTCAACACCAACACGATTGCTCCATTCACGCACAATGCCCATGGCAAGCTCACCACGAGTTTCCAGAGCAAGTCTGGAATCTCTTTCAACCAGGATGAGCAGGTCATCCGCATATGCGCTGATTTTGAAGGACTCAGCGAGATGTCCCAGCAGGGGATCCATCATGAGGTTCCATATATATGGAGCACAGATGGAGCCCTGAGGGCAGCCACGCTGAATATCCTTCCAAACCGTATCGCTAGCACCAACCACGCAAGTTCTTCTATCACAGAAGTAACTACGCCAGAGAGAAAGTTCCCGACAACCTATTTCGCCTAATCTCGTGAGTACACTACGCCATGAAAGGTAATCAAACGCGCCTTTGAAATCGACAAATATGCCAAGGACATACTCAGGTGGATCCAGATTCTTTACCATCAATGTAGAGATTTCGTCGGGGCCAATGATGATGATTTGGCGCCACAGATGACATTAGTCGTTTAATTGGCGTTTTCGTAAAAAAAAAAAATTTTAACAAATGAATGCTACATTATTTTTCCAAATAATTCAAATTTTTGTTTATGTAAACAAATCGAATTTTTTTGTTGGGATGTCAAAATAGAAAAATCTCTTAAAGAGGACTTTTTCTAATTATAAGTTCAGACATTAACATATGATTAGTGTCGTTACTTTTAAATGAGAAGCAAAAATAAAGCAATAACTGTCAAAATTGATTTAAAACAAAAGTGGATCTAAACAAGTAAGAGCGTGCTAAGTTCGACCGGGCCGAATCTTATATACCCTCCACCATGGATCGCATCTGTCGAGTTCTTTGCGCAGTATCTCTTTTTAGGCAAACAAATAAAAATGAATATGGACGGAGGAGGAAGAGGAACTATATCAAGTTATAGTCCGATTCGGGGCTCAAGAAGCAAAATCGGGAGATCGGTTTATATGGGATCTGTGTCAAGCTATAGATCAATTGAGACCATATTGCACACGTATGTTGAAGGCCATGGGAGAAGCCATTGTACAAAATTTGTGCCAAATCGGATGAGAATTGCGCTCTCTAGGGGCTCAAGAACTCAAGACCCAAGATCGGTTTATATGGCAGCTATATCAGGTTATGGACCGATTGAACCATACTTTGCACAGTTGTTGGAAGTGATATCAAAACACTATGTGAAAAATTTCAGTTAAATCGGATAAGAATTCCGCCATCTAAAAGCTCAAGAAGTCAAGACACAAGATTGGTTTATATGGCAGCTATATCAAAACATGGATAATTTTACGAATTTAATTTTTCTACACGAACTTGTATAGAAAAAGGCTATTCCGGCCCCTTTTTAGAAAGAGGGTTAAAAACTCCTTTGAAATGGGGTTCTAACATATTAAAACATTCTACAAAAATGTTCGCCGGAAATTCTACTATAGTCCCCTGAATGCACCTAAACTTTACATAAACGCCGAAAATCAGTAAAGCAGAAGACACAATTTAGGGTATAGTCATAGAATGATTTATATGGGAGCTACATTAGGTTATATACCGATTTGGACCATACTTAGCAAAGTTCTTAATAGTCATAGCATAAGTCCTTATGCAAAATTTCAGCCAAATTGAATAATAATAGCACCCTTTAGGGGCTTAAGATGTGAAATCGGAGGATCGGTTTATATGGAAGCTATATCAGGTTATAGACCGATTTGGGCCATACTTGTTGAGACTCGTTACAGAGGTCATCATGCAAAATTTCAGCCAAACCAGATAATAATTGCGATCGCCAGGAGCTCAAAAAAGCAAATCGGGTGATCGGTTCATATGGGAGCTATACCAAGATATTGACCGATTTGGACCATACTTCACTTTTTTCTACATTATACTTAAATATACATCTGTGCAAAATTTTGGAGCTCTATGTTAACTCTCACTAATTTTGTCCAACGAATGTATGAAAAGGCAACACTGTGCGGCGTGCCGCATAGTCACATCATTTGGAAGAGAAGTTTTAACATGCCAGGATACCTCATAAATGTAGCCAGCATTAGTAAGGGAAGAACTACAGCTGAAAAATTTTGTGATGTTCTCGTCGGGACTTGAACCTAGGCGTTCGGCGCCATAGGCGGACATGCTGACTTCTGCGCCATAGTGGCATCCTCGCAGTCGGTACATAGTCCACCAAAACGCATCTCCGAAAAATTATCTCAAGGAGTTGTATGACAATCGGACCTGGCCTTTGCATCATAGCAGGCAGTACACAGTACTTGTAGGGTTCAAACGAATTCACCGCCCCAGACTATCTACCGCTCGGCTAACATGTCCTCAACCACGGACAGTGACTTGGCACTATGTTATGACAGAGGGACATCGATATCGTCCGGGTTAAATGACCCACCGCCTACTCAGCTTTTCAGAAGTCTCAGTTCTGTTGTGTACTTGTGGCTTTCGCATTATTGTAGAGTCTTCAGCAATCCTTTGCCCCTTTGTTTGGATTTAAGAGAAACAGACTCCAGCAAAGCGTTGAGGTTGTTCATAACTCGCTTGATCTTCATATCAATTTCTTTGACAGTTTCCACCACCATTTTAGATCCAATAGAACCTGAATACCATTCCGCTTCCCTTTTGTATAGTGAAGGTACTAAATCTTCATCTAATTGACAAGCCACGCACTCCAATGCCGCTTTTCAGAAGTCATCTCCCATTTCCATGTGATTTTCTCAAAACCCCATTTCATTTTAAACGAAATTCAATCATAGTTCCCCGAGACTACCACAAGTTCCTCTGTGCATTTGGTTTTTTTGTCATTGTTCCCCTATTGTCCCTAGACGGTATGGTGGAATATTGATTCCTATTTTATGCTATACAGTGTCAGGCGATTGAATTTTGCCACTTTCCGCTTTTATTTCTACTAACAATTTCAATTTGCCAACAATTAAATGCTAAATTATGTGCATAATGCAACATCAACATCGACGTATTACACTGCGATTATCATACAACAGTTTGAGGTTCATTTATTACAGCTATGGCCATGTAGCGTAGTATTGAATGCTATATGTATATGTCGATGTGAGGGATAGATAGTTTGGGTGAAATGTTGTCATTAAAACAATGCGACAGATATTCCTACCTAGTATGGCAGCGCCTATGAATGTCTAATTTAGTGGGCTGTTTAGTGTTGAGGCACGAGACTGGGGTGTCTATGTGTTTGATGTCACTAAATATACTTGACTGTCGCGGCCGGTTGTAAGCTTGAGAGCAATGGTGGCGGCGGGTAAGTTTGCGGTAAAATGGGCTTTGAAAACTAGGGGATTTGATACATTTGCTTTGCGTTGAAGTCGTGCCTTTTGAAGAAATTTCAATTAAAACGCGGCATTTAGACAATAATCAAATAGCAGTTTCATTTCACTCTATTTGAGTTTTGTTTTTATTTCTTTTGGATTTGCTGGTGTTTTTTTTTCCTGTTGTTTTAGTCTTCAATCAACATTTAATTGGACTAAAGTGTTGATGGAATTTGTTAAAGTGATCTCGGTGTGAATGAATGGATGAATGAATGAATTTACGACGAGATTTGATTATTTACCACCACCATGAGCACTTCAAACAGAGCACGATTAAGTAATTAGAGATGAAGGGGCTGTGCAAGTGTTAAGCACAAACTAACCATAGGTATTTCAATTAAATACATTGGACATTGAATAATTAGCAAATTCATGAAGTAAACAAACATGAATAGGCAATACAAAAGTCTTAAGAATAGTTGTGGAAAACAGATCTCTGTAGTTTTGAAAGACTTTTTTTGGACGTACTATTGTGTGTGCCTTTATGTGAAAAGGAGGTAAAACACATCTGCTGAGAACATAAATGAGGGGCGCAGCATGTTCAGGGAAAGCTATGAGCATAATGACGTGGTCAAACGAACATCGCTAGGACAAACTTCTCCTTGGCATAAATAATACGACTTATGCAACGATGGAAGGCGTATGAACTGATTTCTAATGATATACATCTCTCGAGCACTTTACTTACGGTTTGTAGATACTGAAAATCATTCTGGTGATAGGAGCTGCAGTAATTGTTCTTATCTATGAGGGCAGTAGAAATTCCTTTGTCCTAGTCACGGAATAAATACGCTTGGTGTGGCTCTCTAATTTAAAAAAGTGCAATACTTATAGGACCAAATGGATGACATAGGCTATAATAAGTGACAGGTCTGAGTAGCTATGACAACCCCCCCAAAAGAATTTAGGACCCAGATTTGCGAATCTCCACCTAGAAAATTTCGAACTCTGTACAGGAAAGTTGCAGTGTACATATTGACTGCAAACGCAACATATGACAACTGCGGCATACTCACTTCGACTGATCCAATTGCTTGAAGAAATCAAAAAGAAATGGCAAATCACTACTCCCTCCACGGAAAATGCCGCTAAATTCATATTGAGATACCAAAAGCCTACCCCAAAAATCTTATCTGGCAATTAGTAATAAATGAAATAGACTGACTTCAATTACCAGAAGCAGGAATGTTACCTTTGTATCGAAGAATATTGGAACATTAATTTGCGTTGGGGAAGTCTTTAATGATAACAGCTTTTTGATCATTGTTACATTAGCTTCAGCCTTCGCAAAAATACTGCAAAAGTGGCAGAGTTTAATAAGTCTCGGCATGTATGGTACAGCACTGTTTCCTCGAGGCTCGAGAAGTTAGAGGACAGTGGAGGACAGTGATATGGTGGTCAAGCGAATCAAAAATTAAGTCTGTATGTCCTAGAACCAAACTAACAACGACCGCCATGTTGGTCGACAGTACTTTCTTCAATAAGCCGAAACCCTTAATGCCACCACAGATCTGGGTAGTACATATGCATGAGTTAGGAATATTAAAGGGAGAGTAAAAAAAAAAAAAACAAGTAAAAGCTGGGCCGTATTATATTAACCCTCCTTACAAAACAAAGGATAATGGATAAGAACCAAAGTAGGTCCCGGTCAAAAATTAAAAGTCGAATAGCCCCGAAACAAGACGAGATATTGTGGACCTCAAGCAGACTTTTTGTAGGGATTTTTTAACACTATCCAGCAAATTTAGAAAAATGTAAATGGGACCACAAACGAAGATATGGCAGCCTCAACAAATTTTCGAGATACCTAGGTGACCAACTTTAAGGGCATGCCAAAAGGCGTCCGGACTACCTAGGGCCTTGACAAGTTTTGCACAAGATCTTGCCAACACTTCAGCTTTAACCATTCCAAATTTAAAAGAGATATCTGTACCAGTTCTCACATCTCATATTTTTACTAGTTTTTTCGATTTTCTCCCACTGTGCGTAGATCACAAAAGAGCTTAGGTTAGGTTAGGTTAGGCTGAACAGGCGGTGCGGATATTAATCGGCCACATGCTACATGCTCATACACTTAAGTCAGTATCGGCTTGTTGTGCGCTCTAAATTCTAAAAAGTAATATCGGCAAAGAAAATCTAAGTCAGAAATTCCGTGCTACTTACAAAATCCTTAATTGTTTTCCGTACCACGCTCCTAAGTTGGTCCATGTCCGGTATTGTGACCCCAGCTAAGTGGCGGTGCAGCCGCGAAAGCCGGGCAATGACATAGGAAATGTTCCAACGTCTCAGCATCTCATAGTCCTGTGCGTCCCGTTACCCGCTTCTTACTTCCTTCAGTAATATTCTCGTCTCCTCACGGTCCGGATCTCCCCTTAAGATTTTCATCGTCCTACCGACCAATCGTCGCCCACGCCATTAACTCGGACTACGTCGACCCGAAAGACTTCGGTGTAACCAAGTTTATTGACAGCAGTCCTCTGGCCTTCACTGTCAAATCGTCTGCTCTTTCATACCCCCTTGCTCCGCTTTGGCCCGGCACCCAAACAATACGGATCATGCCACACTCAAAGCTGGCATTAGTTTCCTTTTTACACTCCAAGACTGTTCGTGACCTTACCGTCCTGGTTGTTATTGCCCTGTTGGCTAGTTGATTGTCCCAGGGATTAAGACCTACCTGACCATTAAACTATCACGGAATGCGTGAGGGTCATACGAGAAGAGACTATCGAAAGATGGCAACAAAGGTGGACGAATAAGTATCGAGCCGGGTGAACGCGACGGGATACCCGATGTTCGGGTTGTGGAGAGATAGGAAGTACGGCTATTGACAGGCCATACCTATTTCCAGAAATACTTGCATAGAATGGGCAAATGCTCCTCAAGCAGGTGCATTTATGAGGAGCTAGAAGTTGAAGACGATGAAGAACACACATTCTTCCACTGCGAGCGCTAGGTTGAAAGATGCAGGGAATTGGAAACACCGATTGACGGCGTTTCGCCTGAGACAATGGTTCAGAGGATGCTGTAAGACGAGAGGAAGTGGGAGGCTGTGATGAGATGCGCCGAATAAGTACTGCGCAGGAAGAAGGTAGACCTCAACGCAGCGGCGTAGAGTATGAATGCGGAGGTCTGGACAGATATGGATTATCACCAGATATGGGGTCCACCTCGAAGTAATGCGAAAGTGGTTCCGAGGTGGAATTAAAGGTGGGGTTTAACGGAGTCCATCATAATCCGATCGGAAACCTTTTCCACTCCTTTCAGGTTTCTTATCGTCGCCTCTATACAGCACTACAGCACATCCTCTTTCCATTCTCCGTGAGGGTCATACGATGTCAATGCATAACGCCAAGGTGTATTGGCATCGAAGGCTTCTTCTATTTTATGCACAACCTTGCGTATGCAGTGGCTATTGCGGTCAATGCAACATTTTCCCGCACTTTTCCATATATACGTCAGTAAGCCCTTCGTACTACAATGAAGTGGACTACCGAATGTGGTCAAGGCGTAAACACATCTAAGAAGGAAGTTATTCTTTTTAGCCGGAGGTACAAGTTACCTACAGTGGCACCTAACCCTTGGAAAGAGAGAATTTTTAGGATCCAAAGAATGGTTTGGTTGTGCATTACAGCCGCACTGAGAACGACACCATCTGGTGCACTAAGTCTAGTGCTACGTCTAATGTCTCTGGACATTGTGGCTAGACTAACTGCTGCGACAACCGTTGTGAGGCTAAGGGAGTTTTCCCTTAGATCATGCCGCGGCTACGAACATTACGTTATGCTTGATCAATGTCCAATGTTTACAAGGATTACACATTGCCTTAATTGGTTTTTGAAAAAAAGTGCTCCAGCTCTATTCCTAATGGAATCGAACGGAACTACAATATCCCAAGCCATAAATGGTACGTTAGCTTGTAAAAGGATGTTTCCAAAAAAGGCGACCAGGTCCACTCTGGCAAGAAGATTACCCAACCATTGCAGTGTGTATCAAGCGGAGATCCTTGAAGGAGTAGTAAAATTTCTAACGACATAATAGAAGGAGAGATGGTTGAACAGTTCCAAATTCACCTGTTCAGAGTAGAGCAGACGAGCTTTCGAGACTATAACCTTCCTTACACATTCCAGGGGAACTGGAATCTGTGATTATGCCTGTAGCGACATGTAAGCTATTCAGGATGAGGCCAACGAATGCGGGTAGTGAACACTCCAAGATTGTGTGGCCCAATCTAGACTTGAAGAGGTCTACCGTTTTGCTGTCGTTTGCTAAAATAGGGGTCTCATTCATTGTGTCCGTCATTACCGCCTTTCGATACTTGATCCCTAATATTAATATCAGTTTCGTATTGTACTTCCTATGACCTCTTATTTGAGCCCCATATTATGTTGATTGGTCGATATGTTTGTTTAGGACGGCCCCTGAGACACTCCTCTCCTACATTTAATTTTTCATGTTATACCCATATTGTCCTCATCGTATTACATGATTTTGAGGTTGTAGCCTTCCCTGTTATTCGACCCAACTTTTCACCAGGTTCCTACTTTTCGGTTACCATAAAGCTGGCAATAACTATCGCTTAAAATGGTGCAGCCATATCCGATGTCTGGGGTTTTGAAAATTAGGCAGAAAATATTTTTTTTTTTAATTATTCGGCCTTTATTTGGTCAGCATCATAGCCATTATGGACTATCTTTTTAGGGGACCTTTTCCCTCTCAAAAAAGAAACATTTCCAATGGATTACTCATTACTCAAATTTCTGGCTAATTAGAAGTTCAGTTTTTTCTCATTTGTTTTGTTTAAGGTCGTTATGCCAAATACAGTCTACACTTTTTCAAATTTTCCAACTGGAGATTTACACAGGCTTTAATTTGAAAAACCGCCCCGTTGAAACCTGTTTATCCACATTATCCATGTATTAAGCGTTTATTTCGCATTGATGCTGTTGCGCACGGCTCAGTCTTTGTTGTACAATTAAATCAAACAATTAGTTTGATAAACGAGACCACTTGCCAAGAGTAGAAAAAAGCGAAACGTGAGACAAAGTAAAACAAAAAGGCACAAAATGGAAAACCAAAAACAAAAACACACAAAAAAAATTTGCAAATCATTTGGTGCAACACATAGTGCCACAGTAACCTGTAGATGAAGGAGACATAAAAACAATCCCAAAAAACCGACAGCAAAACAAGTTTGCTTTAAAATTTAATCAAAGTCAAACGATTTGTGGTCTGTCTACCGGGGCAAGGGGATAAATGGTGTGATAAACATTTAACAATACCCCATGCCATAGCCAGAGTTTGAGGCACAAGGTCAATAGTTCAAAAAAGCCACACATTGTCGCCGTACGATATTGGTCGTCTGCTAGCTAAAAAAGGAACTAACAGAGGAAGTCTAAAAATAAAAATCCCTGAACATGAAACATATTGCAGCCAAAAGCAACAACAACAAATGCCCTCCACTTGTGAGAGCGATAGCGCCAAATAGGTCTGCCTGGCATTTTACACAATCCCCTAATCTACATCTGTATTGCCATCAAGCACACCATCTATCTAGTCAGCCAGTCATTCCATCAAATGTTCGACGACTTACCGAATTGCCATTCAGCCATTCTTCCAAATATTTATCCGCTCATCCATGTTTCCGTGCATTTGGTGACCAACATTCTCCCCTACTCTTGCATGACTTCATGTGACTGTTTAAATTTAGCATGTGCGCTTGCTTGCTGCTACACTTTTACTTTGTCTTTGATGTTCGTTTAAATAGTTGTGGTGGTGGTGCCATACACCATTTCCAAGAAGAATGATACATTGTTTTGCTTTGGGATGGACATATTTCAATTTAAAGGAAAAAGGAGTTTGTATTTATTTCAGCGGAATATACCTAAAGGGAAGCCTTAAATTTCTCTAAGGAAGTTCAAAAGCAAGTTTTGTTTACAGTTTTTGTGTAAACGAAATTTATGATTTTTTATGAAAATTTAATGGACATTTCTTGAGAAGCTTTTTAAAAATATTGTTTTGAGAGAAAATTTCATATTAGTTTTGCTTTTGAAAAATATTTCTTGAAAATTTTGTCTTTAGAGAAAGTTTCATGAACATTTTGTTTATGGAGAAAATTTCGTGGAAATTGTGTGTTTAGAGAAAATTTCAAGGAAATTTATTTTATTTTACTTCATTTTATTATAATTTAATTTATTTTATTTCATTTTTACATCGGCATTCAATTTGTAAGACATCCGAATATATGTCTAAGAGCCCATAAAGTACAGGGTGGTGTTTTAAGAGCTATAGAAAAGTTAAAAAAAACACATAAAATTCTGAAAAATGCATGAAATCCTTATTTGAATCGATAGTACGCTCCATATAGTTAAATGTTTGAAGATTATTTCATGCAAATATTCACCGTGACTGCGCCTCAAAAGGTCCATTCTCTTAGTCCAATTTCGGCACACTCTTTCCTACATTTCGGCCGGTATCTCCCGGTTAAATGCTTCAATGTTGTCTTCTAATGCGCATTCTGATAATAAAATTCAATAATTTGCAAGCGCTGTTCGTTTGTATGATGATTCATGATTAAATTATAGATCAAACTGAAGACCTTTGACAGTGAAACAAAACACGAAAGCCGTGTTGCCAAAAAGATAATAGCTAAAAAATCACCCTTTATATATATATTCTTGAAGGCCTGACACTTACTAGCTATGTCCGTCCGTCTGTCTGTGGAAAGCAGGATAACTTCCGAAATAGTAAAGCTAGATATATACTTCCTATGAGTGTAGATCGGTTGTGATTATATATGGGCCATATCGGTCCATGTTTTGATGTAGCTGCCATATAAACCGATCTTAGATCTTAAGCCTCTTGACGGCGCAATTATTATCCGATGTGACTGCAATGTGGGGTTTGGTTATGATTTCCAACAACTGAGTATAGTCAAAATCGGTTCATAACTTGATATAGCTGTCACATAAACCGATCTCAGATTTCAACTTCTTGAACCACGAGAGAGCCCAACTATTTTCCGATTTAGCTTAAATTTGGCATGAAGTCGTTTGTTTTGACTTCTAACAACTGTGCCAACTATGGTTCAAATCAATTCATAACCTGATATAGCTCCCATGTAAAGTGGTTTCGCGGTTATACTCCTGTAGCCTATTGAGCAATTCTTATCCAATTTGGCTGAAATTTTCGTACTAGGCTATAAAAAGGAGACCCCTTATCATTAATTTAATTTAATTTAATTTAATTTAATTTAATTTAATTTAATTTAATTTAATTTAATTTAATTTAATTTAATTTAATTTAATTTAATTTAATTTAATTTAATTTAATTTAATTTAATTTAATTTAATTTAATTTAATTTAATTTAATTTAATTTAATTTAATTTAATTTAATTTAATTTAATTTAATTTAATTTAATTTAATTTAATTTAATTTAATTTAATTTAATTTAATTTAATTTAATTTAATTTAATTTAATTTAATTTAATTTAATTTAATTTAATTTAATTTAATTTAATTTAATTTAATTTAATTTAATTTAATTTAATTTAATTTAATTTAATTTAATTTAATTTAATTTAATTTAATTTAATTTAATTTAATTTAATTTAATTTAATTTAATTTAATTTAATTTAATTTAATTTAATTTAATTTAATTTAATTTAATTTAATTTAATTTAATTTAATTTAATTTAATTTAATTTAATTTAATTTAATTTAATTTAATTTAATTTAATTTAATTTAATTTAATTTAATTTAATTTAATTTAATTTAATTTAATTTAATTTAATTTAATTTAATTTAATTTAATTTAATTTAATTTAATTTAATTTAATTTAATTTAATTTAATTTAATTTAATTTAATTTAATTTAATTTAATTTAATTTAATTTAATTTAATTTAATTTAATTTAATTTAATTTAATTTAATTTAATTTAATTTAATTTAATTTAATTTAATTTAATTTAATTTAATTTAATTTAATTTAATTTAATTTAATTTAATTTAGTTTAGTTTAGTTTAGTTTAGTTTAGTTTAGTTTAGTTTAGTTTAGTTTAGTTTAGTTTAGTTTAGTTTAGTTTAGTTTAGTTTAGTTTAGTTTAGTTTAGTTTAGTTTAGTTTAGTTTAGTTTAGTTTAGTTTAGTTTAGTTTAGTTTAGTTTAGTTTAGTTTAGTTTAGTTTAGTTTAGTTTAGTTTAGTTTAGTTTAGTTTAGTTTAGTTTAGTTTAGTTTAGTTTAGTTTAGTTTAGTTTAGTTTAGTTTAGTTTAGTTTAGTTTAGTTTAGTTTAGTTTAGTTTAGTTTAGTTTAGTTTAGTTTAGTTTAGTTTAGTTTAGTTTAGTTTAGTTTAGTTTAGTTTAGTTTAGTTTAGTTTAGTTTAGTTTAGTTTAGTTTAGTTTAGTTTAGTTTAGTTTAGTTTAGTTTAGTTTAGTTTAGTTTAGTTTAGTTTAGTTTAGTTTAGTTTAGTTTAGTTTAGTTTAGTTTAGTTTAGTTTAGTTTAGTTTAGTTTAGTTTAGTTTAGTTTAGTTTAGTTTAGTTTAGTTTAGTTTAGTTTAGTTTAGTTTAGTTTAGTTTAGTTTAGTTTAGTTTAGTTTAGTTTAGTTTAGTTTAGTTTAGTTTAGTTTAGTTTAGTTTAGTTTAGTTTAGTTTAGTTTAGTTTAGTTTAGTTTAGTTTAGTTTAGTTTAGTTTAGTTTAGTTTAGTTTAGTTTAGTTTAGTTTAGTTTAGTTTAGTTTAGTTTAGTTTAGTTTAGTTTAGTTTAGTTTAGTTTAGTTTAGTTTAGTTTAGTTTAGTTTAGTTTAGTTTAGTTTAGTTTAGTTTAGTTTAGTTTAGTTTAGTTTAGTTTAGTTTAGTTTAGTTTAGTTTAGTTTAGTTTAGTTTAGTTTAGTTTAGTTTAGTTTAGTTTAGTTTAGTTTAGTTTAGTTTAGTTTAGTTTAGTTTAGTTTAGTTTAGTTTAGTTTAGTTTAGTTTAGTTTAGTTTAGTTTAGTTTAGTTTAGTTTAGTTTAGTTTAGTTTAGTTTAGTTTAGTTTAGTTTAGTTTAGTTTAGTTTAGTTTAGTTTAGTTTAGTTTAGTTTAGTTTAGTTTAGTTTAGTTTAGTTTAGTTTAGTTTAGTTTAGTTTAGTTTAGTTTAGTTTAGTTTAGTTTAGTTTAGTTTAGTTTAGTTTAGTTTAGTTTAGTTTAGTTTAGTTTAGTTTAGTTTAGTTTAGTTTAGTTTAGTTTAGTTTAGTTTAGTTTAGTTTAGTTTAGTTTAGTTTAGTTTAGTTTAGTTTAGTTTAGTTTAGTTTAGTTTAGTTTAGTTTAGTTTAGTTTAGTTTAGTTTAGTTTAGTTTAGTTTAGTTTAGTTTAGTTTAGTTTAGTTTAGTTTAGTTTAGTTTAGTTTAGTTTAGTTTAGTTTAGTTTAGTTTAGTTTAGTTTAGTTTAGTTTAGTTTAGTTTAGTTTAGTTTAGTTTAGTTTAGTTTAGTTTAGTTTAGTTTAGTTTAGTTTAGTTTAGTTTAGTTTAGTTTAGTTTAGTTTAGTTTAGTTTAGTTTAGTTTAGTTTAGTTTAGTTTAGTTTAGTTTAGTTTAGTTTAGTTTAGTTTAGTTTAGTTTAGTTTAGTTTAGTTTAGTTTAGTTTAGTTTAGTTTAGTTTAGTTTAGTTTAGTTTAGTTTAGTTTAGTTTAGTTTAGTTTAGTTTAGTTTAGTTTAGTTTAGTTTAGTTTAGTTTAGTTTAGTTTAGTTTAGTTTAGTTTAGTTTAGTTTAGTTTAGTTTAGTTTAGTTTAGTTTAGTTTAGTTTAGTTTAGTTTAGTTTAGTTTAGTTTAGTTTAGTTTAGTTTAGTTTAGTTTAGTTTAGTTTAGTTTAGTTTAGTTTAGTTTAGTTTAGTTTAGTTTAGTTTAGTTTAGTTTAGTTTAGTTTAGTTTAGTTTAGTTTAGTTTAGTTTAGTTTAGTTTAGTTTAGTTTAGTTTAGTTTAGTTTAGTTTAGTTTAGTTTAGTTTAGTTTAATTTAATTTGATTTGATTTGATTTGATTTAATTTAGTTTCATTTAATTTAATTTAATTGATATGTATTGAGTGTTGTAATAACCGCAGCAGGGAGGCCACCATATCGCGGCGATTGGCATACGCTGAACTGATGGCTGATGGCGACATTTTTGAAGTACTATGCCATTCATAAGAGCCATGTAAACCATGTAACTTCTCTCCAGAGAGGTGTCGCACTGCGGCTATGAAAAGAAGGCCCCTTATCATTGAGCTTGAAATTTGAATCGAACAACACTCATTAATATTTGAGAAGTTATTCCCTGTTCCTTAAAGGAATGGTCTTGGGAAAATTTGCACACGCAGCAAGACCTGAGCAATTTTGGCTCTAGGTGCAGCATTCAGTTATGTGTGATTAATTTTTACCATGAGTCATGAAACATCTGTTCTTTTTGTAGTAGTGTTACAAGTGCTAATATCAGAGATTATTTTAATTCGGGATTATAAGAGTGGAACATGTAATATTTATTAAAATTTAATATTTTTAAGAAACGGTGTAAGTTTAAAATTTGTTTAACGCAACCAACCAGTTTATTACAACTCATGCTGTAGAATTCTCTTCTCTGCTTAAAGCAGTAATTGTGTTAGATACTAAGCTTAAAAAAGACAATGAAATATAAGCCATTCTCCCGATTGTCTAGCAAGTACAAATATCGCTAAACCTAAGTTTCAGAGATTTAGAAGTGCAAGTTTTGTAGCTTGATCGAAGATGACGTTGCACCTTGGTGGTGTATGAATGCCACATTTGCATCGATTAACTCATTTACTCATAATTGATTATATGGTTGTTGTTGTTTTTCTCTGTGTGTGTCTAGTCTGGTTTTAAATATGGCTTAAAAACGTGTCAAAAGCTTATGTTGCCCCCGCCACTAGCAGCGATGGGCAAAAAAGAGCACAGCTATGAAAAAGTACAAGAGATATTGGAGAAGGTAGAATACGGAATGGTAGAATAGAATGGGATAGAAGGATGGGCTAGGACAGGAGAGGATAGGATAGGATAGGATAAGATAGGATAAGATAGGATAGAATAGGATAGGATAGGATACGATACGATAGGAAAGCATAGGATAGGATAGGATAAGACAAGACAGGTTAGAATAGGATAGGATATTTTAGGATAGGATACGATAGGATAGGATAGGAAAGGACAGGATAGGATAGGATATTGTTATACTACAGGGAGGCCGTGGAGGCCACCGTAGCTCAGTGGTTAGCAGTTCCGTCTATGACGCCGAACACCCGTGAGTGTGTACCCTGTGGAGACCATCACAAGAAAATTTTCAGCGATGGTTTTCGCCTCCTAATGCTGGCAACATTTGTGAGGTACTATGCCACGTAAAAACATCTCTCCAAATAGGTGTCGCACTGCAGCATGCCGTTCGGACTTGGCTATAAAAAGGAGGCCCCTTATCATTGAGCTTAAACTTGAATCGGACTGCACTCATTGATATATAAGAAGTTTGCCCTGTTCCTTAGTGGAACATTCATGGGCAAAATTTGCATTTACAGGGAGGCCGAAAGTGGGATTTCTTTGTAGACCATATCCGTCATATACGGATATGGTTTACCATATCCATATATGACGCAGAAACCTCGGCTTTCAATCCTGTTGAGAACATCAAAACATTTTACAGCTGTGGTTATATCCTCCTAATGCTTGTGACATTAGGTACTCTAGCATGTGAAAACTTCCCCCAAAGCGTTGACGGTTTGCAGACGTTTGGACTCTGTTAAAAAAATTAGGTTGTAAAAGGGTTTCATTTTTGTTTGGTCTTCTTGCTCTTTGCGTGCTATGGATGCTTTGCCGTACATGATTATTTGAAGTTCCATCTAGCAGTTTCGCATTTTTTCCATGAGCCACAATTAAAAAAGTTCCCACGAACTTATTATTCCCCATAATTACACGAAATGTTCTATTAGGTACCAATATAAACTCTCTCTCATTAAATATATATCCGAACTAATTATTTATTTATTTTCAGTTAGGAATACATCCTATAAATCAGGATAAACTATCACTGTTTCTTCTCCAACTATCTATTGTTTATGTTAAGGAAAAAGAGTTCCAATTTAATGTTTGCAGGTGGTGCTAGGCCACTATAAGCAACCACATTTCTTTTTTTAATTGGCAATGCCACCCACTGAACACAATAAGAACCATATAACTAATGATCTTCCCGCTATGCCAAATAAGCACACTCAAACACACAAAAACTTGATAAGTAATTTAAACTAATTAACGAGAAACATACAGATGCCCGCTTTAGTTTGTTTATACAGATCAAATCATTGGAAATTTTTATTTTTCAAAATATTTGTATGAAAGAAAACAAAATATATGCACACGTGTGTTCGATTGCTAATAGAGAATTATCATAGATCAAAGATAGCCGGCGGAAAGAGAAGAATTAATATCATACATAAGATATGTGAATACATTATCAATGATATTTATTTCTGTAAGCTTTAGCAAAAGTTTTTTAAGTTATCTTGGCATACAATATTGAAAAGTTTTACCATCAAAATATAATTTTAAGTAAAAAAAATTGACACAGAAATGAAATTTTGACAAAATATCCCATAGAAATAAAGTTTTGATTAAATTTCCAATTGAAAATTTATTTTGAGAAGAATTCCCATAGAAATATAAATTTGGTAAAAATATCCCATAGAAATATAATTTTGAGAAAAATTCCTTTAGAAATGTAATTTTGACAAAAATTTCCATAGACATAAAATTTTGAGAAAATTTCCTATAGAAATGAATTTCGAAAATAATTCCCATAGAAATGAATTTTTTACACAATTTCCAATAGAAATGAAACTTTGTCAAAATGTCATTCCTATAGGAAATTTGATCCATAGATATAAAATTTTAACAAAATTTCCCAAATAAATGAAATTTTGACAAATTTTTCTCAAGATGTGCAATTTTTACAAAATTTTCACAACATTTCCTACATAAATAAAAATGTTGACATAATATCTCATAGAAATGAAATTTAAGCAAAATTTGGCATAAAAATTAAATTTATGACAAAACTTCCCGTTGAAATGAAACTTTGACAAAATTTCCCATAGAAATGAAAATTTGAGAAAATTTCACATAGAAATGAAATTTGGACAAAATTTCCCATAAAAATGAATTTTGTTAAAATTGCAATTAAATGGGATATTATGTCAAATTTACACTTCTATAGGAAATGAAGTCTAAATTTCCCATTGGAATGTAGTATGAACTAAATTTTCTATTGGAATGTAAATTTGACATAATATCCCATTTAAATGCAATTTTGACAAAATTTGCCATAGAAATGGAATTTTTACAAAAGGCGCAGAGCGACATCACTTAAAAGAGAAGATTATACGGCTGATTACCAAAGATAAATACCTCACAAGTGTCGCCAGTACAAGGAGGGGAAAATTGTTTCTGATGTTGTCGCCGGGATTTGAACTTCAGCATTCAGCGTCAGAGGCAGACACGCTAACCTCTGAGCTACGGTGGCCTCCAGTTTGGGATCTTAAATGGGTCAAATCGGTCCATATTTTGACATAGCTGTCATATATACCGAGTATAGTTCTTGAGCCCCTAGTAGGCCCAATTATTACTATAAGGTGTAATTCTTGGGCGATTTCGCTGAAATTTTGCACCACATGGTATGGTCTGAATCGGTCTAGCATATGATATAGCTCCAATAAAAACCGATTTTACTCCTTGAACCACTGACTTCGACTATGGTCTCCATCATCCAAACCAAGAGATATCGGGCAAAGAACTTGCAAAATGCTAAACGTGGTAGAGAGTATAAAAGATTCGGCTCGGCCGAACTTAACACGCTTTACTTGTTTTCCTTTACGCTGTGAGTCGATCTTCCGATAGGAGATCATAATCTCATATAGGTCGCAATTTTTACCAGATTTCGATGAGTGAGTTGTTTTGATCCGTCGATTCCTGTGTCCGATGGATTGGACCATAATGGGATATCGGTCTACATACAGCTATAGACCGATTTCGCGAGTAAATTTTATGAGTTCATAATTGGTTGCATATTTAGCATGACATTCCAAGTCGATCTAGCTCCGTTCGTCTATCGATGCACTCTAACATTCGACGGAGTAAAGCTAGGCGCCTGCAATTTTGTAAAAATACTTTTTATGAATGTCGGTCGGTTAGAATTATAAATGGGTCATGTTTACATATTGCTCCCATATCGTACTAATCAATCTCCCGATCATACTTCTTTAGCCTCTTAAGGGTGTACTTCTTATCCGATTTGGCAGAAATTTTGCACTATGAGTTCTCGTTCAACCTTCAACAGTTATCCTTAGATAAAGGCCAGAAGTTCTATGAGCGTGGAATACTAAATTTGCCATGAAGATGGCAAAAGGTTATCGAACAAAATGGCAATTATATATTGTTCATTCTAAGTTTTATTAAAAATGCATTTACTTTCTTTTAAAAAATCCGCAATTACTTTTTAGGCAACCCAATATATTTCGAATCGGTCTTTGACATGATATAGCTCCCATTTAAACCTATATCCCATTTAACTCCTTGAGCCTATAGAGGGCGCAAATCTTATCCGATTGGGCTGAAATTTCGCACTATGACTTCTGCTATGACCTCCAATATCCAAACCTAATCGGACCCACATCGGTTTATAACGTGATGTAGAGAAATCGCGCAAAGAACTTGACATATGCTGTCCATGGTGGAGGGTATTTAAGATTCGGCCTAGCCGAACTTAACACGCTTTTCCTGGTTCCTGCTACTTTTCTACTCACGGTTGTAAGAAGTGTGTAAATTGTAGCCTGTTAAATAAAAATAAAAAAATTCTCAAAAAACCGGCTAAGCAGCAGCAGCAGTAACGCCGCCACAATACCGACATAGTGAGTCATATGTCTAGTAAATATCGTCACCATCGCCAACCAACGACCTCGTCTCCCAACCCGCTGCTTCAGACGTGCAAATCCAATCATTTGCTTAATTTTCAATCTCACACAGTGCCTTAAGTCATTTTAAACGTTTTGTTTTGGTCTTTTTATCTTTTGTGGATTTTCGCAACAAACACCGCCAACCAAAATAAACGAAAAATCAAAAACAAAAAAAAACTTGCCAATGCGGTGGGATGGTTATTTGCTTGGATGACTCTCACATTAACATCTGATGGATTTTCTGTTGTTGCTGTTGTTGTTTTTCGTACTCTGGTGAGTCGTCATCAGTCGTTCGGTTGACTCCATAAAGACTGTAAGAGTGGTTGTTCCATTATTCCATATACGTGATGGAATACGTTGCAGGTCAATGCATAACCGGCTGATTATTGCTTTTCATCATTATCATCACCATCATCATTATGATCGTCTTCATTGAAAATTGTGTCATCTGCTGGTGTTGTTTCCTTACTCCCCTCCCCTTCCTCATGATTATCTTTGTTGCCTGTAATCTTTTCAATTTCCTTGGCGCACTTTCTTTGCGATTTTTCGTTTTTGGTTGGCAAAATGATTTTATGGCTAATTGAGTTTAACGGCAGACCACCCCACCCAAAACCCACAATGACGATGATGACCATAATGATGATGATGATGATGGCCATACTCAACATAAAGCAAAGAAATTAAAATTCTAAACAAATTCAAGGAAAAAGAAATAATCCAAGCGCCAAATTTGTTTAAAGACAATTAAATTTTAGTTTGGCGTGAGGTGAATCAGAGAGAGAAAGAGAGAGGTTAATAGCAAGAAATAAGAGACTATTTTAATATATTGTAAAAGTGTGTGTTAGCCTTAACTAAGAGTAACAAAGTGTAAGAGAGAAAACCCAAATAGTTTAAGAGATTTCGTTACTTGAAAGGTTCTTTAAATACCCCCTAGATGTCGCTTAGGCTGTTAAACGTTAATTAAACTTTTATTTTAATTCTGTCAACATAACAACAGTTAAATTTCAAAAATTAAGCTTTTTGAAAAACAAATGTTTTTTTTATTATTTTTTTCTTTTGCTAGCCTATGTAGTCATCGCAGAAATTTGGTATGAACTTGCGATTTTTTGCTTGCTAATGTTTTTGAATGTTCCCATGGTTGTATGCGTGTGGTAGGCTATGCCTTATGCATTGCCATTGAAATTCGATTTTTGCAAGGAATATTTGTTTTAGCCTTAAAAGTTGAATTCAAGGTTTAACCCATTAGTAATGATTGATACTTTTGGCTTTGCCCTTTAATCACGAAGGACATGATATGGCCTTTTTAATATTTTTTTTTTTTAATGATTGTATACAGGCTGAATAAGCTTTGTACTGGGCATTGTAAATAAATATATTTGTTTAATATTGAAGTGAAAGTTAAGAAAACAGGATTTTATATTTGTTTATTCCAATTGAGAATTTTGTAAAATTTTTACAAGATTTTTTTTTCTATAATTTATTTTTAATATGAAATTTAGTGAATTTGTTTTTAAATTTACTATTATATACAAGTTTGTCAAATATATATTTTTCTAAGAAATTTTATAAACAATTTTTTCTCAAAGAAGTCTATTAAATGTTGATAGAAAAATGTATGCTGATGAAAAGTTTTATTAAAATATTGTATTTCCTTTATAATTTTTTTTCGGGAAAATTTTACCTCCATAGGAACATTTTTTCTCAAGAATTTTTTTTCAAAAAATATTTTTCCAAGAGCTCTTATCCTCATTTTGTTAAAAAAAATTATTACTGTGAAGAATTTTGTTGGGTAATGATTTCTAGTGAAAATTTGATCAAAATTATATTTCTTGCTAAGGCTCTAGAATCGGGAGCTATATCTAAATTTGAAAAGATTTCTATGAAATCAAATATTTCGTGGACAGACAGACAGACACACGTAGAGTCAAACAAACAGACATGTGGACTGACAGATGCACATAGAACAGAGACAGTCAGACAGATGAATAGATGGACGGATAGATAGTCAGACAGACAGACGGATGCGCTTTGCTCTCTAGAAACAGAAAATAATTCTGACTCGATACGAATACTCAACGATAGATCTCTTTCGTATGCATTTTGGTGTTCCTAAGTTATTATTCCGTGTTCCATAGTTGTGCTGTACAGAGTAGCTGACACGAAGTGTTATCAACTCACGACAATGTCAACAGGATTACGACTGCAATAGTGGCGTCTTTAGAAGAAAGTTGTCCTCTTCGAGAAAAGAAATCAGCCCAAGAAAAACCCTGAAAGTGGTCCTCCGACTTTATAACATCTACTGCAATAGTGGCGTCTTTAGAAGAAAGTTGTCCTCTTCGAGAATAGAAATCAGCCCAAGAAAAACCCTGAAAGAGGTCCACCGACTTTATAACATCTAGGATTGGGATGTGTAGTACACACGGATCAAGGAGTATTATAAGATGATCAAAGCGGCAAAACGTGCTTCCTGGAAGCTTTTCTGAGAGCACGTCGACAACATGATGCCACCAAGATGAATAAGTTTCTCTCAAAAACCCATGTCCAAAATGAAACGTTAGTAGACGACATGGAAGAGAGAGCAGAGACAACGGGACACATAATGAGGCTTCTGATGAAATCGCATTTTCCACAGGATACAACGGCACTCGTGGAGACACCGCAATCTTGAAATAATTATGTTGATCGAAGCCTCATTGCAGAATTTATGGTAAAGGAACCCCTGAAGAGTTTCCAACCATTCAAGTCACTTTGACGGCGTTACTACACCCAGAAAAATTAGTCTGCTGATATCAACAAACACACAAATTTTTTGAACTTCTAAATAACAATTGAGGCATTTGCTATAAAAATAAAAGCATTCGTCTATTTTCGGCGTTAATTTTTTATTTAAAAGCTGAAATATAATAGAAGTAGATGTTTTGCATGCTGTTATTTAGATTCGTACAAAAATTAGCAATTTGTAGAAAAATGGAAAAAACATTGGTAATATGCTTGTAAAATTGAAAGAAAAGATGGGATATAAAAATGCTTGAAATATTTATGAAATTTTTGGGATTTTTTTTAACTTTTTATCAATTGAAAACAATGCAGCAGAATATGATTGCTGTTTTAGCAAAAACATTATTGCTGTCCATTTTCAGCACACTTTCTGCTGTTACAGCAAACATTTTTGCTGTTTTTACTAATTAAATTCTCTGAGTGTACAGAAGGAGGTGGACTATCTGGCCCACCATCTGGTGCTATTTTCACAGCCTATCTTGGACTTGAATATACTCCGAAAACCCGGCAGGAGGCAATTGTGGTATTAATGCACGACAAGGCATGTTATGCTACACCAAAGTCCTACAGACCTATAAGCCTTACGTCCACAATGGAATGTATTGTGGAAACCATGCTAAAGAGTATGACATGCAGCGAACTGCTCAAATACAAACAGCATGCCTATGACAGGGGATGTTCGGCGGAGACTGCCCTCGGCCTCCCCCTGGCTACGTCCCTGGCCCCTATATATATATATTCGTCCGATTTTTTACAAATATTGCAATAAAGTGCTCATTTCCATTCTCTCGAAATTTGGCAGATAGGCTTTTTTTATGATTTCGCTAGATTTTCGCATCTAGAGCCTCTGCAAGCGCATTTATTGACCAATCTCGCTAAAATTTTCCACAATGCTTTCCTCTACGACTGCCACGATATCCAAGATTTATGGTCGAATCCGGTTCAGATTTAGATGTAGCTCCCATATATATGTTCGTCTGATTTTGAGAAATATTGCAATAAAGTGCTCATTTGTTAACCGATTCTCCCGAAGTCTTAGTCTTATGACTCTTAGTACTACTGGTGAATTTCTTAGAAATTGGTTCAGTTTAAGATATAGCTTTCATACATGTTTTTCGCCCGACTATAACTTCTAGAGCTACTGCAAGCGCATTAGTTGATCTTGCCAATTTTAGTGTCCACTCAGAGTAATTTGTTAATAAAAACAGCGAAAACGTTTGCTTTAACAGCAAAAAGTCAGCTGAAAATTGAACAGCAGAAATCTGTTGCTAAAATGGCAAACTAATTTTTACTGTTTTGAAATGGTAAGAAATTAAAAAAAAGCTAAAATAAATTATATTCCATCTATCTTTCAATTTTACAGGAATATAGAGAAAGTTTTTACCAATTTTCTACAATCTGCAAAATTTTTGCTTGTAAACAAAAAAATGTACGCTAAAAATTTTCAATTTTTTTTTTAAAAAAATATAATACAAATGCATTAATTGGTGCTTAGAAGTTCAAATATTTTGAGCGGATTTTTTCAAAAGTATAAAATTTTTAATATAGTATCAGCAGGCAGTGTTTGCTGATATCAGCAGACTTATTTTCTGAATGTAGTTATTAAATGTTTGAACATATTTGCTCGAAATTTGATACGGATTGTTTAATATCGCATCTGAAAACATCCGCCGAGGTCAATTAAAATTGGTTCAGAATTAAATATAGCTCCCACTTTGTACTTATGGGGTAAGTGTAGGGTATTATACTGTCGACACCGCTCGACTTTTGCTTTTCCTTACTGGTTTTCATATAAAATTTTGTAGATGGTTTCAATATAAATTATTGTGAGAATTTAACATTTTTTGGTATTGAAATAACTTTTGTTTGTTTTTGTACTCTTCACTATAGGAAGGGTATACTAATTTCTTCATTCCGTTTGTAACGCGTCGAAAAATTCATCTGAGATCCAACATATTATATATGTTCATGATCGTCTTGACATTCCAAGTCTATTTAGCCGTGGCCGTACGTCTGTCGAAAGAAGTTAGCGAACTTTCGAAAGAATAGAGCTGGGCGCTTGAAATTTTGCACAAATACTTTCAATTAGTATAGGTCGGTTGGGATTGTAAATTACCTATGTCGGTAGCTGTTTTAATATTGCGGTCATATAAACTGATCCTATATCTTGTGTTCTTGACCCCCTAAATGGCGTAAATATTACCCGATTTGGTTGAAATTTTGGATGAAGTGTTTTGTTATGACTTCCAACAACTGCGCTAGGTATGGTTAAAATTAATTCCTTGCCTGATAGTGTTCACATACAAACCCATCTCGGATCTTGATTTTTTGAGCCGCTACCTGGCCGCAATTATTATTCGATTTGCCTGAAATTTTGCATGGTGTGGTTTGTTTTGAATTCTCAAAACTGTGCCAAGTATGGTTTAAATCGGTTCTTAACCTGATATAGCTCCCATATAAACCGATCTCCCGATTTTACTTCTTGAGCCTCTAGAGGGCGCAATTCTTACCCGATTCGGCTGAAATTTTGCACAACCTTTAACATATGTTTTAAATATGGTGTGAATCTGTCCATTACCTTTTATATCTCCCATATAATCAGATCTCCAGATTTTATTTCTTGAGTCAATATAGGGCGCAATTCTTATCCGATATGGCTGAAATTTTGAGCAATGACTTCCACTATCGTTTTCAATAGCCAAACCGAATTCGGCTTGACTTGGTATAGCTCCAATAGTATAGAAATTCTTATCCATTCCCCTTTGTTTGCCTATAAAGAGATTTCGGGCGAAGAACTTGACAAATGTGACCTTGCTGAAACTCCTCTCCTCACCTGCTGCCAATGCCTACTTACCACCGCATTTTCCTTTTACGCCTACTGGTTTATGTTAAAGACTGACAGACTGGCGTACAAATAACCCCATATCATGTCATCTAAACGTAATGAGGTTTCGTGAGAATGAAATGGAGAAAATGAAATCAATCTTGTTGTTGGTTGTGTTGTCACCGCAGTCTATATTTGAATGATTACATTTGACTGCATTCGACGAAGGCTGCATACGCTTTGCGTTGCATTACACGCTTCACTATACATGAATTACATCATGCAAGAGTGCTTCAACTATACCTTTTTCATCAGGCTCTCCTCCTTCTTTCATACCACCGTCTCTGTTTAAAGGGTTTGATGGAGCCTGTGGTGTGTGGGTGGTGCACACCTCCCACATCAACCAATTACCTTAACAATGTGGTTGTTATATGTACAAAAATTGTCGTTTTCGTTCGAAATGATGTTTGGTGTTATTGATGTTTGTTGTTGGCTTTTTTGCATGTTGTTGGTGGACTTTTACTCAAATGAAATATAATGCCGGCATTAGAAGAGCATACATACATGTATGACTAAGTCGAGGCTGGCGAACACACTTTCTCTCTCTCTCACTCTCTCACACTTGCCAACACACATTTACATAAAAAATTTGCCATTGTTAGACACAAAGCATGCTGCTTAGGAACTAGTCGTCGTCACGACAATAGCAAAGGAGGACTACACACAAATCCACACATACATAGGCAAAGCCAAAGTAGACATATCTGCTGCTTGTACCAAAAAGCGAATGTTCAAGCTTTTATGAATGAAAAGTTTCATTTGTTTACAAACAAACCACTAACCGTTCACCAACAACAACTCAGTGCCATGGTGTTGTTGTGCCAGAGGGTTGGTGGGTGAATAAACAAAAGAGAATGACAGAGAGAATTAGGGTGGCCAGGTAGTTTGTTTATTATAGCAAGAGACAAACATGCATGTAAAGAGAGTGGTCATATATTATAATGGGAGTAGTAAAGAGCGATGCATGGACTGATAAGAGAAAGTTAGCTAAATACAAAATTGTTGGCAAAACCCAAAATAAAACAACAGATCTATTTCAAAGTGAAAAATCTAAGTTCGACCATAGAGTATGGTCGAACCTAGATTTAGAGTAGATAGATAGAGTCTTCCTTTTAATGTTAAGCAAGAGTGTTCTGTTTATCCTTGGCCCAAAAAAGGGGTCATGTACTAAATTTGATGACAATCAGACAACATTCATATGTGATTTATGCCTTGATCACATAAATACATTGACATATGGACAGACGAGCATTGCTAACTCTTAACAGGAAGTGATTCTTATTCGATTAATGTCGTCAATAATGGCTCTTTTTCTTCTAAACTGCACAACAATAGTGGTATCTTAGGTGGTCCGCAGTCATAAAGCAGCGTTCTGATATACCTGAATTGTATTTCATTGCGTGTCGCTCAGCTGGCGAGTCCACATCGGTACTGTACAGTTTTTCACTGAACGGCCAATTGCTTTGTAGTCAACAAGGTTTCTTTGTCAGTACCCCAAACACTGTCGGCAAGCGGCTTGAGGATCTTATTTCCACTTCTGACCATGCCACAAATTTATGTGGCATGTTCGGAAGATCCATAAAGTCTATCAAACGTCACACCATGTATTTTAGGATAATTTGTGGTTTCTACGCCTTCGACCATCACATCACATTGCCTTGGGGAACTCTCTCTGTTTCCAGTGTAGCGGCAGATTAAAAACACAGGAGAAGAATTAGAATGATTGCCAAAGATTTTACAGCTGCGGTGGTGGTATCAGGCCATAGCATGTTGTGTCGTTGTGTAATTTAACTACACCAGACTCCATTAGTGGGCTGCACCAGACTCCACAATGGGATTGGATCGCAAACAATCTGCCGCATGAAAGCGGGAAGAGATAACTTTTTAAAATTTTCACCTCTCTACTGTGTTGTTATGACAGTGATCCCACTTACCAGAATTGGGGCTAAATGCAGCAGCTTGCCAGATTCACACCAGAGGTGTAACAATTAGAAGGGACGGTTTCAGAGCATACACCAATCGCCGCTTCAGTGAACAACTAACTGCCTCAGACGGACGTATTGTTGGCCAGAAATTTCGAGACATTAACAGCCGCTTGTTTTATACCACCCTGTCAAATACCCCAGAATCAGGGAACTGAACCTGGAAATCAATAGGAGGGCAACTTATGTTCGTTGCACTGAATTTATGTATAGAGCACTTGAAGCAATGTTACGCACTTCGGCGCGTCGTTCGGCTATAAAAAGGAGGCCCTTAACATTGAGCTTAAACTTGAATCGGGCAGCACTCATTGATATGTGAAAAGTTGGCCCCTGTTCCTTAATGGAAGTTCATAGGCAAACAAAATTTGCATTGCCGTGTAGACTGATCTGCCGATATAGGGTCTTAAGCCAATAACAGCCGCATTAATCGACCGATTTCGCTGAAATTTAAGTTGGATCCATGTCGGATGATATATAGATATAGCTGCCAATGAGACTGAACTATCAATTTATGGACTTAAGCCCATAGCAGACGCATTTGTAACTCGATATCGCTGAACAATGACGAGCACTAAGCCCCCGAAATCCAAGATGAAAACAGTTCACATCGGACAACTTTAAATATAGTTGCCATATTATTAAGACCCTAAATAGATAGGGTCTTTATAACAGTCGCATTTATTGTCTAACTTCGCTGGAATTTAAAACACTAGGCCCCCTGATATTCAATCTGAATATGGTCCATATCAGGCTATATTTAGGTATAGCTGCCATATAGACCGTTCTGTCGATTAAGGGTCTTAAGCCTGTAAAATAGCATTTATTTCCCGATTTCGCTGAAACTTGGAACAGTGAGTCGCAATGGGTCTTCCAATATTCGAACCGCTGTATAGACCAATCTGCCTATTCAGAGTCTTAAGCCTATTGCAGGCGCATTTATTACCAGATTTCGATGAAATTTTGAACAGTGATATTCAAAATATGGCTGTCATCGAGCCAAATCGACCTTAGGAACTTGGTGTCTTAAGCCCATAACACCTGAACTTATGTCCGACATCGCTGAAATTTAGAACATGAGTCGGCCTAGCCCCCAACTATGGTGCACATTAGATCATATTCAGATATAGCTGTTGTAGCTAAGAGGTTAGCATGTCCGCCTCCGACGCTAAAGGCCTGGGTTCAAACCTTGGCGAGAGCCGAAATAAAATTTCATGGGTGGTTTCTCTCCTAATGCTGGCGACACTTGTGAATTATTTACCTGCGGTATTCATCCGTGTTAACTTCTTTACCAAGTGATGTCGCTCTGCGGAAGCCGATGTATCGGGCAACATTCATTGATATGAGGGATGTATCCCCGTTGCTCCTCAATGGAGTATTCATGGACTAATTTGCATTTTTGCCCTATAGACCGATCTGTTCATTTAGGATATTAGGCCCATAACAGGGCGCTAAAATTTGCAACAGTGACTTGTATTGCTGGATTTTCCGATTTCGGGCGAGGTGGTTTCAAAATCGGCATTTTTTAGTAAATTTGCTGTGGAGGCTACAGATATTCTTAGGTGCAAGAAAAAAAAGTGAACCCAAATAGGGGATTTGGCTTTGTAATTGAGAACAAATGGAGTAGAAAAAACGTAGACCCAAATGGTGGATATGGCTTTAGAATTTGAGAACTCGAGAAGTTTTTCCAATTTTAAAAAAAAAATTTCCCATTTGGAAGTCCTATGGCATCCGTTCAAGTTGACATATTTTGTTAAAATTTGACTTAAAATGCATTTACAATATGCCCCTTCACAAAAAAAAAAAAGAAAAAAATTATATTATCTAAGCAAGTTTTTTCAATAAAGACTAATCAATGAAAATGCTTTTTTTGAGCAAAAATTCTAAGAATACACTCATGCACATTTTCTGATTTCCAATCTTTATAACTTTTATCTGAGTTATCAGATGTGGCTACTTTCTGCGGAAAAGTCGTTGTAAATTGTGTCACAAATACAAATCATGCATAAAAATGAAAATCGAACCAATGCCTTCGAAAATTGCAAAATACGAAGCAGGTCTTGATCAAAATTGCAAAAAAAAAAATTAAAAGTACAATATCCCCGAAACCTCATTTGAAATCGGACCACAAACGAAGATTTGGCAGCCCCAACAAATTTACGTAATACCGATGCCACCAACTATAGGGCCTGCCAAAAGGCGACCGGACAACCAAGGGCCTTGCAATTTCAAGGAATTATCTCTACCCGTTCTAACACGGTATATTTTTTTCTTGTTTTTTTTTCGATTTTCTCTGCGTCGCATCTCGCCGTATACCAGGCTCGGTCTCTACCGGCTAAAAAACCACCTCTTCCCTCTCCATATAGCAGTCGCTATATCATTGATGTCGCGTCAAGGTCACTTTCTTGATCTGAGTATCACTTCGACAAAAGTTGTCACAGCTCTTTAGCTGTCCTCTCTGCTGTACATCTTCGTTGTTAGGTTTTCCGCTCTTATTTAACCGATCTGCTTTTCTAGTCGCAACCGATTGTCGATCCAGCGTTTATAGCGGAAGACCACCTCTTCTTCTTCGTAGATGCAGAATGATGAGCTTCTTTTCCCATTCTATGTAGATACTTGCGGAAGTATCTGCGTCCAGATATTGCCTGCGTCAAATAGAAGTTGGCATCACCTTTCTTTCTAGCGATCCATTGTTGTGTATTGGGGATGAGCTTAAAGGTCCATCTGCCTCACGTGTCATTATTCCATCTGAACTGTCAAGTGCTTAGCGTGTCTTTTCGAATATCTTGTTGGGGGTTCAGTTTGGCGTCCTATTTTTTTCATCTTAAAGACCCTGTAGGCCCATTGGCACCATACCGCCAATGACGAGAACTGCGGGTTCAGACACTGTTCGGTAAGACGACGTAACTCTTAGAGCGACCATCCCCTGCATGGAAAGCAGCGCCTTAACCCTGCATCTGGTCTGTAGGGATTTACCCCAACATCTTTCAATGTCTAGTTCTGATCATGAACTGCAGTTGTGGTCGTTGCGCCTCGTCCGTATATATTGTTGTGATGACGAGTCTAGGCTTTATCAAACGCTCCAACAATTTGTCCACTGTGTCCAGCATACACAGAGGCCTGTAAGACGATGGTGATTCTGGATCATCTTTCCCCTTGCTAATTATACCAGCCTTTGATGATTCCACACATCTAGGAATATTCCTTCTGACAGACAACTGTTATAGATGTTCAGAAGCATTTCTGTTCATGTCTCGGCGATTATCTTCATGACTTCTACAGGGACTCCTTCGGGGCCGGGCGACTATCCGCTTTGAAGTTCTTCAACTATGAATGGGGGAGTGTGTGTGTCCACTCCAATGTTTTGTCGCTTGGTCTTGGATCATGTTCAGGAAATAGAGTGGTTACCATATTTCGCATTGTTTTGTAATCCACCTCCATATTTGGGCATTCCATTCCAAGATTTTTTCATAATGTCTTTGTATCCAAGTCTTCAGAGGGCTCGGCTGAGATCTTCTCTTAGTTCTTCCCATTTTCCTCTTTTGTTTTTGGTAATGGCATTCCCGAATGCCTTTTTCGTCTCCTTATGTTGGTATGTTCTGCTTCTACTGCGCCCCTGCGTTTAGCTCTGGTGCAATTTTGCCTTTTTCGGATGCAATACCGTCTATGTTCATCAATTGAGTCATGCCACCAGTGTACTACGTGTCTGGTGGTTCTCGACTCCTTAATCCTAGGCATTAACTTATCATATCCCTTAGCAATTATGGATATGGTGCGATTTGCTGCTATTGAGGCGTTTCCGCTGCATTCAGATTCCTGCGTATGGCGATCGATTTCGGCTATGCGTGTGCTTGCCTTCATCCTTTTAACGGACATGGCGTCTCTGGGTCGAAAAGAGAAGTCGCTGTACTGGTGATCACTTGCAGTGTATGTCACCAGTACCCCTCAGTTGTCGATCCTATTTGCGATTCTCGCAGACAAAAGCGTTATGTCGGGAATTGTGCCTTCACATGAATGTTCCTACATTCACTATTGGCCACAACCAATAACGTCCTTGCTGCCATCTGCAATATCCTTCTACCTCTTGAGTTGGTCGAGTTAAAAAATATATATGGTTGCCATCAGTCTCTCTTAGCGCATCCTCGATACCATTAAGTTTGGTCTGGACTTCGTCAACAGCATCGCTAGGGGCAAGGTAACAACTAAACAGCGTAAAGTCTCCTAGTCTTACCCACACGAATCCCTTGCCCTTGCGACTTTTTTTTTTGGCTGAATGATAGTGCTGGTTGGAATCCATATAGCAATGGTTTTAGTCTCGCCTTCGATTCAGAACCCTTGGACAAATCATACATTTTTCTCGCTGGTTAGTACGATGTTTGCTTCTTGTTCTATAGTGTCTGTGGCAGAAGAGAATGTGCCACTTTCTCCTATGCATATTTCCTTGTAGAATTTTGACCGCGCCTTTGGTGTTATATACTTGCAGATGGTTTGCCTAGCTCCTGCCCTCCAGTGAGAATGTGCAGCATCTGCATGCATTCGTGCATTCTTTTAATTTATGGTCCTTCGCGCCACAACGGATGCATAATCCCATGAGCTTTCTATCAGGCCCATCACATTCCCACTAAATTAAGCTTGCTTCGAAGCATCGCAAACATTGTTTGCAATCCTTCTTGTACCGTATATAAAAGTTTGTCATTCAATGCTGCTACTGGTAGGGAGACGAATGCCCATCGTTGTTCTCCGCTGCTTATGACCGTCAGGTGCACAGACATTTCATCTTCGGTCGCACCGGCTACCACGTTGATGGCGGCGATGATCTCTTCTGCAGTCGAGAGGCGGTCGTAAGTCCTTTTTGCCTCCTTTTCCCATCAGCAGGAGAATTGCTCCCGGTTTTATCTGTCCGGCTTTATATTTTGCCTGACACTTCTAAGCACGTCGGCACAACCATGCCCCTCTGCTGGTTTGACTATGACAGCTTCAAGTCGCTCTTTTGGCTGTCGAGCTCGTTGCTTTTTCTCCTTAGCGCCTTTCCGAGCCTTAGGTCGCTTATTTCTCTCTATCTCTCTCTGTTTTGTTGATAGCTTGGCATCTCTTTGTTTATCTTTGGGTTTTTTCGCCTTGGTTGGACTGTCCACAAGTCGCTTGTTTTAGCCTCCTTTCCCGGATTTAGATGGGCTGGGCTTGATGCACACTCTTCTTTTGGACTTCTGGCATGCTTTGGATTGACCTACCTGCTTTCTTATCTGTCACATTTGTGCTGTCAACTTCTCTTACCGACTCAATTTCGCCGATAGTTTCCGACGACATCCCGGAGTTCTTCTAGTTCAGATTCCGTTTTTGACGTCCATGCTGATGTTCCTATGTCTGCCTAGGCTGTCTCATCCTTCTGAGAGCCCTTTTCCTAGTGCTTCCTCTTCGCAGAACGTCATTTTCGATGTAAACTTCTGCCGAGGAGAGCTGGACGGCTCAGCAGCCTTGTCTGCATCGCCAGTGCCCAGCGGCGGAAAACAGTTACCCTTCTCTCAAAAACTAATGAAAGTTGACCGTACAAGGGATTTCATACACATACGCACTCAACTTCTAGCATCTTGCATTATAGAAGGCCTAAAATACAGCATTTTTCAGCCAATGAAGACGCCACTAGTCGAATAACTACTTCTCATGACATGGCAACTTCTCAGAACATGGCCAAATGAATGAGGTGTAATACATTTGTCTCTTTAGTTTGCTTCTTATACCATACAGCACCACGCTAAGGAGGAGAAGAGCTAGACCCATTGATGAGTACACCAATCGGCTTAGTATCATTTGCTGATTCGATTTAGCTAAGTCCGCCTGTCCGTTTGTCGAAAACACGACAACGTTCGAACGAATGAAGATATCCGCTTGAAATTTTGCACCGATACTTCTTATCGATGATGGCCATTAAGGATTGCAAATGTGCCACATCGGTTCAGATTTGGATATTGCCCCCATAAGAACCCATTCCCAGTTTTGACTTCTTGAGCCCTTAAGTACTTCATTGTTCATCCGATTTGGCTGAAATTCGGCACAAACACTTCTGTTCCGATTTCCAATATCTGTGCGAAGTATGATCCGAATCTATCTATATAATGATAAAACCCCTAAATGAGCTTGACTTCTTGAGCCTCACTTTTCACCTTATTTGGTTGAAATTTTGCCCACTGACTTTCAGAATCTGTGCCAAATATGATCTGAAGCGGTGTATATAACGAAGTAGGCCTCCTTTAACATCTATACCCTGATATGACTTCTTGAGACCATAAAAGTTGAAATCAACACCCCTACATTTTTAGCGGAATCCATGTTAGTGGGTACCCAAGACACGGCCCGGGCGAACTTAGCATGTTTTTACTTGTTTCGTGAAAACTGAAATTTAAATAACATATATCAACTTAAACGGATGGTAATGAACTTCAACACAGGCATTTTTCTACCCTCCACCATAAGATGGGGGGTATACTAATTTTGTCATTCTGTTTGTAACTACTCGAAATATTCGTCTGAGACCCCATAAAGTATATATATTCGTGATCGTCGTCACATTTTATGTCGATCTAGCCATGTCCGTCCGTCCGTCCGTCCGTCCGTCCGTCTGTCTGTCGAAAGCACGCTAACTTCCGAAGGAGTAAAGCTAGCCGCTTGAAATTTTGCACAAATACTTCTTATTAGTGTAGGTCGGTTGGTATTGTAAATGGGCCATATCGGTCCATGTTTTGATATAGCTGCCATATAAACCGATCTTGGGTCTTGAATTCTTGAGCCTCTAGAGTGCGCAATTCTTATCCGATTGGAATGAAATTTTGCACGACGTATTTTGCTATGATATCCAACAACTGTGCCAAGTATAGTTCAAATCGGTCTATAACCTGATATAGCTGGCATATAAACCGATCTTGGGTCTTGACTTCTTGAGCCTCTAGCGTGCGCAATTCTTATCCTATCAAAATGAAATTTTGCACGACGTGTTTTGTCATGATATCCAACAACTGTGCCAAGTATGGTTCAAATCGGTCTAGAACCTGATATAGCTGCCATATAAACCGATCTTGGGTCTTGACTTCTTGAGCCTCTAGAGGGCGCAATTCTTATCCGAATGGAATGGAATTTTGCACGACGTGTTTTGATATTATATCCAACAACTGTGCCAAGTTTGGTTCAAGTCGGTCCATAACCTGATATAGCTGCCATATAAACCGATCTTGGGTCTTGACTTCTTGAACCTCTAGAGGGCACAATTCTTATCCGATTTGAATGAATTTTTGCACGAAGTATTTCGTTGTGATATCCAACAATTGTGCCAAGTATGGTTGAAATCGGTCCATAACCTGATATAGCTGTCATATAAACAGATCTGGGGATTTGATTTCTTGAGCTTCTAGAGGGCGTAATTCCTATCCGATTTGGCTGAAATTTTGCATGACGTATTTTATTTTTACTTTCAACAACTGTGTCAAATAAGGTTAAAATCGGTTCATAACCTGATATAGCTGCCATATAAGCCGATCTGGGATCTTGACTTCTTGACCCCTAGAGGTCGCAATTATTATCCGATATGCCTGAAATTTTGTACGACGGATCCTCTCATGACCATCAAAAAACGTGTTTATTATGGTCTGAATCGGTCTATAGCCCGATACAGATCCCATATAAATCGTTCTCTTTATTTTACTTCGTGAGCCCCAATGGGCGCAATTCTTATACGAATTGGCTGAAATTTTACACAGGTCTCCAACATATAATTTAATTGTGGTCCGAACTGGACCATATCTTGATATCGTTTTAATAGCAGAGCAACTCTTTTCTTATATCCTTTTTTGCCTAAGAAGAGATGCCGGGAAAATAACTCGACAAAGGCGATCCATGGTGGAGGGTATATAAGATTCGGCCCGGCCGAACTTAGCACGCTTTTACTTGTTTAAATTATTAAAAAATCGGAAAATCCCATCGATTTCTAAAAACGCAAAACCAGACCCCCCAGGTATTGTTTTACTTTATATATGCCCTAAACTCATGCAAAAACTTCTTGGAACCAAACAATATTTGTAGCCTCCACAATCAATTTACTTAAAAATGACGATTTGGAGACAATCTTTGCCCGAAATAGGTATTTTGGGTTCTTTCTAGGAAAATTCAAACGAAACGTAAGACATTGAATAAAATAACTCTATTAGTTAATGTTTTTATTCCCTCCACCATAGGATGGGGGGTATAATAATTTCGTCATTCTGTTTGTAACTACTCGAAATATTCGTCTGAGACCCCATAAAGTATATATATTCTTGATCTTCGCGAAATTTTATGTCGATCCGTCCGTCCGTCTGTCTGTCGAAAGCACGCTAACTTCCGAAGGAGTAAAGCTAGCCGCTTGAAATTTTGCACAAATACTTCTTATTAGTGTAGGTCAGTTGGTATTGTAAATGGGCCATATCGGTCCATGTTTTGATATAGCTGCCATATAAACCGATCTTGGGTCTTGACTTCTTGAGCCTCTCGAGTGCGCAATTCTTTTCCGATTTGCGCGACGTGTTTTGGTATGATATCCAACAATTGTGCCAAGTATGGTTCAAATTGGTTCATAATCTGGTATAGCTGTCATATAAACCGATCTTGGGTCTTGACTTCTTGAGCCTCTCGAATGCGCAATTCTTTTCCGATTTGAATAAAATTTTGCGCGACGTGTTTTGGTATGATATCCAACAATTGTGCCAAGTATGGTTCAAATCGGTTTATAATCTGGTATAGCTGTCATATAAACCGATCTGGGGTCTTGACTTCTTGAGCCTCTAGAGGGCGCAATTATCGTCCGATTTAACTGAAATTTTGCATGTAGTGTTTTGTTATGACTTCCAATAACTGTGCTAAGTATGGCCTAAATCGATGTAGAACCTGATATAGCTGCCATATAAACCGATCTGGGATCTTGACTTCTTGAACCTCTAGAGGGCGCAATTCTCATCCGATTTTGCTGAAATTTTGTACAAGGGCTTCTCTCATGACCTTTAACATTCGTGTCTAGTATGGTCTGAATCGATTAATAGCTTGATACAGCTCTTATATAAACCTATCTCCCGATTTTGCTTCTTGAGCCCCTACAAGGCGCAATTCTTATCCGAATGAACTGAAATATTACACAATGACTTGTACAATGTCAATCAGCATTCATTTATGGTCCGAATCGGACTATAACTTGATATAGGTCCAATAGGATAACAGTTCTTATTCAATATTTTATGTTTGTCTAAAAAGAGATACCGCGCATAGAACTCGACAAATGCGATCAATGGTGGAGGGTATATAAGATACGGCCCGGCCGAACTTATCACGCTCTTACTTGTTTATTTTTATATCCACCACCATAGGATGAATGGTGGTGGATATAAAAATTACTACAAGAATATACCCCCTATTCGTGTAATCATTCCGTTTGCAATACATCGAAATATCCATTTCCGACCTTACAAAGTATATATATTTCGGATCGCCATAAAATTCTAAGACGACTTAATGATGTCCGTGTGTCTATACACCAATCTTCCAATTTAGATTTTTAATCCCATAAAAAGCGGATTTATTGCCTAATTTCGCTGAAACTGTTACTTATATAAGAGTTCTCGGGACCTGAACCAAATATGATCCTGATCGGCCCCTATTTAGATTTAACCATGGATATGTTACTGGAGTTATAATAAAATAGAATGACTAATCTATCCATGGTGGTGGGTATCCATTTGGTAACATGTTTTTACTATTCTCTTTTACAAAATCATACCACTGACATTCTTCCCAAAAAGAAGGAAAAAAATTACATATTTTCTGAATACGCAAAATTTAAATTGAATTCTACTGCTCTCAAATGACAATGTTTTTTTATTCTACATACTGTGTGTTCGATTTTTCAACTGGGCTTATGTGAGTGCTAATTGTAGAAATGAAAGGTGATAGCTTGTTTGTCAATGACATGCCGTGCATGTTTAAAAGCGAGCGCGTATGTGTTGGGAGTGCCTCCAGACTTCTGTGCAGGCATTTTAAAAACCTGCTGGACACCTCTTTCCGCCGCTGGGTGGCATTGTTGCGAGGTGTGGGGCTATCTCCTCATGCAGCAACACCCTGGTTGGACGCCGAGGATCTTGGTGTTTTTTTACTGGTGAATGCAAGGTCGTCCGGCTGCTATTAAAGACGGACGTAGTCCGGTCTCCTGCTGCCTGTTTTTATGCCCACCACCGACGGATGGGGGTATATTCATTTTGTCATTCCGTTTGCAACACATCGAAATATCCATTTCCGACCCTATAAAGTATATATATTCTTGATCAGCGTAAAAATCTAAGACGATCTAGACATGTCCGTCCGTCTGTCTGTTGAAATCACGCTACAGTCTTCAAAAATAGAGGTATTGAGCTGAAACTTTGCACAGACTTTTTTTTGTCCATAGGCAGGTTAAGTTCGAAGATGGGCTAAATCGGACTATATCTTGATATAGCCCCCATATAGACCGATCTGCCGATTTAGGGTCTAAGGCCAATAAAACCCACATTTATCATCCGATCTTGCTGAAATTTTGAACAGTGAGTTGTGCTATGCCCTTCGACATCCTCCGTCAATTTGGCCCAGATCGGTCCAGATTTGGATATAGCTGCCATATAGACCGATCCTCCGATTTTAGGTCACAGGTCCATAAAAGCTACATTTATTATCCGATTTTGCTGAAATTTAAGACTGTGAGTTGCCTTAGGTCCTTCGACATCCTCCGTTAATATGGTTCAGATCGGTTCAGATTTGGATATAGCTGCCATATAGACCGATCCTCCAATTTAGGGTCTTAGGCCCATAAAAGCCACATTTATTATCCGATTTTGCTGAAATTTAAGACAGTGAGTTGCCTTAGGCCCTTCGACATCTTCCGTCAATATGGCTCAGATCGGTTCAGATTTGGATATAGCTGCCATATAGACCGATCCTTTAATTTAGGGTCTTAGGCCCATAAAAGCCACATTTATTATGCGATTTTGCTGAAATTTGGGACAGTGAGTTGTGTTAGGCCCTTCAACATTCTCCCTCAATTTGGCTTAGATCGGTCCAGATTTGGATATAGCTGCCATATAGACCGATCTCTCGGTTTTAGGTTTTGGGGCCATAAAAAGGCCCTTCGGCTTCATTCGTCAGTTTGGCCCAGATCGGTTCATATTTGGATATAGCTGTCATATAGATGGATACTGCGATTTAGGGTCATACGCCCATAAAAGCTACATTTATTATCCGATTTTGCTTAAATTTGGGACAGTGCGTTGCCTTAAGCCCTTCGATATACCTCGTTAATATGGCACAGATTGGTTCAGATTTGGATATAGCTGTCATATAGACCGATCGTCCGATTTAGGGTCTTAGGGCCATAAAAGCCACATTTGTTATCCGATTTAGCTGAAATTTAAGACAGTGGGTTGTCTAAGATCCTTCGATATCCTCAGATCGGTTCAGATTTGGATATAGCTATCATATAGACCGATCCTCCAATTTAGGGTCTTAGGCCCATAAAAGCCACTTTTATTATCCGATTTTGCGAAAATTTGGGGCAGTGAGTTGTGTTAGGCCCTTCAACATTCTCCCTCAATTTGGCTTAGATCGGTCCAGATTTGGATATAGCTGCCATATAGACCGATCTCTCGGTTTTAGGTTTTGGGGCCATAAAAAGCGCATTTATTATACGATGTTGCCGCAATTTGGGACAAAGAGTTAAGTTAAACCCCTCCACATATTTCTGCAATTTGGTCTAGATCGATCAAGATTTGCATATAGCTGCCATATGCCATATAGACCGATCTCTCGATTTAAATTCTTTGCCCCATAAAAAGCGCATTTTTAATCCGATTGCACTGAAATTTGACACTCTGACTTCTGTTATGCTTTTCGACATCCGTGTCGTATATAGTTCAGATCGGTTTATTTTAGATATAACTACTAAAAAGACCAATATTTTGTTATACACAATTAAATAATGACTTGTACTTATCAGCATTTCGTTCAAATTGGATCATATTTCGATATAACTGCTATGTGACATAAGATATGCAATTTTCACCGAATTTTGATGAAAGGTGGTTTACATATATACCCGAGGTGGTGGGTATCCAAAGTTCGGCCCGGCCGAACTTAACGCCTTTTTACTTGTTTTTTTTTTTTGTATTTCCGAAAATGTAGTCTCCCTTTGTGTTAACCCCGAGGGTCCCTTTGCATGCAGTGAGATTCTCCCGAAACCTCCTGAGTGCTTGTGTTCAAAACAAGGTGGGACATTAATCTGGATATCTGTTAATAGAACCTACATTACCAACTCAATGATTACGAGGCACAGAGCGTTCTCCAAGCCTTGACAGGGTTTAACGGAACATAGGCAACTATGGTATTAGTTTGAAAGCCATTTCGGAAGGATGTCGCTCTCACTTAGTCGGGTAACAGAATACCACCTTCCCACAACTTAAAGCTTAAAATCCATCTGCTTCGTCCAAATCATATTGCATTGTGTGTGCCAGGGTCAAGATTCCCTTGATTAAGGAATCCTCTGAGGCAAATTAAAAAAATTCTAAGAAAAAAACGAATAAAGGTATTTTCTTTTTGAGTTTTGCAGACAGAAATACCCAATTCGGACAAAGATGATTTCGAGATTGACATTTTTATTAAATCTGCTGCGCAGGCTACAAATATTGCTGTGTGCAAAAAGATGTTTGCACGTGTTAAGGGGACATATGAAGTAAAAAAAATAAACAAAGGCTCGTATGGGCATTGCCTTATGAAAACTCCAGGGGTATTTCCATTATTTTTTTTTAATTGTATATGTTGTAGTTCATATTGAACCCGCTTAAATTGATACAACTGTTTCAAACTTCACTTAAAACATATCCTCCTCACCAAGAAAAAAAAGGAAAGGGTAAAAGTATTTAAGCAACTTTTTTCAATAGAGACTAATTTATGAAATAAATTTAAATTAAACTGAATTATCGTCTACTCACCCATACTGCAACAAGGTCATTGTAAATTTTGTCACCAAAAATCAAACCACAAATGCCTTCGTAAATCACAAAATACTAAACCCACTTCGGCCAAAATTTCAAAAATTAAATATTAAATATTTCTGAAACTAGTGGATTATATACCTTTTTGTAAGGATTATTGAGCACTGCCCAGCAAAGAAAAGAGTTTTGAAAACCACAAATGAAAATTTGACAGCCCGAACATTTTTTCGAAATGCCGAGGTGACCGATTTTAAGGGCATGCCAAAAAGTGCCCGGACCATGATCTGGATAGCAACACAGCTGTAATCTACACATGCTATAACTTGCCACGCCTATCTTGCTTAAGGGAGCTCGTAGACCTATATCTCCCGTTATGATACTGAGAGCTATGCTCACCTTCTTCTTATTTCCCTTTAGTAATAGCCTCGTCTTCTCACAAACCGGATTTCCTAATAAACGTTGCCCTACCGACCGTTTCCACAGTGTTACCCCCGCCCTGTACTCGAACTGCGTCGACCCGAAAATCTATGGGCTGAACAAGTTTATTGACGGCAGTACTCTGGCCATCACTGTCAAATCGTCTGCTCTTTCATTCCCCCTTACTCCGCCATGGTCCGTGGTAGTTGTAGTCCAATTCAAGCTTTATCAGAATATAGCTCCCATATATATCAATATCCCGGTTTGACTTCTTGAACCTTTCGGAAGCGGCAATTGCTATCCGATTAGCTGAAATTTGGTATGGAATGTTTTGTTATGACTTTCAACAAGTGTGCAAAGTACGATCCAAATCTGTCAATAACCTAGTATAGCCTCTATATAAGCCGATCTCCCGATTTGACATCTTGTGCCCTTGGGAGCCGCAATTCTTTTCCGATTTGGCTGAAATCTTGCACTCTGTGTTTTGTTGTGACTTCCAGCAAATATGCCAAGCACGGTGCAAATCGGTGTATAACCTGATATATCTCCCATATGAACCCATCTCCCGATTAGTCTTCTTCGGCCCCATAAACTTCAATTCGTAACTGATTTTAAGAAACTTGGTACTTCAAATACACATAGGTCTCTAACTGAGTTTATTTGTGGAAATTTTTTGCAGAATCTATGGTGGTGGGTTCCCCAGATTTGGTTCGGCCGAACTTGGCACTTTTAATACCCTCCACCATAGGATGGGTAGTATACTAAGTTCGTCTTTTCCGTATGAATACATTGAAATATTCATCTGAGACCCAACAAAGTATAAATATTTTGTATCGTCTTGACATTCCAAGTCGATTTAGCTGACCCTCTGTCCGTCCACCTGTCGAAAGCACACTAACTTTCGAAGGAATAAAGCTAGGCGATTGAAATTGTGCTCAAATACTTCCTATTGATGTAAGTCGGTTGGGATTGTAAATTGACCATATCAATCAATGTTTAGATGTAGCTGCCACACAAAACCGATCTTAGGTCTTGACTTTTTCAGCCTCTGTAGGGCGCAATTTTTATCTTATCTAAGTATGGTCCAAATCGGTTCACAGCTTGATATAGCTACCAAATAAAACGATCTTGGATCTTGATTTACTCAGCCTTTAGAGTGCGCAATTATTAACCCATTTTTTTAAATTTTGCATGATGTCTTCTATTTCGACTTTCAGTAATGCCAAGTATGATTTAAATCGGTTCATAAACTGATAAAGCTCCCATATAAATCGATCCCCTTTTGAGCCTATGCAAATGCACATTTGCCCATGAATATTCCATTGGGGAACAAGGGCAAACTTCTCACATATCAATGAGTGCAGTCCGGTTCAATTCAAAGCTCAATGATAAGCCGAGTCTTTTATATAAGCCGCATGCGAATGGAGTGCCGCAGTGCGACACCTCTTTGGGGAGAAATTTGTACATGGCAGATTACCTCACAAATGTCGCCAGCATTAGGAAGGGATAATCACCGCTGATTCTATAGAGGGCGCAATTATTATCCGATTTGGCTGAAATTTTTACAACGACTTCTCCTATAACCTTCAATATGCGCACCAAATATGGTCTGAATCGGTCTATAATCTGATATAGGTCTCATATAAACCGATCTACCGATATTACTTTTTAACTCCCTATAGGGCGCAATTCTTATCCGATTTGGCTGAAATTTTACACAATGACTTCCACTATGCTCTCCATCATACAAACCTAGTATGGTGCGAATAGGGCCATAACCTGACAATGCTCTTTGTTTGCCTATAAAGAGATACCGGGCAAAGAACTTGACAAATGTGATCCTTGGTGGAGGGTATAAAAGATTTGACTTGTTTTTTACGAAATTTTTATATTAAAATAGAAATTTGAAAAATATACTGCAAGAGTCTTTTTTGGAGGAATTTGTTTTTTCTTTTTGTAATTTAAAAGTCTTCTCAAATTTGTTTAGCCATTTTTAGTATAAAAAATGATTAAAAGAATTGGTAATTCCTTTGTATTTTCAGGTAAATAATTTTTTAACCAAGGTGATTTGGAAATGGGCACGATATGTTGGAGTCTCAACAAACAGGGGAAAAGGGTATATCCAAAAGGTAAATTAATTAATTAAATTTGTTTTTGTTTCGTGTTTTGTTGTTTCAAATTTAGGATACAAAAAAAAAATTGTAGGATGAAAAATGTTTACTTGTTCGATACACATAGACAATTCCAATAACTCATACAGTGTAGCCTGAGTTCCATACCCCACTTCAATTAATTGCAACCAAGTCATTTACTTGAAAAGTTTTTTGGTTCAAGGCATAATTTAACATTGCGTTTGTTTTGTGTATTTGGCGGTAGGTTAGGTTAGGTGGCAGTCCTTCACAGAATCCCTTAGACAATGTTAAGTCCATTGTGAAACCGCAGTAGCGACCGACCAAGGCCTCCGGTGGGAATCGAACGACCCCGCTCTGGCAATCCAAGCACGCTACCAACTCGGCCAACGAGGCGCCGACTATTGGCGGTAACTGTTATTGCATTTTCTGTACCATATGGCGTATAATCGATAAAAGAGTTTACTTCGGCGTTGCGTATACGTTATTCCCATGACGTATGCGGATAAAATTAATAAGAAACTAAATAATCAATGTCCCTTTTCCTTTTCACCAAAGTTTAAACTAAAAGAAGTTATTTTAATTTAAAACTTATTTGGAAAGTATACAATGAAATGTATACTTGCTTCTTCATATTAGTCTTTTTATTTTCTATTTCCACATGGCAACCTTAGCCATGACATTTACATTTCTCTTTAAGGTAATATAAAGTCCTTTTGGTTTGTTTTGCTTTAATTTATTCTCTTTTTGGCTCTCTCCTTAAATGAGTGCTGTAATGCATGTGTTTGTTACCTAGAGTATCCTGCTCTCGCTGTCCTTAGAATACCATTTGTCGTATGTTTGTGTTTTTGTTTTTATCTGGTAGTCCTTTCTCGTTGCTTGTTTCCTTTTATTTGCCATGGTGTGTGTTGTGTTAAAAGATGAGCATTTGGCAAATTCGCATTTAGTTCGTTACGAACCGCGTTACTCGACGGTGGTTAGAGCATTAATAATCTAAAAAATAAACAAAAATCATAGAACTGCTAAAAATATTCGAAACTAGGAAAACAAAACAAAAAAACTAAACTGAATATAACCAACCTGAGGAATAATAATTTCTAAGAATCGCTTTAAGTTGTGCTGAATTTAAATAAAAGAATATATTAAACCAAAGAAAATTGAATTGAAGTGAAAATTGAAGTCAAGTGTAAATAGTTTTCTACTTAAAAAATTAAGAATAAAAGAGAAACAAAAATTTAAAAGTAAAAGAAAAAAAGTCAATAATATTTAAAATCCAAAACAAATATTTCACATATATCCACAATTTATGTTTTAAATGTTATGGTGTAAGCTTTGATGATATAAGCAATTAAACAAAAATACCAAATTTTATTCACCCTACCGTAATCCTTAAGTTTTGCTCCTTGATTTGTGTTGTTTGTAGCATATATAGAAAAAATGTCTGCAGCAGCAAGAGGATTAACTACAGTGACAACCACCTTAACAGCTTAGCAAAAAATTGAAATCACGAACAAAAAAGTCATCAACAAACATATTTGATAAAGCAACCACAAAAGGGCAATCTCTGGAACCTTAGCTTTGTCAACGACATCGTTAAAGTTGCTCTTCGCGGGAAATTGAGTCAACGGAAAAGTAAGATTTTGTTTTTCCACCGAAATGCATTTAAAAATTGACTACGTGAAAAGCGGACTTAACAAAAATGACAATTCTTAAAATTTAAGAACAAACCAAATTTAAACATAAAAAAAGGTTCCGACTATTTCGAAAGAGTTGGACGGGCATCCTGTTTTGAAAAAGAATTAACTCTGAATTTAAAGTAAATGTTTTAAGCTTCTTCTACATGGCCACGAAATCGTTTTATGATTTCAATCAGAAATTGTCCAGCTTACGACCATATTATTTCTTGCATCTAATTTTAAATAGAATCACTATGGTAAAGTAATATTGGCTCAACTTTAGATACCCACCACCTCGGATATATACAATATATATTAACCATTTGTCGTTGTATGATGGTGAAAAATTTATGAAAATATGGCAGCTAAAAAATTCAAAAATTCTAATATCATTAACTGTTCAAGACAGTAAAACGGAATATTGGCCCAAATGGCAGCTTTATTTAAATATTGGCTCTAATACAACTCAACTCAAATTTCAGCGAAATCGTCTAACAAATTTACATTTTATAGGCCCAAGAAATTAAATCGGGAGATCGGTAAATTTATATGGCAGCTATACCCTATATGTACCAATCTCCTGTGCCAAAATTCATCAAAATCGGATAGTAAACACTGCTTTAATGGGCCCAAGGATTAAAATCGAAAGATCGGTATATATGGTAGCTAAATCCTAAAATAATCCGATCGGAGCCATATAGGAAACAGAGCGCGAGAAGCCTAAGTTAGGCCACTGTGCCAAATTTCAACGAAATCGCATAATACATGCGCTTTTTATGGGCCCAAGCCCTTAAAGCGCGAGATCGATATATAAAGAAAGATCGGCGTTATATTGAGCACAGATATCAAAGAGCCCAACATACTTGACTGTACGAAATTTCAGTGATATCGGATAGTAAATGCGCCTTTTATGGACCCAAGACCTTAAAACGGGAAATCGGTATATATACAAATATAGACCGATCTGAACCATTTAGAACACCGATGTCGAAGAGCCTAACATAGCTCACTAATTTTACGGGCCAAAACATTTAAAGCGAAATATTGGTATATATGGTAACTTAATCCAAATTTAAACCGAGCGGAGCCATTACAGGGCATGGACCTTGAGAAGCCTTAAATAGGTCACTGCGCCGAAATTGAGTAGTTAATGCAAATATACCCTGATCTTCACCATACTCGGTACGAATGTCGAGAAGCCTTACCCAATACATTGTGTTTTATATCAGCAAAACCGGATAATAAATGCGTCTTTTACGGGTCCAAGACCATAAATCGCGAGATCGGTATATATGACAGCTATTTAAAAATAAATACCGTCTGATTTATATAGGGCACGGATGTTGAGAAGCCTTACATTCGACAATGCGCCAAAATTTCGCCGAAATCGAATAATGAATGCGCCTTTTATGGGCCTTAAGTCTTTAAATCGGGAGATCTGTCTATATGGCAGCTATATGCGAACATAGACCGATTTTGACCATACACAGTACGAATTTCGAGAGGTCTAAAACAGCTCATTCTGCTAAATTTCAGCGAACTCGGTAAATGAATTCAGCTTAAATGGACCTAAAACCTTAAAACAGAGTCTGGCAGCTATATCCAAATCCGGACCGATCTGAGCTGTATTATACAGGGAAGTCGAGGGTCGAGACGCAACAAATGCGAATATTATTGGCCCAAGACTTTACATCGAGAGATCGGTATATATGACAGCTATATCCAAATCTGGACCGATCTGGGCCGTTTCATACTGGGATATCAAGGGGCCTAACATAACTCGCTGCCCCAAATTTCAACGAAATCAGATAGTAAATGTGCCTTTAATAGGAATAAGAATAGAACCTGTGCAAAGTTTCAGCTCAATATCTCTATGTTTAAAGCCTGTAGCGTGATAACAACAGACAGATGGACGGGCAGATGAACGAACATGGTTAGATCGTCTTAGATTTTTACGGCCATCAAGAGTATACACACGTTGTAGGGTCCTTTGTTGGTGGATACAAAGCAAGAAAATAAGTAGTAAATAGCTACACCTAGAATGGTTTTTATACTCACCAACTTAAGGGGTATACTAATCTAATTATTCCGTTTGTTATTGATCGGCGACCCCATAAACTATATATTTCCTTAATCGTCGGAGTCGGTCTAGCCATGACCGTCCGTCCCACCGTCTCTCCGTTTGGATGGAATCACGAAAGCGGTCGAGCGTCTTAAGCTAGCTGCTAGAATTTTCGCAAAGATATTTCTTATTGATGTTGAGTATTGTATTGGGTATTGCAAATGGACCATATCGGTTCATAATTGGATATAGCCCCTGTACAAACCGATCCTCAAATTTGATTTGGCTGAAAGTTGGCACAAGGACTTCTGTTATGACTTCCAACGGCTGGGCTTAGTAAGGTTCGAATCAGTCGACATACCTAAAAACTCAATTTTCATCCGATTTGGCTGAAATTTGGCACAAGGATTTGTGTGTCCACTTCAAACACTAGTGTTAGGTATGATCGGTATCGGTATATAAACGTATATACTTTACTTTAATTGGCCATTACTGAACATTTATCCCTCTAGCCGAACACGTTGATCTTCTGCGCTTCTTCTACAATTTCTGACAACCAGTTTTGAGATGTCGCTCTCCACTTGGTAACTCCTTCTGAGTTTTGGTCTTGCCCCTTTGCATTTTCTTTTATGGTCGCCTTCAAAAGACTTCTTTGCTGGCGTGAGCTTTTTCATATATTGTGACAATATGACCTAGCCAACGCAAAAGTTGTATTTTAATGCGTTTAACTATGCTATCGTCGTCATAAAGCTCATACAGCTCGTGGTTCATACGACGCCTATATTCTCCATTAACGCAAACTGCTCCACATTTTTTATGTAGGATTTTTCTCTGAAACACTCCAAGTACTCATCTGCGTTCATACCCAAGTACCCATGCTTCGCAGCCATATAACATCACGGATAGTATCAGTGTTTTGTATAGTGTAGTTTTGTCTGTCGAGAGGCCGCTTTGCTCCTCATCTGCTTGCTCAGTCCAAAATAGCATCTGTTAGCCAATAATGTCCTTCGTTTTATTTCAAAACTGGTGTTGTTGGCTGTCTCTAAGTTGTAGTTCCCAACTTTCTACATTTTCTTTATCTGATCGGGCTTATAGGGCTTAGTAGGAGTTACTTTGTCTTGTCTTCATTTACTGCCAAACCCACTTTCGATGATTCTCTTTCGATAACGTGTATGCCATCGGCATAGGCAAGTAGCATATGTTATCTTGTGACTAGTGTGATATGCCTATTGCTGTTGATTTGTGCTTCTCGGTTCTTTTCCAGGATTTGGCACATCTTTCATATCAGTCCGCTCTGTAGTATCTTGTATGCGATAGGGAGGAGCTTATTCCTCTGTAGTTGGCACATACCATCTTGTCTCAATTCTTGTGTACGAGACATAGTATGGTGAGGTTCCAATCATCGGGTATGCGTTTTTCAAGCCAGATTGCGTAGACGAGCTGATGCATACGCATTATTACAATGTTGCCCCCAGTCTTAAACACTTTGGACGGCAACTCATCGGCTCCTGCAGCCTTATTGTTTTTCAGCCGGGTTACTGCTACGAGGACCTTGTTTTGACTGGTTCTGCCGTGTACTCATGGCCACCATCATCGGATACCATCAGCTGGGAGACGTTTTCTTTCCATATCCTCAGCACCCTAACTATATCAATTACCTTCTTTTTCTCCGCAGGACAATATACCTGTACCAAAGCCATCGAATTTGGTGAATTTTCGGACTTCATTCTGGCTTCCCTCTTCTTAATCTGGTGCGTTGTTACTGATTGCAGAGTCGATCTGTATGCCGCATACTTGGCTTCAGTACCATGTCGACATTCTTGGACGTACCACGGGTTTTTTGGGGGAGGCTTCCGGTACTAAAGTACGGATGTACCGACTTTTTTCATAGAGTAGGCAATGGTTTGCCATTGCGCTGCTATACTATCCTGACAAGAGTATTTTCTTCAAGCAATTGGGTCAGCCGAGTGGAGTATTCCGTTGCTAACAGTTTTGTTTGCAGTTTTCCAACGTCCAGCATCCGTACAGTATCAGATCGTAGTTTCAATGTTTTTTTGGAAGCATCAATAATTCAAAAATTTATTTGAAATTAATTTCAAAACCACTTTATTGCCTTGAATCCCAATACTAGATTTCTTAATTCCATCTTGCTATGAAAAAGTAGTGAATCGAAAACGAATGGGAATGCAACGGAAGAGTTTTGCATTTGTCGTTCACTGCTCTAGGTATCACATTACATTTTGTTCTTTTAAATATTTTTCGATGATTATGCTGGCAACGACGATCACCGAACATTAGGGTAGCTAGTGGTCACATTATGTGGAGGATACATAACTTTCGTAACTTGTGCGAACCTTTGTTGCAACAAGGTAATGATCCGAATCGATGTTCGCCTCTCGGATCGATCGTACATCTAATAAGCTGGTTGAATGTCTTCCATTTATCACAACATGATCTACCAAGTTCTTTGCCGCGGCGAAGTCTATTAGTCTCAATCCATTATCGGAAGTTTCTTCGAGTATGCTAAATTTTCCGACTAAGCTAAAACTTTGCACAGATTCATTTTTTGTTCATAGGCAAGTTAAGATCGAAGATGGGCTAAATAGGACTATATCTTGATATAGCCCCCATATAGACCGATCCACCCAATTAAGGTCTAAGGCCTAAGCAACATTTATTATCCGATTTTGCTGAAATTTGAGACAGTGAGTTGTGTTAGCCCACTCGACACCCTTCTTCAGATTGGACCAGATTTGGATATAGCTACCATATAGACCGATATCTCGATTTAAGGTCTTGGTCCCATAAAAATCACATTTATTGTCAAATTTCGCGGAAATTTGACACAGTGACTTATCTTAGGCTTTTCGACTCCCGTGTCCTATATGGCTCAGATCATTCTATACTTGGATATAGCTGCCAAAAATCCAATATTGAATCAAAATTGAACAGTGTTTGTATTTATTAGACCACTCAATGTCGGTGGCAAATTTGCCCCAAATCGGACCATATTTGGATATAGTTGTTATGGGTATATAGATAATGCATTTTGCATTGCATTGGTTACCCGGTGGAGGGTATCCAAAGTTCGGCCATATTCACTTATTTCAAAGTAATTTTTTTAAGTTTTCCGGGTGATGGGCTACTAAGCCGACGCCCAAACCTAAATATCGGTCTGTAGGTGAACTCGTGGCACATTTTACCTCACTACTTTTAACGGCTATCACAGATAGCTAGCTACCCAGGTGACACCGCGAGGAGGTTTGTGTCCATACTTGAGTTGAAGAAGGACCAGATATGCCTGGATTTTGCCAAGTCAAAATCAACCAGAACCGCTGCTTGGTTTCCAACATTTCCAAGATATTTATCTCTAGCGACAAGTTAGCTGATTCTTCAGGATGAGTTTCCTAGTGCAACGAATGACAGATGATCACAAATTGGGGTTGTGAATGCTCTTAAATAACATGGCCCAATGTAACGGCTTTGCTGCCTTTGGCTAGAACAAATATCTTAGTCTGATCTGAAAACATGATGATAGACTGAAATTTGCTAGTTGCGATTTCTGCAAAAGCTGGGACGACGTCATGGAGGAGAAGACTATTGAACATCGTCTGTGTATGCTTACTTCACTGGCAAGCAGAAGGGTCTAATTTCCGTGAGGACTTGTCTCAGTTAGCGAGCAAACTGTTGGACTTTTTATAGTGATATGACTAGTTCTGTGGTAGATTAAGAAGGTATTTTCACACTCTCTTTCTGTGATACCACAAATGACGTATTCTTACATAACCTTGTAAAACTTGTCACTAACAAGCATTTAGGAAAACTCTATTAAATTTTCATTTAAATTTTGTTTAAAAGAATAAGTTATCAATTGTATGAAAAATGTATTAGATTGTAGGGAAAATTTGTCTTTAAAGAAAGTTTCATTGAAAATTATCTTTGGAATAATTTTCTACACCCTTTAATCTAATCTAGTCATTCCGTTTGTAACACATCGAAATATTGATTTACGACTCGACCCTATAAAGTATATATTATCTCGATTTTCTCGACATTCTGAGTTGATTTAGCTATGTCTGTCTTTATGTCAAAACCATGAGAGGTTTGCTTGAAATTTGCACAGATACTTCTTATAGGTGTAGGTCGTTGGTTGCGAATGGACCATTTCGGTTCAGATTTGGGCATAGCTCCCATATTAGGTGGTCCTTTCATTTGATTTTTTTAGTCCCCAAGGCCAATTCTCCGTTTAGTCTTCTACGGCCCCAAAAAGTATCAAGTTTTGGCCGATTCGGCTGACATTTTTTATGTGAAGTACACATGTGCCCTACAACTAAGTGCATTTGTGTAAACGTTGAGTGGAATCCATGGTAGAATGGAATCCATATTTTCTGCTTACTATTCCATTGTCATTTGTTGTTGTAATTTCTTTATCTCTAGCTAAAAATCGTAGTAAATATCCTTCAAGATACAGCCATTCATCCATAGTTCAAGGAATGACTCCTTGCACCCACTCCCCTAAATAGCCGCCAGCCAAGGTTTTCCGTCTCAGCTAACCAATGGACGAAGAAACCTTTCTTTCTATTAAGCTGTCATTGATTATTTACCTTACTACGTTGCTGCTGTAGTTGTTGTTGTGGTTTTTCTTGTCCGCACCTCGGGGGAGACGTTAACCCCAATCACATGGTAAACAACGCAAGCAGCAGTCTACATAGAAAAAAATTTGCGCTCCTTTACAAGTCTTTGACCTGTCATTGTCCTTGTGCAGAATATACAATGCAATAACTTTTTTTTTTTAATTCCCTTTTTCTTTATTTGAATCCAGATAACGAGACAGAAATACTGAATTATTTGAATGGTTATCTAGGAGAATTGGGTGAGAAGTTTAATACAAACGAGACGTTGTTGCAATTCGTTTCAATCATCCAACTAAGAATATTTGAATTTACTTAGATTTGTTAGCTGGTATTTGCTTTTGTGGGTGTCTACATGAATTCGAGTGTTTGTTTGTTAAATAAAAGCATTGTAAAAGGCAAGTTGTTTGACTAAATTCCTATTTTTTCCAAAGTGATAAAGGGTTTTGTGCTCACATGGTAGAAAGTCATAAAAAAACCAGTGAAGAATGACAAAAGTCGAGCGGAGCCGACTATAGAATACCGTGAACTGCCGAGTCTACGTACTACTTTTAATATATATATCGATTATGTCTAAATCTAGTCAGACGTTTTGAATGCCTATTTAAATGTCGAATAGAACCTTGCAAGATTTTCTTACGCTAGAGCCAAAATTGTGGTTACACCAGTCTTAAAAGCTTGTATCGGCTGTAATTTATATATGGGAGTAAATTTTATTTGGACTGATTTTAATGAAATTGTGACCAGATATGTGTTGGGACGTCAAATGAGGCAACTCATGCAAAATTTTGTAAACACTGGACCAAAATTTTGGCTGCTTCAGCTGAAAATTCCATATCGGTTGAAAGATATGTATATATGGGAGCTATATTCAACTCTTTACCGATTTTCATGAAAGTTTCCACTCCTATTGGGGCGTCAAATAAAAGATCTCATGCTAACTTTTGTGAAGATATAACCCAAATTGTGGCTAATACAACCTGTAGTACACAAATAAACATCGTCAGTCGGACAGACAGACAAATGGACATAGCTTAATCGAATCAGAAAGTGATTCTGAGTCGGTCGGTATACTTATCAATGGGTCTATCTCTCTTCCTTCTGGGTGTTACAAACGAATGCACCAAGTTATAATACTTGGTTTTCTACTACAAACTCAAATGGCCAACAGTAACACGAATAATAAAGTAAATATTTGTAATGATGATATTAGAAGAGATTTATGGACAACTTATGTAATAAAATAATATTCAAATTGGGAGTTGGAAGTTCGTATGAACAATTTTAATTGGTAAAATTAAAAACTATTACCTATACGCTCCCTAGACAGAACGGTTTTTACTAAAATTTGTCTTCTGTCTGTTTGCGATCTTCTATGTTGTTCTTTAAAATCCTTTCGAAGTTTTTCGGGCATATTCCAGCTCAAGATCATTTAAATTCCATGCTTTCTATACAAAGAATAGGAATCCTGGAAGGAATAAAAAAGGTGTTCGATCGGATACCTGAGACGACACGAGTGATCGCCACTGTCTTGAAATGACGGATCTCTGGTATTGCCATCTGGAAGTTCATGCCACACACACATGAATCAAAGCTAGTGGACAAAGTCGACCTGGGGGCCATCATTTAGAAACTAGGAACTAAGGTCTGTTTCCGACTGTCTGACCGCCCTGCAGGCGGAGATCCGAGCGATCACAGAATGCTTGAGTTGGTATAGTGTTTACACGAGGTCGTCGATTGTGAACATCTTAACGGATAGTAAACTGGCCATGAAGGCAATAACATAATAATCCAATTACTGGGTTAGGTATATGTCCATTAGGGTGATGACTTTGTGGCAACCTCACATCGTTGTATCATATTTTGATGAGTTTTTATTTAAGATTAGACAACATCTTACATTTAAAGTGATTTAATAAAAAAAAAAACTCAGGCTCGAAAAGGTTTCCAAATTTTTATTTCGGAATTTTGGGCATTTTTTTGAAGTCACTGTAATCAGTAATATGATTGAACACAAGCTTTAGACTTTTACCATTTCTGAAGGCTGTTTTCAATTCGTCATAACTACTCATCAATTCCTGCACAAAGAAGACGCGTTGCTAGGTGATCTAATCGATCCATAGAGCTCATCGTCTATGACAATGAGAAGAACGCGATTCATCACATGGCGCTGGACTATCTGTACTGTTGTCGAACGAGTCGCTGGAACTTTTCAAATATCGCTGAGTTGGTAAGTGTGGAAAAAATCGTTTCCATTGTCCTTTTTCACTTGGATGGATGGCATTGACACCAGCAGGTTTGCCGCTGGAACAACCAACGCGGCCTATGCTCTCAACTTGTAGTTTGTAGAAGTCCTCATCTTCTTTGTATATCCATTCGCCTCTTGCCCTGGTTATGTTAATCAATTCCTTTAATGTATCATACTTTTGTTTTTTTATACCCTCCACCATAAGATGGGGGGTATATTAATTTCGTCATTCTGTTTGTAACTACTCGAAATATTCGTCTGAGACCCCATAAAGTATATATATTCTTGATCGTCGTGACATTTTATGTCGATCTAGCCATGTCCGTCCGTCTGTCCGTCCGTCTGTCTGTCGAAAGCACGCTAACTTCCGAAGGAGTAAAGCTAGCCGCTTGAAATGGGCCATATCGGTCCATGTTTTGATATAGCTGCCATATAAACCGATCTTGGGTCTTGACTTCTTGAGCCTCTAGAGGGCGCAATTCTTATCCGATTGGAATGGAATTTTGCACGAAGTATTTCGTTATGATATAAAACAACTTTGCCAAGTATGGTTGAAATCGGTCCATAACCTGTTATAGCTGTCATATAAACATATCTTGGGATTTGACTTCTTGAGCTTTTAGAGGGCGCAATTCCTATCCGATTTGGCTGAAATTTTGCATGAAGTATTTTATTTTTACATTCAACAACTGTGTCAAATAAGGTTCAAATTGGTTCATAACCTGATATAGCTGCCATATAAACCGATCTGGGATCTTGACTTCTTGACCCCTAGAGGTCGCAATTATTATCCGATATGCCTGAAATTTTGTACGATGGATCCTCTCGTGACCATCAACAAACGTGTTTACTATGGTCTGAATCGGTCTATAGCCCGATACAGTTCCCATATAAATCGTTCTCTCTATTTTACTTCGTGAGCCCCAATGGGCGCAATTCTTATACGAATTGGCTGAAATTTTACACAGGTCTCCAAAATATAATTTAATTGTGGTCGGAACCGGACCATATCTTGATATCGTTTTAATAGCAGAGCAACTCTTTTCTTATATCCTTTTTTGCCTAAGAAGAGATGCCGGGAAAAGAAGTCGACAAATGCGATCCATGGTGGAGGGTATATAAGATTCGGGCCGGCCGAACTTAGCACGCTTTTACTTGTTTTTTTTTTGCATCGGTCGTTGTCTTTCAGAAGTTTTTGCTAGTTTTGCACTAGTGTCTTGATCAGATATATGCGGGAAGTTCAATGTTTTGCTCCAATTGCGTGTTTTCTAAGGGCATGCGACTCCGTTCACTTAATGGTCCATCAACAATTACCACATTGCATCTTCTTTATGTTGCTTGAAACTGGACTAAGTTCATCTCCGTGTTAACCCATTAGTGCATAGTATCCGTTTTGTCGGATGTTTTTAACTCTTACTCTACGCGTTCATTGATGTGAATATTTTACAAACCATAAACATAGAAAAAAAATTGGAACAGATCATAAACCACAGTTGACTTATAATTTTGATCATGTTTCAACTTTAAAGTTCTTCTTTATTAACAAAAATGGAAAAAAAATGAAAATACGTCTAAAAAAGCAAGGATGACAGCTAAATAAAAGCAAGGAAAACTAAAACTACTTAAAATTAGTCATACATTAACGGGATCAATATTTCTAATTTAACAGCTGATGGAGACAAATCCGAACAAAATGCGCTTTCAAATTATGATGACAATTAAGCAGATTGACCTATATTAAACGCCCTCCTGTTATATCGTCCTTTATGAAGGACGCTCCATAAAAATTAAGTTTCCTCTTTTATATGAGAAATATTTTTTAAAATCGCTTACTGGTCACCACTTAATTCTGAAAAAAGAAAAATTTTTAATTAACTGTGCCAGGGAGCTTGATGCACTAATGGGTTAAAACAGCTCTTCTCGAATGACATGTTATATTGTATTCAATGCCTTGCCGTTATTCAGGTTTGTCTGAACTTGTTGAATGACAAAAATCGATTAGTGATTGAATACCTGTTAATGCTACGAATTTTTCAATATTTTAATAACAGGCATTTATGAATGGGCGCAGCTTATTTTTCGGTGGCTATATACCTGGGTTAGAACGTGAATTATGTAAAATTTTTTATGTAGTCTTTTGTTTTTCACATTTTTTTTTTTATTTTTTTTAATAAAAAAGACGTCAACGGATTTGCCAAAGATGATTCCAAATGAGGTACCTTAACTTAGTTGTTAAAAAGCGGAGTTTGTTAACCGATTTTTACGATCAATATCTCAATTTGTTCATAAGTTATGTGGCTTTTCTTGGAAATCATAAGAATTCCGTTTTTGATTTGTATGGTTAAAAGAGAAGAAAAATATTTTAATTTTTCACAAAAATATAATTTTAAAGTGGTTTGTGCGTGACTTCTTTTTTTAATATTTAAATGAAAAAAACGTTATTATAGTGCAACATTAAATAATTTTTAAGAAAAAAAAAGTCAAATAGTCATCACCTTAATGTCCACAGTGGCATGGGGCGGATTAATATCCACATCCTCTGTTTAACCTAAGTAGACGCGTTTTATGGTGTCGTACCACAACACCATATATCATTATAGGTCTGATAACTGTATCCAGTGCATACTACGCGGCTTAAATCCCCAACATTGGTAAAATTTTGCTTTTCTTGCCCTTTCCCAAATGTTGGATTTTAAGTTAGATTTCCTGTTACCTGGTTATTTGTCGTTTCAGTATATGAAAAATTCTCTCCCCACAAGTAGACGCCATGTTTAGACTGATTTAGACTGATTTAAGCTCAATATCAAGAAATGATATGACTGTAGATTCCTTAATACCGAGAGTGCCGTCTATGTAGCCGACTAGGTCATGAAGGGCTGTGTCTATAGACCTACCCTTGATATAGGCGTGCTGTTGGCGATACCAGGGTTACGGAGTCTAGCCCCCGACTCCGACGCCGGAGTATTAAGCTGGAGTCGAAGAGCTGTTCGGAGTCGATGCTAACGTACTCGACTCCGAAACAAAGTCCGACTCCGGCTCAATAGTACGACTCCGACTTCGACTCCGGCTGCAAAAACTCGATTCCGGTCGACTCCGCAGCCCTGGACGCTACATACAAAGTTTAACTTAAGGTTAAAATTCTAATAATTTTTATTTGTTTTCATTTGTTGTTTGCAGCTACTTTTTTGATCTCTATGTATCCATAGCATACCTACAAAATACAAATAATCCAACATTCGTCTGAACCTTATCTTTTGAACCTTATTGAATACTATTACAGATCTATGCTCCAATTTTGCTTATCTATTAATTGATTTTTTTTTTGCGAACAGTAACAGCAACGGCTTTCCGAACGAAATTCCTAAATGTCTCCCTTTGCTTGTCACATGCAAACATTCATTGACCCATAACAATATATGGCCAACTGAAGCATCCTCATTCTCATCGCATTCAATTCGATTGCCTCGTCTCGTCGTTTTCAATAAAGAGCAAAACAAGTTGTCATTAATTTTAACACAAACGTGTGCTCCTCCATGTTCCAAGTGATTAATTTTTAAATAATTGCCACAATTCGTGTTACACGTACGCCCATTTGTTCGCTTTCGAAAGAGCCAGCCCATTTCTAGTGTCTACACAGAACTGTTAATGGCCCTCTGAATTAGATTAATTTACCTCATTTGACCTATCAACCAGCCAATGTTGTCCTTTACCGGGTGGATGGAGGTAGACTAAATATGAAGACATTTTATTTGACCACTTTATTTGCTATAGGAATTCCATTGTTAGGTGCGCTCTATGGCGCATTTAAAGATCTGTAATGTTCTTGCGTATGTCTAATGATGAGCATTAATAAAATAACTCATTCCACATGGTGGTCTCCTAGGGAATGCCCTTACGCATTTAGCTGTGTGATGATGATGACAATGAGTTCTAGCTCATCCACCAGGGATTCTGTGTGTCTCCCTGGTGTGCCAAGGTAAATGTTGCCCCCAAATTTTTGATTGATTATTGCATGTGCAGACATTTATGTGCTGGCTGAGAAATTAATAATTGTCGTAGTATAGAAAGAATACTAGGAATGAAATTTGGGGAAGTGTGTGATAACTCCTTAAGATATAATCTTAATTAGCCTTGACCAGCATATAATGTAAATAATTTTACATATGGGAGGTCACCGTAGTAGCAAGGTTAGCATTTTGCCTATGACGATGAACTCCTGGTATCGAATCCTGACGAGAACACCGGAAAACGTTTTTCAGAGGTATCTTTCCCCTCCTATTGCTGGCGACATTGTGCGGTAATGTACCATTTGGTATGGCATCCGTGTAAAAACTTCACACTGCGGCACGCCGTTCAAACTGGGCTATTCAACGAGCTTAAAATTTAATCGGATAGCACTCATTGGTAGTAAAAAGTTTGCCCCTAATGGAATGTTCATGGACAAATTTGCATTGCATTTTACGTATGATGCTTATTTGTTGTCACTTGGAAACAATTAATCCCTATATGAATGTCAAATGTTGCTCGATTCCATGTTAGCGTGTGAGTAATAAGCAAGAGTTATCTGGAGAGTTGAAACAGAAAAAGTTACGCTTTGGATTCAATTATTGGGCACAGAAATGTAAGGACAAAAGCTATATGCTTTTGATCAATTAAGTCTATTGTCCCGTCATTTCCAGCAAATAACTGTTAACTAATGTGAATATTAATAGAAATAATAGATCCAATTGATTCATAGACTGACAACTTGCACACAACAGTCATTTCAATCCAATTACGTACTTTAATTGGCTATTACATATACGCAGCTCCGTGCTAAATATTTATATGAATCATACGGCACAATGGGCCAGTATTGAATTACAAGACATCTTTAAGGTGAGTTTCATATTTTGCCGTTGTGTGATATTTCAAAGTAATTCAAGTGTTTAGTTTGTAATAAAACTTAATGTTTATTATCGAAAAAAGAATAGGACAACAAATAAAGAAACGTTTTTCGAAATGCCGAGGTGTACAAATTTAGGTATCTGTCCACAGACGTCCGGGCCATCTACGGCCTTGAAATTGCACATGATCTCGTTACGCCCTCAGCTCTAACTATTTCGAAGAGTTGTTTATATTTTTATACCCTCCACCATAGGAGGGATATACTAATTTCGTCATTAGGTTTGTAACATATCGAAATATTGATCCGAGACCCAAGTAATTGTATAAATTCTTGATCGTCTTGACATTCTCAGTCGATTTAGCCATGTCTGTCGTCTGTCTGTCTCTCAAAAGCACGCTTACTTTCGAAAAAGCTAGGCGTTTGAACTTTTGCACAAATACTTCCTATTTGTGTGGATCGATTGGGGTTTTTTTTTTTGATATAGCTGCCATATACAAGGACCTCAGATCTTGACTTCGTGAGCCTCTAGAGGGCGCAATTCTTATTCTATTTAACTGATAGTTTGCATGAGGTGTTTTGTTTTGACCTTTAACAAATGTGTCAAGTATGGATCAAATCGGTTCATAACCTGATATTTCTTCCATATAAACCGATCTTAAAATTTGACTTACTGAGCCTCTAGAAGGCGCTATTCCCACCCGATTGGGCAGCATTTTGCAATGACTTCCAACAACCGTGCGAAGTATGGTCCAAATCGGTTCATTACCTGATATAGCTCTCACATAAACCGGTCGCCCGAATTGGATTTCTTAAGCCTCTGGAAGGCGCAATTATCGCCCGGTTTAACTAAGATTTTGCGCGTAATGTTTTCCTATGCCGTCCAAAACCCTTGCAAAGTATGTTCTAAATCAGTATATAACCTGATATACCATCACCATATGTGATGTCTAACAGACATGATGAAAAACGGTCCATAACTTGAAACATGTAGCTATTATATGTTTGGAGAAGTCATTCAAAGAACTTGTCACGAGCTATCCATGCGTTTATAAGACGAGCTTAACACGCTTTTTATACCCTCCACCATAAGATGGGGGGTATACTAATTTCGTCATTATGTTTGTAACTACTCGAAATATTCGTCTGAGACCCCATAAAGTATATATATTCTTGATCGTCGTGAAATTTTATGTCGATCTAGCCATGTCCGTCCGTCTGTCCGTCTGTCCGTCCGTCCGTCCGTCCGTCCGTCCGTCCGTCCGTCCGTCTGTCTGTCGAAAGCACGCTAACTTCCGAAGGAGTAAAGCTAGCCGCTTGAAATTTTGCACAAATACTTCTTATTAGTGTAGGTCGGTTCGTATTGTAAATGGGCCATATCGGTCCATGTTTTGATATAGCTGTCATATAAACCGATCTTGGGTCTTGACTTCTTGAGCCTCTAAAGTGCGCAATTCTTATCCGATTGGAATGAAATTTTGCACGACGTGTTTTGTTATGACATCCAACAACTGTGCCAAATATGGTTCAAATCGGTTCATAACCTGATATAGCTGCCATATAAACCGATCTTGGGTCTTGACTTCTTGAGCCTCTAGAGTGCGCAATTCTTATCCGATTGGAATGAAATTTTGCACGACGTGTTTTGTTATGACATCCAACAACTGTGCCAAGTATGGTTCAAATCGGTTCATAACCTGATATAGCTGCCATATAAACCGATCTTGGGTCTTGACTTCTTGAGCCTCTAGAGTGCGCAATTCTTATCCGATTGGAATGAAATTCGCACGACGTGTTTTGTTATGATATCCAACATCTGTGCCAAGCATGGTTCAAATCGGTTCATAACCTGATATAGCTGCCATATAAACCGATCTTGGGTCTTGACTTCTTGAGCCTCTAGAGTGCGCAATTCTTATCCGATTGGAATGAAATTTCGCACGACGTATTTTGTTACGATATCCAACAACTGTGCCAAGTACGGTTTAAATCGGTTCATAACCTGATATAGCTGCCATATAAACCGATCTTGGGTCTTGACTTCTTGAGCCTCTAGAGGGCACAATTCTTATCCGATTTGAATGAATTTTTGCACGACGTATTTCGTTATGATATCCAACAACTGTGCCAAGTATGGTTCAAATCGGTCCATAACCTGATATAGCTGTGATATAAACAGATCTGGGGATTTGAGTTCTTGAGCTTCTAGAGGGCGCAATTCCTATCCGATTTGGCTGAAATTTTGCATGACGTATTTTATTTTTACTTTCAACAACTGTGTCAAAAAAGGTTCAAATCGGTTCATAACCTGATATAGCTGCCATATAAACCGATCTGGGATCTTGACCCCTAGAGGTCGCAATTATTATCCAATATGCCAGAAATTTTGTACGATGGATCCTCTCATGACCATCAACAAACGTGTTTATTATGGTCTGAATCGGTCTATAGCCCGATACAGATCCCATATAAATCTTTCTCTCTATTTTACTTCGTGAGCCCCAATGGGCGTAATTCTTATACGAATTGGCTGAAATTTTATACAGGTCTCCAACATATAATTTAATTGTGGTCCGAACCGGACCATATCTTGATATCGTTTTAATAGCAGAGCAACTCTTTTCTTATATCCTTTTTTGCCTAAGAAGAGATGCCGGGAAAAGAACTCGACAAATGCGATCCATGGTGGAGGGTATATAAGATTCGGCCCGGCCGAACTTAGCACGCTTTTACTTGTTTTTCCTTATTCTATCCGACTGTGTGTCGCCACCTCTTTCAGTTCATTCCGTGAATGCAGGGGAAACAAGTACTAAGACTCACAATGTTTCCCAAGGTAGAGGATCCTGTAGATCGCTACAGAAACAGAGAAATTGTTTAACCATTTTGTCCTTATGACAGACAGACAAGACAGCTTATACATAGTCATTATGCATGATATGCTTGCCACCATAGCTTATCGCCTATCGATTCTCTTAGAACACATAGAGTTCTATTGGCCGAAGCCCCCGCACTTGCAAATTTCTATTTTAATTGATGAGGTAAGCTAAAATTATTCTTAATGGCTAAGCATCTTCGAATTAATTCCTAAACTGTTAATCGTCGCCAAATTCGATAACCACCTGAGCGACTTTCCATAATTGTAGTTGGTTCGGTAATTGAATCCATGACTTTTGCACTAGAACGCCAAGTACGCGAGTATCGGTAGGAATAAGCTCCCTTGAGGCCTTCTGACCATACCATCAACAAGCTCGTGTTAATTATTTGCATTTTATTTGATCCACCCTAATACCTCCCAATGAGAGATATTCGATTTTGAGCCTCGATTATTGATTTTATCCCAATATATTGGGTTGCCCAAAAAGTAATTGCGGATTTTTTAAAAGAAAGCAAATGCATTTTTAATAAAACTTAGAATGAACTTTAATCAAATATACTTTTTTACATTTTTTTCTAAAGCAAGCTAAAAGTAACAGCTGATAACTGGCAGAAGAAAGAATGCAATTACAGAGTCACAAGCTGTGAAAAAATTTGTCAACGCCGACTATATGAAAAATCCGCAATTACTTTTTGGGCAACCCAATAGTATATATCCCTTCAATATCTTTTTGCCGATGAGACGTCTTGACACATTCAGATGAGACAAGGAGGCCCCTTATTCACTGATCTGTCTTTACGGCTTCTGCCTTCGCACTACAGCACGCTGTTCGGACTCGGCAATAAAAAGGAGGCCCCTTTCGCGGGCGAATTTGCAATTTTTGCCTTTGCGGCATGTCTGTTGTTCCCGATTATTGTTATACATTTTCAGACTTTCTCTCATGGTAAGGTCAATCAATCTTTCTAGCGATTTGATTCCAAAGGTTAACAGATCGATTAGTCCATCATCTTGGCGTTAAGCTTTCCAACTTTGGAGATAAAGATAACCCATTTCAATCGTACCAAAATGCAAATTTGTCCCTTAACATTCCATTAAGAAACAGGGACAAACTTATCACTTATCAATCAGTGCTGTCCGATTTAAGTTTAAGCTTAATGATAAGTGGCCTCCTTTTCACACCCGAGTCCGAATGGCGTGCCACAGTGCGGTACCTCTTTGGGGAAAAATTGCTACATGGCATCGTACCTCACAAATGTTGTCAGCAACATCTGCGCTAAGGTGGCCTCCATATCGTTGGTAAGAAAATGCATAAAATGGATGTCTGGGCTTGACAGAGACTTTCCCTACCTCTTTGTTAAATACCTCTTTAATTTTCGGAAAGTTCCATAATGTTCTTCTTTTGCCGGAGAGACTTCAACTACGACATGAAGATCTCTTTTCAGTTACCTGGTGTGCACCTTGGACCTATCAAAGGTTTCCGGTGTTAGAATTTCTTATATTTTTTCCTGTCAGTGTCTTCAGTCAAAATGTGGAAAGATTGATGAGTCCATAGTCGTGTGCCTTATTGTGGTTTACTTTTCGCGCTTTTGGTTTTTATACCACGTTGACCTTGCTCTATATTTTTGGGATGTAGGATTAGGCGCAAATCTGTTTCATTCTGGCAGGGTAATTTTGAGGGACTCTTGCTAGAGAGCCGATAAAGGATCATTCGATCTGATCAATGGCAAAGGTTGAAAGGTACTTACGAGGGCTGCTGTATACATTTCTAGCCTACTATTGAAAATGCAAATCTTTATCATCAAAAACGGTTTTATTATTTTTCAAAGTATCCTCCAGCATGATTTATACACTTTTGCATGAGCTCTAACCAATTGTCGAAGCGCTTTTTCCACTCCGATCGAGCACCTACAACTCATGGTTATTGAACGCTTCAACAGCATTTGGTGGAGACCATAATCATTGACCCTGCATTTTTAAATTAATGTGCGGGAATAAACAGAAGTCATTGTGTGCCAAGTCAGGGCTGTGCAGTGGGTTGACTCGATGTGGACGGGCTCGCATTTTCATTGTGAACAATGGTTCGTCTTCTCTTGTTCGTTTTTCGAATTTCTCCCAAGACTTCAGACAATCAAATTGAAGTGTAACACACAGACTTGACCGTCCTACGATACTCAAGCGAAGCAGTCGCCACTTGACCAATTTTGCCGAAGAAACAGGCGACCATTTGCTTCAAAGTGCTTATACCACCAACAATTATCTTAGGATTTGGCTCGACTTCGAAGACCCACACAGTCGATTTTTGTTTTATTTCGGGCTCATAGGCATAGATCCACGACTCGCCACCTATGACGATCTTATAAACGCATTTTGATGCCCCATTTCTTCGTACTAATCGACACGATTGGGAAATTGTGCGGAATCCAACGAGAACAAACCTTTTTTACGGCAAGGTAGTCATGCAATATCGAATTATGCTGGTGGAAGAAATGCCCAAAGATGCCTCTATCTCACGGTATGTTATATGAAGATCTTGCATTATAAGTGCATGGCATCAATGTTCTCTGGTAAGACGGCCGTTTTTGGACGACCTTCACGGAATTCGACGTGGAGCGAGCGTCGGCCACCTTCATTGCTATGCAAAGATTTAAATTCCTCAATGCACTCTTGTCGTGATACTCCACGCCGTAAGATGTGAAAATTGGTCGAACGAAAATATTCCTTTTTTGTCAAATTAATTTTTCAACTGTCACTGTTACTGTAAACAACACAATGATGGTCGTACGTCCAGACATTCTGAGTATGATTATGCTGGAAAAAGTCAAACTTTCCAATGGAAAGGAGACTGGACCTGGCAACACTTAGTTTTGCCTAGGCAAAAAACTTATATAGCAGCCTTTCCTGCTGCCCACATATGTGCTATGGTTTTATTGATGTTGCAAACTTCAAGTTGATGTCTTCCACAAAAATTCAACTGTCGCCTGTTTGTTTTCGTTAGATTAATTTTAAAAGAGGGTGCGGTTATTAATCCATCAGATGCCACTATGAACATACACCTAAGCCAGTAATCGGCTTGTTGTGCATTATAAATACTAAAAAATTAACCTCGAAAAATAAAACAAAGTAAAGAATTCCAAGCTACCAACAAAATCCTTAATTGTTCTTCATTCTATGCCTCTTAGTCGATTCATGTCTATTATTTTGTCTCAACTAAGTGCTAGTGTCTGTTAGGCGCGAAAACCAGGCAATGATATACGAAATGGTTCAACGTCTCATCATCTCCGCCATACGTCCTACACATGCTATCACTTGCCGCACCTTGTTTGCTTAAGTGAGAGCATAGCACTATGTGTCCTGATATGATACCGGAAGATTTATGTCTTCGTTAACAATCCAATATTACTTTCTGAGAAATATTCGCAAACTGGGATCATTAGTGAACATAAATTTGTAGACACCTTTGGAAGCTTCTACTCAATGTTATACCCTCCACCATAGAATGTGGGTATACCAATTTCGTGATTCCGTTTGTTACTCATCGAAGCTTTGATCTGAGACCTAACAAAATAAATAAATTTATTCTTGATCGTCTTGATATTCTGAATCGATAAAGCCATGTCCGTCCGTCCCTATGTCTTTCTGTCTGTATGTCGACAGCACGCAAACTTTCGAAAGAGTTAAGCCCGATGCTTGAAATTTTGCACAAATCTTTCTGATTAGTGCAGGTCATTTGGGATTGTAAATGGGTCAAATCTGTTCATGTTTTGATATAGCTGTCATATAAACCGTCTCACGATTTGAATTCTTAAGCCTCTAGAGGGCGCATTCTTTATCCGATTTGCCCCTTTACTCGTTTAAACTGTTCTTGGATTATCGGTATTCACTCAAGTTTTTCGTTGTCTTTTCCATAATTGACGTAATCACAAGTTTACTCAATTTTTTCTAAATTCTATTAACTCCGCTTCCACAATGCCTGGTATGTTTTGCACAACGCAAATTTGGCATGGTGGAACGGTTCGTTCACGGTAAGTGAACCTACTAAACATAGTAGAGGCATATCTCGATAGGATGTCACAATGGAGCAATACTGAACTCAAAGTAAACTAACTTTTGTAGTGTCCGATTTTGACGTAATTTGGAAAAATCTGCTACATCATACTCATCAGCTTACACGCCACATATTATCCATATCGGCTTATATTTTGATATAGCTGCCATATAAATCCAAATTTGACATCTTGAGCTTATAAAATACATATTTTTTCCCTGATTTGGTTGAAATTTTGAATAGGTAATTTTATTAGGCCTATCTAAAACTGTGCCGAATATGATCCAGGTATAGGTTCCATGCAAACGTACCCCTGATTTTTGGTATTTTAGCTTTGGAACACATATTTTTGCTCTGACATCGGACTCAAGGGTCAGGCGTAATGGGTTAACATTTTGTCTTTAAAAATATTTATTGAAATTTGTCTATAGAATAAATTTTTGTAATAAAAAGACTTTAAAAATGTTTATACAAAATTTAAATTTTGGTTTTAAAAAATTATCTCGAGGTTGGGTTATCTTTAGAGAGTTTTTCGCTGAAAGTTAGTCCTTACAAAATTCATTAAAAAATAGTATTTAGAAAAAATTTAATAAAATTTGTCTTTAGAATAAATTTTGTTTTTAGAATAAATTTTAAAGAAATTTTGTCTCTAGAACAATATCATTAAAACTTTTTAGAAAGAATTTCATTTAAATTTAGTTTTTACTAAGATTTTCATTACAATTTTGTCCTCTAGAAATATATTGGGTTGCCCAAAACACTTTTTTTCTAAAGCAAGCTAAAAGTAACAGCTGATAACTGACAGAAGAAAGAATGCAATTACAGAGTCACAAGCCGTTGAAAAAAATTTGTCAACGCCGACTATATGAAAAATCCGCAATTACTTTTTGGGCAACACAATAATTTGAAGGCGGCCCTGGCTTCGGCAAAATGTCTTTGTCTTTGTTGAACATTATAAGTTTAAAATTGTGTCATTATAAGAAAAATTAATGCAATTTTTTGTTAAGAATAAATGTAATTTAAATTTTTTCTTTGGACAAAATCATTTTGGGGTCGGCTCGGGCTTGCCTGAACTTTTGCGGTCTATAACCTGATATAGCTTCCATATAAACCGATATTCCGATTTGATTTCTTCGGCCCTTGGAAGTCGCAAATTTTGTCCGATTTGGCTGAAATTTGGCAGTGGTGCTCTATCTGTGCCAAGTACGGTCAAAATCGGCGTATAACCTAATATAGCTCCCATATAAATCGATCTCCCGATTTGACATCTTAAGCCCCTGGAATCCCCAATTTTTCAACCAAATCGGACAAAAAATGCGACTCAAGACGTGCAATCGTGAAATCGGTTTATATGGGAGGTATATCTAAATCTGAACTGATATGGCCCATTTGCGATCTTCAACGACCTACATAATTGTTTAGCATCATTGCAAAACTTCAAGCGACTAGCTTTACGCGTTCGACCGCTATCGTGATTTCGACAGACAGACGTGGCTATCGACTCGGAACGTCCAGACGATCAAAAATATATATACTTTATGGCTCGAATATTTCGAGGTGTTACAAACGGAATGACTAGATTAGTATACTCCCATCCTAAGATGGTGGGTATAAAAAGTATTTAAAGCTTTTCTCAATACCTCAGAGTCAAGAACATTGAAAGTTTGCGAAAGCTTAATGAAAATGGGAATACTTTTTTCGGAAATTTATGCAAATTTTGGAAATTTTTTCAATATGAAAGCGAAAACATTTTTAAACCGTCAAAGATATTGCCATGATTATTTTATTTGATTTTGTGCATACATATACTGGCACAACGTGTGTTGATTTTTAGTTTATATTGAAAAACCAGTAACCAAAGGCTAAGTTCGGGCGCAGCCGACTATATCGAAATATCGAACTGAATAGCAAGTTTTTATGTCTTGGTTATTTTTACAATAGGACCCAAATTCTGGCTACTGCAGTTTTAAAGACGGTGATCGGCTTAAAAGTATATATGGCAGCTACATATAAATCTAAGCCGATTTAAATGTAAATCTATTGGGACATCAAATATCAACACCTATGTGCTAAATTTGTAAAGATCGGACAAAAATTGTGACTTCTACAGCCTTGAAAGTCCATATCGGCTGTAATCTGATCCAATTTTGATGAGATTGTAAACCGTGTTAAATTTTAAGAAAAAGATCGGATCAAAATTTTGGCTTCTGCAGCTTTAAAAGGATATTTATGGGAACTAAATCTAAGTCTGAACCGATTTTTTAACCGATTCCCGCATTTGACTTCTTTAGCCTCTAGAAGCCTAAATTGTTGTTCAATTTGGCTGAAATTGGGCACAAATACTACTATTATAACTTCCAACATACATGCCAAGTGAGATTCGAACTGGTCTAAAAGCTGATATGGCCCCTTAAATTCCGATTCCCCGATATGACACTTGAGACCAGAGCAGCCGCAACCAATTCCCGATTTGATTGTTGTAAAATAATTCAAACACGAACTGAGTTAATAATGGCAAATTTTAAGCGGAATACATGGTGGTGGTTGACCAATATTCATCCCAGCCGAACTTGGCACTAGTGACTTGTTAAATCTCGTCAAGTTCTTTCTTTAGAGTTCTAATTCAGTGGATCAAAAATAATAGCCCCCTAGAGGTTGGAGAGGTGTGCTCATATGACACCCTGTATCTCACGCTCGAGTTAGATCAACGAACGCATTTTTCTGAAAGCGTATATCCTCCTCTTCAAATGTCTTGAATAATTTTTTCCACTCAGATTTCTAATTTGTTCGCCGTTTTGCCCAATGTGAAGACTTATCTTATGAATGCTTCAAAAATAGTTTCTCAACAAAATCGACTGTGGACTCCATTTACTTTGCTTTCGTTATCCGCCTCTCATGATACTGCATTTGCAAATTTTTGCTTTACTTTTTCAAGTTGTTCTCTCTGGTATTTTTGTATGACTTGTAGTCATTATTAGGTTCTTAACTGGGGAGGCTATCCTGTAGCTACTGACCTTTATTTCCTTGGCTAACCCTGCGATGTCTTGCAAAGACTTGAGCAGGGGCAAGCATTCTGATCCAAACCTTCTGAAAAGGTGTCTGCGGTCTCAGCAGCTTCAGTTTAACTTCGTCTGCCAATGTCATCCAGTGGGAGACTTTCATCAATTGGAACCAGCTCTATGGGCCAAAAAGAATCAAGCTAATGCTGAATGGGAGAAGCTTAAGGCCTACCTATTACCTTAACCATTAACCTTGACATTCTGTTGCCATGTGAAGCTATTGAGAGTGCTGTGCCATGTGAAGGAATGAATTGTATTTTGTTATGATATCCAACAACTGTGCCTAGTATGGTTCAAATCGGTTCATAACCTGATATAGCTGTCATATAAACAGATCTGGGGACTTGACTTCTTGAGATTCTCGAGGGCGCAATTCCTATCTGATTTTGCTGAAATTTTGTACGACGGATCCTCTCATGACCATCAACATACGTGTTTATTATGGTCTGAATCGGTCTATAGCCCGATACAGCTCCCCTATAAATCGATCTCTCTATTTTACTTCTTAAGCCCCCTAAGGGTGCAATTCTTATTCGAATTGGCTGACATTTTACACAGGCCTGCAACATATTGTATAATTTAATTGTGGTCCAAACCGGACCCTATCTTGATATCGCTCTTAATAGCAGGGCATTCATATTTCCTTTTTTGCCTAAGAAGACATGCCAGGAAAAGAACTCGACAAATGGGATCCATGGTGGAGGGTATCTAAGATTCGGCCCGGCCGAACTTAGCACGCTTTTACTTTTTTTTCTTTTTCCATAGGCAGATTAAGTTCGAAGATGCGCTATATCGCACTATATCTTGATATAGCCTCCATATAAACCGATCTGCCGATTTAAGGTATTAGGCCCATTAAAGCCATAATTATTATACAATTTCGCTGAAATTTTGGACAGTGACTTGTGTTAAGGCCCCCGACATCCTTGGTTCACATCGGTCCAGATTTGGATACAGCTGCCATATAGACCGATGTCTCGATTTAAGGTCTAGGTCCCATAAAAGGCGTAATTGTTGTCCGCAATCCGGGATATTGAGTTGTGTTAGGGCTCTCGACATCTTTGTTTAAGTTGGCCTAGATCGGTCCAGATTTCGATTTGGCTGCCATATAGACCAATCTTGTGATTAAGGTTCCTGGGCGTATTTATTGTCGGATTTCGCTTAAGTTTTGGACATGGAGTTATGTTAGGGCCTTTGACATCTTTGTTCAAGTTGGCCCTGATCGGTTCAGATTTAAATATAGCTGCCATATAGACCAATCTCTCGATTTAAGGTCTTAGGCTTATAATAGGCTCATTTATTGTTCGATTTCGCTGAAATTTGGAACAACTGTATGTGTTAAGCCCCTCGATATTCCAGTTCATGTAGCTGCCGTATATACCGAATTCCCAATTTAAGGTTTTAGGCCCATTAAAGGTGAATTAATTATCCAATTTGTTAGGCTCCTCGACATTCGTACCGAACATATTCAAGATCGGTTTATGTGTGGATATAGCAGTCATATGCAACGATCTCCCGATTAAAGTTCTTGGGATCTAGAAAGCACGTTGCTCGATTTCGATGAAATTTGATACAGTGGACTGTCTTAGACTCTTCGACGTTCATAATAAATAAGACCGAGATCGGTCTATATTTAGATAAAGCTGCTATTTAAACCAATAACCCGATTTATGTTCTAAGGCCCATAAAGATGCATTTTTATACCCTTCATCACTACTGTGGTACAGGGTATTATTTAACCGGTGAAGTTGGTACACAAATTTGTGTTAGACCTTTACATAGCCTTCCTGAAAATGGTGGAGATCGGATATTTTGATATAACTGCTATGGGTTCATAAATGATGTATTTTTCACCCTACTATGACGAAATGTGCTTAATAAATATATTCGAGGTGGTGGTTATCCAAAGTTTGGACCGGCTGAACTTAATGCCTTTTTACTTGTTTTGGCATAAAATAGGAGTGAAAGTTAACGACGGGAATATTCTGAAACCTCCTTATTGCCTCCCCCTTATTCGTATAACCCAAATGTCTGAAGTAATTAACACACACCGCAACACTATAAAACCATCGAAGCGTATGATTGATTTTTAATTACTTAATGATATGTATGTGCCGCCCCTCCAATACCCCATACTAAAGCCACATTCAGAGTATTATTGCTCTAGCACGATAAGATATCTCCCACAATTAACGATAAGCCACATGGCTTAAATGTCAGAAATTGTTCATTTATATGTTCCTAATTTTCATTTAAGAAGCAGCAAAAAGGCCAAACGACATACGATTATCGAATCTATGGAATAACATTTCTTCAAATGATGACAGTTAAATGCTATCTAAAATCTCATAACGGTGGGGAGGTGGACCTGGTGTCTGCTCCTTTTAGCAATGAGCTAGAGTAGCAACAGAACAGTTTAACCAATTTATACATTCGATATAAATTTATATGAATGTGTGTCGTCGAGAGTTGTTAAGTAAACCTAAACGCTTGTTTGGTTGTATTGAAACAACAGAAAATTGTTATTTAATAAAAAAATAGAATAAAACTCTATGTGATATGCCTCTAAGTGGGTTCACAAACTCTGAGAAGCTTTCAGGAAACGAGAAAAGTTTTTCAACATTAAAAGAAACCAATGAAAGCACGCAGACAGGCAATCAGATGGAAGAAGAGTATAGAAACAGACAGATGGACGGACAAATTGTTGGATAGACTAACTATCCCTGCCAGTATGAACTAAACAAAGTAGTACAAGTTTCAACTTATCGAAGTATTCCCCTAAGCATAGTTAGTCATGAAATCAAATGCCAACACATATTCTCATACATTCCTATATGTAAACATATACATATGTATGTACAAGTATGTCTGTAATTCAATGAATATTGTGAACAATGGACTTAAGTCCATGCATACTCTTGCACGGAAGGATATCCATATCGACTAAAGCGTAGACATGGCAAAGACTTGCAAATAGTTTTAAATATGTCAACAACAACTGAACGGCGACTGCATCAAGGACGTGAAAACCAGAAGGAAGCTACATTCTGCAACTTAAATATATAAATATACATATAAACTATTATATATGCATGTAATAGAAATTTTTATAATCAAGACAAACACCAGATAAATTTTGTACTTTTTAATCGGAATGTGCTCGTGTGAGTTGAAAAGCACACTGACAAATGTCCTGATCCCATATTTTAAACTACACAGCAAATTTGCTCATACAACTATATATGGTTGACTTCCTCACAGTAGCCTCTCACACATTTTGCAGATGAAAGCTGTAAATCTTTTTAATATATGAGATATGGCCGTTAGCAGATTTTTTTTTAAGAATATAGACTTTAAGTGTGTTTAAATACGATAGCATGCGAAAGTGTTAATGGCAATGGAAGTAATTGTTTTGGGTTTGCCATTGGTACATCGAACCATATCCTCGTTGTTTTTGCTGTTTCAAAAAAGGCTTTTAAATCTAAGCTAGAATACATTAGGAAAAGCAAGTAAAATTGCCGTGGGCCGAAAAATTTCAGCCAAATCAGAATGCACTCAAGAATTCAAATCGGGGGGTATCAAATCGGTACATATCAGCACATGTACCGATTTGAACCATACTTGTCTAATATGGAAGTCATAACAAAATGCCATGTGCAAAATTTCCCCAATACAACTGAAATAGCGCCTATATAAACCGATTTCCCGATTTGACTTCTTCAGCACTTACAAGCCGCAATTTTTGTCCGAATTGGAATTGAAATTTTGTTCGTAGTAATCTGTTACGACTTCCAACAACTGTGTGCGATCCAAATCGGTCTATAACCTGATATAGCTCCCATATAATCCGATCTCCCGTTTTGAGCCCTTACAAGCCTTAATTTTTGTCCGATTTGGTTGAAGTTTTGTACGTAGTAATCTGTTATGACTTCCAACAACTGTGTACGGTCCAAATCGGTCTATAACCTGATATAGCTCCCATATAAACCGATCTTCCGATTTGATTTCTTGAACCCTTACAAGCCGCAATTTTGTCCGATTTGTCTGAAGTTGAGCATGTAGTGTTTTGTTGTGACTTCCAACAACTGTACCAAGTACGGTAAAATTGATCTATAACCTGATATTGCTCCCGTGTTAACCGTTCTCCCGATCATCCTTGTTCGGTTCCTAGAAGCTTTAATTTTTTCTGATTTCACAAAAGTTTGGAATGTACAATAAAATAGTGTTCTTTAACTAAATTTATTTCGTATTAAATTTTAGCAGAATCCATGGTGGTGGGTTCCCAATATTTTAGCCCGGCCGAACTTACCACGCTTTTACTTGTTACCAGCTTTTTTATGTTTTCTCCCACTGTGCGTCTGTTCTAGTGAGCGACAGCAGAGCGGTAGACAGTCCTATTTCTTCAGAGTACACCTAGTTGTTTGGAACCATCCGTAAAGAAGTCTATGTAACTTCTATTACCAGGGATATCGTAGTTTCAATAGATTCTATCAGGTATAGTGGTACAGTATTTTTTTTATCAAAAAGAAAAAGATCTCTAAGTCTCACAGGAGTGATCACAGCAATTTGTCTGGCCACGATGTCCAGAGGCAGAAGGTGTAACATCAAATTCAGTGCATCAGATGGTGTCGTCCTCAGTGCGTCAGCGATGCACAAAGAAGCTATCCTTTGGATCTGAACAGTAGGTGGACTTTTGAAACGCTGATCAAATTTTTGCCCACTTTTGCCAATGGTTCTCTTGCAGGTATATATAGAAGAAGCGTTCAATTTCCTTCGCAGCAAATTCCCAGGTATTTTGCGCTTTCGACAAATAGAACATTCTTGCAAGGAGCAAGGAGACAGGGGCAACCGTGCTACTTTTTGACTAGATCCTACTGATGAGTTTGTTGTGGTACCAAATGAAATCGCGATCTAGGAAACCAGTCAAATGCTATTCCAAAGCTAAAACACATTTTCAGCCATACTTTCATAAAGGTTTTTAGTTTTGCTTTGCATATCTAGGTGCATATTTACCCAATAAATAACCGATAAATTTCTACCCATAGGGTATTATTGGAGAATTTACTGTGTAAATACCCAACAAATAACCAATGTGTGGACATTTATTGAGTACTTTTTGTGTGGATGCACATCTCCATCCAAGAGGCGTTGACATTAACATGTCATTTCTATTTTCATGCCAATTGTAAATTTGTCTATGAACTTTCCATTTAGGAATAGGCAGGGACAAACTTCTGACATAACAATGCGTGCTGTCCGATTTAAGTTTAAGCTCAATGATAAGGGACCTCCTTTTTAATGGCCTAATCCGAACGCAATGCGACTCCTCTTTGAGGAGTGGTTTTTCCATTCTCATAGGGTCGTGGATACTCGACCCTGTCTCGTCTCAGCGCTCGTTCACAGTAATTGCCTTTTTCAAATCAAATTTTATTCCTTATACGCTTTGCAGTACGTAGTGTTAATAAAATCAATATATTAACTAATACACCAGCCTGTCCTATTTTCTCGCAATTATTTATAATCCTTAATTAAGATATTTCTTTTAGAATTTGACGTGATCGAAGTTTACGTGACTTCCATAATGTGGTGCGAAGATTCTGTTTCAATCAGCCACATATTGTTAAGATGTAACAACAAAAACTTACTCACCTATATATTGTATGTATGCATGCACAACTACCTTTAGTATGTATTTGAGTTTAATAGTAAATTATATACAAACACAGTGTAATCCATCAGTAATCATGGGCTTGGAAATAACATAGTTTTAACTTAATTATACACGAAATAATACCACAGAGACAATAGCTACTGCAATAACAACAGCATCAACAACAACAACATGACTACTAACAACAATTACAAAATATCTCCAAGAACTAAAGCAACAATAACAATTTATGCTACATGTGCATATGTACATTCAACATGATTGTGTCTGCCCATCTACCTACTTGCAAAATATAAATATCCCTAGGGGGAGTTGCTCTGCTGATGTTGATGTGTTATTAAGACTACAATTTACAAATTGTTGAAATTTTAAGTGCAGAATGTTGTGAAACGCCATCGAATAGTTGGTTAGTTGATGCACATGCAACTGTGCCAACTCATGTAGAGACAGTGAGAGAGAGAGAGAGAGAGAGAGAGAGGAGAGGGCGAGTGAGAATATTAATGGGATTCTTAAGTAAACGTGAATTTATTTAAAAATTCAAATTATTCTAGATATATGAAGGCTATTGATTTAAGCAAATTAATTGCCAATGATTCTAGTATAGTAGGTGTAGTTGCATCGGCTTAGGTGTTTAAAATGGCCCACGTGCATTTGTGGTTTCAACTGGCGTATAAGTAACCTTAACTAGTGTGCTTGGAATTGTTACGCTCCCTTTACCCACTCTTATTATATACCAGCCCAACAGGCATGGGAATCTTTGTAGTGCTTAATAAGTACACATTTAGATTAGAGCGCCTTTTAAAATATACAAAGGAAGATTCTTTGAATATTTTCAAAGGCAGATTTATGTTATCAGGGAAAGTAGTGAAGATGGACTTGATGGAAAATTGAGGTCTTTAAAATTTCAAAAATTAATCAAATATTATAAGCAGAATATTTGTAAAGCTTTGGAATTAAACATGCCTACACAAGAAATGTTCAAAATGGTGTATAGCTAATAATCTTGAGTATTTCAAGTGTAATCATCTTTCACTTATACAAGTGGTTGTACGGAAAGTAAGTTTTGGATTTTATCAATAAATAAAAGATTAAAAACGTGTACCTACGAATGCTTACAGAAGACAAATAATCCTGCAATTATTTGCATGCAAATGCACCTACACGTATTACTCGCAATACGCCTACATATATATTTCCTAGTAAGTAACTTAAAGCAGATTAAATTTAAACTCAATGAAGACGCCCTGTTTTGTATGAACGAGCAGCAGATCGACGCCACTTGTGGAGAGGTAGCGGCAGCAATAATGAGAAAAACTTTTTCAGTTTTCGTTAGAATATGAGTCCTATGTTTTGTGGAAAGTTTCTTGTTTTCTTCAAGTAGTTTGGAATTGAAGATGTTGTGAACAGATTTCGGTCAAATTAGAACAGGTTATGACTGCTAATTCGGTGGGGCTAAACCTTAGGAAGCCACCACTATAGATACAACATAGCAACCATTTGCTCATATCAACTCAGTCTATATCCTGACAAGTATAAAGGACTTAAGTCCGGTAAAGATTGACTGGAAAGGGCCAGAATGGCAACTCTTCAAGACACCCATTGGCAAAAGTTGATGGCTTGAAACGTGTATCATGCACATACTGTATGATACAGTTGTCAGACCTTTAATGCTGGCGCCATGACAGTGTACCCAAATTAAAAACGTAAAAGGACCCTAATTGCTAAAGTGCTTTTTCATTACGAAAAACGATCCCAAAACAAATGCACCCCAAAAATAAATGCAGTTTGCGCACCAACTTGGGGTGTAATTTCACCCAACATGCAAATAGACCTTAAAATGTGCGCATGGTCCCCCAAATATTCTATTGTTGTTTACAGTGTATAATTGGGTGTAAATGTTGAAAAAATTGGTGTGTAAATGCCTAAAACAATTATAAATGATTTTAATCAAAATTGAAAGAAGAGTTTGCGAGAAATATATCTTAAAATCACCCAAGAAAAATACACCCAATGGCCTTATCAATTTGGAGCTAACCGGAGAATTAATTATGTATGCTGATGACATATGTGTTTTTTACCCAAAAAATCTGAAGCTGCTGTAAAGTGTTACGTGGAACGACACGCTTCGTTGATATGTGAATATATGCGAGTACTATTCCTTAACGAGTCCACCACTTAGACGTTTTACTTTCTTAATTCGCAATTCAGCCTAATTATTGGTGGAAAAGAATCTGAGGAAGTGAGGACACTTGTAGTCGAATTTAACCAGAGATGAACATATCCGGCATCTAAAATTAAGGATATCGCCAGCTAATCTGGATATAAGACATTCCACGCACAGTCTTTGTCGTGATATTTTCCCATCGGTTATGCCTATATAGTGTAGGTATAAGTTCTAAGTTATATTCTAGGTCTACAAATGCCTTAAAAACATTGGCTACCATACACATGTTTTTATTCGGAATCAATCAAATTTCAATAATCGGAATAATCGGCAGTAAATAGTTATATTGTGCCGTACTCAGACGACAAAACAACATGTTGAGTATGCTGGTTGTCTCGCATTTAATGCCTTACCACAAATTTTTATACCCTACACCCCGTCCAGATTCGACTTAGCTATGTCCGTCTGTCTGTCTGTCCATGTTATCTTGTAATCAAGTTACATGTCGCATTTGTTGTCCGATTGTCGTGAAGATTCGCACAAGTCTTTTTTTTGGTCCAAGGGCATTGATTTTGAAAAATCGGATCAAATTTAAATATTGCTCTCATATATATATCTTTCATCCGATATGGCCTCTGAAGGCCGTAGTCGCTACAATTTTGGTACGATCTGAACGAAATTTTGCATCACATGTTTTGTTTGACGTCCCAATACATTTACACAATTTCATGGGGGCTATATCTAAATCTGATCCGATTTTGATGAAAGTTTGCACACATATTGGAATGTCAACTGAAACAAAACGTGCAAAATTTTCTATAAATCGGACCAAGTATTTCAATAGGCATGCAAAATCAAAGTCTGACTAGATTTTGCCGTAGGTTCTATGTATTAAGAGTAGTACGTGGACTCGGTGGTGTTAGATATTATGCAGTGAGCTCCGCCCTTTCCCTAATTTTCAGAAACGCCAAATCTCGAAGATGGGTGGTGCGATTTAAGCGAAATTTTGTGTGCTCTCATATTGTACCCAAAAAATAAAAATTTGGTATCCAAATTTTGGATAGGGTTGGGGGGCCACCCCACCCTAAAACCTACCAAACATATATTTAGACCAATCACGACAATATGGGACTCAAATGAAAGGAATTTAGGATAAGAAAACGTATATGATATACAATTGTGGGACCAAGTGTTAGGGGGACCACCCCAACCCCTAAAACACCCCTAAATCGGACATATTTACCGACCATGGGAATATGGGACTCAAATGAAAGGTATTTGCATGTAGAATACGAATCTAATATCCAAATGTGGGACCACGTTTCTGGGTGTCCACCCCCTCCCCAAAACACCCCCCAAACAGGACTTATTTACTGACCATGGGAATATGGGGCTTACATAAAAGGTAGTTGAGTGTAGAATTCGATTCTAATATCCAAATAGGGGACCAAGTGTTTGGGGGCCGCTTTTCCCCAATAACATCCCCCAAAGGGAACAAATTTACGACCATAGCAATATGGTGCTCGAATGAAAGGACATATTGGACATATTTGCTAGCTTCTACAATAAGGAGTTTAAATGAGATTAGAAAACGAATTTTATATCCAATTTTGGGGCCAATGGCAATATGGGGTTCAAATAAATGATATATAGATAAAGGGTGATTTTTTTGAGGTTAGGATTTTCATGCATTAGTATTTGACAGATCACCTGGGATTTCAGACATGGTGTCAAAGAGAAAGATGCTCAGTATGCTTTGACATTTCATCATGAATAGACTTACTAACGAGCCACGCTTGCAAATCATTGAATTTTATTACCAAAATCAGTGTTCGGTTCGAAATGTGTTCATTCACCGTAACGTTGCGTCCAACAGCATCTTTGAAAAACTACGGTCCAATGATTCCACCAGCGTACAAACCACACCAAACAGTGCATTTTTCGGGATGCATGGGCAGTTCTTGAACGGCTTCTGGTTGCTCTTCACTCCAAATGCGGCAATTTTGCTTATTTACGTAGCCATTCAACCAGAAATGAGCCTCATCGCTGAACAAAATTTGTCAAAATTTGAACACATTTCGAACCGAACACTGATTTTGGTAATAAAATTCAATGATTTGCAAGCGTTGCTCGTTAGTAAGTCTATTCGTGATGAAATGTCAAAGCATACTGAGCATCTTTCTCTTTGACACCATGTCTGAAATCCCACGTGATCTGTCAAATACTAATGCATGAAAATCCTAACCTCAAAAAAATCACCCTTTATATGAGAATAGAGCACCTTACTGATATATTTTCGGGCTTAGTATTTGGAGGACCACCCAATCCCCAAAACACCCCTAAATCGTTCATATTTACCGACCATGTCAATGTGGAGCTTAAATTAAAGGTATTTGGGGGGCCAGCAGGAATTGATACCCACTTTCGGAACCAATTTTTTGGGGGTCTACCCCTTTTCCCAAAATACCCCAGAAACAGCTATTTTTTACTGCCGATCGCAATATGGGGCTCAAGTAAAGGTATTTGGGAGTGGAATACGAATTTGATATCCAAATATAGGCCCAAGTATTTAGGGCATCACTTCTCCTTCTCCAAAACACCCCCAAAGGGTAAAAATTTTTCGACTATGCCAATATGTTTAGAGCCACAGGTATTTGAGATTAGAAAACGAATTTGATAACCTTTTTTGGAGCCATGTGTTTGGGGGACGCCTCATCGTGTACACTCCCCTAAACCAATGGCAATATGGGGTTTAAATAAATGGTTTTTAAAAAAGAGCACGATGCAGATATTTTTCAGGGCCAAGTGCCTGGGGGACCACCTCAGCCCCGAAAATACCCGTATATCAGATATCATGAAAATATCGGGCTGAAATAAAGTATATTAAGAATGGAGTAGACATTACCTCCAAACTTAAATTCGTAGACCAATAAAGATTATATGGGATCCAGATATTAATAAACTGTTAGTCAAGTTAGCATGCTATTTCACTAAAAGATCTTTGAAAATAAATATTCCAAGGAAACGTTTGTTCCATATAAAGTAAAGGGATCCAGATAAAGGCGCTTGTATTGATAAACTATTAGTGAAGTTAGCATGGTATTTCACTAAAAGATCTTCGAAAATAAATATTCCAAGGAAACTTTTGTTCCATATAAAGTAAAGGATATCAGATTTGTATTCTACTCGCAAATACCTTTCATTTGAGTCCCATATTGCCATGGTCAGTAAATATGTTCGAATTAGGGGTATTTTGGCGCTTAGGGTGGTCCCCCTAGCACTAGGTCCAACAGTTGGATATCAGATACGTTTTCTTATCCTAAATACCTTTCATTTGAGTCCCACATTGTCGTGAGTGGCCTAAATATATGTTTGGTAGGTTTTAGGGTGGGGCAGCCTCCCTAGGTACCCCATTCGAAATTTGAATACCAAATTTTTATTTTTAGGGTACTATATGAGAGCACACAAAATTTCGATTTAATCGTACAACCCATCTCCGAGATCTGGCGTTTCTGAATATTAGGGTAAGGGGGAGGGTCCGCCCCACACCCCCCCCCCCCTTCAGATTAAAAAAATTTAGTACCCCATTTTCGCCACTGGGTCATTATGCACCATCTGTGAAAATTTCAAGAAAATCGGTTTAGCCTTTTCTGAGAACACACAAACATACAAACAACAAACACAAATTGATTTTTATACCCTTCATAATTATATATACTTCAATAATTTCGTCATTCTGTTTATAACTACTCGAAATATTCGTCTGAGACCCCATAAAGTATATATATTCTTGATCGTCGCGTCATTTTATGTCGATCTAGCCAGGTCCGTCCGTCCATCCGTCCGTCTGCCCGTTCGTTCGTCTGCCCGTCCGTCCGTCCGCCTGTGTGTCGAAAGCACGCTAACTTCCGAAGGAATAAAGCTAGCCGCTTGAAATTTTGTACAAATATTTCTTATTTATGTAGGTCGGTTGGTATTGTAAATGGGCCATAGCGGTTCATGTTTTGATATAGCTGCCATATAAACCGATCTTGGGTCTTGACTTCTTCAGCCTCTTCTTATCCGATTTGAATGATTTAGCACGATGTATTTTGTTATGATATCCAACAACTGCGCCAAATATGGTTCGAATCGGTCCATAACCTGATATAGCTGCCATATAAACCGATCTTGTGTCTTGACTTCTTGAGCCTTTGGAGGGCGCAATTCTTATCCGATTTGAATGAATTTTTGCACGAAATATTTTGTTATGATATCCAACAACTGTGCTAAGTATGGTTCAAATCGGTTCATAACCTGATATAGCTGTCATATAAACAGATCTGGGGACTAGACTTCTTGAGCTTCTAGAGGGCTCAATTCCTATCCGATTTGGCTGAAATTTTGCACGACGGATCCTCTCATGACCATCAACATACGTGTGTATTATGGTCCGAATCGGTCTATAGCCCGATACAGCTCCCATATAAATCGATCTCTCTATTTTACTTTTTGAGCCCCCAAAGGGCGCAATTCTTATTCGAATTGACTGACATTTTACACAGGTCTCCAACATATAATTTAATTGTAGTCCAAACCGGACCACATCTTGATATCGCTCTAATCGCATAGCAAATCTTTTCTTATATCTTGTTTTGCCTAAGAAGAGATGCCGGCGGAAGAGATGACATCCGTGCCATGCATCCGCGTCAATTATGATCCGAGTCAGTCTATATACAAACATAGGCCCCTTTAAATACCGATACCCTGATATGATTTTTGGTGACCATTGAAGCCACAAATAATTGCTGATTTGATTGTTGCAAAATAATATATATACGAACTGAGTTGATAAAGGTAAAATTTTAATGGAAACCAAGGTGATGTGTAGTCAAGATTCGTTCGGCCCGATCGAACTTTGTTTTTACTTGTTTGACTTCAAAATGAAAATCGAACCACAAAATGCCTTTGTAAATGGTAAAATACGAAGCCAAAGTGCAGCTAAAACTCCAAAAAAAGAAAATTAGAGGTGAAGCACCCCTGAAACCAGAAGAGATATTGTAGATTTCAAGCTAACATATTTGAGGGGATTTTTGAACACTATGCAAGAAAAAAACAAGTAAAAGCGTGCTAAGTTCGGCCGGGCCGAATCTTATATACCCTCCACCATGGATTGCATTTGTTGAGTTGTTTTCCCGGCATCTCTTCTTAGGCTAAAAAGGATATAAGAAAATAGTTGCTCTGCTATTAAAACGATATCAAGATATGGTCCGGTTCGGACCACAATTAAATTATATGTTGGAGACCTGCCAAGCCAATTCGTATAAGAATTGCGCCCATTGGGGCTCACGAAGTAAAATAGAGAGAACGATTTATATGGGATCTGTATCGGGCTATAGACCGATTCAGAACATAATAAACACGTTTGTTGATGGTCATGAGAGGATCCGTCGTAAAAAATTTCAGGCATATCGGATTAAATTGCGACCTCTAGGGGTCAAGAAGTCAAGATTCCAGATCGGTTTATATGGCTGCTATATCAGGTTATGAACCGATTTGAACCTTATTTGACACAGTTGTTGAAAGTAAAAATGAAATACGTCATGCAAAATTTCAGCCACATCGGATAGGAATTGCGGCCTCTAGAAGCTGAAGAAGTCAAATCCCCAGATCTGTTTATATGACAGCTATATCAGGTTATGGACCGATTTCAACCATACTTGGCACAGTTGTTGGATATCTTGACGAAATACTTCGTGCAAAAACTCATTCAAATCGGATAAGGATTGTGCCCTCTAGAGGCTCAAGAAGTCAAGACCCAAGATCGGTTTATATGGCAGCTATATCAGGTTATGGACCAGTTTAAACCATACTTGGCGCAATTGTTGGGTATCATAACAAAACACGTCGTGCGAAATAACATTCCAATCGGATAAGAATTGCGCACTCTAGAGGCTCAAGAAGTCAAGACCCAAGATCGGTTTATATGGCAGCTATATCAGGTTATGGACCGATTTGAACCATACTTGGCACAGTTGTTGGATATCATAACAGAACACGTCGTGCAAAATGTCATTCCAATCGGATAAGAATTGCGCACGCTAGAGGCTCAAGAAATCAAGACCCAAGATCGGTTTATATGGCAGCTATATCAGGTTATGAACCGATTTGAACCATACTTGGCACAGTTGTTGGATATCATAACAAAACACGTCGTGAAAAATTCTGATCGGATAAGAATTGCGCACTCTAGAGGCTCAAGAAGTTAAGACCCTAGATCGGTTTATATGGCAGCTATATCATAACATGGACCGATATGGCCCATTTACAATACCAACCGACCTACGCTAATAAGAAGTATTTGTGCAAAATTTCAAGCGGCTAGCTTTGCTCCTTCGGAAGTTAGCGTGCTTTCGACAGACAGACGGACGGACGGACATGGCTAGATCGACATAAAATGTCGCGACGATCAAGAATATATATACTTTATGGGGTCTCAGACGAATATTTCGAGTAGTTACAAACAGAATGACGAAATTAGTATACCCCCCATCTTATGGTGGAGGGTATAAAAAAACAACGGAAGTCGGATCACAAATTTTCAAAATGCCATGGTGACAAATTTCAAGGGACCTGCCAGGAGGCGGCGGATGGTATGACTGCAGACATGTGTTAAAGCATTTGGAAGGCTGTAACGAGTCAAGTAGTGCTTCTGAAATCGCCTGATCGATTGAGGAGCAATCCAAGATCGTATCGGAACATCACTTTTCTCCCAATGCTTGCAATGGTATTGGAGAGGATAGTTGTGAAAAGATTTAGGGAGGGCTATGAGGAGGGTACGTGCGAGTGCGGCTTTCGAGAAGAAAAGAGCACTTGTGGATGACCGGCTCCATGTGCAGAACTGTGTAAGCGAGTCGAAATTCATATATATCCTTGGCATATTTGTCGATTTCAACAGCGCGTTTGATTACCTTTCAGGGCGTAGTGGATTGACGCGATTATCAAAAACTTTCTCTCTGGCGTAGCCACTTCTGTGATACAAAAGCTTGCGAGGCTGGTGCTAGCGATACGGTTTGGAAGAATAATGGTCGGCTGCGCTTAGGGGTTCGTTTGTGCTCCAAATGCAATCTTCTGAGAATCATCTGTTGAAACGTCTCGCTGGGACCTTTAGAATCAGTGCATATGCGGAAGTTGAAGAAAATTCCAGACTTGCACTGGGCATTATGCGCGAATAGAGCGATCGTATTGGAGTTTACGTCACATAGTGTTGCTCATCATACATTATTTGCACAAAAATAGTCAGAGTTAAGATAGAATTAAATATTGCACAGATGTATATTTGAGTGTAATATAGAAAAAGTGGAATATGGTCGAAATTGGTCTATATCCTGATATACAATAGCTCCCATATAAACCGATCTCCCGAATTAACTTCTTGACTTCCGGAGTAATAATAAGATTCGGTTGAAATTTTGCACGATGACCTTTGTTACTAGTCTTAGCAACTACCACAAGTATAGGTTTACATGGCAGCTGTATCAGGTAATGAACCGATTCAGACCATACTTAACACAATTGTTGGAAGTCATATCAAAACGACGTCTGCCATTTCAGCCAAATGGGATAGGAATTGCATCCTCAAGAAGTATAATCGGTTTATATGACAGGTATGGACTGATTTAGATAATACTTGGTACTGGTGTTGGCACTCATACCAAACTACCAGGTGTAAATTTTCAGTTATATTGTATCAGAATTGCGCCCTCTAGAAGTTAAGTTCAAAGATCGGCTTATGTAGCAGCTAATCAAAACATTGACCGATTTGGCCCATTTACAATACCTACACTAATAAGTAGTATTTGTGGAAATTTTTAAGCGTCGAGCATTACTCCTTCGAAAGTAGGCGTGCTTTTTACAGACAGACGGACTGATATGATTAGTTCGACTTAAAATGTCATGACGATCAAGAATATATACACCTTATTGGGTCTTAGATGAAAAAATTAGCATACCCCCATCCTATGTTGGAGGGTATAGAAAAAGTATTTTCATTGCGTCTATTGCTAAAACTTGTTTAAAAACGTATACATTTTCTTTTAGTTTTGTAAAGAGGATATATTGTAGATACGTTTTAAGACAATACATTCTGGATTTTTTCTAGAAATGATGTAAAGGGTGATTTTTTTGAGGTTAGGATTTTCATGCATTAGTATTTGACAGATCACGTGGGATTTCAGACATGGTGTCAAAGAGAAAGATGCTCAGTATGCTTTGACATTTCATCATGAATAGACTTACTAACGAGCAACGCTTGCAAATCATTGAATTTTATTACCAAAATCAGTGTTCGGTTCGAAATGTGTTCATTAACCGTTCAGCGATGAGGCTCATTTCTGGTTGAATGGCTACGTAAATAAGCAAAATTGCCGCATTTGGAGTGAAGAGCAACCAGAAGCCGTTCAAGAACTGCCCATGCATCCCGAAAAATGCACTGTTTGGTGTGGTTTGTACGCTGGTGGAATCATTGGACCGTATTTTTTCAAAGATGCTGTTGGACGCAACGTTACGGTGAATGAACACATTTCGAACCGAACACTGATTTTGGTAATAAAATTCAATGATTTGCAAGCGTTGCTCGTTAGTAAGTCTATTCATGATGAAATGTCAATGCATACTGAGCATCTTTCTCTTTGACACCATGTCTGAAATCCCACGTGATCTGTCAAATACTAATGCATGAAAATCCTAACCTCAAAAAAATCACCCTTTATTATCCTTGTTGGCGTATGGACAGTAATTTAATTTAATAGCCATTAATTCATATAAATTTTACGCAACATGGTCGGACATTGTAAAGGTCAACTATGTTTTGCTTTGTTAGTAATTGGCCACACAAAAGTAATGAATATGTATAAAATGTATAATTTTTTATAATTGTTAATTGGTTAATTTATTGTCATGAATTACTTGCAACCATGTGTCAATATCAATAATAATTATGCGTCATTTTGTGTTATCAATATTAATATTAATTACCATACCTAAGGTGTGCGATGGTGAGATGTTCTAGGCTATTATGCAATAACGCGAAGATTTATAAATGCAATTACGAGCAAAGGATCATTGTAAATATAATCATTGCCAAAACAGGTATTATCTGACTAATAGTGAACAAAAGGACAAGGGAATATGAAAGGAATTAAGAGGATAATGAGGCCTCCTGAAAGAATGGAGAAGTAAATCATCTTGCAAATAGATTTGTTGCAATATTAGACAACATTTGTATTGAATGGTGGTGAAGAAATACGCACGTCCTGTCTGTTTGAATGTTTTATTAAGAACAAAAACTATGAGAGTAAAATAAAGTAACAAAGAAAGAAAATAAAAAGGAACCAATTCAGAGTTATAAATATTCGCATCGAAACAACAGTCGCATACCTTGGTACTTAAACATAATGGTACATAATTGGTTTCCAATACTCCTCCTCAATGCAAATATTTGGTAACAAAAAACATTTAATTCAATTTAACATTTAGTTACTTAAGCCTAATAAAGTTGTAAATTTTTCATAGTTTGTTTTTCGTTAGTACATCTGCTTTCATATAAGATGTGTTACAATACTTTAATTTAATTTGCTTATTCTTATAGAAATACCTTATATCTATATGTTTGCTACGTGCATGATAAACAGGGTTTTTAACTAATTCCAATGCGCCCTGATTATCGCTCTGTATCTCAATTACATTCTCGTGGTGTATTTTTATTTCATTGAGAAGCTTACTTATACATGTTACCTCCTTAGCGGCCGGCGAGAGTGCCATGTATTCCGCCTCTGTGCTAGATAAAGCTACTGATTTTTGCCTTCTACTCTCCCAAGAAATTGCTCCTCCTGCCAAAATATGTCTGCAGATGTTGTAAGTTTTAATGCTTACCGGACCATGTCATTGAACTGAGAAATAATGATAATCATCACATCCAATTGCTTCTAATTCTGTTCTTGGATAAAAATAAGAAATCATTATTTGAATAGGAAAAGTTATCACTTAGGGAATTTAACAGAAAGTTTTATATAAATCCCGTTTACTCTTCCTAATTCGAATTGAAAAAGTGATTAAAATAGTTTCAACTATTTACTTGTACTTGCACTGAAAATGTTTATGCCCGTTTACTTCCGCGATCAAAAATGAATTAAAATTATTTTGAAGCTGAAGCAGAATAGGTCTATGTTTATTTTATAATTTTTTCTTTCAAATATTTCGAAACTAACTTGATTTTTAACATATTGTTTCACTTTCTTTCTCGAAAAATAAAGGTTGCCATTGGTATAAACATTTTAGTTATTTAATGTAAAATAAACAATTTTGTATTGGCAGTTTGTAGACGGGTTATATATTAGTTATATTATCTTTTTATTAGCGTTTAACTATTTTCTTAAAATAGGTAATGAAAAGGTGCAAACCTTTTCATATTTTAAATACACAAGAACTCGTCTGCAAAAAACTTGTTCTGACTAAATGAGTTATTACCATTACAATGAGTTATTACAATTACATTATGTGAATTGTTTTCTAAAATGTCCTAAAATTAATACAAAGTCTCAGAGGAATTCGAATTCCTTTCTATTAACATATTATTTAGTATAAGCTGATCTCCACTTGCCCATTTTAAGCCCAAACATAATATTTTGCAACAATAACCTTAATAGGTACATTGTCCATTTTTCGTTCCACATTGTTTACATTTTTGAATTAAAGCTGACTAATTTTAAGCGATTACACAATACAGATAAATCGTTTATCTATTCTAATATAATAGTGATAATTGGTAAAAGATAACCAATAATAATTGTCGAGGGATCTTTAAAAATATGGCATATTCTTCTGGCGATGCATAATTGAGTTGTTGTCGATATTAACACGTTTTAAAGAATCTCGTCACAACGTTTCAGCTTTTAAATGATAGGCAACTGCACGTCAACAATATTAGTTCAGGTAGTTGCCGATTCACAGCACAGGTCGTCAAAATGTGGCTTCTTTACGACACTAATTATCTCAAAACACCACAAAGTTCAGACACCAACCCGATAGAAAAACCTTTGGAATCCCGGATTGGACAATTCAAAATTTCATCTAAGTCAACCCTTAAACAAGTGCTGCAGGAATAATGGGACAAAATCACTCCAGAAATGTGTCGATTAGGAAAACGATACCCAGAAGAATAGATAGATACCTGTACCAATAACGATTACCATACAAAGTACTAAATAAAATCAACATATTGTCCAAACTTTGTGATAAATTTACCGACGAATACTTTTCTGAGCAAGATTTGATGTTTTTTTTATTAATTCTTAGAAATAATACAATAAACTAATTTTTTAATGTTTTTGGAACAGTTAGCTTCTATATATACGCTTTTACGCATCTCAATACAAATAGTTTTACGAAAATGGTCATAGCTTTACAACAAATCTAATATATTTTAAGAAAACAAAAAAAACGAATATTTATGTGGGTCACTGTACTAAATGACATATTGGAAACAAATTAAGCTTCGTTTTCAGTATTTTATGCAAATAAATATGCTTAACAAATTAGGAAAAAATTTCAAGTGCATATGACGATCTAATTAAGTAATTTGTAATTACATTAAAAAAATCTTGATATTCCTAGAAAGTTTGTGATATCGCTTAGTTCTGTTTAAAAATCTTTCAAAACAACTACATTTTAAGAAAGTTTTAAGTCATAACTTGTGCCTTTTTCAAGTTACACAAAACTATTTAAATTTAGCAAATTTTATGAAGTAATTTTTTACAAATTTATATTCAACTTAAAAAAGTCTATTTTACGAATTTTTAAACTGAAAACACCGAAACTTTTTTCTAAGTTAATAAAAGCGTTGTCTAGCAAAGAAATGTTGTACCAGTCAAATAGAATTTTGGTTTAGTAAAATTACCGACCAAATTTATGAACAATTTGCAACTAACTAAAGTTGTGTAAAATTTATTTAATACTTGCAATTTTTCCTTGTTTATGTAAAATTTAACCAAATTATATTAAAATTGACTAACTTAATTGGAATAAGTGTTTTAATCAATTTTATGAACCACTATTTTCTGAGTGTATCTTCTAAGGCCTTTGTTGGTGATCTATTTCGCAAAAATGCAGCAGTGTTAACTGCTTCAGCCCAAAGATTTTGCGAAAGACCTCTGTCCACCAGCATGCATCGAGCCATCTCCACCAACGTTTGCTCCATACAAAAACAAATCTCCTACTTTCTTTGCTTTCCTACCTTGCTTATACTTGCGCCGTTGTCGTTGAATTCTACACTGCAGCCGCTATTTACCGCTTTTACAACAGAAATAAAAGTACACTGCTGGCATGGCATATATCAATACATCCTTTAATTTCACATCTATCGCCTTGATGTAAATTTGTCTTCTGCCTTGCGATTGGATTTTGTTGTTGCCTGCTAGCAAAATTTCTTCGAACTGGGTAAACAAACTGCTATCGCAACATTAGTGCGCAGAGGCACCACTATCAACGCACCACATATGTTTTTGTAAATTTACTGCGTTGTGCATTGTAAATGCTCGATTGGGTTGACGATTTGTATCTCTCTTCCACAAATAAAGCATTTCAAATTTGTTTTTCGACTTGTAGTCCCGTTACCATTGCCGTTGTTTTTGTTGGTATTTTTGGTGGCTGTGTTTCGCAACGCAACAACCAAAATATCGTATGACGTACAACTCCCCCTGTAGGGCGACTCCAGTCTCGGCCAATTTCTCCACTATGGACACAAATTTGCACAAGTACTCCTGTACATCTTCCTCATCAGTCATACGCATTTGCAAAAGCTGTTTGAAGAGTGTCACTTTTCAAGCCGGTCCCTTTGACAGCAGTGCCTCGCACTCGACTTTAAGGTTCATCTCAGGTATCCGATCGGCAACCACTTCCCTTCCTTCCAGGTTTTCTATCGTCGCCCCAATTATATCGCGATGGTATAAGCTTCTCCCATCCTCAATCCATTTTCCCATCGCCTGAAGTCTAATAGCCGCAGTGGCTGCCTCACACTTAATCTGTATGTCATTGGGTCAGACATCTAGAATAGTGTCTAGTGCCCTAGATGGTGTGGTCTTCCTCGTGAACAGGCATATATTTCAGTCTTCTCTGGGTTAACATAAACAAAGGAAGAAACTAAAAAGGAACCAATTCAGAGTTGTTAATATTCACATTGAAACGACAGTCGCATAGCTTGGTACTTAAATATAATGGTACCAAATTGCTTTCCAATAATTTGACATATCATGAAGAATGAAGATTTTTTACTTGTATTAAAAAAATACAAAGCTTTCTTAATTGTGTACAGTATAACAGTTTAAGTATAATTCCGTTAACTCTAACTCGACTTTATTCCTTAAAACATTGTTTATTCTCCGTAACCTGATATTGGGCCAACGTCAGATGCTATACTGATATTACAAAAAAATCTTTATCTGATGATTGTTTCAGATTTGAACTCTATCTTCACTACCTTGTCCATGATTACCTTAATGCCAAGCGTATACATATGGGCTTACACCAGTATATACAAAATAAATTAAAAATCCTGCTTCCTTTCATTCAATCCTTTTCCCATATATCTTATTTCAGGCTTCACAAACTGGCTTCTGGAAATTCAATTGGAACTTTGCAATGACATTTTTTAAACTGCTATTTTGTAACCTCTCGTGTTTCATTCCTTTGCATGTTTTCCTTTCTTTTCAAGATTAATGATTCCACTTTCTTACCCACCCGTTTACCTTGATTTTTGCAATGCCAACATTACGGAAATCATTATTTTTCTTACTTGGAATTCGATTCGTTTTTATGTTCCAGCAACTAGCTTGTACATAAAAACACCAACCATTTATTATTGTGTCAAGTAAAAAAAAAAAATATTTGTAGTTTTTCATTTAGCAAATGTTTACCGGTATGTTAACCCTCATGCTAACATACTAAGGAAAATTATAAAGTGTGATGGTTTTAAGCGAACATATATGGACAAATTTGAATTTGTCCTTTAACTTATTTATTATTTATATTATATTTATTTATATTATATTTATCGTAGAACAAATTGAATTATGATGTGAGTTATTCTGAATTGTTTAAAGTATAAGATATTACATGAAATCCCTTAGTACTAAGTTGTAATAAAGGGTGATTTTTTTGAGGTTAGGATTTTCATGCATTAGTATTTGACAGATCACGTGGGATTTCAGACATGGTGTCAAAGAGAAAGATGCTCAGTATGCTTTGACATTTCATCATGAATAGACTTACTAACGAGCAACGCTTGCAAATCATTGAATTTTATTACCAAAATCAGTGTTCGGTTCGAAATGTGTTCAAATTTTGACAAATTTTGTTCAGCGATGAGGCTCATGTCTGGTTGAATGGCTACGTAAATAAGCAAAATTGCCGCATTTGGAGTGAAGAGCAACCAGAAGCCGTTCAAGAACTGCCCATGCATCCCGAAAAATGCACTGTTTGGTGTGGTTTGTACGCTGGTGGAATCATTGGACCGTATTTTTTCAAAGATGCTGTTGGACGCAACGTTACGGTGAATGAACACATTTCGAACCGAACACTGATTTTGGTAATAAAATTCAATGATTTGCAAGCGTTGCTCGTTAGTAAGTCTATTCATGATGAAATGTCAAAGCATACTGAGCATCTTTCTCTTTGACACCATGTCTGAAATCCCACGTGATCTGTCAAATACTAATGCATGAAAATCCTAACCTCAAAAAAATCACCCTTTAGATATTAAGATTATTTTGAATTATCCGTTGTTAAACTTTAGTACTTGTACTTGCCACTTTCCTTGTTTTAGAACTACAATACTTCACTTACAACCGCAGGCAAGGTGACCTCTTTTTCCCAATAAACCCTAGCCGTTGTATATCTCACCCGATTCTGCTTCTGATCGGTGATTCTTATTATTTTCACCTTTTCTTTTTGGCTACCACGATTCCTACTTGACTTATTATTCCTCTCGGTATGAGGAATAATAAGTAAAAGAAAACCTCGCAAATACAGTCCACTTATTCCGCAGAGGGAATTCCGAAAGTGACGTCGCAACTGTAAACTCCACACATCGCTCACTCCACGCACCCCCGCCACATCCAATTAGGTAACCCCACTATTGTGCAATATAAAATGTCACATATATATAATTACATTAAGATGCAGGTAACACACAACAATGTTTCTTACGAAGAATGTATAGAAATTAGCACAGTTTTAACAGTATACAAATTAGCACATTATTCACAAAACTTTATGTAGACTTGAAATAGGTTTATTTGACAGATTTCCTTTATAGTACTGTCCAATAAACCTATTTCTAATTTACATTAAGTTTTGTGACTAAGGCTCTAAGGGTTTGCTCTGGATGGCTTGAATATTGCTGCTTCTCAAGAAATCAAATCTGTCAAACGTGTTTTTTGGGATCATATTTTTGGTCACATTTATGCCGTATTTAAAGCCGAAAACATTGGCCAATTGGTTTATATGGGGCCATTTTAAAGTTTTGATCGAATTACGCCATATATAATGTAGTTGATTAAGCGCATCAGAAAAGTTTTCTTATACTTACAATTCAACCTTAGAAAACCAAAAGAAACTCTTGAGTAAAATTGGTTTTTAATGGCTGTATGCTATCAGACTCACTCAAACGTTTTCGCCCATTGTAATACCACAGAACGTCTATGTTTCAAAAGCCCCAACAACTTGGGAATATTCTTACTTTAATTTACTTTAATTGGCTACGACAGAATATTTGTTCCACTAGCCGAACGTAGAATAGCGTTCCAAGCGCCTCGATCTTCTGCGTTCATTCTAAAATCTCTGACACCAAGTTTCGAGGTGTCTCCCACAACTTGATCTTTCCATCGGGCTTTTGGTCTTCCCGGTTTGTGTGTACCACCGTGTTTGCCTTCAAACGACTTCTTTGCTAAAGCTTCTTCATCCATTCTGACAACATGACCTAGCCAACGCAGCCGTTGTATTTTGATGCGTGTAACTATGCTATCGTCGTCATACAGCTCGTGATTCATACGTCGCCTATATTCTCCGTTAACGCAAACTGGTCCATATATTTTACGAAGAATCTTTCTCTCAAATACTCCAAGCACTTCCTCATCTGCTTTCAAGAATGCCCATGCTTCAGAACCATATAACAGCACGGGTAGTATCAGTGTCTTGTATAGTGTAATCTCTTGCGAATATTCACATTCGCTAAATCAGAAAAGTTCTCAAAGAAATGAGAACTTTCAGTGGAACTCCTTCTGACTACCATTGCGTGACGCACACACCGCAGATGTTCTAAAGCCTCTTTTTCCTAACAGCTTCTGCAGAAGTTGTTACTGGCAACCTGTCATGACGGATGTCTGTTCTAGCCACCGACAGCAAAGCGGTATATCAAGTCTAGATTAGACCACATAATTTTTGAGTGTTCACAACCCCACTTTGTGACCATCAATCATTTGTTGCCCTTCTGGTCGAATCCTATAGACTTGGCTTACATTCCTACCCACAGATTCCAATGTGTAAGATCGTTTCTACAGATCCCTGCGATTTCTCTGTGGCCCGGCACCAGAGAGAGATTTAGTTATGTCCGTTTGTCCATGTTAATTTGTGTACAAACTACAGGCGGAAATTTTGAGCTGATCGTCTTCAAATTTGGCACATCATTTTTTTTTGGTATTGAGACGAAGCCTATTGGAATCGGAAAAAACCGGTTCAGATTTGGATATAGCTGTCATATATATGTTTGTCCGATTTGGACTAATATTGCAATATTGTGGTCATTTGTTAACCTATTCTATCGAAATTTGGCAGAAACGGTTTTTCCTTTTGACTCCCGACATTACTGGTGAAATTCATTGAAATCAGTTCAGATCTAGGTATAGCCTTCATATATTTATATATCGCCCGATTTTCACTACTAGGGCCACTGCGGCGCATTTATTGACCAATCTTCCCAAATTTTTATACAACGCTTTTCTCTACTACTACCACAATATTCAGAAAGTTTTCTCAAAATCGGATCAGATTTAGATATACTTCCCATATGTATGTTCGTCCGATTTTGAGAGATATTGCAATAAAGGGCTCGTTTGTTATCTGATTCTCTCAAAATTTGGCAGGGAAGACTTTCCTATGACTCTTAGTGTTACTGGTGAATTTCATAGAAATCAGTTCAGATTTATGTAGGTTAGGTTTAAAAGAGCGTGCAGGTATTTATCCGCCCCTTGCCACTATGGACATACACCTAAGCCAGTAATCGCCTTGTTGTGCACTCAAAATACTAGAAAAGTAACCTCTGAAAAGAAATTTTAAGTTAGGAATTCCGTGCTACTTACAAAATCCTTAATTGTTTTCAATACCACTCCCTTAAGTTGGTTCATGTCCGGAATTGTGTCCCCACCTAAGTGCAGGTATCTGTTAGACGCAAAAGCCGGGCAATGACATAGGAAATCCTCCAACGATCATCATCTTTCCGCATGCCCTACGCATGTTATCACTTGCCGCACGGATTTTACATAGGTGAGTTCGTAGTTCTATGTGTCCCGTAATGATACCGAGAGCTGTACTGACCTCCTCCAGTAATAGATTCGCCTTCTCACGATCTGAATCTCCCCATAGGATTTTCGTCGTCCTACCGACCGTTTCGCTGATCCACAGGGTTGCATTCGCATTCGTCGCCCACTCCCTTAACATGGACTGCGTCGACTCGAAGGGCTTCGGGTTAACCAAGTTTATTGACTGCAGTTCTCTGGCCTTCTTCGCCAAATCGTCTGCCCTTTCATTTCCCCTTACTCCGTTATGGCCCGGCACCCAAACGATGCGGATCGTCCCATCCTCAGAGAAGGCGCTAATCTCCTTCGTACATTTCAACACTGTCCTTCATCTTTATTGTCCAAACCTATTTGAACATATTTGCTCGAAATTTGATATGGACTGTTCAATAACCCATCTGAAAACATCCGCCTAAATCCACAAAAATTGGTTCAGAATTAGATTAGCTTTGTACTTTGTACTTAAAGGGTTGGTGTAGGGTATTATGCAATCATCACCTGTTGACTTTTGCCAACAACGCTTTCCTCGACAACTACCACAATATCTAAGAAGTTTGGTTGAAATCGGTTCACATTTAAATATATCTCCCATTTATATGTTCCTTCGATTTTGAGTAATATTGCAATAATGTGGTCATATGTTATTTTATTTTTTCAAATTTCGACGCGAAGATTCTCTTATGTTTCTCGACATTACTGGTGAATTTCATATTAATTGGTTCAGATTTAGATATAGCTCTTATATACATATTTCACCCGATTTTCACTTCTAGAGCCACCGCAAGCACATTTACCAATCATTCCAAAATTTTGCAGCAATATCTAAAGAGTTTGCCCGAAATCGGATCAGATTTAGACATAGCTCGCATATATATGTTCGTCCGTCTTCAATAATTGCGTCATTTGTCAAGCCATTTGCTAAAAGTGTCATACGGATTATTTAATAATCCATCTGAAAACCTCCACCGAAGTCCACTAAATCCGGTTCAGAATAAGAAAGAAGTCCCAATTCCACTTATACGGCAGGTGTAGGGTATTATTCTTACTTATTTTTACTTAAATAAGCGGATTTCGTTTTTTATGCTTGTGATGACATATCCCATTTATTTCTGTACCAAACATGACATTTCATCAGTTCCAAAAATTAAAAGTACAATGAAAACCCAAAAACCTATTCCTTTTCTTATTTAGCGAGTTATGTAAAACCATACGAAGGATATTCGACAAAATATTTTCAAATTGTCACCATAGTTACAACGATTGTTACATCCTTTTGACAAAAATCTTGTTCTCAAAAATCACATCATTAATTATTTTCTGTTTAAAAGCAGCGTGCCATAAGCAAATAAGCTCTTATGACACCAACACATGACAATGACTCAACCAAAAAGTTTATGTTTAACTTGGCATTTTCTTAAATTTCCAAAATAGCTACAACCAATCCAGTCACTCTTCCATCTTATCTTTATCTAATCTTTTGAATTATGAGATTTCTATATATATGCTAACATACGTGTTCTATTATCCTTGAAATGCTGAAACCAAAGACAATTTATTATACCCTCCACCATAGGATGGGGATATACTAATTTCGTCATTCTGTTTTTAGCACCTCGAAATATGCGTCAAAGACCCCATAAAGTATATATTCTTGATGGGTCCATGTTTTGATATAGCTGTCATATAAACCAATCTTGGATCTTGATTTCTTCAATTTTTATCCGATTTGACTGAAATTTTGCACGTAGTGTTTTAATATCACTTCTAACAACTGTGCTAAGTATGGTTCAAATCCGTTGATAACCGGTCAAGAACCTGATATAGCTCCCATATAACCCGATCTCCCTATTTGAGTTTTTGAACGCCTGGAAACCTCAAGTTTTGTCCGATTTGGCTGAAATTTTGCACATAGTGTTCTGTTATGACTTCCAATTACTGTATTAAATACGGTCCAAATCTGTCAAGAACATTATAGCTCCCATGCAAATCAGTCCCTCGATCATCCTTGTTAGTTTCCTTAATTTTTGCTGGTTTGACAGAAGTTTGGTATGTATTGGGTTGCCCAAAAAGTAATTGCGGATTTTTTAAAAGAAAGTAAATGCATTTTTAATAAAAGTTAGAATGAACTTTAATCAAATATACTTTTTGTACACTTTTTTTCTAAAGCAAGCTAAAAGTAACAGCTGATAACTGACAGAAGAAAGAATGCAATAACAGAGTCACAAGCTGTGAAAAAATTTGTCAACGCCAACTATATGAAAAATCCGCAATTACTTTTTGGGCAACACAATAGAATAAGATTATGACATTCAACTAAGTTTATCTTGTAAGAATTTTTAGCAGAATCCATGGTGGTGGGTTCCCAAGATTCGGCCCGGCCGAACTTAGCACGCTTTTACTTGTTTATGTTTGCCTGTTACTTGTTGTGATTACTTAAGGCATTTTTTTATACCCTCCACCATAAGATGGGGGGTATACTAATTTCGTCATTCTGATTGTAACTACTCGAAATATTCGTCTGAGACCCCATAAAGTATATATATTCTTGATCGTCGTGAAATTTTATGTCGATCTAGCCATGTCCGTCCGTCTGTCCGTCCGTCCGTCTGTCTGTCGAAAGCACGCTAACTTCCGAAGGAGTAAAGCTAGCCGCTTGAAATTTTGTACAAATACTTCTTATTAGTGAAGGTCGGTTGGTATTGTAAATGGGCCATATCGGTCCATGTTTTTATATAGCTGCCATATAAACCGATCTTGGGTCTTGACTTCTTGAGCCTCTAGAGTGCGCAATTCTTATCCGATTGGGATGAAATTTCTCACGACGTGTTTTGTTATGACGTCCAACAACTGTGCCAAGTATGGTTCAAATCGGATCATAACCTGATATAGCTGCCATATAAACCGATCTGGGATCTTGACTCCTTGAGCCTGGGCCATATCGGTCCATAACCTTATATAGCTGTCATGTAAACCGATCTTGGTTCTTGACTTCTTGAGCCTCTAGAGGGCGCAATTCTAATCCAATTTGAATGAATTTTGGCACGTAGTATTTTGTTATGATATCCAACAACTGTGCCAAATATGGTTCAAATCAGATCATAACCTGATATAGCCCCCATATAAACCGATCTGGGATCTTGACTCCTTGAGCCTCTAGAGGTCGCAATTATTATCCGATTTGCCTGAAATTTTGTACGACGGATTCTCTCATGACCATTAACATACGTGTTTATTATGGTCTGAATTGGTATATAGCCCGATACAGCTCCCATAAAATCGATCTCTCTATTTTACTTCTTGAGCCCACAAATGGCGCAATTCTTATTCGAATTGGCTGACATTTTACACAGGTCTCCGAAATATAATTTAATTGTGGTCCAAACCGGACCACATCTTGATATCGCTCTAATAGCAAAGCAAATCTTTTCTTATATCCTTTTTTTGCCTAAGAAGAGATGCCGGGAAAAGAACTCGACAAATGCGATCCATGGTGGAGGGTATATAAGATTCGGCCCGGCCGAACTTAGCACGCTTTTACTTGTTAAATTTGGTTTCTTCCTTCAAGTCATAGAATATTGAGCATATTTAAAAATAAAATTCTTAAAATATGTCCTTTTGTCTTGCTAACTTACCATTTGTTTTGATTCTGTTGGTATTGTTAAAACATTCACACAAAAACCTATGTGTTCTACCACCAAGATGTGAAGGAATTTTTTTGTTGTCTTTCCTCGGCCACAAAATTGTGTGACACCAATTCCAAGAAGCGAAAAAGCAGCAGCATCAAATAAATTTTTCTACTCGGCTCAGTTTTGACTGCTCTTATTATTCTTGCTATGTTTGTTGTTGCAGAAGCTGTTTGTTCGTTTTGTTTAAGGGAAATTTATTACTGTCGAAATGTGCAAATGTCTGTCTGTCTATCCATTTCTGTATGGACCGCCAAGTGGAGCATTGTTGGTGGACATTGATGACAGCCGCTGTGGTCCTCCTGATGAGCATGCTGCTGCTTGTTCTTGGTACTTGAGCAGTAATTCAATGGCATCCAATGGCATTTCGGGAGTCGTGTTGGTTTCTGAGCATCGTTCAGACTGGTTGTGGCTTGAGCCTTCATAGCTGCGGGTAGTGTGAGTTGAGCATAAATGTTTGAAGATTGTTTTTAATTAAATTGTACAATAAGCATATCTTCTCTAGATATAAATTTATGTTTATGTGTGTATTTATATGCTAATGCATTATTTTAACTTTATTTTTTTTTTAGTAATTATGATTTGTATTTGAACATTTTTAATTAAAAAAATATTTACCAAAATGAAAGAAAAACAAGAAAAGCTGTGCAACCTAATGCTTGAAATATTTGCTTTGTTAACAGATTTGTTTGCATTTTATCAAAAATGTTTTTTAGAACGTTAGAATTTATTGTTTTCTTTTCGCTGTATGATAAGACAAATATAATTTATGACCAAGTTTGGGGTGGACTAGGGGAAAATTAATATTAAAAATTAATTTTGTCGTGTTTGTCTCGTACTAAAGGGCAGATGTGGGCTTTTATTCAATTATTTATCAGTAAAGATGTTAGTGAATGGCAATAATTTTTCTTGAAAGCCAAATATTGTATGGTGCTCAGAAAAATTTGTTTCACCTTAAAAACATGCTGTTGCAAACCAATCAAAATGTAATGTTAAAGGCGATGTGATAGAATACAAAATACGAATTTTTTTAAAATATTTTTTTTTAACTTTTTCAAAAAAAAATCCTCACTGGGCCAAATTTACTCCACATTTTAATTTAAGATTTGTACCTTGTGTTTTGGAGATCACCGTAGCGCAGAGGTTAGCATGTCCGCCAATGACGCTAAACGCCTGGGTTCGAATCCTGGCGAGACCATCAGTAAAAATTTTCAGCAGTGGTTTTCCCCTCCTAATGCTGGCAACATTTGTGAGGTACTACGCCATGTAAAACTTATTTCCAAAGGGGTGTCGCACTGCGGCACGCCGTTCGGACTCGGCTATAAAAAGGAGGCCATTTATCAATGAGCTTAAACTTGGAGCGGACTGCACTCATTGATATGAGAGAAGTTTGCCTCTGTTCTTTAGTGGAATATTCATTGGCAATATTTGCAATTTGCATACCTTGTGTCCAAAAAAAAGTTATTGGGTACCTTTATTAAAACGTTCAACCTACACATCCGTTTGGGGGGTTTTGTTTTTAATTGGATAAAAAGACGTTTGGTTCCAAATATTGATTGGATCTTTGATTTCCCTTCCGGGAGATCGATCTTTACGGCAGCTATATCTAAATATTGCCCGAATGTGGTCGACGAAGGACAACAAAATTCATCGAAATCAGGTGAAAGCTGCTCCATTTATGGGGTGAATACCCTATATCAGGAGATCGGTCTATATGAGAGCTTTATCCGAATATAATCCGATTTGGGCCTCATTCGACCAAAAAGTATAGGGTCTGCCAAAACTCATTGCTTAGAATGCCATCAAAATCCAATGACAAATTCTCTTTTTATGGGCTCAATACTCTTTATCGGGAGATCGGTGTATATGGGAGCTATATCTAAATATAAACATTCAGCAAAAACGTGTAGATGTGTTTCAAAATTCACTGTTTCAAATTTATTGGCGGGAATTTTTATATCAAGAAATCGCTCTATATATCAGCTATATGATACTATCTGGACCACATCCAACAAAAGGGTTTAGAAGTTTCCAAAAGCTCACTGTTTCAAAATTTATCCAAATCTAGTAATAAATGCACCTTTTATGGCCTTATTATCTTATATCGGGAGGTTGGGAGATCGGTTTATATGGCAGCTATATGTATATATTGTGCGATATGCGCTACATTTAAGGTAAGGGTCTACCAAACCGTACTGTGCCAAATTATAGCGAAATCGGATGAAAAATGCGCAATTTTTTGTCTCAAGACTTTAAGCCGGGAGATCTGTCTATATAGCGCCTATATTTAACCATAGTCCGATTTTATGAGATCAGAAAGCCAATTTTTTATACAATAAATCGGAAATTATCAAAAATTGTTTCGATAATGTTTTGTATATTGCCACGATATCTGCAAAATTTAACTCAGCTTTTGTGTAAATATATATAGGTAAAAACCCGGACATTTACCCAATTTACCGTGTAAATACCTTTGGGTATTTATCCCCGGAGGCCATCGTAGCTCAAAGGTTAGCAGGTTCGCCTACGACGCTGAACACCTGTGTTTAAATCCTGGAGAAAACTTAAAAAAAATTTTCAACGGCTGGCAACATTTGTGAGGTACTATGCAATGTAAAAATTTCTCTCCACTGCTGCATGTCGTGCAGACTCGGATATAAAAAGGAGGCCCCTTATCACTGCACTAAAATTTGATTCGGACTACATTCATTCCACGCCAACTTAAGTTGGTTCATGTTTGGTATTGTGTCCCCACATAAGTGCCGGTGTCTGTTAACCGCGAAAGCCGGGCAATCACATATGAAATGGTCCAACGTTTTATTATCTTCCCCACATGCTAGAACGTGCTGCACCTAATTTGCATCAGTGGGCTCGAAGTGTCCGTTATGATACCGATGATAAAACTATACTGACCTCTTCGATGTCGCAGTGTTATTGACGACCTCCTTCTTCTGGCCGTCTCCCAGTGGCTGCCTCACACTTTATCTGTATGTCTATGGGTCGGATATCTAGAATAGTCTCTAGTACCCTAGTGGACATGGCTCTTATCGCTCCGCCTATGCCAAGACAATATGTGCTCTGAACCTGTTGTATTATCCTTGCGTTGCAATTTTTTCCATCGCAGTCCACCAAACTACTTAGGTTGGTACATACGTATTGGTCTAATTACGCTTCTGTAGAGCCTGTGAACTTTGCTCCGATTCAGACCCCATTTCGAGCCTCCGGCCCATCTACATAGTGCTCAACATCTGTGAGCTTTCTCAGTACGCTCCTGAATGTGACACTTCCAATTCAGTTTCCTATCCAAAATCACTTCCAAGTATTTGACCTCGTCAGATATCGAAACCGTTCAGTTGAGGAAACGTGGTGCGTCAAGTTGGCCCACCTTCGCCTTCCGCATGAACCGGCAGATTTCAGTCTTTTCTGGGTTAACATTGAGACGCCTAAATCAAGCCCAGTCGTATGCCATCTGCAAGACGCTTTCGGTACTTTTGCATAGTTGATTCGGATCCTTACCTCTTAGAAGTATTATAACATCGTCTGTATAGCAGACGGGTTAAAATCTCTCCCCAGTCAGTTTCCGTTATAGGTTATTTGTGGTGGTCACCCATAGGAGTGATAAGCCTTCTCGATACGCACCTGGTGGGGATTACGTGGAAAAGGATACCCATATTTGTATACAAAACGTCCCGAGAAATGCGGGTACTCTCGGGGCAGAGATCCCTTCTTGGGGAAACGACGTTCAACCTGATAACTAAATGATACTCACTTCATATATAGCCCTTCGCGACGCTTATACCCTATTGCCAAGCGGCATCGCCAACCACCACCAGTACAGGGAATACCTTTGGTTCCCAACTCTCAAACACTGAAGGAGATTTTAGTTGCCATACACTCAACATAAAACTGCAATGACATAAGACTGTTCCAGGTATTCAGCGAATCTTTGGGAGCACTCCACTTTGCTTCAGAGATCAGCAATGCCGCGGTACCCCGTAGATTCTCAATAATCCAGAGTAGGATACATCTGATCAGAATAGTACGCCATTCCAGATATTACGCCGCATCTCTTGCCCCCATAAGAACAGAAGAATGCACATTTGAAGAACCCCTGGTGCTCCGTTCCCTCAGTCTAAGAACGATCTTCGTTGCTGCTAACCCAACATAAAGGTCCGAAGGCTTAAAATCGAGCATGGCATTCAACGCTTCTCGTGGGGTACTCCTCTTTGCTTTAGAGATTAGCACTGCTACGTCACGCTTAACCTCGAGCGTCCTGCAGACGGCATAGCTGGCCCGAGCCTGATGTCATCTATTCCTCCTTTCTATCACGTTGCGATTAGGAAAGAGTGCATTAATTCCCCTTCTGACCATTTCCTCGACGTTCAATCGACGGTTCAAGATTTAAGTTTGCGTTTGGCTTCCCAAAAGAGTAGGAAGTATTCACCATACAAGACAGATTCTCTAAAAATGCACGACTTACGTGTGCCGTCTTTCGAGACAAGCCCCTATGCTTTCGACTACGCTGCGGAGAGCACAGCCGCCCAAAGCCTGTTGCCTTTCCAGACACCCATAGGTGAAAATGGGCATAAACACCGCGGAAAACATCCAGTGTATTAATCCCAAACTAACTCTTTCCTATCAAGTTCTATTGGAACTTGATAGGAAAGAGTTAGGTTGGGTTAGGTAGGATAAGAGAGAGATTCAGTGGCCTTCTGAGGGTTTTCGTGTGCCCTCTTTCGAGGCGCGTCTCGCCTTGCGGAGAGCACAGCAGCCCGGAGCCTGTTGTCTTTCCTGAAATCGGCTGAACCACCGCCGTAAACATCCAGTGTATTGTCCCCAACCTAAGCTCCCAATTCTTTCCGTCCAAGATGGGACAGAATTAGAGAGCATTCAATGCCCTCCAGACCTTTTCCTCGACATTACTTGTCCTGTTCAGTCTCTGGTCAAGAATCAAGCCTCAGTGTTTGGCGTGCGGCGACTGGCAATTCAACTCCATCTAAAACCTAAACCTAAAAGAAGTTGAAAAGGTCAGGAGGTCTATGTATTGATAAAAGAAGTTGACTTTTAACAACTTTCCACGTCACATAACGTCTTGCAATTATATTGAAAATAATTTAAAGAGTATGCAGTTTACGGCGTATGTGGTTTCAGCTTTCAAAAAACTAATCCTACCTCTAGTTCAAATCTATGAAATTTGTGAAAACTGTTTGTATTGTTGTTGAGTGCGTAAAAGCTTTCCTTGTTTATATTTTTATACCCACCAGCGAAGGATGGTGGACAATAAAGATATTGAGCTGAAGCTTTATTTTGTCCATGGGTAGATAACGTTCGAAGATTGGATATTCGGACTATATCTTGATATCGTATAGCCGCCAAAGATGCATCTACAAGTTAAGGTCTTAGGCCCATAAAAGTCGAATTTATCGCCCGTTTTGGATGAAATTTGGCAAACTGAGTTGTATTAGGCCCTTCAAGGTGCTTGCTAAGTATGTCCAAATTTGGATATAGCTGTCATATATACCGATTTCTCGATTTAAGGTCTTCGACCCATAAAAGGTGCTTTTGTTATCCGATTTCACATAAAATTTTACCCTGTGATCTGTGGTTATCCCTTCAAACCCAAAAATGGCGTATTTATTATTGCTGAAATTTAGTACAGTGAGCTATATTAAACCACCTAATTGGAAAATACCGTCAAACCCATCAAAATACCCTACCGGTAGTTGTGCTAACTACCATACCGCAGTTCTACTAACCCCTTACCGGTAGTTGTGCTAACTGTCCTTCCGGCAGTTATTACTGCACATAAAATCTTCGTTGCGAGTCCCCCGGCTGGTCATTTTTTTTTTTTGTTATTTTTTCTTTAACTTATTTGAGAAATTTCTGCTTAATAAAATGTGTATTTCTTATTAAACATTTTTTTAAATTGGTTTCTACACTTTTTTAATTTTAATTTAATTGAAAAACTTATAACTATACAGTAATGCGTAATGCCCTGTATCATCATTAAGAAAATAATGTCAGTAGGCTGGAGAATGCCTGAAAGACTACCAAATATGACACCATGAGTTCACATCTCCCCTCGACCAGCGACAAAACTAATAGAATTAATTTTAAAGCGTAATAGAGAGAAAACCCCGAGGGAGAGCAGCAGCAAGCAGAAAAGAACGAATAAGCGCAGCCGTTGGGGTGCGACAACGCACGCTTAATGTAATTTTTATACCCTCCACCATAAGATGGGGGGTATACTAATTTCGTCATTCTGTTTGTAACTACTCGAAATATTCGTCTGAGACCCCATAAAGTATATATATTTTTGATCGTCGCGACATTTTATGTCGATCTAGCCATGTCCGTCCGTCTGTCCGTCCGTCCGTCCGTCCGTCCGTCTGTCTGTCGAAAGCACGCTAACTTCCGAAGGAGTAAAGCTAGCCGCTTGAAATTTTGCACAAATACTTCTTATTAGTGTAGGTCGGTTGGTATTGTAAATGGGCCATATCGGTCCATGTTTTGATATAGCTGCCATATAAACCGATCTTGGGTCTTGACTTCTTGAGCCTCTAGAGTGCGCAATTCTTATCCGATTGGGATGAAATTTTGCATGACGTGTTTTGCTATGATATCCAACAACTGTGCCAAGTATAGTTCAAATCGGTCCATAACCTGATATAGCTGCCATATAAACCGATCTTGGGTCTTGACTTCTTCAGCCTCTAGCGTGCGCAATTCTTATCCGATCAGAATGAAATTTTGCACGACGTGTTTTGTTATGATATTCAACAACTGTGCCAAGTATGGTTCAAATCGGTCCATAACCTGATATAGCTGCCATATAAACCGATCTTGGGTCTTGACTTCTTGAGCCTCTAGCGTGCGCGATTCTTATCCGATTGGAATGAAATTTTGCACGACGTGTTTTGTTACTATATCCAACAACTGTGCCAAGTATGGTTCAAATCGGTCTATAACCTGATATAGCTGCCATATAAACCGATCTTGGGTCTTGACTTCTTGACCCTCTAGAGGGCGCAATTCTTATCCGATTGGAATGGAATTTCGCACAACGTGTTTTGTTATGACACCCAACAACTGTGCCAAGTATGGTTCAAATCGGTCCATAACCTGATATAGCTGCCATATAAACCGATCTTGGGTCTTGACTTCTTGAGCCTCTAGGGGGCACAATTCTTATCCGATTTGAATGAATTTTTGCGCGAAGTATTTCGTTACGATATCCAACAACTGTGCCAAGTATGGTTGAAATCGGTCCATAACCTGATATAGCTGTCATATAAACAGTTCTGGGGATTTGATTTCTTGAGCTTTTAGAGGGCGCAATTCTTATCCGATTTGGCTGAAATTTTGCATGACGTATTTTATTTTTACTTTCAACAACTGTGTCAAATAAGGTTCAAATCGGTTCATAACCTGATATAGCTGCCATATAAACCGATCTGGGATCTTGACTTCTTGACCCCTAGAGGTCGCAATTATTATCCGATATGCCTGAAATTTTGTACGACGGATCCTCTCATGACCATCAACAAACGTGTTTATTATGGTCTGAATCGGTCTATAGCCCGATACAGATCCCATATAAATCGTTCTCTCTATTTTACTTCGTGAGCCCCAATGGGCGCAATTCTTATACGAATTGGCTAAAATTTTACACAGGTCTCCAACATATAATTTAATTGTGGTCCGAACCGGCCCATATCTTGATATCGTTTTAATAGCAGAGCAACTCTTTTCTTATATCCTTTTTTGCCTAAGAAGAGATGCCGGGAAAAGAACTCGACAAATGCGATCCATGGTGGAGGGTATATAAGATTCGGCCCGGCCGAACTTAGCACGCTTTTACTTGTTATTTTTGGTAGCATAACATAAACTACAATAGAAAAAAACCCTCAACACCAACGTTGGTTCTCACAACTGCAAAGATACGATTGGCAAAAAAATTGATTGAGGCAACAAATCTATTTTCTGGGTGTATAGTCTACAGCAATAGGACGAAAATCGTTTTCTTGTGTGACAAGGCTTTTCTGCTTTTGAAATGATGATGGCCTTTGTTTCTCTTCATTTCACAGGTACAATATATACTACATGCAAATACATGCAGAGTATATCTCCCTAAACCATGAGACAGTCTATAGGACATGACTTGCAATTCAGTAGGTGATACATTATCTGGGTCTGGGTCTTATCGCCCAAAAGATTTTCGACTCAGAAACAATTTCCCCAATAACTCCCGACGATGGCATACCAGTGACAATCTTTTCTTGTGCCACGTTCACAGTTGTCCGTTAGAGAGTTTTTAGTGTTTCCACAATAGACTTTGTCCAAACATTCTCGGACTTCCGATCGTAATAGGTTTCGAGGATAGGAACTTCCTTAGCCTAGAGGCCTTAGGTGTATCCTCCACGGAGTTGCAAAATTCCAACCAGGATCTGTTTTGAGCCTTTCTCAGCTCGTCCTTGTATTTCTTAGGTCAGCCTTGTAGACGCCCCAGTCGTGTGCTGCTATTATGGCTTTCGCCCTATTGATGAGTTTCTGAGGCCTTTCTTAGACTAACCAGTTCTGGGGTCCACCATGGCGGTGCCTGTTTGCCCCTTGGACTGGCTGTATGCTGATACAAATTTATGATTTTATCCAAATTCGCCTTTCTTCTTTTTAGCCGTGGGACCACTTGTGCAGTATTTTCGCCAAGGTTGAAACTAATATAGAGTTGCTGTGGTCGTCCAAACTCTCGACAGACAAAGAGAACACTATACAAGACACTGATACTACCCGTGTAGTTATATGGTCCCGAAGAATGAGCACTTATGAGCACAGACGAGCGAGTGCCTTGAATGTTTGAGAGAAAGATTTTTCGCAAAATTTATCAACCAGTTTGCATTGATGGAGATTTGCGGCGTCATATGAATGACGAGCTGTGTGATGACGTTAACAGAGTTAAACGTTTCAAGATACAATGGTTGCGTTGGCTAGGTCATGTTGTCAGAATGAATGAAGAAGTTCTAGCAAAGAAGTCTATTGAAGGCGATCACGATCGTACACGCAAACCGGGACGGCCAAAAGCCCGATTTAAAGATCAAGTGGTGAGAGACATCTTAAAACTTGATGTCAGAGATTATAGAAGCAGCACAGAAGATCGAGTGGCTTGGAGCGCTATTCTACGTTCTGTCAGAGCCCATTAAAGTAAAGTGGTGATCTAACACTTCCCAGTCCTATATCCATCCGCTGATATTCTCTGATACAAATATAACAACTAGTACCTCGAGTCTATTTCTGGTAATAAAGCTCGGATCACTCCGTTCAAATCACCAGGTCGCAACTTCGATAAGTAGCTCGCCCCTTTCGTTTACAGTCGAAATTCCCCATATCTGGTAATGTGCGTTAGCATCACATTCTACAGCGAGGCTCTTTTCCCTGCAGAAGCGGCTTCAACCAGCAACAGTACTAATAAATAGTACTAATCCGTTATTTATATGTATAAGGGAATAAATGTAAATGGCGTAGTATTTCATTTTAATCTGTTAATTAAAAAAAAAGACTTTAAAAAAAGTTCACAAGAAATTTTAAAAACATTTTTTTATATCCTACCAAATTTGCTTTGAAGCAAAAAAAAAGAAAAATTTAACAGTTTGACATACATATGGTGGTAGTGATTGTTTAATACTATTGTATTATGTGTGTGCCTTCGTGTAAGAAATCCTAATCGGCAGGAAAATTATGTTAATGTCTTAATTTGATCAATTCGTAGCTGTAGTCCATAGGAGTTTGTTAGGCCCTTGAATTTTTAGATATTCAATTAAATGACTCAAAAATAGTTTGCCCTTCAGAAATTTGTCAGTCTGAAGGTCATTTTGCTTTGACCTCTATTTTTAACCAATGATTAAGGCATCTTTAACACCAACTTAGTTTGTAAATTTCTAAATAAATCTTTAGCTTTTGTATTGAAACCACACTTTGATGACAAGTTTAAGCTATCTTAGATATCAATGTATTGTACTTATGAATTGGTTGCGCTCCTTCAATTTTCTTCTCGTATATGTAGCCTACTTTTAGGATTTTTTACACAAAGGCACACACATAATACAATAGTATTAAACAATCACTACCACCATATGTGGCTTAAGGTCATAAATAATATGCGATATGCTTTTCTTGCTTAAAGATTACCTTAAATTATTTACGGCAAATGATAGACACAGACATTTGCACACATACTCATAGCCACATTAGCTATCGTCGTTGTCCTTTCCCTACTTGAGGATAATGGCATTGAGCATGTACTTAGATGAGATGGCGTTAATAATTAGCTTAATATGTCAACGTAATAGCCATTTAATGACCGTATTTACAATGACATTTAATATGACCCAAAATGTGGCCTTTAGAATCACATGAAAGTCAAAGCCTGGAGACACATAACATACTTCAGTAGAATCATAAGGAGAAAATATTCAGCATTATGCCCAACAGCAGTGTTTGGGATATTTTAAAATGTCCCAAATACTATGTGTATGAGAAATCTTGCTAAAATGCCCTTGCAATTTTCTTCGTCTAGAATTACCAAGCCAGCCTTAATCCTCGCAGCCATGTATGTATGTGTTTGTTTATTTGTGGTGGGTGGTTAATGCTCGAAAACATTTAAATGCCAATAAATCAGAATTTTATAACAGGGAAATGTTATTAAATGAGCTCGATTTATGGCTATACCAAAATAGCTAAGGAATGTTCTATAAATGGTTGTTAGCGTGTGTATATATGAGTTTTAAATTTTGTTTTGGAATGTGGGGCGCTTTGCCACTGACATTTTCCACCAGCATGTGAAAGTAATTTAAATTGTCTGTTTTATAACCGAAAAAGTACGCGTAGCAACAAAACAACACAACAAAAAGGCAAAAACGAAAGCCAAAAACCATTAAAATTCTTGCACGTCATGTCAACCTCCTCTCATGAAAAGTGACATCTGAATGACCAGGGTCTCGCAATCAAAAAAAAAGGACAATCATTTCATGCAAAACAACAACCATCATCAGCAGCGCTGTGTAATTTTATAAAGTAATTCAAAACACTTCTCTAAACGAGGTTTCCACGCGGAGTTTAATGTGTAAACAAAGCAAAATAAACAAATCCCATTAGGCCATAAATTTTAAATGGGCGCCTAAACCTTGGGTAACCTTTATTATATGAAATCAAAACTGGCCTTGGAGAATTGAAAAAATTTTGGGCAATGCTAAGTTTGGTTGGAATTTAACGCACCCCATGCATGTATGGCCACACTTCAAAGTCTATTCCTTCCGTAATGGCGCCCCTCTTATAATTTACTGGGGAGAAGTAAAATTTCATCAAAAATCGAGTTTTCATTCTGAAAACTTTAAAAAGGCTGTATCTCCTAGACTATACATTCTTAAGTCAAATGAGCCTTAATTCATAAATTCATAAAAAACAATTTTAAATATCACAGAAAATCCATTAAAAATTAGCGAGAGGCTTGGTGCGAGTGATCCTAAAACTCTCATCGATAAGGAGACAGGTTCTCATTATTTTGCTCGGAGATTCGCAGCACAGGCTACCCCAAAGGCAGCACGTTTATATTCGGAAGCGGCACAGCAATTAGCAAAAAGGATGGGACACCCTACATGTGAGCCAAAAAAAACTATGGCGAACAATAGTAATATGGGTCCAAGAACCTTCGCTAATGTCGCTAAGGACAGCTTGGTTATGTAAGTTGGCAACAAGGGAGAAGCACAGGGCTGCATGCCTAAAAGCAATTGGAATGGGATAGTCAATGGACTGTCATCTGTATACTCCGACGTGTATAAGGAATTGCTTGGGCATCCTCTGGTTTGTGACGCAGCAGGCTGGTATCTCAATTGAGATGTAACACTCAATCGAGATTTATCGTTGCGCCCAAAAAAATATGAGCAAGATCTGGCCAGGCACATCACGGAATTTAGTCTAGAAAGAAGATATTCTTCTCGACCCATTGCACACGTTTGGGTACAAAGGATTCTCTCAGAACCCGAATCTATACTTGCGAGCCTAAGGGACTGTAATCCTTATTTTTCAACCATCGCCAGGAAGATTGGTAGCTTGGATGCGGCTGGTGGTGACCGGAGATGTGGACGTCACCAAGTCTGAAAATATTTTATTCTACGGATTCATCAAGTTGAGATTGAAGGTCTAGAGAAGCGGTAGGGTTGGGAAATCAGGAGACGACTCAGAAGATATTGCTAAACACTTGTCTGAGAAGCTATCGGTATCGGTAAACCCTGGTGGATTGCAGGAGATTGAAAATCTCCCCTGCTACGATCAAAACACGAGAGGAAGAGGTCTAAACGGGACGGGACAAGCCCTGTATGGGTGGGTCATCCGTTGGGATTGGGCTCAAGGTGTGTGCCAACGGGAAGGAAGGAACATAAAAGGTACTCCGACAGCAGCAGCTAGTGACGCATCTAAGGAGAAATTGTCCATACCGCAAGTGTCCAGTGTCCTAAGGGAGAGTGTTTCCAAGTCTTTCTCAACTGCTCCAGGATGCGTAAGGAAACTCATCACGACAAGATTGACCGAATCTTGTAAGGATAACCTCCTGGTGGACTCAGAAGTCGAGGCTAACGCAACTGTGTTGGAAACTCTGAATCCTGACTATGGTCCTGTTTGAAAAGCCGCTTAGGCGGTACTAAAGGTCCTTCCGATGGCAGGAGGATTTGACGTGTTTCTTGTCAGGAGACACAGGGCTTGTATTCTTGCAAAGAGCAGTCTACTGAATTTTTAGCTATTATGTTTTTGTCAGCACTGGTTTAAACAGCTCATGCACGTTTCGTGTTTGTTTCACGGTCAATCATCTTCAGTTAGATCTATAATTAACCATGACGAGCTAAGCTTGCATATCATTGAATTTTATTATAAAAATGCTTGCTTTCTGCTTTCTGTTAAGAAAGCTCATCGCGCGCTTCTTATATTTTACGACGAAGCTCATTTTTGACTCAATGGATACGTAAATAAGCAGAATTGTCGATTTTGGAGTGAAGGTCAGCCAGAAACATTGCAAGAGCTACCAATGTATGGCGAACACTACCGTGAGATGATATACAACTTTTTTTGCCCAAAATGCAAGAGCTTGGCTTGCATAGCATGTGGTAACTCGTAACAATGGACTTAGTGAGAGCTATTTCACGTTCGGTACCGGTCAATTGGCCGCCTAGATCGTGCGATTTTACGCCTTTGGACAATTTTTTGTGGGGCTATGTTGAAGCTCATGTCTATACAGACAAGCCCGCTTCAATTGACGCATTGGAGGACAACATTGAAGCATTTTTATGTGAGACACCGAGATGCCGAAATGTTGGGAATTGGACTAAGCGGATGGACCATTCGAGGCGCAGTCACGGTCAGCATTTGCATGAAATAATCTTTAAACATTAAATTATATGGTGACCGTGCTATCGATTCAAATAAAGATTCCATGCATTTTTCTGAAATTTTTGTTTTTATATTCTCCACCGCAGGATGGGGGTATACGAATTTCGTCATTCTGTTTGTAACACCTCGAAGTATGCGTCTGAGACCCCATAAAGTATATATATTCTTGCTCGTCATGTCACTTTACGTCGATCTAGATACGTCCGTCCGTCTGTCCGTCTGTCTGTCGAAAGCACGCTAACTTTGGAAGGAGTAAAGCTAGCTGCTTAAAATTTTGCACAAATACTTTTTATTAGAGTTGGTCGGTTGGGATTGTACATCAAATCGGTCCATGTTCTCATGGGCCTTGACTTCTTGAGCCTCTATAGGCCGGTCCATGCTTTGATATAGCTGCCATATAAACCGATCTGGGATCTTGACTCCTTGAGCCTCTAGGAGACGCAATTCTCATCCGATTTGGCAGAAATTTAATACAACGGTTTCTCTCATGACCTTCAATATATGTGTCTAATATGGTCTGAATCGATCAATAGCTTGATACAGCTGTCATATAAACCTATCTCCTGATTTTGCTTCTTGAGCCCCTACAAGGCGCAATTCTTATCCGAATGGACTGAAATATAACACAATGACTTCTACAATGTTCAGCATTCAATTGTCTAAAAAGAAATTCCGTGCAAAGGACTCGACAAATGCGATCCATGGTGGAGGTTACATAAGATTCGGCCCGGCCGAACTTAGCATTTACTTGTTTTTTTTTAACTTTTCTACAGCTCTTAAAAATTCACCCATTACTTTGCATAGACTTCTATACGGATGTATTCAAACTAGACGATCAGGTTCTTCAGAATACATCCTCAAGGATGTATTCTGAAAATATTTCTCAATTCAAGCATCTCCCTCGACTTTCGCTGATCTCCCAATATGATAGATGAACAGTACAATATTCACCTATTTTGGGTGCCGGGCCACATAGATATCCCAGGGAATTTGTCGAGCACACGTACACGTTCCAGGGGAAACAAGCGACTTGCAAGCTAAATCTTCAGGATCAGGCTCTAAGGACAACAAATCATAGATGGTCACAAAAGGGAAGTTGTGAACATTTCAAAATTATGTGGCCAAATCTCGACTTGAAAAGGTCTACCGCTTCGTCGCTGTCGCTGGCTACAACAGACGTCTCAGTCATTGTGTCCGTCATGACAGGTCACTGCGTGATCGGAAAATATGCTGACAGACTGAAGGTTGCAAGTAATGACTTCTGCAAAAGCTGTGAGGACGTTGAGGAAGAAGAGAATATGGAACTTTTGCTTTGTGTGTCCCGCACTGGCAGTCGGAAGGAGTTCCAACTCAGGGTCTCAATTCATTGAGATTTTGTCTGATTTAGCGAATGTGATCATTCGCCTTTGTTGGGCCTTTTAAGCGATCTGGATGGTTCAACGGCAGGAACTAAAAGGTATCTTCCTTTCTTCTTCTGTTCCATTGGTATCACAATGGACGAAACCTCTAAATGAGTCTGATGGCAGACTGCCACTTAAACCTAATCTAACTTAACCTACTGACTTAAGGTCTTAAGTCCATAAAAGGTGTGTTTTTTATTCGATTTGGCTGAAATTTGGTATGGTAAGTTTTATAAGACTCCTTCACGTCCTAGCCAAAAATGGTTCAGAACGGACCATATATAAGAAAAGCTACCATGTGGTACAAAAATGGAAATTTTCCCCATGAACATTCCACTAAGGAACAGGAGCAAACTTCTCACATATCAATAAGTGCAGTCCGATTCAAGTTTGGAGAGGTGTTTGTATATGGCAAAGTACTTCACAAATGTTGCCAGCATTAGGAGGGGAGAACCACGGCAAAATTGTTTTTTGTTCTGATGGTCTCGCAAGGATTCGAACCCAGCGTCATGTGCGGACGTTCTGACCTCTACGCCACGATGGGCTCCATCGTGCCATGTGATATAACGTGCCGATTTCAGGCTTATAAGAGACGCATATATAACCCGATTTCGCCTCTACAAATCCCAGCTGTATATGGTCCAGATCGGACCTTTTAGTCCTTACAAATTTACCCATCTTCCCATAAATGGATCTACTCTGTGTGTGCAAGTGCATGTACATATTTAAAGATACAAAAGGGAGCATTGGCCGTTTCTTCCCTATCGGTATTTCAGAAGATCATGTTTTAATAGTGGAAGATTACCATCCACCATCCTAGTATAGACCTCAATTCTGTAAACCCGAAATAGGCCAATCCTTGGACTTTCAGAGATGGGAGTTTGAATTTTTGTTTTTTGTACCTAAGAGTGAAATTTATTAACACCTTTTTTCTTGCTTGTTACCAGCCAGTTAATCTTTACCCATTTCGAGTATGTCCTCAGTGACCTTTAGATGATGCCATTAATTGATAACAAAAAAAGGCGCTGCCGACTATATAATATCCTAAGTCTTGTCAGTCTTTAATTTTGTATACTTACTAAAATATCGAATAAAACTGTAAGATGTTTTTAGAATAGGACTCAAATTCTGGCAGCCGAAGGTATAAAGGCAAATATCGGCTAAAAATTTATATGGGAGCTACGTATAAGTCTAGGCACTCCGGTACCCGAGTTGGAGGTGTGCTTGGATTGAGCGGGAGTCATGGATTCGATTTCCACCAGAGGCCTTGGTTTGTTGCTACTGTGGTATCACAATGGACTTAAAATTACCTAAGTGACTTTGCAGAGGACAGCCAATCCTACCTAACCTACGTATTTTGCACACATATTGGGACGTCAAACAAAACACCACGTGAAAATTTGGTAAAGATCGGACCAAAATTGTGGCTTCTGCAGCCTTAAAAGACCATATCGGGTGCAAGATATATAGGGGAGCTACATCTAAAACTGATCCGATCCTGATGAAATATTGCGCACATATTGGGACGTCAAAAAAATTTCTTCATGCCAAATTTGGTAGTGAACGGACCAAAATTGTGGCTTCTACAGCTTTAAAACGCTATATCAGATGAAAGACATGTATGAGAGCTATATATCTAAATCTGAACCGATTTAAATGAAATTTATTTTGCATATATTGGGACGTCGAAACAAGCACTTCATGCTAAATTTGGGAAACATCGGACCAAAATTGTGGTTTCTACAGCCTTAATAGGCCACATCGGATGAAAGATATATATGGGAGTTATATCTAAATGTGAACCGATCAGATTTAGATACATTCTGGCTCGATTTTGATGAAAATTCGCACACGTATTAGGACGTCAAAAAACACTTCGGGTCTAATTTGGTGAATATCAGACAAAGATTGTGGCTTTAACTACTTTAAAAGGGCATATCGGATGAAAGATATATATGGGAGTTTTATCTAAATCTAAACCGATTGTTTTCAAAATTAATAGCGTTCGTCCTTGGACCAAAAAGTGACTTGTACAAAATTTTATGAAAATAGGACGACAAATGCATCCTGTACCTTGATTACAAGAATACATAGACAGACGGACCGATGGACAAACGGACATAGATAAATCGAATCAGGAAGTGATTGTAAGGCGATCGGTATACTTATCGATGGGTCTAGCTCTTCTCCTTCTTAGCGTTGAAAAAAAATGCACAAAGTTATAATACCCTGCGCCACAGTGGTGGTGTAGGCCTTTGACATTGTCTTCACTGACTTCTCTGACAAGATCCATTAGAACTTTTTATATACTCTCAACCATATTATAGAGGTATACTAATTTCGTCATTCTGTTTGTAATACCTCGAAATATTCGTATATTCCTAAGACCCCATAAAGTATAAATTCTTGATCATCATGACATATAAGTCGATCAATCAATCAATCTGTATGTCTGTGGATAGCTCGTAGGATTAAACCTAGGCGCTTAAAATTTTTCACAAATCCTACGTATTAGTGTAGGTCGGTTGGGATTGTAAATGAGCCATTTCGGTTCATAACATGGTATGGCTGCCATATAAACCGATCTTGGATGGTAACGTTTTGAGCCTCTAAATGGCCAATTCTTTGAATGAGGTACTTGTTTTTGACTTTCAATAACTGTGGCAAGAATGGTCGAAATCATTTTATAATCTGATGTGGCTGTCATAAAAACCTATCTCAGATCTTGACTTTTCGACCCTCTTGCACAAGGCGATATCCAAGAACTGTGCCAAATATGGTCTCAATCGGCTTATAACGTATTATAGCTGCCATATAAACCGATCTGCAGATTTGTTCTTGAGCCTCTAGAACGCGCAAGTCGTTTAAATGTTTTTCTATGGGCTCCAATAGCCATGCCAAGTATTGTTCAAATAGGTCTCAAACCAGATATAGCTACCATTCAAACCAATCGTCCGATTTGACTTCTTCAGCCTTTCAAACGTGGTATTTTTTTATGACTTCTAACAGTAATGGCAAGTACGGTCCATCTGTATCTGTAGATCGATATTCTATACATTTGAAAAAGTCGTACAAAGAACATGTCAAATGCGATCTATGGTGGGGTGTATAAAAGGTGGGAGTGAAAAAAAAAGTATTGCCACCTATCGAAACATATACCAATGACTGCTATATCTATGTCCAAGGTTCTGTTGATCAGGCAATTTCTTTTCAACAATCAAATCTTCCCACATAACATTATTATCATGTTTACCAATGTCTACTATACTCTGGGGAGAGAACAACTGAAAGTACTTTTTTTACCGCTTATATCCAATGAAGAGGCGAGAACACGACCCTTTAAGCATTCCTACTGTCATCTGCTTTCATATCAAAGCTGCTGCCAATTTCCCATTAATAGTTCAGCTGTACAGCATATTACAAAGAAATTAAGGTGGATTCGAGTATCCCCAATAGTGGTCTCATCTATCCTATTTCATGTGGGAAGTTATACGATACTCCTTCTTAGCGATATTTAGATTGCGATTTAATCAGCCTTTGTTGTCAATGCCCCACCAAGGCATTTTCTAGAAAACCCCTTTGCGACACCTTTTGATTTTCCCTTTTTGGTCCTATGAAAAACATTTTGCTTATCGCAATGACCCTCGCTAAAATAATTTAAATGAATTTCATAAATGTCTCGCAGACAATACATGACATTTGTCCTAAATTAAAAGACAACAACAGTTTGCATGCTTAAAACAACAAAGGCCAAAGATGTAGAAATGAACAAACGAAAAATTTAAAAAATATTATATAGAGTTGCCCCCACTTTCTTAGCATTACCTTAAAACCTTGACATCCTTTGCGTATTTTTTATTTTTCTAAAAAAAAGTAAAACACACAAAAAAAACATAAAATTTAAAAATAAAAAGCAACAGAAAATACATAAAAAAAAAAATATTGTAAAATACGTGTATTCTGTAAGTGCTACTTGGTTAAGGGATTTCATCCCCCTTCTTGGGCGACGAAGAGCCAAGACCATTAAATTCTTGGAAAATTCCAGTAGCATGGTCGTCTCTCCCACGATGTCATAAAGCAATCTAAGCTCATTGGGCTTTCTTAAATGAATTTTAAGGTTTTTACACATCCCGTTTATTGGTAAACACTTTGACAGACACACACACACAGATGAAAAACAACAACATTTTGTTGCTTAACCCAATAATATACTTAAGGCTACTTTCTCAATTTTATGTTGATGCTGTGGAAAGGTTCCGGATTAGGTCTTGGTCGCTTGTCGTTTCTTTAACATTTGTGTGGGTTTTGTTTGCACTGCTGTGGGTGTATCGTCAGTGATAGCCCTCGACGACCGTATCGTAAATCAACATATTTACTGCAGCATACTTTTCGGCTTTTATTTCTTCAGATATTCTGTCTGTATGACATTCTGTTGTTTACTTTAGGGCTTCCGTTTACTTTAGGGCTTCCGTTTACTTTTTTATTGCCACTTTCCCCATTTAATATTGAGTGTGTTTTGTTGATTTCGAAAACATGCCCAGGAATACTGGGCACCATCACTCAGAACAAATCTAAAGGAAACATCTGAATTGGGGTATTTATTACGGTTGGAAGGTTTGTCTTAACGAATTTAAAATATCTTAAATTGTTGTTGCCACCAAAATTTTAACTAATATTGCACTTATATTGCAATGATGTGGTCAATTGTCAAATCATCCACCAACCATGCAAAGCTCCAAACAGATGTAATTAAAATTTTAACCTTTAGGGTCGTAAAAATCAAATCGAGAGATCGGTTTAAGTGAGGGGTATATCAGGTTATAAACCGCTTTGGACCAAATTTGGTACGCTTATTGAAAGCCACAAAAGGAAGTATTGTATAAAGTTCTTTCATTTCCTCATCTTTCATTATCCACACAATTTTTATTGTAGTTATCCAAACAATGTTATATAGGAGAGCCTCCCTCACTATAATTTTATGTTTACTGATGTCTGAATGTCATCCGCAGAATCAATCGGTTTTAGTATAACCACAGAGGATAAAATATTAGAGAACGCGATATTGCCCCCTCATGGTACTATGTTTTCAGCAGAAATGATAGCAATATGCGAGGCCTTGAAATTTACCAGGACGACCACGATAAGGTATGCCATTTGTTCCGATTCACTATCGGCATTAAAAACCATACTAAACGTAAATAGTAAGAATATTAACTTCACCCAGATACGGAATCAGCTTATTCATTACTAACCAAGAATCTGTCTTATTTGGACCCCTGGCCATTGCGGTATTAAAGTCACCAAATTTGCTGATAAAGCTGCGAAGAACGCCCTACAGTTACCCCTGAGATGTATAGAAAACCACACTGTAGGTGATACCCTCAAATAAGTATATTTCATAATTTTAACGAAACCTATAGGACTTCCACCAGGTCATCTGAATGAAATCGAAGAATTACCTCCGGTACATCATATAATGCGGAATATTTCAAAGGACATGACATAAAGAGAATGGATAATGTAAAGTTCATTCGTTTCAGGTAGGACGCAACAGATTAACACATGGTCATTTATTAAAACTGGATAATACCTATGTTTGTAACTGCAACATCTCAAATACCACAAATATGGAATATCTATTTTGTTATTGGCCCAAATTTAACACAATTAGAGCAAAGAAGGACGAGATCCACTTGAATAACTTTCTAATCCCACTTTAAAAAAAAATCAATACTACATTAGAATAACTAAAGAAGAGAAATGTATACAGTAACATACATATATATGAAACACTAATGCACATGAAATAGACACAATGTATACAATATTTACTAACAGACGCTTAGCTTAAGGTCAAAGCTGCGATAGCTCCAATAATTAAACTAAAATTTTAATTGTAATTATTAAATAAATAAATGTTGTATACCATTTTTATGCTCACCATCATAGGATGGGGGTATGCCAATCTAGTCATTCCGTTTGCAACACCTCGAAATATAAAAAACAACATATATTCTTGATCGTCTTGACATTGTGAGTCCATCTAGCCATTCGCATCCGTCCATCTGTCCGTCAGTCCGTCCGTCCGTCTTTTGAAATCACGATTATGTTCGAACGAATACAGATATTCGCTTAAAATTGTGAACAGTTACCTATCATATCGATAAAGGTCGTTAAGGATAGCAAATATGCCATATCAGAATCGGATACAGCTCCCATACAAAGTCGTCTTTGAATTTCATTTCTTAATCAATTTGTGTCCGAAAAAAATTTGTGTCTGAAAAATTGTCATTTTTTACGCTTTAGTAAAAATAAAAAACAAAATCTTCAAGACGAGAAGTATTTACTGTACTGTAAGCTGTATCCCAATTTCAAAAGCTGTAACCCAATCTGTAAAGAAACTACATTTTTGTAAGTTTTAGTGCCTAACCGTACGCATTTAAAAAAAATCTTCTGGTCGCTCAACACATACTGTTATGGAGTACCTGCATCCCAATGGGGAGAGCTTTAGCTCAATTCGCAAGGAAAGTACCATTTTGTACGTTTTAGTACCAAACTGTACGAATTTCAAAAAAATCTTCTCGTTTCCTTATATATACTGCCAAGGTATAGCTGTTTCCCGACAACAAATTTACTGTCAAGGTGTAACTGTATCCCATATTTACTGTCAAGGTGTAGCTGAGAGCTATAGGTCAATCTGTAAAAAAGTACAATTTTGCACGTTTTAGTACCTAAACGTACGAATTTCGAAACAAATATTCAGGTCGCTCGATATATACTGTTATGCAGTATCTGCATACCAATTTTGAAAGCTTAAGCTAAATCCGCAAAGAAATTAAAATAAAAATAGCTCAATCTGTGAAGAAAGTACCATTTTGTACATTTTAGTTCCTTTGCGTTTGTACATTTTAGTTCCTTTGCGTAAGAATTAAAAAAATAATCTTCTTGTCTCCTTATATGTACTGCCAAAATGTAGGTGTTTCCAATTTTCGAGGGGTTTAGCTTAATTTGTAAAAGGTAAAATTTTGAATATTTTAGTCCCACGTGTACGAATTTCAAAAAAAAAACTTCTAGACAAGCAAAATTTTCTGTCAAGGTGTAACTGTATTCCAATTTTGAGAGTTGTAGCTCAACCTGTAAAGAATGTACCATTTTGTACGTTTAAATACCAAAGCGTGCGGATTAAAAAAAAAATCATCTGGTTGCTTTATACATACTTTAAATTTGTAGCTGTAACCCAAATATGAGAGTTTTAGCTCATTCCAGAAATTACAGAAATATAAGTACTTTTTCTTCACCTTCTACGATTATAACATTTCGTCTTTGGTGCAACTTAACGTATTTTTTTAAAACCAGTACCGTTTGTACCAAATTGCTTAATTCTAGCTGTCGCTATACGCTGCACACAAAGATAAGCGATTATGTATTATATTGCAATGTTTTTGTCATCTAAATGTACGAATACTGAAAAAGTCATTCAGTCATCCAAAATACATTTCCTAGTTCCTAGCGCAATTTATAAGGAAGACACCAAAGGGTACCAATTTTGTGACTAAGCGTACGTTTTCTCCCGTTTCTGATACTATTTTTCATATTTTTTCTTTCATCTCCCATAATTTGGCAGCAGATGTCTTTTAAGCCAAATGTCGGTATTCTCGCACCATCCTATCACCCTGTGGGAACTTTAGCATTTAAATGTCCAAAAACTTATTACATCACCCCATTTAGACCGCTATTGTGTGCCTAATTTCCAGAATTCAGAGCTCTAGCTTATTTCGTAAAGAATGTAACTAATAGTACCAATTACGGCACTAAATGCACTATTTCTCCGATACGTTTTTCCAAAATTTTTTCTCCAAACCAGATATTTTCGAAACGCTTTTTAATTTGAGCGTAACAACATCATTTCACCACTTTTCGTTTGCGCTGGACAAACTTTCACCATTTCGTACTTTTGGGTACTCTTTAGTGCCTAGCCGTATTATCTGTTAATATGAAATCATGAGCCCCTTAAAGCTGCAATTATAATGGGATTAAACTGAAGTTTTGGACGCAATATCTTTAAACGATTTCCAACAACTGTGCCCAGTACGATCCAAATCGATCTATAGCCAGATATAGCTCCCATATAAACCGATCTACCGATTCAATATCTTGCGCCCCTGAAAGCCACACTAATTATTGGCACGTAGTGATTTACTACTTATTCCATCATCCATAGTTGGGTTGGGTTAGGTTGAAAAGAGGGTGCAGGTATTAATCCGCCCATGCCACTATGGACATGTTGTGCGCTCTAAAAACTATAAAGTAACCTCTAAAAAGAAAATTTTAAGTTAGGAATTCCGTGCTACTTACAAAATCCTTAATTTTTTTTAATACCACTCCCCTAAGTTGGTTCATATCTGGTATTGTGTCCCCATCTAAGTGCCGGTATCTGTTAGACGCGAAAGCCGGGCAATGATAAAAGGAATGCTCCAACGTCTCATCATCTTCCCCGCAAGCCCTACACATGCTATCACTTGCCGCACCGATTTTACATAGGTGAGCTCGTAGTCCTGTGTGTCCCGTTATGATACCAATAGCTATATTGACCTCCTTCTTGTTTCCTTTCAGTAATAGCTTCGTCTTCTAACGATCTGGATCCCCCGTAGGGTTTTACCCGTCCTACCGACCGTTGCGCTGTTCCACAATGTTGCATGCGCATTCGTCGCCCACTCCCTTAACTCGGACTGCGTCGACCCGAAAGGCTTCGGGATAACCATGTTTATTGACAGCAGTCCTCTGGCCTTCACCACCAAATCGTCTGCCCTTTCATTTCCCCTTACTCCGTTATGGCCCCGCACCCAAACGATGCGGATTGTGCCATCCTCAGAGAAGGCGTTAATCTACTTGTTACACTGCAATTCTGTTCGTGACCTTACCGTCCTGGTTGTTATTGCCCTTATGGCAATTTTTCAGTCGATAAAGATGTTCACACTCGACGTCCTCGTGTTAGCACTACACCACTTCACGCATTCCGTGATCGCCCGGATCTCCGCCTGCAGGACCGTATTATGATCAGGCAGTCTAAAACCGATCTCAGTCCCTGGGTTCTCAATGTAAACCCCCAGGCCCACTCTGTCCTCTAGCTTTGATCCATCCGTGTAACATGATCTTCCAGATGGCAATACTAGGGTTCCGTCAATCCAAGACTGTGCTGATGGCAGCAATGCATCGCACTCGACTTCAAGGTTCATCTCAGGTATCCGATCGGAAACCTCTTCCCTTCCTTCCAGGTTTCATAGTATTGTTAGTATTGTCGAAATCGGTCCATAACCTGATATATGCAGCTCCACTATAAACCGATCGTCCGACAGACCTTCAACAGCGCCCAGAAGCTCTACTTTTTGCCTAATCTAGCAGAAAATATGTACGTTAATGCAAATGCAAATTTACCCATGAACGTTTCAACAAAGAACATGGGCAATGAGTGCCGTTCGATTCAAGTTTAAGCTCAATGATAAGAGACCGCCTTTTTATAGCCGAGTCCAAACGTCGTACCGCAGTGCGACACCTCTTTTGGGGAGAAGTTATTACATGGCTTCTATGCATGGTATTGTACCTCACAAATGGTGGTAGCATTAGGGGGGGAAAACCACTTTTCACAAATTTTTTCTAATGGTCTCGTTAATATTCGAATCAAGGCGTTCTGCGTCATAGGCTGATAAGATAACATCTGCGCTACGTTGATAAGATTTGCTCTATTTAGTTCATTTGTGAAAGTTTTTTGCAGAATCCATGGTGGTGGGTTCTAAAAATTTGACTCAGTTCAACTTAGTAAAAGCGTGCCAAGTTCGGCCGGGCCGAATCTTATATTCCCTTCACCATGGATCGCATTTGTCAATTCTTTGACCGGTATCTCTTTATAGGCAAACAAAGGATATTGCTATTGGATCTATAACAGGTTACAAACCGATATGGGCATTACTTGGTTTGAATGTTGAAGACCACAGTAGAAGTCATTTCAGCCAATCAGATAGAATTGCACCCTCTAGCGGTTCAAGGAGTGCAAACGGGAAATCGATATATAGGAACTATATCAGATTATAGACCGATTCAGGTCATACTTGGCACGAATGTTTGAAGTCATAGGAAAAGTAATTGTGCAAATTCAGCCAAATAGGATAATAATTGCTCCTTTCAGAGGCTCAAGAGGATAAATCGGGCGATCGGTTTATATGGGAGCTATATCAGGTTATATATTTACTTCAACAATATTTAGTTCGGCTGTTGAAAGACAGCAAAACTCTACATGCGAAATTTCAGCCAAATCGGTTGGTAATTGCGCACTCTATGGCTAAACGGAAACAGCTAAATCAACTTAGATTGTCAGGACGATCAAGAATATATATGCTGTTGGGTCTCAAATAAGCATTTCGATGTGTTACAAACGAAGTGCCGACATTAGTATACCCCTATCGCATAGTTGAGGTTACGAAAACAATAATAATTACGTATACGCGCTAGCATAGTTGAGGTTACGAAAACAATAATAACAAGTAAGAGCGTGCTAAGTTCGGCCGGGCCGAATCTTATATACCCTCCACCATTGATCGCATTTGTCGAGTTCTATGCGCGGTATCTCTTTTTAGACAAACATAGAATATTGAATAAGAACTGTTATCCTATTGGAGCTATATCTAGTTATAGTCCGATTCGGACCATAATTTAATGCTGATTGACATTGTAGAAGTCATTGTGTAATATTTCAGTTCATTCGGATAAGAATTGCGCCTTGTAAGGGCACAAGAAGCAAAATCGGGAGATAGGTTTATATGGTAGCTGTATCAAGCTATTGATCGATTCAGACCATACTAGACACGTATGTTGAAGGTCGTGAGAGAAGGCCTTGTACAAAATTTCAGCCAAATCGGATGAGAATTACGCCCTCTAGAGGTTCGAGAAGTCAAGATCCCAGATCGGTTTATATGACAGCTATATCAGGTTCTATATCGATTTACGCCATACTTAGCACAGTTATTGGAAGTCATAACAAAACACCTCATGCAAAATTTCAGCCAAATCGGATGAGAATTACTCCATCACTTGGCTCAAGAAGTCAAGATCTGAGATCGGTTTATATGACAGCTATACCAGATTATGAACCGATTTGAATCATACTTAGCATAGTTGCTGAAAGTAATACCAAAACACTACGTGCAAAATTTTAGTTAAATCGGACGATAATTGCGCCCTCTAGAGGCTCAAGAAGTCAAGACCCAAGATCGGTTTATATGGCAGCTATATCAGGTTATGGACCGATTTGAACCATACTTGGCACAATTGTTGGATATCACAACAAAATACGTCGTGCAAAATTTCATTCAAATCGGATAAGAATTGCGCACTCTAGAGGCTCAAGAAGTCAAGACCCAAGATCGGTTTGTATGGCAGCTATATCAGGTTATGGACCGATATGAACCATACTTGGCATAATTGTTGGATATCATAACAAAATACGTCGTGCAAAATTTCATTCCAATCGGATAAGATTTGCGCCTTCTAGAGGTTCAAGAAATCAAGACCCCAGATCGGTTTATATGGCAGCTATATCAAAACATGGACCGATATGGCCCATTTACAATACCAACCAACCTACACTAATAAGAAGTATTTGTGCAAAATTTCAAGCGGCTAGCTCTACTCCTTCGGAAGTTAGCGTGCTTTCGACAGACAGACGGACGGACGGACAGACGGACGGACATGGCTAGATCGACATAAAATTTCGCGACGAACAAGAATATATATACTTTATGGGGTGTCAGACGAATATTTCGAGTAGTTACAAACAGAATGACGAAATTAGTATACCCCCCATCCTATGGTGGAGGGTATAATTACGTATACGCGCTAGCATTCGAAAAATATGAATTTTGGGGGCTAGGGTCAGGTTTTTGGGGTTTGCAAATGGACCATGTAGGTTAAGATTTGGATAAAGCGCCCATATGAAGAAAGACTTTTGTTCTGACTTCTAACATTTGTGTCGAGTATAATCCGAATGGGTCTACAAAATGATTCCCGAATTTAATTTCTTCACCTTACAATTCAGATTTGTCTTCTTCAGCCCTAAGAAGCATAAATATTCATCCGATTTGGCTGAAATTTGGGTCAAAATTTTCTGTTCTGACTTTCAACATCCGTGGCGAGTATAATCTGAATAGGTCTATAAACTGATATAGCCCCCATTTACACCGATTCGCGGATTTAATGTCTAGAGCTCCAAGAAGCCTCAATTTTGAACTGAATTTACTGAAATTTGGCAGAAAGACTTGCGCTCTGACATCCACCGTCCGTGCCGAGTATGATCTAAATCGGATACACTACTAACTACTAAATTTCTCAGGAGGGAACATAGGATAGTTCTTTCATATTAATGAGTGTAGTCCGATATATGTTTAAGCTCAATGATAAGGATCCTCCTTATTTATGTCGTGTCCGAACGGCGCTCAGTGTTGCCTTTTAATGTATTCGTTGGACACAAATAGTTAGATTCAACATAGAGCTCTAAAATTTGGCACAGAGTTATATTTGAGTGTATTATAGAAAAGTAATTAAGTATGGTCTAAATCGGCCTATAACTCGATATAGCTCCTTTATATAAACCGCTTTCCGATTGAACTTCTTGAGTCTCCAGAGGTCGCAATTATCATTCGATTTGGCTGAAATTTTGCACAATGACTTCTGCTATGACTCTCAAAAACTCCATCTTAAGCCTATCGAAGGCGTTTACTTTAACTGAAGACTTTGTCCATAAATTGTGTTTTCCGTTTTGTTGATTTCCGGTGTTTATGTAAAATTTTGGGTTTTGATGTATTAAGGGGACTATAGTAGAATTTTCCGGCGAACATTTTTATAGAAAATTTTGATATGCTACAATCCCAATTTAAAAGAGTTTTTAATCCTGTTTCCTACAAGGGACCGAAAAATAAATTTTTACAAGATAATCCAAAATATTTAATTGGTGAAAATTCGTGCAACTGAAATTTAGCTTTTTTATTCAGGACATTTCATTGAAGAACACTGAAAAAGAATAAGGACGGCCCAAGTTGGCCCATTTTAGGTCAGCTCTGCTGAAAATTTCAAAAAAATGTTTAACGAACTCGCATCTCAATAGGTGGATATGGATATTGGATATCATCTTGGAATGCTTCTGGCTGATCTTCACACCAAAATCGAAAATTCTGCTTATTTTCGTACCCATTGAGACAAAAATGAGCTTCGTCGCTGAACTCAATTTTTCGATAGAAAAGTGGATCTTCAGCATCAATTCTTCAACGGTGTTAAGTTACAGAGGCCCAATGGCTGCGAACGGCGACGAATCGATAGTTGATGGTCAAACATTCTCTACATTACAATGCCTTTTGCACATATGGATGTTATGACATATACTGAGTTTCGTAACAACCTTTATATTTAAAGTAATGTCAAAAAGCCCAAAAAATTCAATGGAAAATTTTTGGATGTTATGACATTTTCTGCGTTAAGTGGCACAGTTGTTTTTGGGAAATTATGACATATAGGAATCTTAAAATCTCACAAAACCCAAACCCAAAATTTGGATTTTGTGACATTCATTTCGGTTGTCTGTCATCTGAAAAAATCGTTTTTGGACTTTGTCACATCGTTTGGGCGATATGACATTTGTCGTTATGGGCGAAATTACACTATGCCGGGATGTAGCCTATTGAAAGAAATCTGAAATTGGTAAGAAATCGAATTTGGATACAGCACTCATATATATGTTTGTCCAATTTGGACTAATATTGCAATAATGTGGTCATATGTTAATTTATTTTTTTCAAATTCGAAACGAAGGATTTTCTTATGTTTCCGGACATTACTGCTGAATTTCATAAGTATCACAGAATTTTCATTTCTAGAGCCACTGCAAGCTTTTATTGATCACTCTTCCAAAAATTTTGCACAACACTTTCCTCTACGACTACTACATCGAGATCGGGTGATTGAAATAGGTTCCCATATAGATATAGCTCCCATATGTTCGTCCGATTTTGAGTAGTACTGCAATAATTCGGTCATTTGTCGACCGATTCTCTCGAAGCTTGACACGAAGGACTTTCTTATGTTTCTCGACATTACTGACGTATAATATAATTTCATAGAAATCAATTCAGATTTAGATATGGTTGTCATATATATATCACCCGCTTTTTATACCCTACACCATCACTGTGGTACAGGGTATTATAGATTTGTGCATTTGTTTGCCACGCTAAGAAGGAGAAGAGCTAGACCCATTGATTTGGTGGTTATTTCATTTGGTTCAAAATTGAAAGTTTATCGAGTTATTACAAAAAAATATTACAAGAAGTACCGTTTTAATTCGTTTTCGGGTCCAGTAAAATCCATTGGAATAATATTTCTGCGTATTATTATCAATTCAAAGTTTAACCATGAAGCGATGAACGGGGGATTATGGAATTTGAAATCATTGTCGGTAGACGCAAAAACCGAAACTCGTTGTATATTCCTAGCAAAAGGCAATTATATGCTAGAATATCTGCTTATAAAGAAAAAAATATTATGAGTCCTATGTTGAAAAGTTCAAAATTGGGGTGTTTTAAAAATGATTTTAGAAATTCAATTCTGGTTTATTAAAGTGAAAATGAATTATATGAAATTATTAAAACAAAAATTTAATAATTATTATTTAGATGTTAAAGGGTACATAAGAGAAAATTTTGTCCAATTTAAAATCGAGAGCGCGTTTTTTTATTTGGGCGGTATTTTATTTCATTTATGTTGGGGATTATTTAATTAGGGGTTGTTTGGTAGCTCCGAAACACGATATTAAAATCATTCTGAGAGATTTTATTGCGAAGATAGGGAGAGGACATCTTTTGTCCAAAAGTTGGAAAATTTAGCCTACACAAAGAGACTTCAGGTAATGGATTGAGGCTAATCTTCGCCGCAGCAAAGAACATGGTAGGTAGGCAGCACCAGATTTCAGCATCGAAGGATTCTTACGGCCACATGGCTATCACCATATCAAAACACGAGAAACCAAATAGATCATGTTGTAATAGAAGGCAAGGGACGAATATCGATTCGAACCACAACCATGTTGCAGAAAAGGAAACGTACCATCTAACACTGTACTGACGCTGGACATTGAAAAGCTGCAAACACAACAAGTACCTTGGGTACAAGTAGCATCCCCCCAAAGAAGCCATGGTACGACCAAGAGATTTCGACACTCCTGGCTACTGATGCCTGGAATCAGTATCAACGCGCCAGTTGTAGGAAAGGTATCGGGAGAAACGGAGAGGGGAGAAATGGAGAGAGGAGAAACATCTATTCCGCAGAAAGAAAAAGGAAATGGAAAGACGTGAGTGTGAGCGAATAGAGATGTACAGGAGTCAGAATGAAGTCCGGAAATTCAACAAAAGAATTAAACATCAAACCGATGGCTTTGGTGCAGGCACATCCTCCTGCAGAGACAAAGACGAAAATCTGGTAACAGACACAGATAACATGCTGAGGATATGGAAAGATCATTTTAGCCAACTGCTAGTGTCCGATGTTGGCGGCGAAGAGGATACCGCAGAACCAATTTCTGATGATGGTATAGAATGTTTACCTCCTAGTCAGAATGAGGTCAGGTAGCTGCGACACGACTGTAGAATAACAAGGGCGCAGGAGCCGACGGGCTACCCGTTGAACTATTAAAGATCGGTGGCGATACGCTGATAAGGCTTATGTATCAGCTTGTCTGCGCGATCTGGCTAGAAGAACGCATACCCGATGATTGGAACCTCAGCATACTATGTCCCGTACACAAGAAAGGCGACAAGACAAGAGGTTGGGAGCAGCTCATATCATCGCGGTATAATCGAGGCGACGATAGAAAACCTGGAAGGAAGGAAAGAGGTTTCCGATCGGATACCTGAGACGACACTGGAGGTCGAGTGCGAGGCATTGCTGCCAACGGCACGGTCTTGGACTAACAGAACCCTGGAATTGCCGTCTGGAAGATCATGTTAGACGGATGGATCAGAGCTAGAGTACAGAGTGGGTCTGGGGGTCTACATTGAGAGCCCAAGGAGAGAGATCTGTTTTAGACTGCCTGACCATAATACGGTCCTGCAGGCGGAGATCCGGGCGATCACGGAATACGTGAAGTGGTGTGGTACTAACGCGAGGACTTCGAGTGTGAACATCGTTACGGACAGTAAAATGACCATAAGGGCAATAACAACCAGAACGGTAAGGTCACGAACAGCCTTGGAGTGTAAGAAGGAGATTAACTCTGAGGATGGCAAAATCCGCATCGTTTGGGTGCCGGGCCATGACGGAGATGAAAGGGCAGACGATTTGGTAGTGAAGGCCAGAGAACTGCCGTCGATAAACTCGGTTAACCCGAAGCCTTTCGGATCGATGCAGTCCAATTTAAGGGCGTGGGAGACAAACACTGTGGAACAGCGAAACAGTCGGTAGGGCGACGAAAATCCTATGGGGTGATCCGGAACGTGAAAGGACGAAGTTATTACTGAAAGAATGTATGAAGGAGGTCAGTATAGCTTTTGGTGTCATAACGGAACACATAGGACTACGAGCTCACTTATGTAAAATGGGTTCGGCAAGTGATATGATGTGTGGGGAAGATGATGAGACGTTGGAGTATTTCCTTTGTCAATACCCGGCTTTCGCGTCTTACAGACACCGGTACTTAGGTGGGGACACGATACCAGACATGAACCAGCTTTGGGGAGTGGTATTAAAAACAATTAAGGATTTTGTAAGTAGCGCGGTATTCCTAAATTAAAATTTTCTTTTTAGGGGTTACTTTTTAGTTTTTAGAGCACACAACACGCCGATTACTGACTTAGGTGTATGTCCAAACTGGCATGGGGCAGATTAATATCTACATCCTCTTTTCAACCTAACCTAACCTAAGTCAATGAGATAATTGAGCTCTATCAATGCGCCTTAAGACCTGGTAAATCCACGATAGACCAGATATTCACACTGCCCCATCCATCTCTTTGTTGACTACAAAGCCGCTTTCGATAGCCCTATACGTTCAAAGGTATTTCAAGCCATGTTTGAGTTTCGTGTCCCTGCAAAATAAATAAGACTCTGCAAGATGATACTTACTGATACACGATCCTCAGTAAGAATAGGAAAGAATTTTTCCGAACCATTCAATACCAAACGAGGATTCCGATAAGGAGGCAGTTTGTCGTGTGATCTCATCAATATCCTGATGTAGAAGATTATGCGAGATGCAGGTGTGAATAGATATGGCACTCTACTCATAACAGAACACATGCTACTCACCTATGTCGATGACATCGATGTAATAGGTCAGTCACCAGAAGTAGTAAAGGCAGCCTTTGAAACAAGGCCACCTCTCGACAGACGAAGATAGCACAATACAAAAAACTGATACTACTCGTGTTGTTATGTGGTTCCGAGGCATGGGGTACTTGTTTAAAGCAGACAGTGCATTGTTTGGAGCGTTTGAGAGAGAGAGAGATATTCTTCGTAAAATATATGGACCAGTTTGCTTTAATGGAGAATATAGGCGTCGTATGAATCACGAGCTGTATGACGACGATAGCATAGTTACGCGGATCAAAATACAATGGTCGCGTTGGCCAGGTCATGTTGTTAGAATACAAGGCATTGTTTGAAGTGTTTGAGAGAGAGATTATTCGTAAAATATATGGACCAGTTTTCTTTAATGGAGAATATAGGCGTCGTATGAATCACGAGCTGTATGACGACGATAGCATAGTTACGCGGATCGAAATACAACGGTTGCGTTGGCCAGGTCATGTTGTTAGAATACAAGGCATTGTTTGAAGTGTTTGAGAGAGAGATTCTTCGTAAAATATATGGACCAGTTTGCTTTAATGGAGAATATAGGCGTCGTATGAATCACGAGCTGTATGAACAAGCTCCAGCAAAGCTCGATGGAAAGATCAAGTGGTGGGGCACACCTCGAAACTTGGTGTCAGGGATTTTAGAATGAGCGCAGACGATCGAGGCACTTGGAACTCTATTCTACGTTCGGCTGACGGGATAAATGATCTGTCATAGCCAATTAAAGTAAAAGTTAGCTAAATATATTTCATCATCTGCTAATCATATCTAACAAACTTTCCAAATATGTTATTTTCTTTCTAACTCTAATTTTTCTCTACCTCTTTCTATCATTTCAGGTAAATTTTCTAATTTTCCAAAACAAAACATTTGCCTGGTAGTCGTAAGTCTTTTGTATTCATTGTTATATTGTATGTAATTAGATTCACAAAATATGGTATGCCAATGCCAACCAACAAACACAGTTTTTGGCTATGGGAAAAATTGCCAAAAAAGGAGAACAAAAACAATACAACAGTATGGCGTATTTATCACACAGCGGAAATTACCTTTGAAATTGGAAATGCAAGTGAAAATATTGCAAAATTCACCCTAGAAATCACAGACCAATTGGGAAACTAAACACCAATAAATATTTTAGTCATGGCATTAGCAAAGCTATCCAACAACATGGCCCACTGCCAGCCATTCAAATTTTCCCGCAAGGACGACAACAAAAATCATTTAATGAAAACGAAAATGATTTTGCAAGAAACCCAATTTGAATTTGAAACTTTTTCATTATGCAACTGTCCGGGAGTTAAAAGCATTTTACGTTACAATTTCCAGTGTTCAAATCTGGAAATGGGCTTTTGGGAGGCATTTATTTTTTGAAAATAAGTTTTATGGCTCATTGCCGTATCTATGGTTACTAGCCAAAACTTGAGTGCATGGTCAAATTGATTATTAAAGTTCGTTTGGTGACTCAATGCTAACCTTTTACTTTTTTTATTGTCACTTGACTCATTTCCAATGTTTTAAGAAAGTCAAACATTGACTTAATCTTATCGCTTTCAATAGCCCAAACGCACAGACTCCAGCACTCACGCCTAAGCAATGTTCAGTCTGGTTATCCTTAAAAATCAAAGAAAACTTTTTAATTCAAAAACAAATAAAAGATATTTTCCAACATACACACACTCCCATTGCCTTAGTTTAAGATAAGGACTAGGGGGTTACTTCAAAAAAGGTGTGTTACAGAGGATATAAATGCTTATTCCCTTTCCATTAGGCAAAAGATTTCACCTTTGCATACATTTCAGTAGCTGTCATATTCGAAGACACCTACAATTTCATGCCACAAAAAAAGCAAAGGAAATTGTAGTCCTTACCCCCAATGGCTTGGAATCTTTTTGGGGGACCAAGAAAGGATACAAGCAATGCCTTGAGCAAACATAACAATTCTGAGTGTTGATAACTGCTGAAGAGCTCAAATCATAGTGAAGGTGAACTCTTTGCTCTTTGTAGACATATACATAGGTGCTGTCCCCAATCTCCATTCACTCCTCTGGGATATGTGTAAACATTAGCTTTAGAAACTCAGTTGAAAAGTTTTTTGTTGCTTGGCTTACCTTCTTCAACTTTGAACGTAGCCTTGGTTACATACAAAGTTTTCAGTACATAACACCTAGATTTCGATCACAAACCCCTTCTGTTTTTCCATACAGACTCGTTTTCACAATTTGTGACACATATTTGTGTTTTCACAGAAATTTTAGCAAAGTGTTTATATTTAAGTTCAACTTAGGTTATCTCTTTTTTCCTCAGTCAGCCATAGAATGGAAGAACTGTTCCTCTCTCTCTCTTGGTATCTACTGTGGGGTTGCCTTTTCATGCATCCCCTAGAAAAGCAAACAAAAGTCCATGAGAAATGTTTTATAAGCAAACAATTAGAAAGCACATATAAACGTGATTTGTTGGAAATTGTTTCTTTCGCTTACCCTTAATGTCATGCATAGTTTTGCAGAAATGTTTTGAAAAAAGTGGAAGGGGTACTGGACTTCTTTCTCCAATAATGATGCCAGAAATCGTATTTGCATTGCCTTGGTCTATATGCAAAGGTTAAAACTTTTAAGTAATGCCCGAAAGTATGCTGCAGTTTATACAGGAAAAACCTGATTTAAACAAGAAAGAGCGTGCTTAGTTCGGTTGGCCGGAATCTTATATACCCTACACCATGGATTGCATTTGTTGAGTTCCTTGCGCGGTATCTCTTTTTAGGTAAACGAAGACTAATGGATACGAATTGTTATGCTTTTGGAGCTTTATCATGTCAAAGTCCGATTCGGACCATAAAAGAATTGAATGTTGAAGGCTATAGCAGAAGTCATTAAGCAATATTTAAGTCCATTCGGATAAGAATTGCGCCTTGTCGGTGCTCAAGAAGCATAATAGGGAGATTGCTTCAGACCATATTGAACACTTAGATTGAAGGTCATGGAGGAAGCCGTTTTACAAAATATCAGCCAAAACGGAATTGCGCCCTTTAGAGGATTTTAGAAGTCTAGATCCCAGGTCGGTTTATATTCCAGCTATATCAGGTTATGTACCGATTTGAACCATATTTAGCACAGTTTTTGAAAGTCATAATAAAACACTTCATGCACAACTTCAACCAAATCGGATGTGAATTGTGCCAATTTGAACCATTCTTGGAAAAAATATTAGAAGTCAGAATTGCGTCCTCTAGTGGCTCAAGAAATCAAGACCAAGATCGGTTTATATGGCAGCCATATCAGGTTGTGAACCATGCTTAGCACAGTTGTTGGAAGTCGTAACAAAACTGTTTTTGTGCAAAATTTCAGGCAAATGGGAAATCTGGAAATCAGAAATCCGGCTTCTAGAGTTTCAAGAAGTCAAGATCCAAGATCGGTTTATATGCCTATGCTATATTAGGCTATGGACCGATTTAAACCATACTTATCACAGTTGTTGGAAGTCGTTACGAAACTTTTTGTGCCAAATTTCAGCCAAATCGGATAAGAATCTAGTGGCCTCTATTGGCTCAACAAGTCAAGATCCAAGATAGGTTTATATGGCAGCTATAGCAAAACATGGGCCGATATGGAGCATTTACAATCTGACCGTTGCTGATAAGAAGTATTTGTGCAAAATTTCAAGCGCCTAGCTTTACACCTTCGAAAATTATCGTGGTTTCGACAGACGGACGGACATGGCTATATGGACTTAAAATGTCATGACTATCAAGAATATATGTAAAGGGTGATTTTTTTGAGGTTAGGATTTTCATGCATTAGTATTTGACAGATCACGTGGGATTTCAGACATGGTGTCAAAGAGAAAGATGCTCAGTATGCTTTGACATTTCATCATGAATAGACTTACTAACGAGCAACGCTTGCAAATCATTGAATTTTATTACCAAAATCAGTGTTCGGTTCGAAATGTGTTCAAATTTTGACAAATTTTGTTCAGCGATGAGGCTCATTTCTGGTTGAATGGCTACGTAAATAAGCAAAATTGCCGCATTTGGAGTGAAGAGCAACCAGAAGCCGTTCAAGAACTGCCCATGCATCCCGAAAAATGCACTGTTTGGTGTGGTTTGTACGCTGGTGGAATCATTGGACCGTATTTTTTCAAAGATGCTGTTGGACGCAACGTTACGGTGAATGAACACATTTCGAACCGAACACTGATTTTGGTAATAAAATTCAATGATTTGCAAGCGTTGCTCGTTAGTAAGTCTATTCATGATGAAATGTCAAAGCATACTGAGCATCTTTCTCTTTGACACCATGTCTGAAATCCCACGTGATCTGTCAAATACTAATGCATGAAAATCCTAACCTCAAAAAAATCACCCTTTATATACTTTATGGGGTTTTAGACGAATATTTCGAGGTGTTACAAACGGAATGAAGAAATAAGTATACCTCGTTACTTACATGTTTTATTCAAGTCCTTAAAGGCATTTAATTTTGAAATCACAAACTGATATGGCACAGACATTATTCTACCATTATGAATTCTTTAAAATGCAGTTCACATTTTTCCCAAGGTTATTCACGTTCTTCTTGAAATTTTGTTCGCCACGCAAATTACCACGACGCTTTTCTTAAATTTGTAAAAGCCATTGATGTTTTCAAATGGCATTACAAAAATTTGTTAAATCTTAATTTAGCTGTGTTCATTCCTTCCGTAATTCTTTCAAAATCTTGCGGCGAATATTTTTTTCTTCAACCGTTTTGTTGGGGGAGTAAAAATTCAAGAGGTCTAAAGAGCTTTCATACATTTCAATGCATACTTTGAGGCTTAAGTGGAAATTTTAATTTTAAGCCACTTTGAAGAGCAATGTTATTGCGTTTTTTTTTTTTTTTTTGAGAAATTTGAAGACATTTAAACTGTATTAAAGGTGAATGAAATTCCTTTTTATATTTCTCAATTTATTTGTTACTCAAGTATTTAACTTTGAGTTTGTTTATGTTTGGTTTTCTTATTCTTGTGAATTAGCAATTTAATATGCTTTATTAAGAATAATTGCAGCAGATATATTTTCATGACATTTTTGAACAGAGGGCAATAAACTAGTCTATAAACAAGTAAAAACGTGCTAAGCTCCGCCGGGCCGAATTTTGTGTACCCGCCACCATGGGTCCTACTAAAAATGTACCTTTCTTACTCCAGTTTTTATATGAATCGTTTCGTTACAATCACATCGGGAATTGATTGCTATTGATTGATCGGCAATTGATTATTAAATTACATTTATGAACTTATCAGAGTGAAACTCGTTGTGAGTGCCAAAATCCGCGATCGGCTTTTATGGTTGCAGTTTACATACCGATTCAGATGTTGAAAGGCAAAACTAAATTTCAGCCAAATCAGGTGAAAATTGAGGCTTGCAGGGGCTCAGGAAGTGAAATCCCGGGTGTGTTCTATATGAGGGCTATATTAGTTTTAAACCGATTTGGACCATACTTTGCACGAATATTAAAAGTAATAACAGATGTCATTGTTATATGTTAAACGTGTAACGGATAATGAAAGCGATAACAGAAGTTCTTGCGCCACATTTCCCCCAAATCGGGGGAAATTGAGGCATCTAGGGGTTCATGAAGCTAATATCTGGGATCAGTTTATATGGGGCTATATCAGTGGGCTACAACTTTTCTGGGCTGTGCTTAGCCTACCCCCGGAGACTTTTCTACGCTTATGATGGGGTCTATATCATTTTATAAACCTATTCGGATCATACTTGACACAGATGCTGGAAGGCAGAACGGAACTCCTTGTGCCAAATTTCAGCCAGACCAGGTGAAAATTAAGGCTTCTAGGGGCTCAAGAAGTCAGTTTATATGCAGATTCGTGTAATACTTCGCACTGATGTTAAAAATCAAAACAGAAGTCCTTGTGCCAAACTTCAGCCATTTTGGAAAAGATAAAGCCTCTGGGGGCTTTGACTGACTGACTGATCATCGCCCAGCTCAAAGGGCTAAAGCTATAATTTTGAAATTTTGTGCGATTATTGGTCTTGGGCACAGGATTAGACGGGAATTGGGGAAATTAATACGTTTAGGTACTAAAAAGTTCCAAAAAAACGAAATGGTAAAAGTTTGTCCAGCGCGAACGGAAGGGTATAGAATTATGTATTTGTGCTCAAATAAGGAGCGCTTCGAAAAATAACGTTTGGAGAAAAAAAATGTGCAAAATCGTACCAAAAGTCGGAGAACTGTTTTAAACGGATTGTTCTAGAGCTCTGAATTTTGAAACATCGGCAAACTATGTCTATGCAGTCTTAATAAGTTGACTATTTGAGTTCTTGGAAGTCTGTACATTTAGATACTAAACGAGTAAAAGCGTGCAAAGTTCGGCCGGGCCGAATCTTATATACCCTCCACCATGGGTCCCATTTGTCGAAAAAAAGGATAAAAGAAAACATTTGCTCTCCTATTATAGCGATATCATGATATGGTCCGGTTCGGACCATAATTAATTTATATGTTGAAGACCTGTATAAAATGTCAGACAATTCGAATCAGAATTGCGGCCTTTGGGGGCTCAAGAAGTAAAATAGAGAGATCGATTTATATGGGAACTGTATCATAGACCGATCCAGACCATAATAAATACGTATGTTGATGGTCGTGGGAGGATCCGTCGCACAAAATTTCAGGCAAATCGGATAATAATTGCAACCTCTAGAGGTTCAAGGAGTCAAGATCCCAGATCGGTTTATATGGCAGCTATATCAGGTTATTAACCGATTTGAACCTTATTTGGCACAGTTGTTGAAAGTTATAATAAAATACGTCATACAAAATTTCAGCCAAATCGGATAGGAATTGCGCCCTCTAGATGCTTAAGAAGTCAAGACCCAAGATCGGTTTATATGGCAGCTATATAAAAACATGAACCGATTTTGCCCATTTACAATCCCAACCGACCTACACAATAAGAAGAATTTGTGGAAAATTTAAGCGTGTACCTTTACTCCTTCGAAAAATAGCGTGCTTTCGACAGACAGACGGACGGACAGATTGACGGACATGGCTAGATCGACATAAAATGTCACGACAATCAAGAATATATATACTTTATGGGGTCTAAGGCGAATATTTCGGGTTGTTACAAACAGAATGACGAAATAAGTATACCCCCATCCAATGGTGGAGGGTATAAAAATACCGAAAATTTTCAAAATGGGTTAACTTTTAACAGGGTGAACGGATAGAGCTAGAATTTTGAAATTTGGCTCAAAATCGAATCGGAGAAGACGTACGCTAGTACCACTTTTGGTACCATTTGGTACTTTGTTTATGGATTGATCTAGAGCAGTGACGGGCAAATACACACATGTATGTGCGCAATCACGAAATTAATTGATCCAATTGATTTTTAATTTAAACTGCTTCAATCACTAAAATGATAATATCAATCAAAGTTTTTGGAAAAGGTGACTGAAAAAAATTGCAATTAAAATAATTGCAAAATTTTCGAAATTTTCAATTAATTTTTTGATTAATCCAATTAAAAAAATAATTGAAATTTCCGAAATATCTAATTAATTTTTAGTTGGATCAATTAAAAATTTAATTGAAATTATGCAAATGTTTTATTAAAATTATTGCGAAAAGCACCGCTGTATATGGCCCACCCTCAATTTCGATGCAACATTAAAACGCAACGAATATTATTATTGCCCGAATTATAAAAGAAAGAGTAGCGAAGCGGGTTTAGGTATAGCTACTGATATAGACTAACAGTAATTAATATTTTTTATACCCGCCGATCTCTCAATATAAGGTTTTGGGCCCATAAATGGCGCATTTATTGTCCGATTCCGCTGAAATGTGGGACAGTGAGTTGTGCTAAGGCCTTCTACAACATTCCGATTTCTCGATTTAAAGTTTTGGGCCCATAAAAGGAAATTTTATTGTCCCATTTCTCCGACATTTGGGACAGTGAGTTGTGTTAGGCCCTTTCGGTTCAGATTTGATATAGCTGCCGATTGCGCTTAAAATTGACACAGTGACCTATGTCAGGCTTTTCGCGTCCGCATCGTATATGGTTCAGATTGGTCTATATTTGGATATGGCTACCAAAAAGACCAATATTTCGTTCACAAAATTGAACAATGACTTGTAATTAATAGATAACTCAATATCCTTGTCGAATTTGGTCCAAATCGGACCATATTTCGATAAAGCTGCTATGGGGGCAAAAATTATGCATTTTCACCGTATTATGACGACAGGTGATTTACATATTACCCTAGGTGGTGGGTATCCAAAGTTTGGCCCGGCCGAACTCACGCCTTTTTACTTGTTTTACATTGGGGAAGTAAACCCAACAGAAACATATTTAAATAGAATATGTTAAAAATAGATCTATGCCATTAATATGCATATTTTGATCATAAATAAAATAAGAATGGCGTCTAAACATTTAAAAAGTAGTCGGAAGACTACTTGTGGGGGAGATTTATGTTCATCTTTTTCAAAAACATAATAGTGCTTCCAGTTCAATTAAATAATGATTGTAACAATTTGCTACCTAGACCACTAACATTTTTTTTGTCACTCAATTCGTGCGGCAATTAACGGCTGTTTTCTCTTAACAAAATAAAATATATTAATCATTCACATTTATGCATATAGAAACATTTTTAAGAAAAGAAAAAGTGATTGAATCAGTTAATGAGAATGACGAACATTGCAATCACAATCGTAATTGAAAAAAGTTCCGATTTAGTTAAAAAAAGATTGAAACAATTAAATGACGAAATTCTCAAACACAATCTTAATTGAAAAAGAAATCCGTATTTAATTAAAAAAATTATTGATTTAATTACATTTTTAATTGAAAACATTTTTATTTCTAATAAAAATTTTAATTGAAAAATGTTTCGTGATATATTTTTCTGTGTAGGAAATATAGGTCAGCTGAAAAAATGTTTTTTTTCAAAATTCGTACATCTTGAAGAAGATTTTCTTGAAATTCGTAAATTTAGGTACTAAAAAATACAGAAAGTCATTTTCTTTAGGGACTGAGCTAAAGCTTCCAAAACTGGATACAGTTACAAATTGTATCCAATTTTGGGTGTATCATCGGGGGTAGCGAAGTGAACCGGTGGTTTATACACCTACTCGCATTATACTTGGCGCGGATATTGAAAGGTAGAACAGAAGTCTTTGTGCAAAATTTAAGCCAAATCGAATTCAAATTGAGGCTTCTAGGTCCTCCAGAAGTTAAATCCGGGGATCGGTTCATGAGGGGTCTTTTTCCAAATTAGAGCCGATACAGCCCATTTACAATCCCCAATGACCTATATCAATAAGATTGATATAGATGCAAAATTTCAAGCGCGTACCTTATTTCGCTCGAACGCTACCATGATTTCGACGGACGGAGGGATGAACGGACACGGTTTTATACTTTATAGGGCCTCAGATCAATTTTTCCAATTGTTACAAACGACATGACTTGTTTAGTATAGCCCGCATCCTTTGGTGGTGGCTATAAGAACTTTTCATTAGAATTTAATCAAATATTAAAAGGAAGAAATTTATGATTCTTTCTTTTATTGTTAGCCTATTTTTATAAACAAACAGTTTTGTATGTTTTACGTGTTTTTTTGCATGCATGTAAAATTCGAGATATTATGTTGAATTGTCAAATAACCACAGATACGTATATGCGTTATAGGTTTGCAGATCTTATTTCAAGGTGTTAAAAACAAAATGACTAGATTAGAAAACCTATCACCGTAGATTGGTGGATATAAAAAAGGGTACGTCACTTCCTCTTTAAGAATGTTCCCCTGTCAGTACGGCCATATCATAGATTTATTGCGAAGTGAATTCCAACAATCCCTTAGACTTTAGTGATATGGATTACGGTTACGCCGACAAGCCTTTAGCAATAGCTGTAAAGGCCACATCTGAGAATCAACTTTCACCGTTTCTATACACGCTTGACCTTTCGGTTAACTTTACCTTTAACTTTACTTACTGAAGTATGCAAGGCCACTAAATTTTCTCCTTGAATAGAAATATGTTTTCAACGGTGGTTAAAATTTTGGAAAGTGTCATAGCGCTCTAAGTATGAATTAACGATCGATATTTTTTTTTTTGAAATCTGGATACAATTGTTCGAGGCGAAATACCTTCCATCAAGAAATTGTCCAGTGCAGTATCTATCACAACCACTTGAAACCTTTCTTTGTTATTTTCTTAAGATTAGCCTTTTTACCTTTAGTTTTTCCATGCCCAACAAAGTTCTTCACCAGACTTATCATTCTACAATTTTCTTTGTTTTCCCTAGCTCATATTTCTGCGTTTTTGCTACGTTTTATTTAAAAACTTTCCCTAATTAAGACATTACGTCATAATCCTCTTCAGAAATAATGAAAGAAAATCTTAGTGGCTACTTAATTCACAACATTTTACTTTTGTATGCCTTTTCTTGACGTTTACGCCTGAAACTATGCAAAGGTTTTTTTTTGGTTTGCTTTACACCTTTCGGTTTGCTATCTTTTAAGAAAGGCCAAGTATCTTTTGAAGTGTTTTAATGCAAAAAATTCTCTTTTTGGGTGCCAATTAAGATTCTTGGAAGTGAATGTGAAATATGACATCAAAAGATGCGAATTTTAATGCAATACTTTGAATTTAAAATACATGCAAAAAGCTGTTTTGGTAGTTTGTTGTCAAAAGAAATGCTTTGAACGTTTATTACACAAATTGCAGAGTTAATAGATCCGTGTTTACACAGGAAAAAAGTTGTTTCGTTATACGTTAAAGATTTATAAACCTATCACTTAAAATAAAAAATCTTTAATACCAAGGGAAATATCTTTTACAAAAGTAAATGGTTTCATTAAAAAGTAAAATTTACCATTTTTTAATAATGTATGCTTATTGGCTCTCATCTTTAAAATTAAAAAAAAATTCAGTGTAGATTTGACATGTCTGTGTGTCTGTCTGTCTGCAGAAATCACAATAGCAGATGAACAAATAATACTATTGGCTTGAAACTTTGCGCAGATACTTGTTATGCGATTCGGTTGAAACTTTGCATGTAGTCTTCTGTTGCGACTTACAGTAAGGAACTGTAAACCGAATCTTTCAACCACCGACTTGAAGATTGGTTGATTGGATCAGGCTGATGGCGACCGGAGTATTCCTACTAAACTTTGGCAGATGTCAACATGCCTGAAAAAGGAGGTGAAGACGTCGAGACGGGACCCAACAATCCCTGTGTGAAGTGGGTCATCCGGTGGAATTGGGCTCAAGGTGTGCGCCAGCGGTGAAAGTACTTCGAAAGCAACAGCTAGTGCTGCTTCTAAGATGGAATCGTCGAATAGTGGTTCCAATGCTTTATCAACTGCTCTTGGAGGATTAATGAAACTCATCATGATAAGATCGAAGGCATTTTATAAGGATGAACTCCTGGCGGACTCAGAAGTCGAGGCAATGATGGAAATTCTGCATCCTGACTATGGTTCGGTTTATGCAGATAAATCTCCACCATTGTAGTGCCGCTTGAGAGGATTGGTTCGTAGGATTGGTATTCCTGGGTTTAAACGACTCAAGAGTATGGGGAATGAGAAACACAGATCCTGTATTCTTGCAAAGATGTTTTCCTTTTTCCGTCGCTCTGTACTGAAGATTCAGTTGTAGCCAGCCTTCAAATTAATTGGTCTCATTACTGATATGGCACACGATTAAGAGATGCACTGGTAATCCAAGTACGCAAACAACTCAGCTACCGGGGCGCCTTGGTATTGATTCAATGGCCGAAGTTCCAGACAGTGCGAAATACACACTGCCTGAGCTGCTTTTTGATAAAAATTACTGTACTACAATAATATTGCTAATAGAACCGATTGGAACTACGTTATCCCTTGTAATAGAAGTTACGTAGTCTTCTATACGGATGGTTGCAAACTAGACGACCAGTTGGGCTTTAGATGTACTCTGAAGAACTTGGACTGGTCATATGGAGAATGCTGCAATGGTCGGGTTACCCACTGCAGTGTGTATCAAGCGGAGATACTTGCAATCAAAGAAGTTGTGGGATGGCTAAATATGATGTCATAACAACAACTGGCACAAATATCTTCTCAGAATGGGAGCTACCTTAGACATTCCAGGGAAACTGGAATCTGTGGGTATGCCCCTAGCGACATGTTAGCTAAGTTTTCAGGATCAGGTTCGAAGGGCAACGAATGACAGATTGTCATAAATCGCAGGTTGTGAACGATGCATAATTACGAGGGTTGCCTTTTATATATCGGTATTGGACAACCCTTGTGTTCCAATCTGTCAACTGACAGTTCTATCGAAAGATTAACATTTTTGAAGTTGTATGCTCTTATATCGTTTTAACATACGAGCGCTATTTGTGTTGTTTACAGTAACTTAAAAGATTCATCTCGACCAAAAAATGGAATTAATTCGTGATCATTTTCCAGCGATTATTTTTTACAACTTTTGACGTGGATTAAATTTTTGGCAATGAAGCCCCATCAAGGACCAGTGTTTATCGCTGGTATGGTGAATTCAACCGAGGTCGTAGTTCACTACAAGATCAACTTGTTGAAGGTCATCCAAAATCAGTTGTTGTTCCAAAAACCATTGATGCTGTGCGCCAACTGATACTGCAAGACCGTCATGTGACCTATCGTGAGATTGAGACAACCTCAGGCATTAGTGTGACCAGCATACATTCAATATTGCTTGACCATTTGACCGTCAAAAAAATTTGTTTGCGTTGGATCCCACACAATTTGTCAATCACTCAAAAAAAGCCTAGTGTCGATTGGTCGAAAGGAATGCTCCAAAAATACGAAAATCCTGCATTTTTGAGTATTTAAAATATTGATTGGTGAGTCATCCGCCGTACAGTCCTGATTTGGCACCGAATGACTACCTTTTATTCCCGTACTTAAGAAATAAAAGGAGAGGTCAACGTTTTTCGACACCTGAAGGAGCGGTTAATGCGTTCATAATGCATGTTTTGGAGATACCTCAATCAGTGGCAAAAGTGCTTCGATAATTGGTTCAAACGCATGCAAAAGTGTATAGATCTTAAGAAGGGAATATTTTTAAAAACAATAAAAGAAACTCGATGATTAATATGTGTTTTTGTGTTCTGTAACCCTGCATTATAAAAGGCAATCCTCGTATGTGGTTGCAAGTAGTCACTACTGCAGAAGCTGTGAGGACGTCAAGGAAGAGGAGACTCCAAAACATCTGTTGTGCGAGTGTTCCCCACTGGCGGTCAGAAGGTATTCCACTTCAAGTTCTCAATTCTTTGAAAACTTGTCCGATTTAGCGGATGGGAACACTCGCTTTTTAATCGATCTGGACGGTTCAACGGTAGCAACTAGAAGTCATTTTCCTTCTCCTGCGTTATAGCGATGGACGAAAACGTCTAATGGCAAACTGCCCCTTAAACCAAACCTAAAATACGGTAACCGTGCCAAGTACGATGCAAATCGGTCCATAATCTGATATAGCGTCCATATTATATAAATAGATATCCCTTTTTGACATTTGCAGCCTCTGTGGGCCTCAATTGTTATCCGATTTGGTTGAAATGTTTCACTCCTTCCAAGTTTCCTGTCGTTGCCTCAATTTTACCGCGTTTGTATGACATTCTCCAATTGCCTTAAGCCTCATAGCCGCATTGGCTGGCTCACAGTTAATCTGTATGACTATGGCTTGGTGGTGCTCATCGTCCACCTATTCCAAGCTAACATGCTCTCCGAACCTGTTGTATTATCCTTACGTTGCACTTTTTCTCCTGGCAGTCCACCAAACTACTACTATAGAACATGTTATTAGGGCTTTTAACTAGTTTTTCTTTTTTTATAAATTAATTTAATGTCAAACATTAAAAACGAACTCCGCATATTGAAAAGGATGCCAAGTTCAATTTAATGTTGTAACATAAACATTTTTACGAATTATAAGCAGACATCAGTTGATAATTCAAACTCTTTCGAGTATATTTTGATTTATTTCGATGTTATAATACACAGTTATATTAGAAGATTTCCATTTCCATAAAACAAAAAATTGTTGTTGTTTTCGCATATTTAAATACCTAATTTGTTATGGATATTTCTTTACTATGTAAATGTTACAAAAAAATGTATATATGCCTTAGAAATTGTTATTGCGGTTTGTTGTACCTGGCAACCATTTGTGCGTTGCTCTAATATTTTTTGTCATTGGACACACCCGAATTTTTGTACTGAAACTTTAAGAATTGACACTTTCTAAGTTTACCATCCGAACTTGTCCAACCTGCTCAATATACTGAATGCTCATTGCTCAGTCAAAACAAAAACGGAAAACAAGTAAAAGCGTGCTAAGTTCGGCCGGGCCGAATCTTATATACCCTCCACCATGGATCGCATTTGTCGAGTTCTTTTCCCGGCATCTCTTCTTAGACAAAAAAAAGGATATAAGAAAAGATTTGCTCTGCTATTAGAGCGATATCAAGATATGGTCCGGTTTGGACCACAATTAAATTATATGTTGGAGACCTGTGTAAAATGTCAGCCAATTCGAATAAGATTTGCGCCCTTTGGGGGCTCAAGAAGTAAAAAAGAGAGATCGATTTATATGGGAGCTGTATCGGGCTATAGACCGATTCAGACCATAATAAACACGTATGTTAATGGTCATGAGAGAATCCGTCGTACAAAATTTCAGGCAAATCGGATAATAATTGCAACCTCTAGAGGCTCAAGAAGTCAAGATCCCAGATCGGTTTATATGGCAGCTATATCAGGCTATGAACCGACTTGTACTTTATTTGACATAGTTGTTGAAAGTAACAATAAAAAAACGTCTTGCGAAATTTCAGCCAAATCGGATAGAAATTGCGCCCTCTAGAAGCTCAAGAAGTCAAGTCCCCAGATCTGTTTATATGACAGCTATATCAGGTTATGAACCGATTTGAACCATATTTGGCACAGTTGTTGGATATCATAACAAAATACTACGTGTCAAAATTCATTCAAATTGGATAAGAATTGCGCCCTCTAGAGGCTCAAGAAGTCAAGACCCAAGATCGGTTTATATGACAGCTATATAAGGTTATGGACCGATTTGAACCATACTTAGCACAGTTGTTGGATATTGTAACAAAACACGTCGTGCAAAATTTCATTCCAATCGGATAAGAATTGCGCACTCTACAGGCTCAAGAAGTCAAGACCCAAAATCGGTTTATATGGCAGCTATAACAGGTTATGAACCGATTTGAACCATACTTGGCACAGTTGTTGGATATCATAACAAGACACGTCGTGCAAAATTTTATCCCAATTGGAATAGAATTGCGCACTCTAGAGGCTCAAGAAGTCAAGTCCCAAGATCGGTTTATATGGCAGCTATATCAAAACATGGACCGATATGGCCCATTTACAATACCAACCGACCTACACTAATAAGAAGTATTTGTGCAAAATTTCAAGCGGGTAGCTTTACTCCTTCGGAAGTTAGCGTGCTTTCGACAGACAGACGGACGGACGGACAGACGGACGGGCATGGCTAGATCGACATAAAATTTCACGACGATATATATACTTTATGGGGTCTAAGACGAATATTTCGAGTAGTTACAATCAGAATGACGAAATTAGTATACCCCCCATCTTATGGTGGAGGGTATAAAAATGTGTGCAAGAATGTGTCTACGGCGAAGAACGTACAATTGCAATTATTTGCAAGGCTATGGGTCAGCATGGGATTACTTTCTTGTTTACGTACAAAGTTTTATGCAATAGAGTGAGTATTTTTGCAGACACACAAGAATAATTATTGACCCGGTACACGAATAATCGTTTGGGGCTATCGAAGTACTTTTGCAATTAAAAAGATTTTGGTTTTACAACAAAAGGAAGACGTTTTTACCGTTCACGAAACTGCTAAAGAGTTAACAATAAACAAAGTTAGTTACGTTCAATAATACTACGTATAGGTTAATTTTTGATATGTTGTAGGGAAACGTTACACGGTTACAATAAAAGCAAAACTTCGTGATAAAAGTAATTGGGTTCCCAAACGTTTTATTTGTTTGCGTGTGCATAGTGCCCAACATCTGTGAGCCTTCTCGATAGGCTGAATGTGAATCTTCCAATTCAGTTTCCTGACCAATATCACTCCTAAGTATTTGACTTTGTCAGATATCGAAATCGTTCTATCGAGGAAACGTGGCGCGTCAATTTACACCACCTTTGTTTTCCTCGTGAACAGGCAGATTTCAGCCTTCTCTGGGTTAACATTGAGATCCCTAGATGTAGACCAATACTATATCGCTGATTCGGATCCTTACCCCTTAGAAGTATTTTAACGGGTTCAAATTCCTCATCAAATTCATCATCAGTAATCGGTTATTTATGGTGGTCGCCTAAAGGACAGACGATAACTTCTTATTAGTGTAGGTCGGTTGGTATTGTAAATGGGCCATATCGGTCCATGTTTTGATATAGCTGCCATATAAACCGATCTTGGGTCTTGACTTCTTAGGCCTCTAGAGTGCGCAATTCTTATCCGATTAGAATGAAATTTTGCACGACGTGTTTTGTTATGATATCCAATAACTGTGCAAAGTATGGTTCAAATCAGTCTATAAACTGATATAGCTGTCATATAAACCGATCTTGGGTCTTGACTTCTTCAGCCTCTAGAGTGCGCAATTCTTATCCGATTTGGATGCAATTTTGCACGAAGTCTTTTGTTATGATATCCAACCACTGTGCCAAGTGTGGTTAAAATCGGTTTATAACCTGATATAGCTGTCATATAAACAGATCTGGGGACTTGGCTTCTTGAGCTTCTAGAGGGCGCAATTCCTATCCGATTTGGTTGAAAATTTTCATGAAGTATTTTATTCTTACTTTCAACAACTGTGTCAAAAAAGGTTCAAATCGGTTCATAACCTGATATAGCTGCCATATAAACCGATCTGGGATCTTGACTTCTTGAGCCTCTAGTTTTTTTTATTCACAGCCTCGTGCTGAACTTTCATTGTCATAGGTATGTTGTTTGTATTTGAGCGGTTCGCTGCATGTGCTACTTTGTATCCACAATACGTTCCATGGTTTTGAGTGAAAGGGACATAACGCTTATAGGTCTGTAGGCTTTTGGTGTCGCATAGCCTGCCTTGCATCCATTGTAACTAATGTTCAAACCATTCTATAACCCAATGGGAGCTACCCATTAGAAGGTTTTTTTTTTTTACCTCATTTCGTAGAAATTTGGTACATAAACTACACATATGCCCTTAAGTTAATTTGTGTTAATATTGAGCAGAATGATATTTATTTGCTTGAATGACAAACGCAAAAGTTGTTGGTAACTGCAGAACTGACTATTAATTTATTTCAATAGATGAGCTTAGTCTAGAGATCCCAAGTTGGGACAAAAAGTCGACTTTAGACATTTCGACTTTTATCAAAACAGCAAAAGTCTATTTTTTGACTTTTCGACTTATTGTTGCCAAAAGTAGACCTTTCGATGTTTTGTCAAAAATGTTCAAAACTTCCTATTATTCTATTGGGTTGTCCAAAAAGTAATTGCGGATTTTTCATATAGTCGGCGTTGACAAATTTTTTTACAGCTTGTGACTCTGTAATTGCATTCTTTCTTCTGTCAGTTATCAGCTGTAACTTTTAGCTTGCTTTAGAAAAAAAGTGTAAAAAAAGTATATTTGATTAAAGTTCATTCTAAGTTTTATTAAAAATGCATTTACTTTCTTTTAAAAAATCCGCAATTACTTTTTGGGCAACCCAATATTTCCTACAAGTCTTCGTAGACTTTTGCCAGGAAGATATAATCATTTCTTTGTATTTTCATAAAAGGAAATTATTAGGAGGAATTTAAAATGTAAAATTGGCGCATTTTTATGTTAAAATCACCCCGCTATTTTAAAGACAATATGGCTTATTGCAAAAGTTTCCACATTCCCCTTTTTTATACCCACCACCGAAGGATGGGGGTATATTCATTTTGTCATTCCGTTTGCAACACATCGAAATATCCATTTCCGACCCTATAAAGTATATATATTCTTGATCAGCGTAAAAATCTAAGACGATCTAGACATGTCCGTCCGTCTGTCTGTTGAAATCACGCCACAGTCTTTAAAAATTGAGATATTGAGCTGAAATTTTGCACAGATTCTTTTTTTGTCCATAAGCAGGTTAAGTTCGAAGATGGGCTATATCGGACTATATCTTGATATAGCCCCCATATAGACCGATCCCCCGATTTAGGGTCTTAGGCCCATAAAAGCCACATTTATTATCCGATTTTGCTGAAATTTGGGACAGTGAGTTGTGTTAGGCCCTTTGACATCCTCCGTCAATTTGGCCCAGATCGGTACAGAGTTGGATATAGCTGCCATATAGACCCATTCTCCGACTTAGGGTCTTTGGCCAATAAAAGCCACATTTATTATACGATTTTGCTGAAATTTGGGACAGTGAGTTGTGTTAGGCCCTTTGACATCCTCCGTCAGTTTGGCCCAGATCGGTTCAAATTTGGATATAGCTGCCAAATAGACCGATCCTCCGATTAAGGGTCTTAGGCCCATAAAAGCCACATTTATTATCCGATTTGGATGAAATTTGGCACAGTGGGTTGTGTTAGGCCCTTCAACATTCTTCGTCAATTTGGCCCAGATCGGTCCAAATTTGGATATAGCTGCCATATAGACCGATCCTCCGATTTATGGTCTTAGGCCCATAAAAGCCACATTTATTATCCGATTTTGCTGAAATTTGGGACAGTGAGTTGTGTTGAGCCCTTCGATATCCTTCGTCAATTTGGCCTAGATCGGTCCAAATTTGGATATAGCTGCCATATAGACCGATCCTCCGATTTATGGTCTTAGGCCCATAAAAGCCACATTTATTATCCGATTTTGCTGAAATTTGGGGCGGTGAGTTGCGGTAAGCCCTTCGACATCCTTCGTCATTTTGGTCCAGATCGGTCCAAATTTGGATATAGCTGCCATATAGACCGATCCTCCGATTTAGGGTCTTAGGCCCATAAAAGCCACATTTATTATCCGATTTGGATGAAATTTGGCACAGTGAGTTGTGTTAGGCCCTTCAACATTCTTCGTCAATTTGGCCCAGATCGGTCCAAATTTGGATATAGCTGCCATATATACCGATCCTCCCATTTATGGTCTTAGGCCCATAAAAGCCACATTTATTATCCGATTTTGCTGAAATTTAGGACAGTGATTTGCCTTAGGCCCTTCGACATCTTTCTTCTATTTGGCCCTGATCAGTTCAGATTTGGATAAAGCTGCCATATAGACCGATCTCTCGATTTAAGGTTTTGGGCCCATAAAAAGCGCATTTATTGTCCGATGTCGCCGAAATGTGGGACAATGACTTGTGTTGGGCCCTTCGATATTTGTCTTCAATTTGGCTCAGATCGGTCCAGATTTGGATATAACTGCCATTTTGACCGATCTCTCGGTTGAACAATGACTTGTACTTATAAGCATTTGGTCTAAATCGGATGATATCTATAGAGCTGCTATGGGGCATAAGGTATGAATTTTTCACTGGATTTTGACGAAATGTGGTTCACATATATACCCGAGGTGGTGGGTATCCAAAGTTCGGCCCGGCCGAACTTAACGCCTTTTTACTTGTTGTAATTGAATGAAGCTTGAAATGGCCTATATACCCTTGCCGACTTTCAACTAGTGTTGCTCTGAATATTAAAAGCCAAGTAGAACTTTACATTTTATTGCACATATGAGTAACGAACTTTTATTCCCTATCACTTCCTCTATAAAACTCTAAAAAGAAACACATAATGATCTCTATTCTATCCGGCATTATTAAAGTCCATTTTTCTAAAATGAAATTAAACATGAAAACAGACCGCCTTTACCAAATCTGAGTCTATCTATTCGAAACTCCATCTAGACTTTGCTAAATTCGGTGCAAAAGTCTTTATTTGTGAAATGTAGCCTTATATGGGTGCTACTATTAAGTATGGTTCGATTTGTCCATGGTTTATACTTTTACTATGCCGCGAAAAATTTTGCTTACCTAATTTTAGACAAAAATAGGGGTTTCAGAGAAAAACACCGAAAATTGTGGGTACGTATTTATGGGACCAACATCTGCAGTTGGATCCATATGGACCACATTCGCATTTTATAAGCTTAGGATTTTTAAGCTCGAATATAAAATACTCCTTTTAGGAGCTGAAGATTTCGAATCTTGAGTCCAGTCTTTATGGGGGCTATATAGTCCTATATAGCCCATCCTCGAACATAAGCGCTTAATGGATAAATGGATAGCAGCAACATAACCAAAGCAAAACTTGTATCTCTGTGTATCTTCTTTTTTTTCTCTGTGCAGCCTTCTTTTCGACTATTCGACTTTTTATTCATTAAAAGGCGACTTTGACTTTTTTTACACAAAAAGTCGACGAATCGATTAGTCGAAAGTCGATTTTGGGATCCCTAGCTTAGCCTAAGACTTATTCTAATGGTATTAAATGAGCGAAATTAAGATAAGAACAATAACACGATAAATGAGAAGCAATAAACAGAAGCAATGATCAATAGTATATGTTGACAATGTTCAGAGTTGGAAAGTATTATATATATCACCATGGTGGAGGATTCCCAAGATTTGTGCGGCCTATATTAGAACCTTTTTAACTCCTTTTCATATTTTGTTTTTGTTTTCCTAGCCAAATTTACTTAGCAGAGCCTGATTTAAAGGTGTCCTTCAACGTATTTTAAGCGTGTATGCATAGGCATGTACACGAATAAAATTTTGTGTTTATGTGGATGTTATTTTTACGCCCACTTTACAGATTTATAAACATTTTCTCGCTGGTCTCCCAAAAGTTTGCCTTAATCCGAGTATTATTAAATTGTTTATCATCCTATATGCCCCCAAAAGGCAGGCTTTTATTTTTGGCACTTTTCATTTTGGATTTTATTATTCCGCAAACGATTTTTCATTTGCCTTCGCAAATCCATCTAAATTTATTCAATTTTCTTGGTGTTACTTAAACCATCTCCGCCACTTCATCGAATGTCTGTGGTCCCAGTGGGGTGTATACACATACACATGCCAATGATGTTCATATGTATATATGAATATGTGAGTTCTTTTGTCAATCATTTAAACATTCAGCTTTAAGTTAATCATGTGTGTCGTTGTGTTCATCCTCGTTTGCAGTTGGTTTTTGAATTCGGGCTTAGTTTCTCTTTCTCTCTTGTTGTCGAATGATTATGCCTCATACTACCACAATTTTAATGTCATTACGGCCCTACAAACATTTCGCATAATTTTGTTGTGAGTGTTCGTCCCCGCAAACAATAAAACAATCTTCTGGAACGTTTTTACGGAATTGTTTTTCCGTATGAGTCGCGAAACACTCTTCATTGGGAATCCATTCGCGACGATTCTCTTGCAACCCATTGCGTTGTAATCGCCCTTATGATTCATGAAAGACTCTTCTAGATTATCATAGGACAATCCATTGCGTGTGCGGAAGTTTTAGCAACTCTTTGCGACGATTTATGCATTTCGTTATAATCGTCCAGGAGATTTGTTAATAAATCGCCTAAATTAACTTTTCGAGATCGTTTTTATTGTCATGCTGGACTGGTACTGAATTATGTTATTCGATTTTTCTTTTGAGTGAAGAATTTCCACAACACCGGATTCCAGAATTCCGACTAGGTTTATATGACGATTGGTACTAGGTTAGGTTTAAAAGAGGGTGCAGATATTAATCCGCCCTATGCCATTGTGGACATACACCTAAGCCAGTAATCGGATTGTTGTGCGCTCTAAATACAAAAAAAAGTAACCGCGAAAAAGAAAATCTAAGTAAGGAATTCCGTGATATTTACAAAATCCTTTATTGTTTTCCATGCCACTCCCCTAAGTTTGTTCATGTCCGGTTTAGTGCCCCCACCTGAGTACAAAGGAAATGCTTCAATGTCTCATCATCTTCCCCGTATGCCCTACATATGCTATCCCTTGCCGCACCGATCTGACATAAGTAAGCTCGTAGTCCTATGTGTCCCGTACGACACCAATAGCTATACTGACCTCTTTCTTACTTTTTTTCATGATCTGGATCCCCCAATTGGATTTTCCCGTCCTATCGACCGTTTCGCTGTTCCACAGTTTTGCATGAGCATTCGTCGCCCACGCCCTTAACTCGGACTGCGTCGACCCGAAAGACTTCGGGTTAACCAAGTTTATTGACGGCAGTCCTCTGGCCTTCACCGCCAAATCATTTGCCCATTCCCCCTTACTCCGGTATGGCGATGCGGATTTTGCCATCCTTACAGAAGGTGTTAATTTCCTTTATGCACTGCAATACTGTTCCTGACCTTGCCGTTCTGATTGTTTTTGCCCTTATGGCAATTTTACTGTCCGTAAAGATATTCAGACTCGACGTCCTCACATTAGCACCACACCACTTTACGCATTCTATGATCGCCTGGATCTCCGCTTGCAGGACCGTATTATGATCAGGCAGTCTAAAACAGATCTCAGTCCCAAGGTTCTCAATGTAGACTCCCATGCCCAATCTGTACTCTAGCTTTAATCCATCCGTGTAACATGATCTTCCAGATGGCAATACTAGGGTTTCGTCAATCCAAGACTGTACCGCTGGCAGCAGTGCCTCGCACTCGACCTCAAGGTTCACCTTAGGTATCCGATCGGAAACCTCTTCCCTTCCATTCAGGTTTCCTATCGTCGCCTCGATTATACCGCGATGGTATGAGCTGCTCCCACCCTCAATCAATTCTCCCTTAATCTGTATGTCAATGGGTCGGATATCTAGAATAGTCTCCAATGCCCTAGTGGCCGAGGTCCTCATAGCTCCGCCTATGCCAAGACAACATGTTCTCTGAACCTGTTGTATGGTCCTTATGTTGCACTTTTCTCCACACCAGTCCATCAAACTAATGAGGCGTAAGTAAGTATTGGTCTAATCACGCTCTTGTAGAGCCAGTGGACTATCCTCGGATTCAGGCGCCATTTGCAGCCTACGACCCGTCTACATAGTGCCCAACATCTGTGTGCTTTCTCAGTACGCTCCTGAATGTGACACTTCCAATACAGTTTCCTGTCCAAGATCACACCTAAGTATTTGACCTTGTCAGATATCAAAATCGTGTTATTGAGGAAACGCGGTGCGTTAAATTGGCCCACCTTCATCTTCCTCGTGAACAGTCATATTTCAGTCTTATCTGGGTTGACATTGAGACCTCTGCGTCTACCCCAGCCATATGTCACATGCAAGACCCTTTCGGCTCTTCTGCATAGCTGGTTCGGATCCTTACCTCTTAGAAGTATAGACGGGCTTAAATCTCTCCTCAATCAGCATCCGTAATAAGTCATTTATGGTGGTCACCCACAGGAGTGGCGATAAAATGCCCCCCAATGGCGTGCCGTGTGCCACTTTCTCCCTTTTATTTATGCCATGGGACACACAATTTATCCACCTGTTCCTTAGCATATGGTCTCTAAGGACCGGGTCCACCTGGTACTGGTCTAAGGATTGGATCAGTGTGTCGGTCCGCACATTGTTAAAAGCCCCCTCAAACTCATTACATTCCACTATGATGTAGGTTTTGGCAGCGAAGAATTCTTCTATTTTATGCACTACCTCGTGCAGTACAATCTCCACCGACCTTCCCTTGACATAGACATGCTGTTTGTATTTGAGCAGTTCGCTGGATTTCCTACTCTTTATCATGGTATCCACAATACGTTCCATGGTTTGAGTAGAAAGGACGGGAGGCTTATAGGTCTGTTAGCCGACACCGAATAAGTGACACCAAATGTCGCATAATTTGCATTGCCGGGCTTGGGTTTAAATATCGCTCTTGGCTCCTGCAATATGCAAGTCCTAGGCACGCTGTGAAAATATTGGTCATGTGGGGCGCCAAATAGTTTGCCTCTTTCTGCAGTAACGCCGGAAATATTCCATCAGGTCCGGGTGGCTTGAATGGTTTGAAGCTCCTCAAGGATTCCTTCACCATAAGTTCCATAATTATAAGACTTCGATCAACATAATAAGTCCAATGGAAAATGGGTTTTCATCAAAAGCCTCAACATGTCCTCTATTGTCTCTGCTCTCACTCCCATGTCATCTACTAAAGTTTCAGTTTGGACATGGGTTTTTGAGAGCAACATTTTTATCTGGGCGGCGTCCTTAACGCTATCGACCTGTTCGGAGAAAAGCTTCCAGGAGGCACGTTTTGCCGCTTGGGTAATCTTATAGTATTCCTTGAGCCGTGTGTAATACACATCCAAATAAACTTCCGCCTTTTTACGACGTGCTCTCTAAAGAGTCTGCGGACCTCTTTCCCAATATTGCGAATTTCCTTGGTCATCCAGGGTTTTTCTTGGGCTGATTTCCTTTCCCAAAGAGGATAACTATCTTCGAAGGACCCCATCAGTGCAGTCGTAATCCTGTTTACATTGTCTTGCCAAGTCTTCTTCTGAGTAGCCTGCCGAATTTTGGCCAATTGGTTTTCAACTTATTCCGGAAGCTTATCGGATTCGGCGATGGACGTGCTATTCTAAACCTAATGTAGCGATGGTCAGAGAAAGAGTGTTCCATGGACACCCTACAATCCTGAACCTCATCGATTAGATTTTCCGAACATATCGTCACATCTAATACCTCCTCCCTAATACTATTCACAAAGGTGGCGGTGTTACCAATATTAAGTGTTATTAGGTTGTTAGTATTCAAGAACTCTGCGCGATTGGTACTAAGTACAATATAACGAATATAACGAGTAATAGTAATTTTTTGTTTAGTTTTTTCGTAGTTGTTACGTTTTCGATGGACAACCTATCCTTATATGCATTTTAAGATTTTCCAAGCAAAAAAATAGTTGCCTATTAACAACAATATTTAATAAATATTCCAAAACACTTATTTGTTACTCGTCCAGGCGAATATTATATTAATTTTTTCAAAACACTCATTTGTTACTCGTCCACACGATTCTTGCGCGATTCTAAGATCTTCCAAGACTATTGTGACTTACTCTTTAGCAACTCAACGCACAGTGGGACAAAATCGAAAAAAATAGTAAAAAAAAACTATAACGTATGAGGACGGGTAAAAATATCTCTTTGAAATTTGGAACAGTTAGATATGAGATGTTTAAGACGTTTAAGACCCTAGGTTGTGCAGGGCGCCTTATGGCAGGCCCCTAAAGTTGGTCACCTCAGTATCTCGAAAATTTGTTGGGGCTTCCAAATCTTCGTGTGTGACCCAATTTCCGTTTTTTTTGCCGGATAGTCCGCTTGAGGTCTACAATATCTCCACCGGTTTCGGGGAAATTCGACTCTTCATTTTTGTTTGCAAATTGATCGAGACCTGGGGCCTAATAACCGCATAGGTGAGCGAGTAAAATCGTTCGAAATCTCTCTATTGTGAATTATGTATCTTTCTATTGAAGGAATTTTTTTTAGATTTAAGAAGGCAAATGTTTAAATCGAGCATTATTTAAAAAAAACGTGGGCATATAAATTTTTATACAAGTGGTATAACAACTTTTAAATAGGAGATGAAATTTCTTTCGATACGAAAGCGCACTCGATTAGGCATTCGGTGATTCGGCCCCTGCTTTGTAATTTTGGAAAGATATGCCGACTTTAACGGGTACTATATGTACCTCAAACTAGGCAATTTATTATTTAGAAATTGGAATAACCCCCCGTGCTCCCAAATTCTAAAGCCCAGATTCCCCATTTAGGCAAATGTTTTTTTTCTCGATATGTCCCCCAAACACATGCAAAAAATTGTTTTGTACCTAACAATATTTGTAGCCTCAAAGTCAGATTTTTCTATCCTTTTTCACACGGCATATTATTACTGTTTTTATACCCTCCACCATAGGATGGGGGTATACCAATTCCGTCATTCTGTTTGTAATTTCTCGAAATATTCGTCTAAGACCCCATAAAGTATATATATTCCTGATCGTCTGTCCGTCCGTCCGTCTGTCTGTCGAAAGCACGCTAACATTCGAAGGAGCAAACATAGCCGCTTGAAATTTTGCACAAATGCTTCTTCTTAGTGTAGGTCGGTTGGGATTGTAAATGGGCTATATCGGGGCACGTTTTGATATAGCTGCCATATAAATCGATCTGGGGTCTTGACTTTTTAAGCCTCTACAAGGAGCAATTCCTATCCGATTTGGCTGAAATATTGGATGACGTGTTTTGTTATGACTTCCAACAACTGTATTAAGAATGGTTCAAATCGATCCATAACCTGATATAGCTGCCATATAAACCGATCTGGGGTTTTGACTTCTTGAGCCTCTAGAGGACGCAATTAATATCCGATTTGGCTGAAATTTTGCATGAGGTGTCTTGCTATGACTTTCAACAATTGTGCTAAGAGTAGTTCAAATCGGTCCATAACCTGATATAGCTTCCATAAAGACCGATCTGGGGTCTTGATTTCTTGAGCCACTAGAGGGCGCAGTTATTGTCCGATTTAGCTGAAATTTTGTATAACAGCTTCTCATATGACCTTTAACATACGTTTTGAAAATGGCATGAATCGGCTTATAGCCTAATGTAACTCCCCTATAAACCAATCTCCCTATTTTACTTCTTCAGCCCCTAAAGTGCGCTATTCTTACTAGATTTGGCTGAAATTTTACACAATAACTTCTACTATGGTCTCCAATATTCAGTTCAATTGTGGTCCGAAATTAACCATAACTTGTTTTTTTTCGATTTTCTCCCACTGTGCGTCAGATGAATCGTCTTCGACTCTCAGGCGAGCTCTTCTACGATCATTACCTTTATCTAGAAGATTCACGGAAGATTGTTTGGCAATCGAAAGTGTTTGCAGGGTGTAAGGCAGCTTGTGTTTTAGGTGTGTGGATTGGTTTGTGAGTGGCACCCAACTCTTGCCAGCTCTTGATGTTCGTTCACTTTGTCGTTATTGTTTTCCTCCGCCTCATATCATTTAGGACCTATTAAAGCTCATTTGCTTGGGTATGATGGCGACAACGACGCTGGCAGAGAGACAAAGAGAAACCTTTTGCCAGCATATAAGCCTGAGCATTTGTCGGTCGATTGGTTGGGTTGTACGCTTGATCGGAGTTGCGCGTCGTATATGAAGTGTTGTTATTTATTGTTATTACAGAATATTCAGTTTAACTGCTCGCTTACATCATTTGGTGTGGTTGGTGTTCACCGTTGAAGGTATGATACGCTGTCAAGCAGCGAGCTTCAATTTCGTTTTCTGCATGGGATTGTGTTTGGAGGGGAATTTGTATTTTTAGTGTTGTTTCAATCCTCATTGTTTGTATTGGGACAAGCCTCACAACATCGTTGTTGTTCATGTTATTTTATGATTATTGCAATTTAAGCCTCATTGACTGTACGATGATGCTTTGTGTTGTTGTTGTTGAGGCGTCAATTCGCATTAGCTGCGTATATGTATGTCCTGTGGATTGTTCGCACGGGTGCTTTCCTGCCTCTCCATGTATTTCTATGTTTGTATGTCACTTAACATGTCACACACAAACAAAACACTTTATGTATTAAAAAAAAATATTTGATAAATGTATTATAATCAAATCTATACGATTGTTTGCTTGAGGCAGATTATAGTAGTGTATGGAGGGAATTTCTGCGTAAGCCTTGACAGGACCATAGCAGTTACGATATACATTGCAAATATACTTGTCCTAATCTTAAAGATTTTTTTTTTTTTTTTTTTTTTTTTTTGTTTTTTTGTTTATTAATTCATTAAATATATTTATTACAAAATTATATTAGTGCCTCAGCGCCAAAAGGCATTACAGAGGCTAGTTGGCTGGTTCTTACAAAATAATGAAAATTTTTTTATGTTTATACATATTTTAAAGACAAAAGAAAATCTTGCATATATATATAGTGAAGCAAAGTTATACGAAATGAGTTTTTATATGATTATTTATATACCAGAAGCATAGTTTATTACCGAATTGTTTACAAAAGATTGTCAAGGTTCAATAAAATGTGTTCTTTTAACAACATCTTGAATATAGAAATTCTAGTACATGATTTAACAGCATTTGGCAAATTATTAAATTCGTTGGAGCCGGAAAATTCAATACGTTGCTTTGTTGTCTCCGTGCGGCATAACGGTATTCGCAAAAGTTGATTATTTCTCGTATTAAATGAATTTTGATTTCTCCTAAAGCAAATTGTATGATGACCTATGTTGTTCAAACATTTGTAAACGTAAAGAATTGTTTGGAATTTATAAATACCATGTACAGGTAATACATTGGGAAAAAGGTTGCAAAATAAAGAACGCGTCGGATAACTGAGTGGCACGCCTGCCACACATTTCAAAGATTTATTTTGGAGTCGCTGCAAAGACCTCAGCTCTGAACTTTGCCTATATCCATAAATAATTGCCATATAATTCAGTTGGCTTTGAATTAAGGATTGATATAAAAGAAATTTCGTGTTGTGATCAAAGGCGTACCTAAATTTAAACAATATACCAATAACGGAAGACAGTTTCGATTTTAGGTATCTAATGTGCATGTCCCAGGTGAGATTTGATTGCAAGTAGATACCCAAATATTTTATCGAGTTAACTTCCTGCAATTCTTGACCGTCAACTCTAATGTTAAATCCTGGCTCAAAATTTCTTTGAGGACGAAAGCGTATTAATTTCGTTTTCGACCGATTAATAAAAAGTCTATTGATTCGCATATATTCAAATACAAGTGCAACATCACGCTCTATATAGCACCTTGCAGTCGATTCTAGTTTATACGGATATAACAAACACAAGTCGTCGGCGTACATAAATAATTTACCGGTCAATTGTAATTTATTCAGGTCATTTATGTATGTCAAAAACAGTAGGGGGCCTAATACACTACCTTGAGGCACTCCATAATCCACTGAAGCCAGTTCACTCTTGCAGTCCTGTACCTGAACAAATTGTTTCCTATTTCGCAAATAAGAAGCAAACAATTCTAATTCATTGCCACAAATACCATAATATCCCAGTTTTCCCAAAAGAATGTCATGTTCAATCATGTCGAAGGCTTTCGATAAATCGAAGAAAATACCAACAACGCCGGTGTTACCTTTATCCAATAAATTACACATATAATTTTGGACATTGACTACCGCTTCCTCGGTTCCACAACCTTTCCTGAACCCGAACTGATTGTCACATAGAATATTATTGGTCTCGAAGTATATAGAAATTTGACGACCAATAATCCTTTCAAAAATGTTATTAACGACTGGTAACACTGATATCGGTCGGAAGTTATTAATACCTAGAGTTTTTTTCCCCTTTGGTATTGGAATAACCCTATGGATTTTCAAAATGTCAGGATACATTTTCGTATCAACCATGCTATTAAATATGTCAACCAGGTGCGGCGCGATATTCCTAGTACATACCTTTATCGCCTTTGAGGAGACCCTATCATGTCCACAACTTTTATTCAATGATAAATTTGATATTTCTATTTCAATCTCTTCAAGAGTAGTATAACGCAGTGTGAATAAACATTGGTAGTGTGCCAATGTACCCAAAGAATTAAAGTGATCAGACTGTTCAACTGGAATTGCACGTTTCAAGTCCTGAACTGACTTCAAAAAATGTTGGTTCATTATCTCAGCTTTATCCAGATCATTGTCCAAAGAATTACCAGCACTGTCAGCAAAATTAATGTCCTTTTCACAATTTCTCCCTAAAGTGTCATTCAAGAATCTCCAAGTTCTTTTCGAATCATTCTGGAAATTTTTTAAGTTAACAACATAATAATTATTCATAGATTCCTTGTGGGCCTTTCGAATAACTTTGCTTATCCCTTTCAGTTGACTATTTATACGAATATTATTCCGATCCCTTCTTCTTAGTTTCAGTAGTCGATTCTTGTATTCTATCAGTTTGAGTAAATTCCCATTAAGCCAAGGAGATATTTTAGATCTAAGTGATGTACTGCGATCTCTTGAAATCGTTGAGTTATCAATCGCCAATTGAATGTGCCCTATCAAATTTTCTGCATCTACCGATGGGTCACCGATGCAGGAAAATGATCCAAAACTTCCTTCGGCTGATCTCTTTAACATTTCATAATCACATTTAGAAAAAACATTTTGTACGGCGTTTTGAATCTGATAAATGGAATCAATAGCACAAAATATAATGTTATGATCACTCAAATTACATTCTACGGAATAAATACTTAAGGGATTTCTAACATTGGTGTAAACATGGTCAAGACTTGCGTTACTATGGGGCCGCGTCACCAAAGTGTGACAATTTCTCAAATCAAAATTTAGCAGCATATTGGAAACATCATCAAAAGACACATCGAGTGCATCTATATTCGCATCACCGAAAAAAACTATTGGATTTCTAGCATACAAATATAGTATTTTCTCCAAAAAATTCATACAATTTAATCTGTTGCATTTTGGTGATTTATAATACGAGACGATGGCAAGAGGTTTCCCTTGGATTTTAAAGTCACTTAGCTTTAAAACAATAGAATCTATAAAACCCAAACTTTCACATTGTACGTCTAAAACTTGTAGATGCTCCCTTATAAATACCGAAGTACCACCATATCCGTCGGATCGGCAACAATGTATGACTTTATAGCCTGGTATGTTGTAAATTTGTGCAACATCGCTACTAAACCAAGTCTCTTGAACAGCAAGAACTGCAGGTAATATACGTAAGCTACTAATTAAAGACCGAAATTTGTTAAATTTCGCAATTGAAGATATGCTTCTGATATTCACAGATAAAATATTAAAATGATTTATATTTAAATTGCTTGCTGAATTGAAAGAATTTATGCTTGAAAAATAATTATTTGACATTATAAAATAGAGAAATTAATTTAAACAAAAAATTTAAGAAAAAGGTATTAAATATCTACCAATTTTAGGATGGCGACTCATAGTCATTATCTGAACCCTCATCAACATTTTGAACATGAACCGAACGTCGTTGATTTGGTTTAAATGTTGCAGCTTCACGTAATAATTTATCGACATCATCTTCATTTTTAATTAATCTCGGCTTAGATAACTCTCCTCTTTTAGCAAAAACTCTAGATCCACTTGTGTACACTGCTCTAAATCCCACACTCTTCAAAGCTTTTGCATATTTAAATAGGCTCATTGTTTCTCTGCTTAAGTAGTCATTCACAAAAATGTTTTTGGTTTCCTCTTGTTCCTTTAATTTCGGTTTAATTGCCATAAGTTTTGACTTTTCACTTTTTGAATTAAACTTAACGACTACTGTTTGACTGCCTCCTTTTCCATTCAAAAAATAAGCATCAGCAATTGCTGCAGGCTGCATTGCAACACCAACATCGGTGGAAAGCTTAACAACTGTATCCACAGCCGACTGGTTTGCATTTGACTTCACACCAGTGATAACGCAATCATTCTGCACCCTTTGGTCATTAAGAAATTTAACAGATGTTTTTAAAACCTCGACTTCAGCTTTTAACGCCTTATTTTCTTTTTGAACAATTTCTATTTTCTTTTTGTTTTCCGCTACGTTCTTCAAAATGTCATCATATTGCTTCGACATAAAATTCATGGTCTCATTCATCGCACTCAGCTGATTTCTCATCTCTTCTCGCATTGCATTTAGCTCAGTTGTTATGGATGCGTTGTTGTTGTTTTTTTGGTTGCTGGCTGATTGGTTATTATTTTTGTTTCTTTTGTTTCCATCGCAGATATGACACACATATTCTTCTTCTTCATGCACTAATAGGTGGTTGAATTCTTTTTTGTTTAACTTCGTACAAACTGCATGGAAGCTTTTGTTGCATTTATCGCAATCTATTGTTCCTTCGTTTTCTTCAATTTCTAGTTTACACTCACTGCAAACTAAACGCTTATTTGCGATACTACGCCTGCTGGTTTGTGGCATTTTAACAATATCGATATTGCAATACAATATTTATCAAAAACAAACTTAGTTCATGCGCAAAAAACAGTTTATTTTTAGAATTTTTGTTTCTTTCTCTTTCGTTTTTGCACACACTTATGACGCGAATCACACTTGCATTATTCTCACTAGTCTTGCACACTCGAGCCAAAGATTAGCAAACTTCATTTATAGATGATCACCTGTCAACTTTTTAAGGAAACATTACCTTCGGTGAAAAATATTTTCCTTCATATTAAGGATTTTTTTTTTTAAACTAGATGGCTCGGGCCCGCTCCGCTGCGCCTTCTTTTACTTTATATGGAACAGTTTCCTTGGAATATTTATTATCGACAGTTAAAGATCTTTTAGTGAAATACCATGCTAACTTGACTAACAGTTTAACAACATAAGTGCCTTTTTCTGAATCCCATATGATCTTTATTGGTCTACGAATTTAAGTTTGGATGTAAGGTGTACTCCATTCTTAAAATACTTCATTTCAGCCCGATATTCTCATGATTTATGATTTAGTGGTGTTTTCGGGGGAGAGGTGGTCCCCCAGATACTTGGCCCTAAAAAAATATCAGCATCGTGCTCTTCTCTCAATTTAATTAAACCCCATATTGCCATTGGCTTAAGAGAAGTTTAAAGGATGAGGCGTCCTCCAAACACATAGCCCCAAAATAGGTTATGAAACTCGTTTTCTAATCTCAACTACCTTTCATTTGAGCCACATATTGGCATGGTCGAAAAATTTTTTCCCTTTGGAAGTGTTTTGGGAAAGGGATGATGCCCTAAATACATGGTCCTACATTTAGATATCAAATTCGTATTCTACTCCAAAACACCTTTATTTGAGCCCCATATTGCGATGTTCACTAAAAAATTGCTGTTTGTAGGGTATTTTGGGAAAGGGGTAGACCCCCCGAAAATTGGTCCAGAAAATGGGTATAAGTTCTTGCTCTACCCCCCAATACCTTTCATTTAAGCCCCATATTGTCATGGTCGGTAATTATGCCCGATTTAGGGGTGTTTTGGGGATTGGGACGGTCTGCCAAATTCTAATCCCTGAAAATATATCAGCAACGTGCTCTATTCTCATATATCTATATATCATTTATTTAAACCCCATATTGCCGTTGCCCTCAAAATTGGATATCAAATTTGTTTTCTAATCTCATTTAAACTCCTTATTGCAAAAGTCAGCAAAAATGTCCGGTTTGGGGTATTGGCCCTAAAAACTATGAATATTTAGTTCCACTCTCTTTACGACCCAAATTGTCTTGGTGAGCAAATACCTCCTATTTGGGGGTTGTTATGGTGGTGGGACGTCCGCTAGACAGTTGGCTCCTAATGTTGATATCAGATACGTGGTCTACTCCCACATACCTTTAATTTGAGCCCCATATTTCCATAGTCGGCAAACATGATCGGTTTGGGGGGGTTTTGGGGGATGGGCGGCCACTCAGTGGCCTTGAAAATATATATCGGATTCGTGTTCCACTTTAAAGACCCTCTTATTTGAGCCTTATTTGAGGGGAGAGGCGGCCCCCCAAACACTTGGTCCCATATTTGGATATCAGATTCGTATTCTACTCACAAATACCTTTTATTGTTGCCCCATTTTCCTATGGTCAGTAAATAAGTCCTCGTTGGGGGGTGTTTTGGGAAAGGGGTGGACCCCCAGAAACGTGGTCCCACATTTGGATATCAGATGCGTATTCTACTTGCAAATACCTTTCATTTGAGTCCCATATTGCCATGTTTGGTAAATATGTCCGATTTAGGGGTGTTTTGGGGGTTGGGGTGGTCCCCTTAGCACTTGGTCTGACAATTGGATATCAGATACGATTTCTTATCGTAAGTACCTTTCATTTGAGTCCCATATTGTCGTGATTGATCTAAGTATATGTTTGGTTGGTTTTAGGGTGGGGCGGCCCCCCTAGGTAGCCTAGGTATCGGAAATTTTGATACCAAATTTTATTTTTTGGGTACTATATGAGAGCACACAAAATTTCGTTTAAATCGCACCACCCATATCCGAGATCTGGCGTTTCTCAAAATTAGGGTAAGGGAGAGTGGCCGGTCGGTGGTAAGTCATCAGCTCTGTGAAACGCAGTGGAATAATATTCAGATCTGTCAGAATGCTGCTCCATGAACTGCGACTGTCTTCCTCCTCAGTTCTTAAGTGTACCACCTCCTTCAGGAGTCAAAGATCCCACCCGTGCGAAGACATAATTACATGCTGTTCTAGCAATACCTTCTGGCCTCTTATCGTAATGACCATCCAAGTCATTAGCTTGCGGATAGGTAACCACCGCACAGAAGGCATGCAGACTTATAATAGATGCGGTGAAAAGCTACCGAGTGAACGACCTCCTACCACGATTTTGATATCCTTATTCGGTGAGAAACATCTGAAGGCCGCCACACCCCCAAACAAAATCTTTTTTTGTAGACAATGGCAATATAAGGCTTACATAAATGGTTTTAGAGAGCGAAAGAAGACGCAGTAGAGTTGACCAGGTTCAGCTAGTTTTAACTAAAGCGGAGACAAGTACTCGACAAAAACTCTTTCCAAAAAAGTATCTTGTAAGTCAGTCAGTAGAAAATATTTAAAGCCTCCAGAGGTAAGATTAGCCCAATTTAGCTAACTTTGACACTATTTATCTTCACCTGGATTAAGGATATAGGTCTATATCCTCCTCTGTAAATATCTGGAACATTTTGTATTGTTTGGGTCGAACTATGGGATAAACAGCGAACGCCATGGTTGACGCCAGAACTGTTTAGTCTAAGGAGGGGCTGGAAACACTATACATTAGGGCGTAAGCCACAAAGGCACCACACGACTAAGTCGTCTATAAGGCCGGGTTAAGAAAATACAAGGGCGAACTGAAAAAGCTCAGAACAAATCCTGGCTATAGTTCTGTTAAATGTTCGTCTTTTTAGTCCGTCGTTCTTTATGTTGAAGACTCTTGAGAGGTTAATAGAAACATATCATAGAGCAAAGATCCCTAGAGATCGCCTGTCCCGGCAACAACATGCATAAAGTAAGGGCAACTCCACTGAAACAGCCATTCACAACCTAATCGGCCACATAGCGGATTCTCTCGTTATCAAGGAATATACAATGGAAGCATTTCTTAACATTAAAGGTGCTTTCAATAAATTGAAAACATGATGCTGCAAAATTATTGTAATTGGAAAGGAATTCCAGACAACTATTGCAGTTAAAACAAGTAAAAGCGTGCTAAGTTCGGCCGGGCCGCATCTTATATACCCTCCACCATGGATCGCATTTGTCGAGTTCTTTTCCCGGCATCTCTTCTTAGGCAAAAAAAAGGATATAAGAAAAGATTTGCTCTGCTATTAGAGCGATATTAAGATATGGTCCGGTTTGGACCACAATTAAATTATATGTTGGAGACCTGTGTAAAATGTCAGCCAATTCGAATAAGAATTGCGCCCTTTGTGGGTTCAAGAAGTAAAATAGAGAGATCGATTTATATGGGAGCTATATCGGCCTATAGACCGATTCAGACCATAATAAACACGTATGTTAATGGTCATGAGAGAATCCGTCGTACAAAATTTCAGACAAATCGGATAATAATTGCGACCTCTACAGGCTCAAGAAGTCAAGATCCCAGATCGGTTTATATGGCAGCTATATGAGGTTATGAACCGACTTGTACTTTATTTGACATAGTTGTTGAAAGTAACAATAACAAGTAAAAGCGTGCTAAGTTCGGCCGGGCCGAATCTTATATACCCTCCACCATGGATCGCATTTGTCGAGTTCTTTTCCCGGCAACTCCTCTTAGGCAAAACAAGTTATAGTCCGATTCTGGCCTCAAATGCAAAATCGGGAGATCGGTTTATATGGGAGCAGTGTTAAGCTATAGATCGATTCAAACCAAATTGCACATGTTGAAGGCCATGGAAGAAGCCGTTGTACAAAATCTGTGCCAAATCGGATGAGAATTACGCCCTCTAGAGGCTCAAGAAGTCAAGACCCAAGATCGGTTTATATGGCAGCTATATCAGGTTATGGGCCGATTTGAACCATACTTGGCACAGTTGTTGGATATCATAACAAAACACGTCGTGCACAATTTCATTCTGATCGGATAAGAATTGTGCACGCTAGAGGCTCAAGAAATCAAGACCCAAGATCGGTTTATACGGCAGCTATATCAGGTTATGGGCCGATTTGAACCATACTTGGCACAGTTGTTGGATACCATAAGAAAACACGTCGTGCAAAATTTCATTCCAATCGGATAAGAATTGCGCACTGTAGAGGCTCAAGAAGTCAAGACCCAAGATCGGTTTATATGGCAGCTATATCAGGTTATGGACCGATTTGAACCATACTTGGCACAGTTGTTGGATATAATAACAAAACACGACGTGCAAAATTTCATTCTGATCGGGTAAGAATTGCGCACGCTAGAGGCTCAAGATGTCAAGACCCAAGATCGGTTTATATGGCAGCTATATCAGGTTATGGACCGATTTGAACTATACTTGGCGCAGTTGTTGGAGATCATAACAAAACATGTTGTGCAAAAATTCATTCCAATCGGATAAGAATTGCGCACTCTAGAGGCTCAAGAAGTCAAGACCCAAGATCGGTTTATATGGCAGCTGTATCAAAACATGGACCGATATGGCCCATTTACAATACCAACCGACCTACACTAATAAGAAGTATTTATGCAAAATTTCAAGCGGTTAGCTTTACTCCTTCGGAAGTTAGCGTGCTTTCGACAGACAGACGGACGGACGGACGGACAGACGGACGGACATGGCTAGATCGACATAAAATTTCACGACGATCAAGAATATACATACTTTATGGGGTCTCAGACGAATATTTCGAGTAGTTACAAACAGAATGACGAAATTAGTATACCCCCCATCTTATGGTGGAGGGTATAAAAAACGAAATTTCAGCCAAATCGGATAGAAATTGAGCCCTCTAGAGGCTCAAGAAATCAAAACCCAAGATCGGTTTATATTGCAGCTATATCAGGTTATGAACCTATTTGAACCATACTTGGCACAGTTGTTGGATATCATAACAAAATACGTCGTGCAAAATTTCAGTCCAATCGGATAATAATTGCGACCTCTAGAGGCTCAAGAAGTCAAGATCCCAAATCGGTTTATATGGCAGCTATATCTGGTTATGGACGGATTTGAACCATACTTGGCACAGTTGTTGGATATCATAACAAAACACGTCGTGCAAAATTTCATCCCAATCGGATAAGAATTGCGCACTCTAGAGGCTCAAGAAGTCAAGACCCCAGATCGGTTTATATGGCAGCTATATCAAAACATGGACCGATATGGCCCATTTACAATACCAACCGACCTACACTAATAAGAAGTATTTGTGCAAAATTTCAAGCGGCTAGCTTTACTCCTTCGGAAGTTAGCGTGCTTTCGACAGACAGACGGACGGACGGACGGACAGACGGACGGACATGGCTAGATCGACATAAAATTTCACGACGATCAAGAATATATATACTTTATGAGGTCTCAGACGAATATTTCGAGTAGTTACAATCAGAATGACGAAATTAGTATACCCCCCATCTTATGGTGGAGGGTATAAAAACTGAGCGGAAAAAATCCGAACATTATTTGTATATTAGGGGTAAAGTCGAAAAAAAGAATTAAAAGTTATTTTTGAAAAATTACGTGTCACTTTGGAGAGCTATAAAATCGGAACGCATAGCTATTTATCCTGATTATCCTGATCACAGTTTATAGATAAAATGGTGCTTTAAGCAATGAAATTAAAAAATGTATCAATAAGTTATAAACAGCTTTTCAAATGGCCAAAATAAAGTATAAATCTGGCTAAAATGTACCTTTTTAGTAAACAAGCTATTTCTTACACGTTTATAGCCAGGATGTAGAACCCTTTCGCAGTTAGTTAGTATAAGTGTGGGGCTATTCGAAAGTGTTAAGAACTTGGCAATCGGTGCTTTGCGATTCGAGAAATCTGAGGAACATTTTGTTTTGTCTAAAAATTTTACATTTTGGGACGGCCTATACATACTAAGGTTGATTTTTTAAGAGCTATAGGAAAGTTTTTCGAAAAAAAAACACACAAAATTCATGAAATCTTTATTTGAATCAATAGTACGATCCATACAATTTAATGTTTGAAGATTATTTCATGTAAATGTTGGCCGTGACTGCGCCTCAAATGGTTCATCCGCTTAGTCCAATTTTGGCAAACTCTTACCAACATTTCGGCGAGTAAATGCTTCAATGTTGTCTTCCAATGCGTCGATTGAAGCGGGCTTGTCTGTATAGACCTGCGTGTTGTGTGGCATGTGGCACCATCTTGTTGAAACCACATGTCATGCAAGTCAAGCTTTTGCATTTTAGGTTAAAAAACAGCTGGATATCATCCCACGGAAGGGCTCACCATTCACAGTTATGTTACGATTCGCATCATATTTAAAGAAGTACGGCCCAATGATGACACCAACCCATAAACTGCACCAAACTGTGACTTTTTCTGGATACATTGGTAGCTCTTGCAATGCTTCTGACTGATCTTCACTCCAAATTCGACAATTCAGCTTATTTACGTCCTCATTGAGCCAGAAACGAGCTTCGTCGCTGCACACATTTTGTTGATAAAAAAAATTCATTTTCGGCCAACTTTCCAAGAGCCTATTCACCAAAAATTCTGCCTTGCGGTGGGTCGTTCAGCTTCAATTCTTCCACCAGATGTATTCTAAAAGGCTTCACACCTAAATCCTTCCGCAAATATCCCACGTTGTTGAGTAACGGAGGTGCAATTGCTGCGAACGTCTATGAATCGATAATTGATGGTCCTCATTAACACTGGCCGATACAGATGCGATATTTTCTTCAGTTCGCACACGGACCATAAAATGGAAGAAGCGTGCGATAAACTTTCTTAACAGAGCTATTTTGATAATAAAATTAGTATTTTGAAAATAAAATTTAATAATTTGCAAGTGTTGTTCGTTTGTAAGACGATTCATGGTTAATTTATAGACATACTGAAGAAGTATGGTCTATAAAAATGAAGATGTATGAACAAAACAAGAGTGAGTTGTTTAAACCAGTGGTGCCAAAAAGAAAATAGCTAAAAAATCAACCTTTATATAAGTTGATCAAATCGGGACTTCTACAGCATTATTCGCAACTCCGTTTAGTCCTCTTTAAAACAGAAAATAACACATGCTGGAAGAAAACAAAAAAGTTATGAAGGAAATAATGATGTTAAATTTTTTGCCAAAAAATGCATTTTTTTTTCTCGGAAATTTTAGATTCTGCAACGAATAACTTTTGATAGAAAAGGACAATTCGCATAATTTTTTTTTTAAATACTCAACAAATTTTGTAATTATTCTAATTTTCAATCGGTTTACAAATAGTCCTACAATTTCAGATATACCGGCGATACATTGACTAAAATTTTCAAAAAAAAAAAAATTGTTGTAAGATTAATAACTCATAAACCGTTAGAGATATAAAGGGTGATTTTTTTGAGGTTAGGATTTTCATGCATTAGTATTTGACAGATCACGTGGGATTTCAGACATGGTGTCAAAGAGAAAGATGCTCAGTATGCTTTGACATTTCATCATGAATAGACTTACTAACGAGCAACGCTTGCAAATCATTGAATTTTATTACCAAAATCAGTGTTCGGTTCGAAATGTGTTCAAATTTTGACAAATTTTGTTAAGCGATGAGGCTCATTTCTGGTTGAATGGCTACGTAAATAAGCAAAATTGCCGCATTTGGAGTGAAGAGCAACCAGAAGCCGTTCAAGAACTGCCCATGCATCCCGAAAAATGCACTATTTGGTGTGGTTTGTACGCTGGTGGAATCATTGGACCGTATTTTTTCAAAGATGCTGTTGGACGCAACGTTACGGTGAATGAACACATTTCGAACCGAACACTGATTTTGGTAATAAAATTCAATGATTTGCAAGCGTGGCTCGTTAGTAAGTCTATTCATGATGAAATGTCAAAGCATACTGAGCATCTTTCTCTTTGACACCATGTCTGAAATCCCACGTGATCTGTCAAATACTAATGCATGAAAATCCTAACCTCAAAAAAATCACCCTTTACGTGACATTTTAGCAGGTTTTTTGTAGATTTTTATGAGCTCTATATTTGAAAAAAAAACCAAGCCCATCGGCGCATAAATGACTGTTTGGCCAGTAATTCAAAATTTGACAAGCTCGAGGTGACCAACTTGTAAGCCCCATGGACCAGCCCCTGGATTCACTAGGGCCCCCAAGTTTTGCACACTTATTGGAACACCTCAACATTGACAATGTGAAGTTTTGTATACATATCTTTATCCGCTCAAAAGTTCCAGAATTATTTCCAAGATTTTTCGATTTGGCAACACTGTGCGACGTCAATTATGAATGAGGTGGAGTTTTTAGACGTCACCACTACCGTAAAAAAGTTTATTATTAACCTACTTACTAAAAGATGCATTACGACAGACTTGGGATTTATAGATTTACAAAATTGGTTAACATTAACAATATATTATTGTCTCTTGAAGAAGAAGGTGTAAACATGGTTCCGTATGCTGATGAGGGCTATTGCGGTTAGAAAAAAGTTTGCTAGCACTCTAAGAGACATACTTCAAGAAGCTCTACGTGCAACAGCTAAGTGGGCTACCGAAAGTAATCTAGGCGTAAATCCGTGCAAGACAAAAGTAGTTATTTTCAGCAGAAGCTACAAGTTGCCCACGGTGTCATCCGTCCGCTTAGGAGGAAAGAATGCTGCATTTAAAGAAAACGCAAAATACCTGGGTGTTTTGCTGGAAGGCAAGAAAGGCCACTCTTGTCTATGAACCTGCAAGAGAGCCATTGGCAAAAGTTGGCGGATTAACCGCGTCTCATGCACTGGTTGTATACTGCAGGTGTAAGACCTATAGTGCTATATGACGGTATGGTCTGGTGGACGGTGATTAAAAGTTTACCTACTGTTCAATACTCAGCCTGATGGCCAAAGGATGGTTGGTTTGTGCATCACAGCCGCACTGAGGACAACACCATCTGATGCACTGAACTAAATGCTACACCTAATGCCACTAGACAATTTGCTGCAACCATTGGTGGTAGGCTTGGGGAACTTTCTATTTGGTCATATTTCAGCTACGAACACTGTGTTATTCTTGATACAATACCCAATATCCTAGGCAGTGGGGTTTACACATTGGCTGAGCCGCTTTTTGAAAAAGAAAGTACGGCACAACTATTCCTGATAGAACTAATTGGAACTACGATATCCCTGATAATAGAATTAGACGACCAGGTGGGCTTTGGGGTGTACTCTAAAGATCTAGAACTGGTCATATCGAAGAGCTTACCCGGCCACTACAGTGTGTATCAATCCTTTTATGTGTCCTAATCTAGACATGAGAAGGTTTACCGCTTTGCTCTCGCTGGCTAGAACAGACGTATTAGCCATTGTATCTGTAAAGACAGGTCACTGTATGGAAAACATGTTGACAGACTGGAGTTTGCAAGTAACGTCTTCTGCAAAAGCTGTGAGTACGTCAAGGAAGCGGGAATTCAGAACGTCTGATGAGTTTCAGCCTTGCACTTGTAATCATAAGATGTCCCACTTTAGGTTCTTGTACGTCTTTGAGAACTTGTCTAATTTAGCGGATGTGAACACTCGCAAGTTGTTGGGCTTTTTAAATCGATCTGGATGGTTTAACGGCAGGAACTACTAGGCATCCTCCTTCTCCTGCTCTTGTGGTATTACAATTTATAGCAGACTGCAACTTAAACCTAACCTGATCTAAGGCTAATTGTATGAAATATTGCTTTTATAGATTTACGTCGTTTGGGAAAGTGATCATCAAGTATGGTTCATTTGCAAACTGCAAATTTGGCCGTTCCATTAAGGAAGAGTGCGCGAAATAAGTATAGCTTCAACCGAAAACATAAGGGAAAAAATTAAAATTCCAGAAATAAAATTTATATTTTTTATTTTTTATAGGTGTTCTAGTATTTTACAACGCATAAATATTAAATTTTTACGTTTTTCAATAAATATTGCTAAAATATTTCAAATTTATGGAAAACAGGTGTGATTTGTACGAATGTTACTTCCATATCTCCTACCGTACTTTACGTACCTGTTTAATTCAATTTTGAGCTCCAGTGTGTATGCTATTACTTGGAAGCATGCAAAGGTTATCCCCATTCCCAAATCCAACGTTGATTATCGACCGATATCAATTTTATGCTATCTCTTTAAGGTTTTCGAGAAAATTCTTCATGGACAGAAGTCGGTATATCTTCACTAAGAGTCCCTGTTGTCAGAATATAGTCCGGCTTCCGTTCTGATCATAGCTGCATTACTGCATTGATTGAAGTGGCTGAATCGATCAGAAATGACATTGATGAGAACAGAATTGGCTTTCTGCTTCTTGTGGATCACTTCAAAGCTTTCGACACGGTTAATCACCTGAAATTGTGCATGGAACTATGGAATTTTTATACCCTCCACCATAGGATGGGCGGTATACTAATTTTGTCATTCTGTTTGTAACTACTCAAAATATTCGTCTGAGACCCCATAAAGTATATATTCTTGATCGTCGCGACATTTTATGTCGATCTAGCCATGTCCGTCCGTCTGTCTGTCGAAGCACGCTAATTCCGAAGGAGTAAAGCTAGCCGCTTGAAATTTCGAACAAATACTTCTTATTAGAGTAGGTCGGTATTGGTATTGTAGATGGGCCATATCGGTCCATGTTTTGATATAGCTGCCATATAAACCGATCTTGGGTCTTGACTTCTTGAGCCTCTAGAGTGCGCAGTTCTTATCCGATTAGGATGAAATTTTGCACGACGTATTTTGTTATGATATCCAATAACTGTGCCAAGTAAGGTTTAAATCGATCCATAACCTGATATAGCTGCCATATAGAGTGCGCAATTCTTATCCGATTGGGATGACATTTTGCAAGACGTGTTTTGTTATGATATCCAACAACTGTGCCAAGTATGGTTCAAAGTGGTCCATAACCTGATATAGCTGCCATATCTTCACTTCTTGAGCCTCTAGAGGTTGCAATTATTATTTCATTTGCCTGAAATTTTGTACGACGGATTCTCTCATGACCATCAACATACGTGTTTATTATGGTCTGAATCGGTCTATAGCCCGATACAGCTCCCATATAAATCGATCTCTCTATTTTGCTTCTTGAGCCCCCAAAGGGCGCAATTCTTATTCGAATTGGCTGACATTTTACACAGGTCTCCAACATATAATTTAATTGTGGTCCAAACCGTACCTTATCTTGATATCGCCCTAATAGCAGAGCAAATCTTTTCTTATATCCTTTTTTTGTCTAAGAAGAGATGCCGGGAAAAGCACTCGACAAATGCGATCCATGGTGGAGGGTATATAAGATTCGGCCCGGCCGAACTAAGCACGCTTTTTTTAACTTCACATCAACGGCAACGAGTCTGATTATGTCGTATCTGAGCTCGATTATAGGTCCACTTCTTTGTGAATTACATGCGAACGACTTGCCTCGTCAACTAGCACACGGTCAGATGATGATGTATGCTGATGACGTGCAGAGTTTTCAAAGCAGCTTTGTGGACAATGTAGACGACTGCAGAAGTAAACTTAATGCGGACCTACATCGCGTTTATGACTGGGCGACTGCAAACGGTTTGTTGTTTAATCCAAGTCTAAATGTTTGGTTGTTCACAAAAACAAGAATTTCAACATGCGACAACCGGATATTTACGTAAGTGGTCAGAGGATTGATATTGTATGAAGTGCGAAGAATTTAGGCGTGGTTTTTAACAGTTCTTTGAGATGGTCCGATCATGCTAACATTGCAGCCGGGCAGATTTATGCAAAGCTTCGTGCTTTATAGATCACACACTCTTTTACACCCATAAATATCCGAATTCTTCTGGATGTGAACTTTTTTCGAATTGTGATTCTTGGAGCCTCCTAAAATTGAATGTAGCTCTTAAGAGCATAGTCCATGTTTCAAAATATGTAGATTCTCTATTTGGACTTAGTTTCAACAATCTTCTAAATACCAGATCGTTAATATCTTAGCTTATTGTGGAATCGTAGATTATTGTGGAAAAGAAACCCAGATATTTGTTTGAGAGACTGAGATTTGCCCAATCTGTTAGAGGAAGAAAGTTAATACCTTTTAGAAGACGGAGTCTTATGTCTGAACGACAATTTTATATTACCAACATATGTATGTCTTTGGAATAATCTACCACACGATGCATCAGCAACACGATTACATTTAAAAAAAGGCTTATTAAATTTTTCTCATAGTTAACTGAAATTTAATTTCTTTAAATTTTGCTTTAAAATTTTTTTTTAATTTTTTTTTTCTGTATTTATTTTTTACTTATGCTTTTTGTTAAATTCCCAATTACATACTGCTGTTTTTTTTTATTAACTTTTTATTTGTAAACACAGTTTTGTTCCACTTTTTATTTATTGTAACCTACCTTAGTTGGATGTATTATGTAACAATAAATCTACACTCTAATTATAAGATTAATATCTAGTTGTGTAGACAATTAATCCATAAATAAATAAATATAGGTTCAGTAAATTTTAGAGATTGAACCTGCATTTTTATGAACATAGACAAAATCAAACACATTGTTATAGAGTTCTTGATGACCAACAGATTTGATAATTGGGAAAATATTTATTCTTACCAAATTTTTTTCTTAGAAACGCCCGAATCAGGAAATGACACGTGAAAACCCTTTATTAGCGGAAGATAAAAGAGAAATATGAGTTTTTAAAAGGTCAAAAGGTTCTAGAATCAGGCGATTGCAAAGAAAATAGGGAGGTGCTTAAATGCTTTTGAAAATTTTTTAAATTTGGGTTCAGATTATAGTAGAAGAAGGAGTCCTGGGTGGAACCCAAAACTTTCACAACGTTAAAAACCATATTATTGTTCGGCTGCAGGGTAAACTAGATCAAACTCGTCAATAGGATTTGTCAAAAAGGTATGTCTTCTAGGTTGAAACTATGCTCTTAAGAGTATTTTCACTTCATATGTTTCTACAAAAACAAGACATCCAACTATTACATACAAACACACTTGTCCAGTCAACTAACCCGAAACCGCTAATTATACGAACAGCTTTCCGAGAAAATGTCTTGGTGTCACAAATAAAAACCCGTTTAACCTCCCAGTCACTACTAGACTGGAAACCCCAGTTTTAAAATCTTCGGACTCCATTTTTATGATGAAATTGGCTCTTCCTGCATAGTCTTTTTAAAGGGCTAAAAACCATATGGACTTTGGGGGAAAATAGAAAAAGGTTTTATTAAGTAATGAATAAAAAATTGTTGGATATTGATGGACCCGATGGTTTCTAGTATTGCTATCGTGCTTTACGCAAATAAAATCCAAAGGAAACAAAACGAAATTTTAGTAGTGATACGTCATGATTTGGAGAGCTTTTCCTGTCAAGCTTCCCCTGGCTTGGAAATTGGTGAACAAGGATATAATTTTCAGCAGGATTATGCCAAAATCTACAAGTCGCGTGCCACAAAACCGTGTCTTTCTTCTAAAACTACTGAAGATTTAAATTGGTCCGCACTTGATCCAGAGTCGTCTGGGGAGTCTTAGAACGAATAGTTTCAAACAATGGAAAGCCGTACGAGTCTACTTCCGTCCTAAAAATCGCATAGGACGAAATACTAACAGAAGTTTTTCAAAACTTGTTCCACTCCATAACAAATCGTATTTTCGCTGTTAAGAAATGCATGGTCCTTAGTCAGCCTGGCTATGTGAAGTTCATTGATTGAGTGCAGCGTGGTGATTGTGGCTGTGTTGCGAGAAGTGCGGGATGTTAAGGGCAGCCTTTTTTTTAACGGATCACTTAATGCCGCCTTGAAACTGTGTGGCCTAACAAAGTTTAATGATGATGAGCTTAGAAGTATTGCATCAAAACTGTTGCTCCCATCTCCCCATGAGAATTTTTCTGGCTCAAGAAGATATTTTAGTTTTGATTAAATTTTTCTGCCGCCTCATGTCTTGGCAACCTAATGTGATGATGATAATTCCATGAGAAATGACATTGGGATATGTTATGCGATTTGTTAAACGGGTTCCATTGGTTTGATATTATGGTGTTTCTTTTGTGAAGTGTTGGTGCATAACAATAACATGAAAATTATTTATGTGTTATAATTTTATTTATGTCTACATACATATTCCGATGTATTGTAGATAAGTAGGGCCGTGTTAAAGGAATGCCAAAAAAGGCAATACAACTTTTTGTGGTGTTGTAAAACATGAATATGAAAACGGCCAAATTTCAATTTTATTAAAAGCTTGAAAATTGAAAGCTAAACATCAAATAAATGATATATAGGTATATGAGAATAGAGCACCAATGGCAATATGGGGTTTAAATAAATGGTATTTGAAAGAAGAGCACGATGGTGATATTTTTTCAGGGCCAAGTGTCTGGGGAACCACCTCAGCACCGAAAACACCCCTATATCAGATATCATGAGAATATCGGGCTGAAATAAAGTATTTTAAGAATGGAGTAAACCTTATATCCCATCTTAAATTCATAAGCCAATTAAGATCATATGGGATTCAGATAAAGGCACTTATATTGATGAACTGTTAGTCAAGCGATGTACTATTTTCATAGCATGGTATTTCACTAAAATCTCTATAATTGTCGGCAGTAAAAATTCCAAGGAACATTTTTTTCCATATAAAGTAAAAGAAGGCGCAGCGGAGCGTCAGTTAGTAACACATAAAGAAAAAAATCAAAAATTCAAAAAGTTTTTTTTTTAATATTTCGGATAATACTTCATTATGCTCAAATCTACGGTCGCTATGGTACGGTAAGCCAACAGAACTAACAAGTTTCAACTAGAATTTTCGTCCCTTAATCCCTATGAGCTCCGTATCAATTTCCTTTAATACTGTATTGTAAATTATGGAATTCCAAGAAAATTTTTTTCAAATAAAACTATTTCGTTGGTTTTATTTGAAATTATTATTTTAAAATGTAAAGTAATCTGAGTGACCATTTCGAGTTTTAAGAATTATGCTTAAACAATTTATAATTAAATATTACTAATTATGCGTTGGAGAGGGGTTTCAGACTAACAAGCAAAATATTTCAGTTAGACATTTTTCAATAATTTTTTTCTACAGATGAAAATTCGATTAAAATAATAAAACGAGAATTAAGAGAAAATTTATATAGAATTATGTTTTAGAAAAATGTTGTCTTTCGCAACAATTTTTATTTTGGCAAGAAAATTCCATGAAGCTTCCATGATCGTTCAAAACAATCTCATAAATGTTGTCTTTTGAAAAAATGACATTGCGTTTCGTTCTTTTAAGAAAATGCATTAACCCATCAGCGACGAAAAATACCCAAGAATAGAGCTGCCTTAGAAAAAATTTAGCTCGAGTTAGGAAAGAGGTATTGAAATAAAATTTGGATTGACATAAAGAGGACGACTGAAACCAGTCATATTTTGGGGAAAAACAGGCTTGTGAAAAGTCGACAATTTTTTATATCCCAAAAATCAAATGAAAAAATTTCTTAAAATTCTTAGTAGTGAGCTTTCTGGAATCCGCTTTAATGTGTTGTTGCATTTGATGGTTTCTGTATAAACAAATAATTTTACTACTACCTACTTCTATCGACTGCAGGTGCGATTTTATGCCAAACTCATTAGATCCAGCTTTCTTCGCTAAATGGTCATAAAATATTTAAAAAAAAAAAATGATATTTTGTTGTTGGGGTTTAGGAAATAAAATTTTTTTTTTTCAAACATTTTTAAAATTCAAAATATTTAAAAAAAATTGCTACGTCAATATAAATTCTCCAAATATTAATATATAAAATTGCGCATTATAATCGAAGAACGGAATCGAGGGTCCGACGTAATAGGTTAAACATTTTTTTCTTAAAAAATATTTATTGAAAGTTGTCTATAGAAAAAATGTTAAGAAAATGTTGTTTGGGACAGATAAGCATAATGAAACGACTTTAAAAATTTTTGCAAAATGTAGTTTCGCAAAGTGCAAAATTTTATTGAAATTTTGGATTTAAAAAATAATCTTGAGGTTAGGTTGTCTTTAGAGAGTTTTCCGCTGGAATTTAGTCTTTAGAAAACATTTTATTGAATTCTTTCATAAAAAATTTTGACTTAAAAAAAATGGTTAAAATGTTGTCTTTAAAAAAAATTTTAGAAATTTTGTCTTAAAAAAATAATTTCGAGGAGGGTGCGGCCCGTGCTGAAGTTTTGTCATTAGAGAATGTTACGATGAAATTTTGTCTTTAGAAAAATTTAATTAAAGTTTGTTTAGGAAAAAGTTTGCTTATTTTAAGAATTTCAATACAATTTTGTCCTTAGGAAAAATAATTTGTAGAGGCGCTGGTCTCATCAAAATGTTGTCTTTGTAGAATATTATAATGATTTTGTCATTTTGAAAATCTTACTGAAATTTGTTATTTAGAATATATAAATTAGTTTGTGTTTGAATGTTTGTGGGTTTGTGGATTTTTGGGGTTTGTAAATATGTTTGTTCCGTATAGACACAAAAAGGGCTGAACCGATTCCTTTGACATTTTCACAGATTGTCTAGGTTGGTCTGAAAGGAGCAACAGGCTATATAATTTTTTGATATCGGTAGGGGGCGGACCCTCCCCCTTACCCCAAATGTACGACCCAAAAATAAAAGTTGGCCGACAGGAGCAATATGGGACTCAAATGAAAGGTATTCCGGAGTAGAATACAAATTTGACATCAAAAGTTGGATCCAAGTAACTGGGGGGCCGTCGCGACCACAAAACCCCTAAAATAGACTTTTTGGACGATCATGACAATATGGGACTCAAAGGAAAGTTAACCGAAAGTGTTCAAATGTTTTACGAATATGATCAGGAAGGAGGGATAGGCTATATAATTTGTTGATATTGGAAGGGGCGGACCCTCCCCCGTTATCCCAAAAAAACACCACTTAAACTCAAAAGCGGACCGATGGGGACAATATGGGTATCAAATGAAAGGTACTGGAGAGTAGAACACGAATATGGTATTTAAAATTGGGATCAAGTATCCAAGGGGTCTCCCAACCCCGAAAACTCCCCCAAACAGACATATTGCATACACAAATCAACAGGGAACTAAAATAAAAGGCATTCGGGAGTAGACTATGAATATGCCCACCCACAAAAAGCTCCCCAAAATGGGAATATTATTCGATTATTCTAGATGACACTCAAATGAAAATCATTTGAGAGCAGATTACGAATATAACATTAAACTTTGTGGCGAAGAATCTAGGCGGCGCTTTATCTCAAAAAATCGGCTACAATAGGTTATTTGACCAATTAAAATAATGAAGGTTCAAATGATATTTATTTTTGAGTAGAGTGCGTCATTCAAACATGTAATCAAGTGGCAGATGGAGTGTGGCGCACAAGCCTCATATAGACATCATCCACTCAACGGCTGTATACACCAATCATGACAATATGGGGTTAAATTCAAGGTATAACGTTGTGGACTACGAATCTGATATCTTCATTCTGCTCATATATCTGGCGGAACACCTCACCCCAAAACAGTCGATCAATCATAATGACCTAACAGGGCACTGTGTGATTTAATTAATGTCTGGGAACACAAATAAATGTAAGCCGCCATATTCCCAAAATTATAACGTTCGGCGTGATAGGAGGAGTTGGAAACCTTAAGGTTAAGATTGCAATCATTTTTAGCTCATCGATAGACAAGACCAAACGACGTGCTGCTGGGCAACACTTTTTTGTTCAAAAGTTTCACGTGGTTTACTAGTAAGAACTATCGCCACCGCACCAAATATACAGGCCGACAAATTAGTTCTTTACCACATTAAATCGTTTAATATGACAATTTGATTTAAAAAAAGACTAAACGATGACTATTTAATAGGTAGTCATATAGTCATTTATAGACAACTACCACATGATGATCAATGTTATAGACAATATGCCACTTCAAGCGAGTAGTAGCACTAACATTTAAATTAACGCCATCTACTGGCTGTTTTCAAATATATTTAGTTGATCCAATTGAAAACAGCCAGTAAATGGCGCTAATATGGAGAAGAAAACATGAACAGAAAGAGGGCAGAGTTGTCAAAATTGCTCATACATTACTTATCTTCGTTATGACTTCGTTGCGGTTGTTTGCGGTATTATTTTTTAACGTTCCCTCTCTAAGATGGGCCTTAACAATAATTTTCAAAAAACTCATCAAATCGAACATATTTACCGACCATGAAAGTATGGATCTTAGATTAGGTCTTTGGGGGTAGAGCACGAAATTGGCTTCCACTTTTGAGCCCAAGTCTCTGGAGATCCACTACACCCTTAAACAGGACTTTAATTAAGGGTTTAAGGGGGAAGTCGTTGTAAAAAATGTAAGTCAAATCGGATAAGAATTGCGCCCTCTATAGGCTTAAGAAATATTATCAGGAGATATTAACCTATCGCCCGATTTTACTTTTTAAGCCTCTACAGTGCGCAGTTCTTATCCGATTTCGCTGAAATTTCGCACATGACTTCTACTATAGTCTCCAACACCCAAACCTATTGTGGTTCGATTCGGTCCACACCCTATCGGGCAAAGGACTTGACAAATGCGATCCATGGTGGACGGTATAAGAGATTCGGCCTGAGTGAACCTAGCGCACTTTTACTTGTTTAAAATATTTTTCTACTGCGGCACTCTTTTTCATAAATTGAAACATATTTTTGAAAAAATCGCGCTATTTTTGACAATATTCTTTGTCTTCAGTGCTTTTAAAAACTAGAAGAATGTCTTCGAAAAATCGCCCGATTTAAAAAAAAAAAATTTTTTCAAATAATTTGAAAATATTTTCCAAAACTGGTTCGACATTTGAAAATTTTTTTTGCCTGCAGCTCAAAAAATGTTTCACCTTTCACAAACCACGCGATTTCTGCAAATATTTTTCCATTTTCAACGAATTTAAAAATATTTTTAAAAAATTGCGTGATCTTATTAGCTTTTTCCTTAAAAAACAAACGGATTTTAATGTTTACGATTAAAAAAAGTACAATTATCTTTGTTTACTATTTCTTTCTTTCGCAAACTCTTACTCCGATCTGTAAAAAATCATTCATGAAATGACACCTAAATAATACTATGAATTTACACAAATATACACTGTAAACCATAACAAAATATTTGGGGTGATTATGCACAACATGGGGTCTATTTACGTGTTGGTGTTTGGGTGATATTGCATTATGAAAGTACACCTCTAATTCTAAATAAAAATTTGACAACAATTTAATATTCGTTCGAAAATTGTATTTATTTTTGGCGTGCATTTGTATATTATGGGATACATTTGTTTTGGCGTCATTTTTCGTAATGGAAAATCATCCCAAGTTTGGGTCTTTTTATACACTCCACCATAGGATGGGGGGTATACTATTTTCGTCATTCTGTTTGTAACTACTCGAAATACTTGTCTGAGACCCCATAAAGTATATATATTCTTGATCGTCGCGACATTTTATGTCGATATAGCCATGTCCGACCGTCCGACTGTCTGTCGAAAGCACGCTAACTTCCGAAGGAGTAAAGCTAGCCGCTTGAAATTTTTGCACAAATACTTCTTATTAGTGTAGGTCGGTTGGTATTGTAAATGGGCCATATCGGTCCATGTTTTGATATAGCTGCCATATAAACCGATCTTGGGTCTTGACTTCTTGAGCCTTTAGAGTGCGCAACTCTTATCCGATTGCAATGAAATTTTGCACGACGTGTTTTGTTATGACATTCAACAACTGTGCCGAGTATGGTTCAAATCGGTCCATAACCAGATATAGCTGCCATATAAATCGATCTTGGGTCTTGACTTCTTGAGCCTCTGGAGGGCGCAATTCTTATCCGATTGGACTGAAATTTTGCACGACGTGTTTTGTTATTATATCCAACAACTGTGCTAAGTATGGTTTAAATCGGTGCATAACCTGATATAGCTGTCATATAAACCGATCTTGGGTCTTGACTTCTTGAGCTTCTAGAGGGCGCAATTCGTATCCGATTTGAACGAATTTTTGCACGTAGTATTTTGTTATGATATCCAATAACTGTGCCAAGTATGGTTCAATCGGTTCATAACCTGATATAGCTGCCATATAAACCGATCTGGGATCTTGACTTCTTGAGCCTCTAGAGGTCGCAATTATTATCCGATTTGCCTGAAATTTTTGCGACGGATCCTCTCATGACCATCAACATACGTATTTATTATGGTCTGAATCGGTCTAGAGCCCGATACAGCTCCCATAGAAATCGATCTTTCTATTTTTATTCTTGAGCCCCCAAAGGGCGCAATTCTTATTCGAATTAGCTTACATTTTACACAGGTCTCCAACATATAATTAAATTGTGGTCCAAGGCGGACCATATCTTGTTTTCAATTTGATTTGGGGCGCTAATGCTTGGTGCCCACTGTCGTGGCATCCCATACTTTTATCTAAATAAGGGCTGATCTGCGTTACATTTGATACAGGCATCGAGAAGCCTTATACAAGTCACAGTTTCAGCGAAATCGGGCAATAAATCCCCTTATTATGGGATTAAAGCCCTTAATTTAAATAAAGATTTATATATTAAATAGTTTTGTTTCAATACGGTCCATCAAATGCGTAATTGGCAAGGACGTCAAGCGATCTAATATAATGCACTGCTTAAAATTTTAGCGAAATCGTATTATAAATGTTCCTGTTACAGGCAAAAACCCTAAATCGGCATATTGGTCTAAGTGGCAGCTATGTCTAAATAGAGTCCGATCTGAACCTTATTAAAGTCGGACGTCAGGAGTCGTAATGCAACTCATTGCTTAAAATTTCGGCACAATCGGGTAAAAAATGCGTCATTTATGGGCTAAAGACCCGTAATCGGAACAACGGTCTTGATTTGGCCCGTTCAAGAACTTAACCTGAGTTAAAAAAATACAGATCTGCGCACACTTTCTGCTCAATAAATAAATTTTCACACCACGTTTTTTCAAAGTCGAAGAATTGACAAAATTCTTCTGTTGGTGTGTAATTGGTGAAGATACCTCAAATTTTTTATTGAAATTTTGGTCGCTACTAGTTTCAGCAACTGACCCATCGGCGGTGACATTTGCTCATAAAGTCAGAACTACTTTTTGTACTGCTTGTCAACACACTATTTATGGGCAGACCCTAATCATAATATGGTTGGCTTTGCAAATATCTTAGTTTTATACTAATAGTTTCGGCGAATCAGCTTATTTCATATTTCAAAAAAGTAATTTGACCAATTTTTACGAATAGTCATATACAATACATTCTGCTTAAACGATATCACAAATTCAAAAGTCCGTTTTTGATGGAAAAGATATCCGGTAGAAATTTTCATTCTACTATTGTCGTATATGCTTATAATTTGCGTCATGTCTTTATAAGTCCTAAAGCTTTCCCAATTAGCAATATGAGTACGAAGAGATATCTACGTTATTGCAGTAGTAAATCAATCAAATCAATTTTGTTTGCGTTTTAATTTTTCATACAATCGGATATTGTCCGGCTGAAAACCAAAGAGTGATCTGTTTATATTTCAAATAGAACACAAACAAATGTTAGGCAGAAAAACGTGTTTTTCGCTTTGTAAAAGCATTTGACTGGTTTCCTAGATCGAGATTTCCTTTGGACCCACCTAAACTCGTCGGTAGGATTTGTCAAAAAGTTATGTCTTCTAGGTTAAAACTGTGCTCTTAAGAGTATCTTCGTTTGTAACGCAGCAAAAAAAAAAAATTACTACACTTCATATATTGCATTTGCAAAAAACCCATTTTTCTGCCTAACTTAAAACAAGTAAAAAGGCGTTAAGTTCGGCCGGGCCGAACTTTGGATACCCACCACCTCGGGTATATATGTAAACCACCTTTCATCAAAATTCGGTGAAAGTATCATACCTTATGCTCATATACCTCATACAGATCTGAACTATATACGACACGGATATCGAAAAGTCGAACATAAGTCACTGTGTCAAATTTCAGTGAAATCGGATTATAAATGCGCCTTTTATGGGGCCAAGACTTAAAATCGAGATATCGGTCTACATGGCAGCTATATCCAAATCTGGACCGATCTGGGCAAAATTGAAGAAGGACGTCGAAGAGCCTAACCAAAGCACTGTCCCAAATTTCGTCGAAATCGGACAATAAATGCCTCTTTTATGGGCCCTAAACCTTAAATCGAGAGATCGGTCTATATGGCAGCTATATTCAAATCTGGACCGATCTGGGCAAAATTGAAGAAGGACGTCGAAGAGCCTAACCAAACTCACTGTCTCAAATTTCAGCGACATCGGACAATAAATGCGTCTTTTATGGCCCCAGAGTTTTTTGGTGTTCTATTAAATGAAATAGAAACATTTTACCCTATGGTCTGCAGCCGGACAATATCAGATTTTTTGAATTATTTTAACATCAAATAAATCAAATTGTGTAAAAATTACCCTCTAGTAGTGCTATATGCCCGTAATGATACCGGAAGCCATATTGATCTCCTTCTCACTTTGCCGCAGTACGACTGTTATCCACGATTTGTCATGTTCCTTATCTTCCAAAGGAATTTCGTAATCCTTCTCATCCATTATTTTATAGTGCGGCATGTGCATTCGTCGCCAACTCCCTTATCTTGCTCTACGTCGCCATGCATGCTGCCAATAATCGTGACGAATATGTCGTAAATCGATGTCCAACCTGATATAGCTTCTTTATAAACCGATCTCCTGATTTGTCATCTCGAGCCCCTAGAAACCGCAATAATCGTGATGAGTATGCTGTAGATCGATGTCTAACCTGATATAGCTCCCATAAACTGACCTTCTGATTTGTCATATTGTGCCCCTGGAATTGGTCTAAAATTGTGAACGCAGTGTTCTGTTATTGCTGCCAACAATTGTGACGAGTATGGTCCAAATCTGTATAAAACCTGATATAGCTCTTATATAAATCGCTCTCCTGATTTGACATCTAGAGCCACTAGATGCCGATTGGGCTAAACATTTTTCTGTTACAATTTCCAACAACTGTGCCAAGTTCGGTGCAAATCGGTCTTTAACCTGATGTTGCTCCCATATAAACCGATGCAGCGGGAAGGAATCTACATTTATTTTGGTCATTTGCCACATAATCGAAAAATATTGCCTACTTTAAGAAGCTGTATTTATTTCATAAAGTTTAGTAAAGGTTGTGCATATTTGTAGGAAATGAAACATTTGTATTGCCAAAATTCTCAGAATGTTTTTATCACCTTCAGCTTTTACCAGACTGACTGTTAAACCTTTTAAATTAAAATAACACTTAAGTGCTGGCTGCCCTGGTAAAAGGAACTTCCTAGTAATTTCGTATAAAATTCATGGTTTTAATGACCTTTTAAAGTTGATGATGGCGTGTTATTAAATGGTAATTTTTTGAGCTTTTATATAATTGTTACCTACTTCAAGCAAATGAAAAGAACTACCACAATAACAGCACAAACACGAAATAACAAAAACGTCAAAAGGAAAAACGTCAATGAAGGCGGGTTGATGATTACACATCGAGCAGCAGCAACAGCAACTTCGCAGCCACAATATGAACAACAAATGATGTGATCCACAATGTGACATGTTGACAGGTGACGTAGTATAAACACAAAAATAAAAAAAAGAGAGAACAAAGCCTTAAAGTAGGCTACGATTTTGAGGTTTTGCTAGAAAAAGAAACAAAAAACGGAGCATTATATGGATGGAATAAATTCATTTAATACTCTGGTTTATGTTGCAATTTTGCGGGGAAATTTAAGGGAAGAGTAAGGTAAGCAATAAGGAAGTTTACCGCTTGGTTCTTATCAACTTTCCGGCCTTATTTCTTTTTCCAACTTGAGGGTTCTACTGCTGAAACCTGTCAATCAAAGCAATTCACGTAACCAAAGAAAAACAGTTTTTTTTTCTGGGGTTTTCGAAAAGCATGCATAGGAAGAAAGGGGAGTCTGAACTAAAGAAAAACTATAACAGCCAAACAAACAAAACCTTTGGCGTGTTAATTCTGAAGGATTTCAGCTTTAACGAGCCAACAGACACGCTCCTTCGCAAAAAAATGACTTTGAGCAAGGTGGGAGATGTGTGCCTGAGTTTATAGCCACATTGGTTTTCTTTTCTCAGAAAAGGCAAAACTTTGAGTTATGTCGAAATAATAATTAAAACGTTTTCAAACCATGGATACACTGCAGAAAAGTTGTCCAAAAGCACAATATACTTTTTTATACACATAGGAAGGGGATCTATTCATTTTGTTTTATATTATTGATTGTTGTAGAAATGTAAGACTACCTAGCCTTGTCCTTCTGTATGTCCGTCCGTCTGTCATGCTGCACTCTTTAAAAACTAGGGTGCTGAGCTGAAACTATGAACAGCTTCTTTTTATACCCACCAACATAGGGTAGGGTGGTTTTTTAGAACCTCAAAAAATTGATCTGCGACCCCACAATGTATACAGTTGTACAGAAAAATCTACGTATTCAACTCCAAGCAGATCCATATTATTCAGCATTAGTGCAGAGATTGCGTCGGGGCCCAACGCCTTAGATGTTTTGACGCCACGGATGACATTTGTAAATTCGTCCACGGTAAATTGTGATGGCTCTCCATCGGCTCGGAGACAACGGACTCGACGAATGGCTCTTTTCCTAGCCTTGTCACTCTCGGGATGGACGATAAATTGACTGTTGAATAATCTGGCACATCTTTTCGGGTCAGTCACTGAGTGACTGAGATCCTTTCAACGCTTCATCTGGGTTTCGAGAGTGGCTTAACGGTAGATCGCAGCTTGCCTAAACCGGTACCTTAATTAGATTGCTTCAAGTGTTTCAGCCACATATTCCGCTTATGTTCGTTGACTATTCTGTTTATTTCCAGATTTAGCTCGCTGATTCAGTGATTAGTGGGGTCCGTGCAACAAATCCCATCGCACTCATTTGTGAGTACCAATGTCTGGCCCAGGAAATTTGGCCGCACTGGGGGTATTCGACCGGCAGTTATACGGCGAGCGGATGCTGCGTAAACGATGTATCGTAATTTTCTCTCAGCAACTGGCACATATGAGGGAAGTGATTGGACGATTGGTGTACTCTCTGAAGCCAATCTCAGGGCCTTCTTCTGATTTATAAACGTCTGGCGCTCAGAGGTTATGAAGTCAGGTCGTCGGTCGTTGATGAGTATTATTGCCGAGTATAGTAAAATGACGGCTTGCCAGGTTACTATACCCAGAAGATCAGGGGATGCAATGAAGATGTCTGGCGAGCTGCTGCGCCATCTCGTAATCCTAGTGGGGGCTTCCTCATTTACCGTGCAGATATTGAAGCGTTCAATCTGCTCTGCCAAAGTCTTGCCCCGCTGGTCCTTACCTAGGCGCGGAGGTAAGCATGGTCGCATATGGCGCCGGTATGGAACGGTATGTCGCATAGCGGTATGTCGCTATGCGACATACCATTCGAGTTCGACATAAAAAATGAGGTTCCTCATCATTGAGCTTAAACTTAAATCGGACTACACTCATCGATATGAGAGCAGTGTCCCCTGTTCCCTAATAGAGTGTTTATGAGAAATTTATTTTATACATCGGGGGTGGAGGGTATACAGAGGTCGGCCCGGTTGAACTTATTGCCGTTTTATTTACTTTTTTGGCGCATAGCCCTCATAAGTTAAAAAAAAATACTATTGGGTTGCCCAAAAAGTAATTGCGGATTTTTCATACAGTCGGCGTTGACAAATTTGTTCACACCTTGTGACTCTGTAATTGCATTCTTTCTTCTGTCAGTTATCAGCTGTTACTCTTAGCTTGCTTTAGAAAAAAAGTGTAAAAAAGTATATTTGATTAAAGTTCATTCTAAGTTTTATTAAAAATGCATTTATTGTACTTTCTTTTCAAAAATCCGCAATTACTTTTTGGGCAACCCAATACATTTTCTTTTCCTTCGCCACATATGGGCTTAGGATTCCCAGAGAGTATATCAAGCTACGCAGATAATTGGATCTATCAATAAATCTGATTCGATTTTTATGAAATTTTACAACCATGTTGAGTCTTTGAATAGAGTATGATCCTTCTATTTAATGACAAAAGATTTTTTGGCAGGATCCTTTAGCAAAAGTTTCCCGAAATTTTCCTTTGTATAAATGTCGTTAAGTGTATAACTCCAACGTTGCTGGACTTCTCGTTAGTTTAAAATCATAGCATTGCACCTGGCATGCAATAATTCAAAGGAGTTATGATTAAAGCAACCACAGAGTAGCTTTATAAAACCCTTTATGAAAAAGGCCAGTGGTTTTCTTTTTCTTAAATTTTTTTTGCATCACATTTTCCCTTTTGTATGCCGGGGAAGAGCTTTAACTCGATATATCTGGTTGTGACAAGCCTTGGGTATATAAAATTAACTTTATTTGTAATTAATTGGAAATCATAATTCAGCGAAACTTGCTTTTGCTTATGCAAAAAGCATTTTCACTCCCACCCCCTATTTTAACAGCTTCCTGTTATCTAGAAAATGTCTGTCAAGAGCTCTTTCCCCACGCTTCAAAAAGTCTGCATTTGGCTGGTTACCTAAAGAGGATATATGCAATATATAGTGGCTATAGTGAACGAAAAAAAGGAAAAATAGGGAAAATTCTCAAGTGTAATTTGCTCGACTGATGACAGACGATGACTGCCATCAGCAGGAAACGAAGCGGAGAATGTCAGGTAAAGTGCTGAATATAAATGCGATGGCAATAAATTGGAACATAAACCACAGCGTATGTTAAAATCAGCGATTCAAAGCAATCTCCAATGCTTTCCTCTTTGCTTTGCTTTCTTCGGATGCCAACCACATTTCTTGTTCTTGGTTTTTCCTTTGCAAGCTCACGAGTGTTGTTGACAATACTGAATGCTTAACGCGAGGGTTATCTTTTCACCTAGGAAAAATCTAAAGCCACTTAGCAAAACTTAATTTCCTATTGAAAATTCTAGGTAAAAAAAAACTAATTTCAACGAGAATTTCTAAAAATTCCCATACAATTTTGTAAAAAAATTAAATTTTGAAAAAATTTTGTGTGAACATCAATTTGTATTAACATTTACTGGAAAACCCATAGAGGAAACTTAGTCGTGTAGGAAACTTATCGTGTAGGCACAACCACAGAGAAAGCGAGAGAGAGAGATAGAGCAAAACGCGTTCAAGTAGGCTACGATTTTGAGAAGTGAGTGGAATAGGATTGGTTGGGCAGATAGACAGATAGTACCTATTTGAAAGCAGGGCACACATTTAAGACGTTGGTATGAATTGAGATGGCTACATCTCTCAGAACGTAGATGAGCCAGAAATACTCTGGTAAGCTGTATTTTCTTTGTACTCCTGACTTTATAACAAATCGCAATAGCGCTTATGTGAAGGGTTCTGTACAACGTGGGTGCCTGAAGTCGTGATCGTACAATCGTTGGCATATAATAGGTGTGAAAAGGTAAGGTTTAAGTGGCTGTCTGCCATCCAGATCGCTTTAAAAAGGCCAATAACTTGCGAAAGTCCATATTGACGGACCCAATGACTGAAACGTCTGTTCTGGAAGCAACAGAAAACCAAGTAGATCTCACACGGCAGGGGATAAGTATTAGCGCCACACAGGCTGAAACTTTGAGCTCCGATCTGTGTGGTTTTCGTCTCCCAGCTAAGCGTCGATCTGTGTGGTTATGGCAAGCTTAGCTGGGAACTACTGGGCGTCCCCATAGGTTGCGGATAGTAGAAGAGGCCGGATGGTACCGGCTCTTGCTTAAATACTGAGTACCTTTTATGCACGATATGAAAAGGCAAATAAATAACCAACGAACGTTTAAACAACCTATGAATAGAAACGAACTTGCTCACCTATAAGAGCTTGAGGAGTTTCGCTACCTCCACACGCAAATGTGGCTACGAAACCAACGACCTCCTTAACCCATACTTTGTGACCATCTATTATTCGTTGCCCTTCTGACCTGGTCCTGACTTGATTACATGCTAGAGGCTAGAGGCATATCCACGGATTCGAGTTTCTTCGGAATATTTGAGGTAGTTCCTAGTCTTACACGCTCCTCCGTTATACTATTCCCAGGCATATCTCTGTGGCCTGGAAGGTCTGACAGGATAGATCTGACAAATGCAGTAAACAGCCAGTATATGATTCATGGTTTAATGAATGAAAATCACCTTTGTGTCCCTCCACAGGTATATACGAAATGCTGATACAGGCAGCCAAGGGTGCCACGTTGTCCGTTGAAGAGTTTCCCGGGAAATAAATGCATAGTTCTAGTGCTGCCTAACTAGGCATTGTTCATACATTCTCTGACTTCTGAATATATTCCACGGCAATAGCTTTCGAGGATAGGATTTTTCTTAGTCAAGAGGGTTTAGGTGTTTCCTCCACGGAGCTGCAGAATTCCACCTAGGATTTTTTCTGAGCCATTCTCAGCTCGCTCTTGTATCTTCTTAGCTTAGCTCAGCTTCATAGACGTCCCAATCGTGTGGTGCCCTTCTGGCTTAAGCCCTCTTGAAAAGTTTCTGCAACCCTTCCTCAGCCCAACGAGTTCTGGGGTCCACAATTCCCCTTTTCTTCACACACTAATGGTTCCTGAATAAGAACCACGTCAAATCCTCCTGCCATCAGAAGAACACTTAGTGCCACCGAAGCGCCCTTACAATGGCGGAGATTTATCTGCATAAACCGGACCATAGTCAAGATTTAGAACTTCCACCATTGTTGCGTTAGCCTCGTCGTATGAGTCCGTCAGGAGTTCATCCTCACAAGATTCGTTCGATCTTGTCGTGGTGAGTTTCCTTACGCATCCAGGAGCAGTTGAGAAAGTACTGGAACCAGGAAACTGGACAGTTGCGGTATGGGCGATTCCTCCTTAAATGCTACACCAGATGTTGCTGCCGAATTACCTTTTGAGTTCTATTCTTCCCCGCTGGCACACACCTTGAACCAATCTCACCGGATAACCCACCCGCATAGGGCTGCCTCCTATTTTGTTCAAGGCAGGGGATTTTCAGTATTGTGTATTTTGCAATTCGCAATACTTCTTTAGAGATGTGATTGACAATTCGTCAGATAGCGTTCAGCTATAACTGCTGAGTCGTCTCCTGATTCCAAAAAACCCACAGCTTGAATAGACCTTCAGCTTCTACTTGTTTAAGCCGTAGGATAAAACTCTTATTGACTTTTTGAGGTCTGCGAGACTTTCCGAATTTAGTAAGAATACTGCATCTCCCCGATTGCTATCAGCCTCATCCAGTTAGTTGTTGAAAGATTGAGATTACAGTCCCTTAGTTTCCCAAATATGGATTCAGAATCTGAGGGAATCCTTGGTATTGAAGCGTTTCCCAGTGGTCGAGAAGGAATATCTTCCAGATCTCACCAATTATTTTTGTGCACAACGATACATCTCAATTGGACGTTGATTACCGAACGCAATGACTCGATACCAGCCTGCATCGTCACAAACTCGAGGAGACCCAGGCAATTCCGTCTGGACGTCGGAGTATACAGGTGACATCAGAGTGGTTAGTCACTTTTATTTAGTCACACTTCAACTGTTTCTAGTTATGCAGCCCTGATCTTCTCCTTTGTCGACAACCTGCATCACAAAGCTGTCTTTAGCGATATTAGCAAAGGTTCTTAGACCCACATGATTATGGTTCGCTTTAGTTCTTTTGGGGATGCGATGCACTCCAGGTGACCGCAGCCTGTTAACTGACTGCTGTGTCGTTTCGGAATCTAGATGTGTTGATTTTGGCGTAGCATGTGCAACGAATCTCCGAGCTTAATCAAGGGGACCTCTCCTTATCGGTAAGAGTTTCAGGATCCTTCGCATCAAGGCTCTTAATAGAGCCAGGCAAATTACAATATAAGTATGCGAGGGTTAAAATATGTTCGGCCTTGTTCTAAAGACTCGAACCCGCCGTCTTCGTCAAAAGTCCCTGCTGACCAGTCATCTGTCGGCTAGTCAAGCCTGGTGCAGCCGCTCCACCATTCGAAGTCTCAGTAGCAGACAACCTGCTACACCCTGAACGCCTGGAATGTGTTCTAAACCTTTTACCTTGCACTAGATCTGCCGCTCAACTGGAAACAGACATAGATCATCAACCGCCCAAGGGATAACGCTGTCCTAGCTTTCCTTTAGTGACTCAAATTTTTTTCCAAAAAGTAAGTACCTATTACGAGTTCCTGTAAATTCTTGTGGATCGCAATAACCATACCAAATATGTGGCCTAACGCTCCTCACTGTTCCTTATTTCAACAAAATTTAATAACAATAAATTTAATAAAGAGAGAGATAGGAAGGAAAGGTACATTTTCCTTCCTATCTCTCTATCTCTCTCTCTCTCTTGGTCTGTCTCGCTTCCGTATCTCAACAATATGCCAAATATTTAAATTATCTTGAAATTATTAATAAAGTTTATCTCCAAAGTTATTAGCAGACGAAAGGCATTTCAATGAGAAAATTTTTCTAGCGGCAATATTTGCATATGCTGAATTGGTTAAAAACTTTTCTCTGTTGGAGGTTTTGCGACAACATTTTCATGCCACAATTTATGTGATAAATGAAGCGCACACAAAATGCAAATCGGCATGGATTAAATAGGCTCCTATAACTAAGTTTTAACTTTAAAATTTTCTTTTTACACCTTAGAAAACATTTGAAATAGTTCTGCGTTAAGTTTTGCCTTGGGAAACCTCGATGCTGTTGGAAGTGTTAAATGGATAAACAAGAGGTTTAGCTTAATTTTGCCTAAGTTATGATACGTTAACAATTTGTCAGTAAAGTAATTTGTTGGCGGGCTTAGAAGGCTATGTAAAAATTGTCACGCCATGATGCCCATGACGCCTTTGTCTTTAAAAGTATGCTCCTTAATTCATTGAGATTATTAAGTCATTCATAAGATGTTTTTCTGCATCATTAAATAGTATATGCTTGAAACTGCCTGCATTCATGTTTTAAATATTTTCTTAGCATTATCTCCATTCTTTATGGCTCCCACGATATTGCAATTTGTTGGCTTATTTTCAAAATGAAGAGATACTTCTTTGGAAATTTGGCTGAGGTAAATTTCTGTATTTTTCCCCATACAATCCCCTAAAGTATACTATACATTATAATTTACCATTTACATATCTTGCCTTGAAAGTAGGCAACCAAAGTTTCCTTATCATATACACAAACACCAAAAGTAGGCAATGAAAAATTGATTTTCAAATTGAAAACAGGCTTCTTTTTTTCTTTATTCTTTATATACTACTCTATATACCTTATGTTTAAAAGTTCTTGAAGTAAAACCAAAAAACACCCAAGCACAAGCCTACCCAATTCACCATAGCCTGCGAACGAAGGAGCAGCCGTTTACCAAAAACAAAAAATTGAATAATGGAACTCATGTAACTGGGTAGCTGAGAAGGAAAGAGCAACGAACCTAGGATAGCGCACGAACTAAGGTTCTAACATAGTCAGTTTCAACCAATGCCAGAAAACGTGAACTTTAACGTGAGCTTGTATGAGTGTGCACTAGAACAAATACATGATGTTCATGCAAAAATATAGTCCCAGTTTATCTCGAACACATGAATGTGCAATTTTTCCATAGCAGGAAATGCAAGGGAAAATTTTCCTATTTTTTTAGCTTTTCGGCTTTGTAGGCCAACAAGTCAATAATGTAGCATCAGAGGACTTACAAGGCAGGCATTGAGACCACTAAGCTTTGGGCTAGATGTTGTTTCTAGAGTTGTTTTTAATGCCAGAATAAAGTGACGGGCTAGCTTTTTAGCGGGTAGAATGATTACCCGCTAAAAAGCTAGCTGTCACTTTGTACTGAGACTACGGTTTCAACTGCTAACCTTCCCTGCTCACCTTCATTCCGCCGGGTGATTACTAAATCGATTATGCAAACACGCAAGCAAAAATTTTCTGCCAATCGACTGCAAGACACGCAATCTAAATGCAAACAACAAATCACATGAAAAAAGGAGGAAGGAAGATGAGTTTACCGTATTCGCCAAAAGATAAAAAACGATGATAATATCATCAAACTACCGCAATAAAAAGATGCATGTGACTATAACCTGAGATGGCTCTTGAGGTCGAGTGCGAGACGCTGCTGCCAGAGGCAGAGTCTTGGATAAACAGATCTCTGGTACTGCCATCTGGAAGATTTGGGAGATTATGCTATACAGATGGATCAAAGCTAGGTCTACATTGAGAACCCAGGGACTGAGATCTGTTTTCGACTGCCTGACCATAATACGATCCTGCAGGCGGGGATTCGGGCGATTACGGAATGCGTGAAGTGGTGTGGTGTTAACGGGACGTCGAGTGTGAACATGTTTACGGACAGTTTACTGTCCATCAGGACAATAACAACCGGGACGGTAAGGTCACGAAAGGTCTTGGAGTGTTAGAAGAAGATTTGCGCCTTCTCTGATGATAGCACAATCTGCATTGTTTGGGCGCCAAGACATAGGCGGAGCAAGGACGAATGAAAGAGCAGACTATTTGGTACACGGTCAAATGTTGGAATACATTCAATGCAATTCATTATAATCTAACGTACAGTCAGAATTCCGAGCCGAGCTCAATTGCATCAGCGCTTTATTGGAGGTGTCCGAGTCAATAAGAAGTGATATCGATGAGAACAAGGCATGTTTTTTTGTCCTTCTAGACCACTCCAAGGCCTTTGATACTGTCGATCACTTGGCATTAAACTTTGCCGCTTTTTAATTTTTCTAAAAAGTCGACGAACCTCATAATGAGTTACTTGTCTAACGAAACAAAATCCGTTTTTTCAATGAAGTACAATACCTACAACCTTGGCAGTATGGAAGTGAGTCCCTCTGGGGTCTATAATAGGCCCCCTACTATTTAGTTTGTATGCAAAAGACAATTAATTAACAATTAGTTAACAGCAACGTGCATATGTATGCTGATGATGTGCAGGTCTTCCCAAGCACCGACTTAAAGGAAAAATGTTTGCTAAAGTAGCATATTTTGTCTGCTAAAAATGGGAAAGTAGACATTACTGCTGATTCAGCAAACAAAGTGCTGCTGTATTAGCAAACATGGCTTACTGCTATTTTAACAATCAAAATCTGCTGTATTAAGTACACGAGTCTGCTGAAAAAAAAAAAATTATGCTACTTTTAATGGTTGCCTATTACTTGTTTTGATTCCTTTGGATGGGGGTATATTCATTTTGCAATACATCGACACATCCATTTCCGACCGTATAAAGTAAATATATTCTTGATAGTCGTAAAAATCTAAGACGATATAGACACGTCCGTCCGTCCGTCTGTTGAAATCACACTACCGTCTTTAAAAATAGAGGCATTGAGCTGAAATTTTGCACAGATTCTTTTTTGTCCATAGGCAGGTAAGTTTGAAAATGGGCTATATCGGACTACATCTTGATATAGCCCTACATAGACCGATCCTCCGATTTATGGTCTTAGGCCCATAAAAGCCACATTTATTATCCCATTTTGCTGAAATTTGGCTCTGTGAGTTGTGTTAGGCCCTTCGATATCCTTCCCAAATCGGTTCAGATTTGGATATAGCTGCTATATAGACCGATCTCTCGATTTAAGGCCTTAGGCCACTAAAAGGCGCATTTGTTGTCCGGTTTTGCCTAAATATGGGACAGTGACATCCCTTCGACATCCTTCTTTAATTTGGCCCATATCGGTTCAGATTTGGATATAGCTGCCATATAGACCGATCTCTTGATTTAATGTTTTGGGGCCATAAAAGGAGCATTTATTGTCCGGTTTCTCTGAAATTTGGGACGATGAGTTGTGTTAAATCACTCCACATCCTTCTTCAATTTGGATATAGCTGCCATATAGACCGATCTCTCGATTTAAGGTCTTGCGCCCATAAAAGGCGCATTTATTGCCCTATTTTCGAAAATTTGGGACAGTGAGTTGTGTTAGGTCCTTCGACATCGCTCTACAATTAGCTCAGAACGGTTCAGATTTGCTGTTAGCTGCCACATATACCGAACTCTATTCAAGGTTTTGGGCCTTATTTGTCCGATGTCGCCAAAAATTGAGACAGTGAGTTGTGTTAGGTCCTTCGATTCTCGATTTAAGGTTTTGGGCCTATAAAATGCGCATTTATTATCCGTTTCGCCGAAATTTTGAACAGTGAGTTGTGTTAGGCTCTTCGATATCCCTCTTCAATTTGGCCTAGTTCGGTTCAGATTTCGATATAGCTGCCATATAAACCGATATCTCGATTTAAAGTCTTGGCCCCATAAAAGACGCATTTATAATCCGATTTCGCTGAAATTTGACACAATGACTAATGTTAGGGTTTTAAACATCCGTGTGCATATACGACATGGATCTATATTGGGATATCGGTCAATATTTGGATATAGCTACCATAAAGACAAAAATTTTGTTCTCCAAAATTGAACAATGACTTGTACTAATTGGACCACTCAATGTCCGTACCGAATTTTATCCATATCGGACCACATTTCGATATAGCTGCTATGGGGGCATAAGTTATGCATTTTTCACCGGATTATGACGAAGGGTGGTTTACATATATACCCGTGACGGTAGGTATCCAAAGTTCGGCCCGGCCGAACTTAAGGCCAGAGGAGATGGTTTTAATTTGTGGAATATTACTGTAAAGAAGCTACCTGATCCATCCATTGGCATACATTTCGAAATGTGGCTGAGCTAGCTCACATTTTTTTATGCTGCTGCAAGCAGAACTACTGCTGCAATAGCAGCAAAATTAACTACCTATATTCAGCAGACAGTGTTTGGTATTTTCAGCAAACTTTTTTCTATGATGATGACATTATGATCTCGACAGAGTTTATTACTGGGCCAGTGCAAACGGTCTTTTCCTGAACCCTAATAAATCTATGCGCCAAATCATTCATAAGAATAGAAGACTGCGTGTACAGGATATAGAAATATTGATAGATCAGCCGACAATTAATCTTGTTGCATGTGCTAAAAACCTAGGTGTAGTATTTAACTCATAATTAACTTATCACCTATTTGGTCAGGCCGCATTAATCAGGCAGTTGGACAAACCAATTCAAAGTTACGTGCTCTATGGCTTACAAACTCCTTAATCACGCCCGTATTTTTGATGTCTTAATACGTGTGCAAAATTTTTTCAAAATCGGTTAAGATTTAGATATAACTCCTATATATATTTTTCATCGGATATGCCCTTTTGTGGTATTTAAATAACGGTAAGTAATTTAAAAATGTGCAGGTAAGTACAGGCAAATTTTACACCACGTAAAACTAGACACTCTCACGGAAAATAAACAGTGAACATTTTAAATAACGCCTGTTAACATCTCTAGTTCTACTCCAAGCTAAATGGGAAAGTGTTGAAATTTTTCCAAGCAACAGATATAATCTATACTTACTTACGAACGCAAAATAGCGTTCCAAACGCCTCGATTTCCTGCACTCTCTGACACCAAGCTTCCAGGTGTCTCCCATCACTTGATCTTTCCATCGGGCTTTTGGTCTTCCCGGTTTGCGTGTACCAATGTGTTTGCCTTCAAAAGACTTCAGGGTATCGAAAGACGCTTTGTAAATAGTTAACAAAGAGATGGTTGGTGTTGATTTGTCCTTCTCGGGTCTTTTCCTGGATTTGGCGCAGTGTGAATATCTGGTCCAGGGTGGAATTATCAGATCTAATTAATCTTTCACACAGTACGCTCGATTTGCTCACACTCACGTCTTTCCATTTCCTTTTTCTTTCTGCGGAAAATACGTTTCTTCTTTCTCTATACCTCTCCTTCATCTGGCGCGTTGCTACTGATTGCAGGGTTGCTCTATATGCCGCATTCTTAGCTTCAGTAGCATCTCGACACTCTTGGGTTTGGGTACCATGGGTTTCTTTCCATTTTCCATGGAGTGGGCAATGGTTTGCCACTGCGCCATTATGCTATCGGAACAAGGAATGCTTTCATCAAGCAGTTGGATGAGTCGAGTGGAGTATGCCACTGCCATCTGTTGTGTTTGCAGCTTTTCAATGTCCAGCTTCCGTGCAGTGTCAGATCGTACTTTCCACGCCATGTTCAAACGGGTGTGAACCTTTGCTGCAACAAGGTAATGATCCGAATCTATATGCGCTCCACGGATCGATCGAACATCTAAAACGCTGTTTGAAGGCCCTCCATCTATCACAACGTGATCAATTTGGTTCCTCGAGTTTTGATCGGGTGACAGCCATGTGGCTTTGTGAATATTTTTATGTTGAAATCTGGTGCTACTAACTACCATGTTTTTTGCCGCGGCGAAGTCTATCACCCTCAATCCATTACTGGACGTCATCTCGTGGAGGCTAAACTTTCCGATTGCTGGACCAAAAATATCTTCCTTCCCTATCTTCGCATTAAAATCTCCCAGAACGATTTTTATATCATGGGTGGGGCAGCGGTCATATTCTCTCTCTAGGCTGATGTTGAAGAATTTGGCCTTATGCGGATTATCGCTAGCCTCTCATCAACCGGAGTAAAGCTGGAGACAAAGAAAGACATTTATATCCAACGAAATACTTGTAATTTGAACTCTGTTTGTTTGTTACCGGTTGTTTAAGTTTTGTTAGCATTAGTTGCTGTTTATTTATAATCAGGGTTGCCCAATATTTTAATAAATAATTTTAATTTTCACTCTCCAAGGTGTTCTAAAGCAACTTCAATTAGAACTCTTAAAAAGGTGTCATTTTGAAAATTTTACTTTTTGTCGCTGTTTTGCAATTTCCGCCCATAGTGCGATGGCTTCGGGAGTGACAACGATTTTGAACAATCCTTGATCCAAAGCTCGAAAACCTTTCTCCGGTCCAGACACTTGCAGGTTAAGCATTTCAAACTGATCATTTGTTTGACCCATTTGACCTTAGATACTGTATTTGCGCGATAACTGGGCTGGGCATTAGAATGAGGTTCTTCTTTTGAATGAAGTACATTTTTCTACCACTCTTTTCTGTCTGTGGAACCAAGACATGCAATAGCCCTTGACTTGGTAGTTGTGTCCTGAGTCTAGAGCTAGGCGAACGATCCTCACATGCGGTCTTTTCTTTGACTGCACAGACGCCACTAGTTGTGACATCGTTGACGATTGGTTTCATCCTCGTCCAATTTTTTTTAAATTTTTGTTTGTTTCAGAAGCAGGAATTTTTGTTTGGGGTAATTAAGATAGCCAGCAGCGATAAAATTGGCTTCCCATAATCATTCCTCAATAAGCTATAAAAGTTTTTTTTCTTTTTTGGCTTTCTAACACTCAAGCAAATATTTGACCTTCTCAACCTAAGTTCAAGAGTTTTCACTAAAGCAGAACCCTTAATGTTAAAATTATCTGAAGTGTTATTAAACATTGGCCAATCAGGCCACCTTAGCGCAATGCTTTGCATGTCCGCCTACGACGCTGAACGCCTATACCATGAAAAAACTTCTTTTCAAAGAGGTGTCGCACTGGGGCATGCCTTTCGGACTCGGCTATAAAAAGGAGGCCCCTTATCGCTGAGCTTGAAACTTAAATTGGACAGCACTCATTGATATGTGAGAAGTTCGCCCCTGATCCTTATTTATTATTTTATTATCTTTGGCGACATCTTAAAAATCCATTTAGCATAATGCAAAGATTTTCCCTTGCATACTGACAGGCAAATTCCCAAGGTTATCATTTTATACCATGTTCAGACCAAAGCTATTTTGAGCAAACGACTCGTTTTCCCTTTACAATGCTCTGAAAATGACTCGTTTGCCACAAAAACGACTCATTTAAAGCATGTGAGCCTAAATTGTTCGCTGAATAATGTCAAACAAGTAAAAGCATGCTAAGTTCGGCCGGGCCGAATCTTATATACCCTCCACCATGGAGCGCATTTGTCGAGTTCTTTTCCCGGCATCTCTTCTTAGGCAAAACAGGATATAAGAAAAGATTTGCGCTGCTATTAGAGCGATATCAAGATATCCGGTTTAGACCACAATTAAATTATATGTTGAAGATTTGTGTAAAATGCCAGCCAATTCGAATTATTGGGTTGCCCAAAAAGTAATTGTCGGTAATATAGTAGTAATATAGTCGGTGTAGACAAATTTTTTCAACGGCTTGTGACTCTGTAATTGCATTTTTTCTTCTGTCAGTTATCAGCTGTTACTTTTAGCTTGCTGTAGAAAAAAAGTGCGCGAAACTTTGTTTACATTTGTTTGTTTGGCGTCAATTTTAATATGGGTACCACATGTATTGAAAGAAATTCATTTAACAAACCGAATCAACGCTTGTGATATGCACCTTAAACGCAATGAATTCGATCCGTTTTTAAAACGAATCATAACTGGAGATGAAAAATGGATTGTTTACAACAACGTTAGTCGAAAACGATCATGGTCCAAGCATGGTGAACCAGCTCAAACCACTTCAAAGGCTGATATCCACCAAAAGAAGGTTATGCTGTCTGTTTGGTGGGATTGGAAAGGTGTGGTATATTTTGAGCTGCTTCCAAGGAACCAAACGATTACTTCGGATGTTTACTGTCAACAATTGGACAAATTGAATACAGCCATCAAGGAGAACACATCTTTGATCACTCGCCAAAAACTGAGTGAGCTTGGCTGGGAACTTTTGATGCATCCACCATATAGCCCTGACCTTGCACCATCAGACTACCATTTATTTCGATCTTTGCAGAACTCCTTAAATGGTAAAACTTTCGGCAATGATGAGGCTATAAAATCGCACTTGGTTCAGTTTTTTGCAGATAAAGGCCAGAAGTTCTATGAGCGTGGAATACTAAATTTGCCAGGAAGATGGCAAAAGGTTATCGAACAATTTGGCAATTACATATTTGATTAAAGTTCATTCTTAGTTTTATTAAAAATGCATTTACTTTCTTTTAAAAAATCCGCAATTACTTTTTAGGCAACCCAATATAATTGCGCCCTTTGGGGGCTCAAGAAGTAAAATAGAGAGATCGACTTATATGTTAGCAGTATCGGGCAATAGACCGATTCAGACCATAATAAACACGTATATTGATGGTCATGAGAGGATCCGTCGTACAAAATTTCAGGCAAATCGGATAATAATTGCGACCTCTAGAGGCTCAATAAGTGAAGATCCCAGATCGGTTTATATGGCAGCTATATCAGGTTGTGAACCGATTTGAATCATACTTGGCACAGTTGTTGGATATCATAACAAAAGACGTGGTGCAAAATTTCATTCTAATCGGATAAGAATTGCGCACTCTAGAGGCTCAAGAAGTCAAGACCCAAGATCGGTTTATATGGCAGCTATATCAAAACATGGACCGATATGGCCCATTTACAATACCAATCGACCTACACTAATAAAAAGTATTTGTGGAAAATTTCAAGCGGCTAGCTTTACTCCTTCCGAAGTTAGCGTGCTTTCGACAGACAGACGGACGGACGGACGGACGGACAGACGGACGGACATGGCTAGATCGACATAAAATGTCGCGACGATCAAGAATATATATACTTTATGGGGTCTCAGACGAATATTTCGAGTAGTTACAAACAGAATGACGAAATTAGTATACCCCCATCCAATGGTGGAGGGTATAAAAATAAAATAATTTTTCCCAAAAAAAAATTATAAAATAAACAAAATTAAACAGATAAAGCAAGAAAATAAAAATCTAAACTATAGTGAATCATAATATTTTCGTTATAGTGTGTAAAAATTCAATTTCCAATACATCTTAACTAGTGTGAACGGTTGTAATGCTTTTCAAAACGAGTCAATGTAGACGTTGCATTACTTCTATAACTTTTAAACCATTGCATGTGAACTTAATCCGAATAACCACTCACTGCAATCTACAATATTCAGACAAATTTCAATTTAATGCATACTTTCAGGGTTAGCTAAACTAGACTTTCATTATCATCAGACAAAGCACCCATCCCTTAAGACAAGCAGACACACAGACATATGATGCCACTAATTTGATTAAAATATAGATATGTGTGCAATAGGCTTTATATTGTGGCTTGGTTATAGCAGCTATTGTATTATATTGCACATCAGTATGGAGTATACATTTAGGCAAGTGCAAAATAAATGTTTTAATTCTTTAGCAGGACTTCGACTTAAATAGCATAATAAATTCCATTGCAAGTTATTCCACGTGCCACTTCAGGTGTTTAAGTGCTTAATGTGAAAATTTGTTCTTGTTTTTACTATTTTCTTTTCAATCTTTATACAACAACAAACTTGAGAAAGTTTCAGCATCACTTGAGAATAATAAGACGAAATTAATGCAGTAGTTTATAGTCACGTTGCTCTTTCAAAGTTATTTCTTATCTTGGGAAAGTGTAGACTTTTAGTTTTTTACAGTTTGCATGTTTTTTAGATGAAATTCCAGTGTGCCACTTGAATTCATTTAACTGTGTACTGTGCTGCTATTTATTTCTATAAATTTTTTAGACACTTACAAAGTATGTTTGAAATTTCTTTTTTGTTGTGCTCTGAGAAAAATGCTATGAAATGTCAAGAGCCCTTAGATAATCGTTCGTGAAAATCGATAGACAAATAACAATTTATTGCCATATCAATCCAAATCGATATTTAGGGTAGGTTGAATGGATAGCCCACCGTAGGTGATTTTACTCGGAGGCCATTAAACTTTTTCAAGGATTCTTTGGAAAGTGAACAAAACGGAAATTTGCATAAATTAAATTAAAAAAAAGAAATAATTTAATTCAAAGACATTTTTTTCTTTTTAATTCGGAGCCTTCAAAAATTATTTTACTCTACAATTGTCTATCGGAATGTTTTTCTTGATTTTTTAAAAATTGGTCCAAAATTGATCTATTGGACAATTAGAAACATTCGCAAAAATCCGCTCTGAGAAATTTTAAATGTGGGTTAATTGTGTTAATTGCTACGAACTGCTAACTTTTTATTTTCTATGGATTTCCCTAAGTTTTCGTATAGTAAAAATAATGTATATACAGCCATTAAAGTGCATATAAGAAATATATGTTTAAGAGCTATTTCTAAATCTGAGCGGAAAATTTGTTTTGTACATGTTAATGCCTCTAATATCTCATGTTAAATTTTGTAATCAATGTACCAAAATAACATAGATTTCAGCCATTCAAAATTTATGTCGTGTGAAATATACAATATATGTATATGGGCGTTGCATCTAGTTATGAACCGATTTGGAAAATAAATTTACACAGTTGTTTAGATATTACATCAAATATCTCTTTGCAGGATATTGTCCGGATTTAGAACATTGTTTAATGATTTCTATTCAAAGAATAATATAGCAAAAAACATTTAAAAGTCAGCAAAAATTGGTTTCCTGTATCGCGATTTCATTTTCGACCAAGAAAAATCATCATCATGAGATGTCAAATGGATCATGGTGTTTTACAACCATTCCAACTAGAGTAAGTTGTAAAGCACACATCTGAATTTGAACAGTTGTTAAGCACACATCTGAAATTGAACAGGGACGACTTGATCATAAGCGCAATGGAAAACAAATCAAATCTTACTTCCCTTATTCAAATCCAACTTATCCAACGATGCCAATAGCAACAAACACAAACATATTTTTGCAAAACTCTTTTTTTTCTTCGCACGGCGATCGCCCAGCGGTTGATTCTGCCAGTGCTGTTTTTTGTGAATAGGCAGTGACCTATACCACATGCGATGTGCCTTTCGTTTGGTTTATCTGTTTGCGCTTCCTCAATCTCACAATAAGATTTTAAGACCAAACAAGTAAAAGCGTGCTAAGTTCGGCCGAGCCGAATCTTATATACCCTCCACCCTAGATCACATCTGTCGAATACTTTGCGCGGTATCTCTTTTTAGGCAAACAAAGAATATTGAATAAGGATGGAGCAGGAGGACGAGGAGGAGGAGGAACTTTATCAAGTTATTGTCCGATTCGGGGCTCAAGAAACAAACTCGGGAGATCGGTTTATATGGGAGCTGTATCAAGCTATAGATCGATTCAGACCATATAGCACACGTATGTTGAAGGCCATGGGAGAAGCCGTTGTACAAAATTTCAGCCAAATCGAAGTCAAGATCCCAGATCGGTTTATATGGCATAAATGTTGGAAATGATACCACCACGTGCAAAGTTACAGCCAAATCGGATAAGAATTGCGCCTTCAAAAAGATCAAGAAGTCAAGACCCAAGATTAGTTTAAATGGCAGTTATATCAGGTTATGAACCGATTTGAACCACACTTAGCACAATTATTGGAAGTGATATCAAAACACTAGGTGCAAAATTTCAGTCGGTCCAATCGGACGAGATCGGTTTATATGGCAGCTATATCAAAACATGGACCGATTTGGACCATTTACAATCCCAACCGACCTACAGTAATAAGAAGTATTTGTGCTTTCGACAGACGGACGGACACGGCTAGTTCTATTTAAAATGCCACGACGATCAAGAATATATATACTTTGTGGGGCTAAGACGCATATTTCGAGGTGTTACAAACAGAATGACGAAATAAGTATTCCCCATCCTATGGTGGAGGGTATAAAAAAGAAAGCGCAAACAGACATTAAATATCTCTTTCAAAATCCTGAAATAAATTGTGTCACACAGCCATAAGGCACATATCGGATGAAAGATATATATGGGAGTTACAACTTAATCTGAACTGTGTGATGAAATTTGTCATATACGTATTGAGAGATCACAATGTACATCTTTTAGCATATTTTGTAATGTTTGCAACAAAACTGCGGCTACCATAGCCATAAGGTAAAATCAACTGTCGGATGAAAGATATATAGGGGAGCTATGTCTAAATCTGAACCAATTTTGTTGAAATTTGGCAGGCATAGCGAGACATAAAATAGAGCATCCCTTACCAAATTTGGTAATGATCGGACTAAACCATACCACAACCATAAAAGCATATATCAGGTTAAAGATATAAATGGTAATTTTTTAATAGCTATAGGAAAGTTTTTCAAAAAAAAAAAAAAAAATGCAGAATAATTCCTGAAATCTTTATTTGAATCGATAGTACGGTCATACAATTTAATGTTAGAACATTATATCATGCAAATGTTGACCGTGACTTCGCCTCAAATGGTCCATCCGCTTAGTCTATTTTTGGCAAAGTCTTTCCAATATTTCGGCCGGTATCTCACGAATACATGCTTCAATGTTATCTTCCAATTCGTCCATTAAAGCGGGCTTGTCTGTATAGATATGAGCATTAACATAGCCTTGCAAAAAATAGTCTAACGGCCTTAAATTGCACGATCTATGCGGTCCCGAATGTGAAATAAAATGTTAACCGAACTCGCCTCTAACTAAGGCCATTGTTACGCGGGCTGTGTGGCATGTGGCACCATCTTATTGAATCCACATGTCGTACAAGTCAAGCTCTTGCATTTTGGGTAAAAAAATGTTGGATATCAACTCACGGTAGCGTTCACCATTAACTTTTACGTTGCGATTCGCATCGCATTGGAGAAGTACGGTCCACTGATGGCACCAGCCCATAAACCGCACCAAACTGTGACTTTTTCTGGATACATTGGTAGCTCTTGCAATGCTTCTGACTGATCTTCACTCCAAAATCGACAATTCAGCTTGTTTACGTACCCATTGAGCCAGAAATGAGCTTAGACGCTGCACACAATTTTTCGATAAAAAAAAGTCGATCATCGGCCAACTTCCCAAGAGCCCATTCTTCAAAAATTCTGCGTTGCGGTGGGTCGTTCAGATTAAATGCTTGCACCAGATGTATTTTAAAAGGCCTTCACCTAAATGCTTCCGCAAATATTTGCACGTTGTTGAGTAACGGAGACGCAATTGCTGCGAACGATTACGAATCGATAATTGATGGTCATCATTAACACTGGCCGATACAGCTGCGATATTTTCTTCACTTCGCACACTACGTGTTGGTTGTTTAATGTCCAACAATGTAAAATTGGTGCTAAATTTAGTTACCATGGCACGAATAGCCGCTTCAGTGGGTCGATTAAATTGACCATAAAATGGAAGAAGCGCGCGATAAACTTTCTTAACAGGGCACGTATTTTGATAACAAAATTCAATAATCATGGTAAAATTATAGACCAAACTGAAGATGTTTGACAGTGAAACAAAACACGAAACATGCGTGAGCTGTTTAAACCAGCGTTGCCAAAAAGATAAAAGCCAAAAAGCACCCTTTATATAAGATTATGTCTTTTTATTGGTGGTAGCACCACTGTGCTCTGGGTTATTATAGCTTTGTGCATTTAGATAAAGGGTGATTTTTTTGAGGTTAGGATTTTCATGCATTAGTATTTGACAGATCACGTGGGATTTCAGACATGGTGTCAAAGAGAAAGATGCTCAGTATGCTTTGACATTTCATCATGAATAGACTTACTAACGAGCAACGCTTGCAAATCATTGAATTTTATTACCAAAATCAGTGTTCGGTTCGAAATGTGTTCATTCACCGTAACGTTGCGTCCAACAGCATCTTTGAAAAAATACGGTCCAATGATTCCACCAGCGTACAAACCACACCAAACAGTGCATTTTTCGGGATGCATGGGCAGTTCTTGAACGGCTTCTGGTTGCTCTTCACTCCAAATGCGGCAATTTTGCTTATTTACGTAGCCATTCAACCAGAAATGAGCCTCATCGCTGAACAAAATTTGTCAAAATTTGAACACATTTCGAACCGAACACTGATTTTGGTAATAAAATTCAATGATTTGCAAGCGTTGCTCGTTAGTAAGTCTATTCATGATGAAATGTCAAAGCATACTGAGCATCTTTCTCTTTGACACCATGTCTGAAATCCCACGTGATCTGTCAAATACTAATGCATGAAAATCCTAACCTCAAAAAAATCTCCCTTTATAACACCCATACATGAATTTAAACCGATCTGGTCTTTTAAGGCAGTAGGAGCCATAATTTGTATTAAAAGTAGTATGTAGATTCGGATGTAAGGTATTATATAGCCGGCTTCGCCCGACTTTCGCCTTTCCTTCTATTTCCGCCTTGTTTATAAAATGAAAGATGCTCGTAAATGCATTTCAGCCCAAAGCTCCTGGACATCGCTGGCCAATATTCGAGGGGTTTAAAAAATTATAAGCAGTATAGACTGATACTTTTCAATATCAGTTAAAATAATTTTTAATCGAATGTACGCAGTAGCTGACACGAAGTGTTGTCAATTCAAACCACATTTCCCGGATATAAATCTCATTTACTTTGACGCCAGAGTAAAAAAAAAAACATTTGTAGAGTGGCTAATAGCTTCACTTGAGATGGGAAATTACCTCGGGTGGCCGTTCGTAGACCCAAATTCTAGTTTTCGAATTACTCATTTGGGAAAATTTTCTCCTCAGAGAACACGATTTTCGGAAATTCTTCACATTCGCGCAGGCGCAGCCTAACTTCTTTTTGTTTTGGTGTAAGATCACATTACATTTTAATATGTGTTGCATCCTTTAACGGGATATTTTCAGATCTTTAGCCATTTGATTTACACTACGGTGTAGATTTCATTGAATTCGAGCCTTCACTCGCCGAATGATTTCAGGTGTTGATGTTTTTTTTTGACAATCATGGCATTTGACAACGCTACCAGCATAGTTATTCAGCGGTTTTCCCCTCCTAATGCTGGCGACATTTGGGAGCTACTATGCCATGTAAAAACTTCTCTCCAAAGAGGTGTCGCACTGCGGCACACCGTTCGGACTCGGCTATATAAAGGATGCCCTTTATCATTGAACTTTAAATTTGAGTCGGACTTCACTCATTGATATGTAAGAAGTTTGCCCCTGTTCCATAGTGGTATGTTTATCGGTAAAGTTTGCATTTTGATTTACCAGTATAGTTATAGTATTTCATTTTAATTACTTTGAAATGTTTGAGTTCGCCAACAACAGCCGGCTATGATTTTCAGACAAATAGACCTTAAGCCATTATTCACTTTTTTCTTCTTTTTCTTTCTTTTAGGTAAGTTTATTAAAAATTTTGAATGCTGGAACCACTAATCATGATCCCAAAATAGTAAGTATACAAACGATAAAAAATAAATAAGCATTTATGAAGTAAATTAGAACTGAATTTATTGCTACACGTAATGCGTCTGGACATTGCGGCAAAACAAATTGCTCTGAGTGCAACTGCAAGAATAAGGCAGCTTTCCCTTTGGTCTTGCGGCGACTACGGACTGTGTTATACTTGATACAATGCCCGACGTTCCAGGCAGTGTGGATTACACATTGGCGGAGCCGCTTTTTGATAAAAAGTACTGTACCTGATAGAACCCATTGGAACTACAATATCCCTGGTAATAGAATTTACATAGACTTCTATGCGGATGATTTCAAACTAGATGACTAGGTGGGCTTTGGGGTGTACTCGGAAGAACTAGTATTGGGGAACTGTAATCAGTGGGTAAGCCTCTAGCAACATGTAAACTAAGTCTTCAAGATCAAACACAAAAGGCAACGAAAGATAGATGGTCACAAAGAGAGAGCATTCCAAAATTTTTTGTCATAAATTAGACTTGAAGAGGACTATTGCTTTGCTGTTGCTGACTAGAACAGGCGTCTCAGTCATTGTGGCCATCATAACAGGTTGTTGTCTGATCGATATGCATGCTGACAGACTGAAGTAGAAGGAGACTATAGGACATCTGCTGTGTGTGTGTCTCGCACTGGCAATCAGAAGGAGTTCCACTTTGGTTCTCATTTCTTTGAAAACTGTCTGATTTGGCAGATATGTTCAACGATAGGAACTAGTAACTTCAACGGTAGTAACTCGTAAGCAGCTTCCTCACAAATGGACATCTAAATGAGTCTGAAGGCAATCTGACACTTAAACCTTACCTAAATTAGAACGAATATTTTGCCTACTGGAGGACATAATGGTAATTGACATGCCACATTTTTTCCACGACCATTTAGGAAAATCAAAAAAACTTTACTAATAGTAAAAACTTTGCAGGTTATAGCAAGTATGGTCTGCAACCTGTTATTGAAGTGAACTGTCTGCTAGTTTATCAAAAATGTTTGCAGCTCTATTTATTTTAGGGTTGTTAGGACAAAAATAAGTAAAATAAAATAAAATAAAAGAAAAGAAAATAAAAATAAAATAAAATAAAATAAAATAAAATAAAATAAAATAAAATAAAATAAAACACTCAAACACTTTGACTGGCATAGTGGATCGCGATTTCTGATACGCCATATATCTTCATCAACACCTTTGTCAAATTTATTAAGGTGTCTTACAGACTCAAAAACTATGGAGTACATATAGCATATCTCTTACTCCCTAGCGCAATAAGAGATATGCTATTCTTTTAATATAAAGTATTGAATACGATCTCGGTGAATAAATGGTGATGCGGCTTAAGACCTGGTATGCGGTGATGCTGCTTTAGACTTGGTAAATCCACCACCGACTAGATATTCACACTGCGAAAAATACTGCAAAAAGACCAGAGAAGGTCAAGTCAACTCTTATCATCTCTTTGTTGAATACCAAGCCGCTTTCGATAGCGCTTTACGTTCAAAGTTATTTCAAGCTATGTTTGAGTTTGGTATCTCTACAAAATAAATACAACTCTGCAGGATGGCACTTGCTGATACACGTTCCTCAGTTAGACTAAGAAAGAATCTCTCCGAACTATTCAATACCAAACGAGGTTTCAGACAAGGAGACAGCCTTTCGTGTGATCTGTTTAATATCCTGCTGGAGAAGATTATACAAGAGAATAAGATGCTACTCGCCAATGCCGACGACTTTGATAATATGGGTCGGTCACCGGCAGTAGACTCGAAAGGGAATCAGTGAAAATGGGTCTGGCAGTATATGGAGATAAAACGAAATGCATGGTATCAACTCCCAAAACACCTTGTACAACCGGCCAGATGAAGAAAGTGGAGAAAGTTAGAAACCACAACTTTGGGATGGTCAGCAACTTTATCTTCCTTGGCACCGCCGTTACCGAAACGAATGGCACCAGTTTTGAAATGAAGTGAAAAACTATACTGGCAAACAGATGCTACTTTGGATTCTGTAAGCAGTTTAGAAACCAGGCCACCTCTCGACAGACGAAGATCACACTATACAAGACACTTATACTACCCGTGTTGTTATATGGTTCCGAGATATGGGTGCTTGTGAAAGCAGGTAAGGTAGTGCTTGGAGTGTTTGAGAGAAAGATTCTTCGTAAAATTTATGGACTAGTTTCCATTAATGGAGAGTATCGTCATCATATGAACCACGAACTGTATGAGCTGTATGACGACGTTAGCATAGGTAAATTTATCAAAATACAATGGCTGCGTTGGCTAGGTCATGTTGTCAGAATGAATAAAGAAGCTCCAACGAATAAGTCTTTTGAAGGCGATCACACGCAAACCGGGACGGTCAAGAGCCCGATGGAAAGATCAAGTGGTGAGAGACACCCCAAAACTTGATGTCAGATATTATAGAAGGAGCGCAGAAGATCGAGGCGCTTGGAACGCTATTCTAAGTTCGGATAATAGGACAAATGTTTTGTCAAAGACAATAAAAGTAAAAGTAAAGTTAATAAGATCTCGAGGACTTCTGTTCGATTCTAGTTTAAGCGAAATGATAAGGGGTCTCCTTTTATAACCGTGGTCCAAACCGCGAGGTGGGTAACCCAAAACAAGATTCTGTAACCACTTACTAGTAGATATATACGCAACAATACTTTAACATGGGCAGGACCTTCAAGGTTCTTCAGAGTAAACATACCACCTGATAGCAAATAATAAATTCTTCGTACAAATACTTAAGTGCTAAAAATAATGACATACCTCTAAACATACCGAAGTACGGAAAATAATAGCTTCGATTTTATAATACTTATTGCTTTAAAAATGAAAAGCAAAGAAGATGATATAGACAGATTTATAAATTAATAAATAAAAAATATCAAAAAAATCCCAAAATCATAAAAGGAATGAAAAAAAGTTATTGATTTCTTGAGAATTTTCTAATTACTTTAAGATTTAACAGAATTCTTCTCATTTTCAAATTTTCCTTTGGATTATTGCTTAAGTTTTTGGTATTCTTTGACTTCTTGTTACCAATTAGTAATTATTTAACTCATTATTAGGTATTCCTAAGAGTAACAAGAAATTACTTACTGATATGTGAGTGTGTAATGACATGTGCCTACCTAGTTTTTGCTGGGGATAACCACAGCAGAAAATTTCTTGCTGATGTTCTTGTCAGGATTCGAACCCAGGCGGTCAGTGTCAAAGGCAGATATGCTTAATGCTTACCATTGCGCTACGGTGGACACACGGAGTACATAATGTCAATGTGAATTTAGCTGGAATTGGTGTTAAAAATGTTTAGTATATTTCTAAGAGCTATAAATGCTGAAACCTTGATTGCATATTTCTCGGGGTTACTCTTATACGGGCATAATTTACATTTTTTTAGTATTACCAGTTCCTTTTTTCAATAACCAAAACTTCATCTACGTACCATCGATAAAATTTTAAATTTTGTTTTTCTCACTCACTCACTCACTCACTACTCTCTTTCTGAGAAAGCTTTGCTAATTTTAAAGACTATCTCAAAATAATTTTGTAGCCAATATTCTTGTTTGTTACCGTCTAAGATAATGACAGGCTTTTATCTTCAATAGGCAACCTTCAATCCACCTTCTAAGTGCAACTTCCTTGCTTCTAAGCACTTATCATCATTGAGAATATTCAAAAATGTTTGGCTAATTTATGCTGTACGAATTTAACAGACTCCTGCTGTTACAAGATTTTCTTTACGCCATTATCATCGTCGTCACCATCAGCTCAGCATCATCACAATAAATCCCTGGCTATTTTGGGCCTCAATATATGATGTCCTGTTTCTATATTTGTTTTTGTTTTTCGCTTCCTTGTCTTTTATGAGCTCTGCGGTATTGTTACTTTGTGTCTCAGCAAATGACATCATCTATTAATGCCATACTTGCCAAAAAAAAAGAAGAAAGCGAAGGAGAAACATAAAAAAACGTAGCGTAAATGATACCATTAATTAGTCCCCAGGTGCTAACTACAAGAACGATGGCCAAGCATGGAAAGCCTTTGCGCTGCATGGGGATTCTCCTTTGTTTTTTTGGTAAAGGCAGGAGGAAAAGCCAAAGAGGGGGCAAAATAAGTAAGAAAAATTTCCTTTACAACGTATTTGCAACATTGCCATTAAAGAAAGAGAAAATCTCAAAAGTGAAAATAACCATAAAATCAAACAGCCACCGCACTCACCTTCAAATGTTAGTTAACACAATAAGGAAACGTAACGTAACGTGTTGTGGTGACGTGGTAGCATTAAAACAATGGGGTGTTTATTTTAGAGTGACAAAACTTTGAACATGTTTTGCCATTATTTAATCTCATTGGAAGTTTTCTTTATGCTAATGGAGAAATTAAAATATTTTAAAGGATGCGCATTTTATAGAAAACTAGCTGAACCGGACCCGCTCCGCTGCGCCTTGTTTTACTTTATGTGGAACAAAAGTTTCCTCGGAATATTTATTTTCGACAATTAAAGAGCTTTTAGTGAAATACCATGCTACGAAAATAGTATATCACTTGACTAACAATTTATCAATATAAGTGCCTTTGTCCGAATCCCATATGATCTTTATTGGTCTACAAATTTAAGTTTGGATGTAAGGTGTACTCCATTCTTAAAATACTTTATTTCAGCCCCCTACTCTCATGATATCTGATTTAGTGGTGTTTTCGGGGGATAGGTGGTCTCCCAGGCACTTGGCCCTAAAAAATATCAGCATCGTGCTCTTCTTTCAAAAACCATTTATTTAAACCCCATATTGCCATTGGTTTAGGGGAGTTTACACGATGAGGCGTCCCCCAAACACATGGCCCAAAATAGGTTATCAAATTCGTTTTCTAATCTTAAATACCACATATTGGCATGGTCGAAAATTTTTTACCCTTTGCGTGATGTTTTGGGGAAGGAGTGATCCCCTAAATACATGGTCCTACATTTGGATATCAAATTCGTCACAAATTGGTCACTTAAAAATTGCTGCTTGTGGGGTATTTTGAGAAAGGGGTAGACTCCCCGAAAATTGGTCCCGAAAGTGTCAATTCTTGCTCTACCCCCCAATACCTTTCATTTAATCTCCACATTGACATGGTCGGTAAATATGCCCGATTTAGGTGTGTTTTGGGGATTGGGTTGGTCCCCCAAACACTAAGCCCGGAAAATATATCAGCAACGTGCTCTATTCTCATATATCTATATATCATTTATTTGAACCCCATATTGCCATTGGCCTCAAAATTGGATATCAAATTCGTTTTCAAATCACTCCTTATTGCAAAAGTCAGCAAATATGTCCGGTTTGGGTTATTGGCCCTAAAAACTTTAAATATTTAATTCCACTCTCTTTACGACCCAAATTGTCTTGGTGAGCAAATACGTCCTACTTGGGGGTTGTTATGGTAGTGGGACGTCCCCTAGACAGTTGGTTCTAATGTTGATATCAGATGCGTGGTCTACTCCCAAAGACCTTTAATTTCAGCCCCATTTTTCCGGCAAACGTGACTGGCTTGGGGGTGTTTTGTGGGATGAGCGGCCACTCAGTGAGTTGGCCTTGAAAATATATATCGGATTCGTGTTCCACTCTAAAAACCCTTTTATTTGAGCCTAATATTGCAAAAGTCAGCAAATACTTCCTATTTGGGTGATGTTGTGGGGGTGGGGTGGCCCCATAGACACTTTTCCAAAATATTGATATCAGATTCGTGCCGAATCTGAACCCCGAAGTCCTTTCATTTGAACCTCATATTGCTATGGTCGTAAATTTGTCGCCTTTGGGGGAGAGGCGGCCCTCCAAACAGTTGTTCCCAAATTTGGATATCAGATTCTAATTCTACACTTAAATACCTTTTATTTAAACACCCACTTTCCCATGGTCAGTAAATAAGTCCTGTTTGGGGGGTGTTTTGGGAAAGGGGTGGACCCTCAGAAACGTGGTCCCACATTTGGATATCAGATTCTTATTCTACTTGCAAATACCTTTGAAATTTGAGTCCCATATTGCCATGATCGGTAAATATGTCCGATTTAGGGGTGTTTTTTTGGGGGTTAGGTGGTGTTGTGCGGGTGGGGTGGCCCCATAGACACTTTTCCCTAACTTTTCAAGAAAATCCGTTCAGCCGTTTCTGAGTCTATAAGGAACACACAAACATACAAACAAACACAAATTGATTTTTATATATAAGATATCGATAAGAAGAAAGTAAAACTTCGGAGTAATAAAAACTATTTTTAAATTTTAAAAAATTTAAAAGTAATTTTAGTAAACAGTGACAAAAATTTCGCTGACATTTACACTTTGACGATTTTTTCCATCAAAAATAATTTGGACAAATTTTTCAAAAAACATGAATACATTTGAAAAAATATAGTTTTTTTCTCTCAGGAAAAAATTTGTAAGAATGTGATAAAAATTTGTTAGAATGTGATATTTGATTTTATGCAAAAAAATATGCTTTCCAGAAAATTTTCCCAAAATGTTCTTCTACGGAAAAATGTTCGATTTTTATATTTACGATACCACCATACAATAGGATGGGAGTATATTCCTTTGATGAGATGGGCAATGGGCAAATACCCAAAAGGTTTTAACCCAGTAGTGTATGAAAACATTTTCCAATAAATTTTTGATGATTTCGTATTCGTTTTATGTTAACCTGACCTTCGGATCTCTTAAAATCGGATTTTAGTTATATATAGCAGCTATATAAACCGATTTCCAAACTTTAAGTTTTGAGTCAATAAATTGCTAATTTTTCATCCGATTTCGATGAAATTTTGCACAATAAGTTCTGGTAGACCCCTACCCATTTCGGTGAAGTGTGGTTCAGATAGAATTATATTTGGACGTAGCTGCCCTATAAACGGACCGCCCGATCTCTCGGTTTAGGGTATTGAGGCCATAAAAGATCCATTTATTACCCGAATTCGATGCAATTTGGCACAGTGTGTTTGGTAGACCCCTACCCATTTCTGTCAAATGTGGTCCAGATTGGACCATATATTGGACCAAGGAATAGTATAAATACCCAAGCGTTGGTTATTTATCCGGTAGGAACCCATCTCTAGTCATTCCGTTTGCAATGCACCGAAATATCCATTTCCGACCCTATAAAGTATTTATATTTTTGATCGTTGTAAAAATCTAAATCGATTTTGTCATGTCCGTCCGTTTGTCTATTGAAATCACACTACAGTCTTTAAATATTGAGATATTGGACGAGGCCTCTGAATGTTTCGCTTGTGTCAGCATGTCCTAGTGCCAAGCCAAGGGACAAACTGCGACCGCAATGGTTGGTCTGAAGAAGGCCTGCAGAAAACTCTTCAACAGAGCTAAAGCTATAAGGGAACCACATGAGAAAGTTAGGGCGAGCTGAGAAAGGCTCAGAACAAATACTGGGTAGAATTCTGCAGCTCCATGGAGGATACATCGGAGGCCTTTAGGATAAGGAAGACCCTATCCCCTAAACCTATTACGGTAGGATGCATGGGCAACGTTTACTTACGTACCAAAGGCCTGTGCAAGACCATTCATTTCTGCTCTCAAGACACACTAACAATCATAGAGTATTTCAAGAACTGAAATCTTGGCTTAAAAATACAACATTGTATGAGACAATTGATGTAAGTAACGAGTTGCGTGAATGCATAAAATGAGCCCTTCAGCAAAAAGAAAGATTTATTCGGATTTCAATGAGTGCACGTTGAACAATTCGTGTATTCGGGTACATTTTGCTTCAGATAAGGTACGAAATTCGTACGAAGGCATCGTGGCTGATTTGAACAAAAGCATTTGTAAACACACGCTTAGCTTGTATGATCAGTTCATATTTCGAAAATGATAGCGAGACGCTTTCATATACAGCGAGTAATTTCTCATAACTCACTGTAGCGGCTATGAATTCGAGATAAAAATACCCCCAAGTACTGAATGGTGTTTTTTTTTATGATTATCTACTCAACAGCAACTTGTTCGTTTTACTCTATCTTCAGTGTCTCGCTCTTCAGTAGTCTTGAAATACAATATCATGTGGGTTCAGTGTTCACTAGTTCTGCAAAAACTGTCACCAATGAATGGTTTTGTGTAGGGCTTTGTTACGTACTAAAAGATGAATTGCGGCCGTCATGCTGTCTGTAGATCTATAAAGATGGGTCAGCAGAGGCACACTTCGAAGAGGTGGAGAGAGTGCACCTCTTCGAAGTGTGCCATTAACAATATATTATAGTATCTGATGACATGGCTATTGCCACGTAGCACTCTAAGAGATCTACTTCAGGAAGCTCTACGTACGCCGTGGAAGTGGGTTACCGAAAGTAGTCTAAGCGTAAATCCGTCTTAGACGGAAGTAGATCTAACCCACAGTGGCACCTGTCTCCTTGGGAGACTCGGCACGGATGTTGACGTGCCGAGTTTGGTCCAATTGGGATCATATTTCGATATAGCAGGTTTGTGTTTATAAATGATGCATTTTTCATCGTTATATGACGAAACGTGGCAAATATATGTATGCAAGGTGGTGGGAATCCAAAGTTCGGCCGGAACATTATGGCTTTTTGCTTTTTTATGATTTTTCAAAATTTTGTGTTTTTGAAAATTGTTGGACTAATTTTGAGTTTCTTCAAAAAATCCATGAAAATTATTAAAGAAAAACTTTTTAACAATTTAAGATAAATTTTTTTTGTTTCAAAAAATTCTCCGAATGATTTTTTCCACTCTATCAGTTTCATTGATTTTAAATATAACTTTTTCTATCACTCCAAAAACACCCTTTTCAAAAATCTATGGATACCAAGTTGTTAGCCAGCCCACCCCAAGCATACACCGAGGCATTGTGGCGGCGAAGTCATTCATTCAAACAAAAGCTCCACTAAGTCACCATAAAAAGAAAGGTGCGTGCGTCAAACGTTTGGTATAATGGGTTGGCTTACCTTAGATTTTTAGACAAACACACATAAACCCAAAAAGGAAAGTTTTTGCAGTGGTATGGCATAAGGGAAGATGTTTACCACAAAACACAAGCTAAGAAAATGAAAACAAAATACAACAACAAAAAATGGCACATCGATACCATAAGCCCATATAACAAAAATTGACAACAACCACTACTGCTGGCAGAAGAATCAAAGAAAACACGACACTAAACTATTCACTTGCATCACCCGCCTCCTCTCAATCAAATAGTGGGCCCTAGGTATGAAACTACCAGCTTAGTTGAAAGGCTGGCACTTTGCCTGACAGTTTCAAGCTTTAGGCAGACCAGGAGGCACACCTTTTCAAGGTGATAGCAGTATTAATACAAAGTGATGACACACGTTTGTTTAGCCCATCACTACGCCTCCCCCACTCACCACTTTTCAGATGGCTGCTTGTCATCCAAGTGATTCCTGCCTGCTATATTTTTGGTGTCACTAATAGTCCAAACGTCATTATCACATCATCATGACCCCAAAGGCAGAGTTATCCATACGCCAAAGTAATATAAATATACCAAAGGGCCCCGTCTCGTACGTGGGTGTTGTATTGTCCCCTTGACCATAGAGCTTTATGTGGGGCTTGGTGCCTGTTTTTTGGCCTGCTGTTTTCATATAAATTGCATCATAAGCAAATTTTTTCCAAAATGACCTTAGGAAGGCTCAGCGGCAATTTTAACATTTTGTCACTAACAATATAATGGGGGAAAGCAATTACAAAAGCTATTCCAAATTGTAAAGGAAAACCGCAGGACAAAGGTTGAAGCTGCCTAAAAGTGTGCTATTCATTTTATAATGAGGAAAAATTTCACTTATCTATAATTATAGCAGGCAATAAGAAAGTTATATAAAAATGAAATTTTGAGAAAATTTTGTAAAAAATAATTAATTACCACAAAATCTTACATAATAAATCAATTTGTGTATGGTTGTTCCATATCGCCTCATAAACGGCTGAACAGATTTTTTTATGATGTTGAAGAATGGTCCTGTGATGAAAATGGGATACTTGGTTTTTGATTTCCGAAGGGGCGGACTCTCCCCCTTACCACAATTTTCCAAATTGGCAGATTTAGAGCCCAGGTTATGGTTATTGACCCATTCGGACCGTACTTTGTTTGGATGTTGTAGATCATAGTAGAAGTCATTGTGCAAAATGTCAGCCAAATCGGATAAGAATTTGGCATATAGAAGCTCAAGAAGTAATATCGGGATATGGGTTTATATTGGAGCTATATCAGTTTATAGACAGATTCAAACCATACTTAATACATATATTGAAGGTCATAGAAGAAGTCGTTGTACAAAATTTCAACCAAATCGGATAATAATTGCTCACTCTAGAGGCTCAAGAAGTCAAGATCCGAGGTCGGTTTATATGGCAGCTATATCAAGTTAAGAAACGATTTGGACCATTCTTAACACAGTTGTTGGAAGTTATAACAAATTACTTCATACAAAATTTTAGTTAAATTAGATAAGAATTGGGCAAAAGATAGCGCGTTCCACAGACGAGCGGATGGCTCCATCGACTTAGAATGTCAAAACGATTATTTCGAGGTGTTACAAATGAAGTGACGAAAAAAGTATACATCCCACCCTATGGTTGAGGGTATATAAACGGATCTGATATATAATTTTGGGGCCATATGTTTGGGGGACGTCCCAACCCAAACTGGACATATTCACCAACCGTGGCAATATCGGGCTCAAATGAAATGTATTGGGGAGTGGAGCTGGGATTTTATAGGTTTTTTCAGGGCCAAGTGACGGGTTGGCCACCTCTCTCCATTGCGATATAGGGCTTAAATAAATGTTATATGAGAGTGACAGTAGGCGCAACGGAACGGGCCCGCAAATTTAAATTTTTACCAAATTTTCCATCAAAATAGATATTGTGAAATATTTACTATATTAAGAGAATTTTAATACTTTTTAAAATGTTATTTATTTATGTTTTGCTTAAAGAAGCAAATCCACCTGTAATCCAACCTTACTTTACTCCTTTGTTTATTCTCCACTTTTTTCCAATGTTTGTTTTTTTTTTCTAATATTTCAAACCATTGACCTTTGTTGGTGGTTTGCTCTTAGGTATTTTGAAGTTGTTGTTTTTCTCATTGTGATGAATGTCTATATAAGTATACTAGCTGGACAGGGCCTGCTCCACTGCGCCTTCTTTTACTTTATATGGAACAAAACTAGCCTTTGCAAATTTATTTTCGACAATTAAAGAGCTTTTAGTAAATTACCATGGTACGAAAATTAGCATATGTACTAATAGCATAACAATATAAATGCCTTTATCTGAATCCCATATAATCTGTATTGGTCTACGAATTCGCTCGAAGAGCCCAGAGTCATTTAAGTTTGGAATTCAGATGTACTCCACTCTTAAAAGACTTTATTTAAGCCCGATATTCCCATTGGATTTTGGGAGTGGGAAGGCCTCCAGGGAAGTGGTTGGTGGGTTTTGGGGATGGAGTGAACCCCCATTGTGGACTCCCAAAAGTGGGTATGAATTTCGTGCTCTACTTCTAAATACTTCTCATGGAACGGGGCAAAGAGTTTATGAAATGTTTGGGGGACAAACACTTGGCCACAAAATTGGTTATTAAATTCGTTTTCTAATTGCTGTTTGTGGAAGGGGTAGACACCCAGCAAAATGGTCACAAAAGTGGCTATCAATTTTGTGCTCCCAATACCATTCATTTGATATGGTTGGTCAAGATGTCCGGTTTAGGGATGTTTTGGGGAGTGGGTTGGTCCCCCAAATACACGATGCTGATACATGAAAATGTAGTACCCTATTTTCACCACAGAATCAATATGCACCATCTGTGAAAATTTCAAGGAAATCAGTAATGTTTTATGCCATATTTGTAATATACTGCCTAATACTTTTCATTTAAGTCCCATATTGACATGAACTTCGAATATATCTGTTTAGAGGAGTTTTGGGGTTGGGGGCCCGCTGGGTACTTGCTTCGAAATTTTATACCATATTCGTGTTCTGGTCTCCAATACCTTTCATTTGATGCCCTTATTGTGCCCATTGGAACTTTTGCGGATATGGCTGGCGTTTTTGGGGTAAGAGGGAGGGTCCACCTCCACCCGATATCTAAAAATTATATAACCTATGTTTCCTTCCAGACAAACGTACACAATCTATGAAAATTTAAGAAAATCGGTTCAGCCAAGTAAGTTATAGTCATAACGGGTCTATTGGTGTTTTTGAGGGGTGGCAAGACCCCCTATACTTTAGATTGGAAATCTACATCCGAATACCATTCATTTGAGCCCCATATTGAAATGAACGTCCAAGATGTCTGTTTGGGGGAGTTTTGGAGTTGGGCGGCTCGATGGGTACTTAGACTCAAATTTCGGTACCATATTCGCCAATACCTTTCATTTGATACCTATATTGTCCCAATAGGTCCACTTTTGATTTTGACCAACCTACACAATATGTGACCCCATTATTCTACACAAATTTGTATGCCAGATTCGTTATCTACTCCCGCATACTTTTCATTTGATACCCATATTGTCCTTATCGGTCAACTTTTGATTTTGGGGTAACGGTGGAGGGGACGCACCCTTTCGTTATCGATAAATTATATAGCCTATTCATACTTCCTGACCATATTCGCAATCTTCTCCCGAATACCTTTCATTTGAGTCCCATATTGCCATGATCTTCAAATAAACCTCTTTTAAGGGGTTATGGGGCTGGGGCGGCCCCCAGGTACTTGAACCCAACTTTTACTATGAAATTCGTGCTCTACTCTTGAATACCTCTCATTTGAATCCCATATTGTCCCGATCGGTCCACTTTAATTTTTGGGTAGTACTTTTGGGGTAAGGGGGAGGTTCCGCGCACCTTCCGATATCAACAAAATATATAGCCTTTGTTTCCTTCCAGACAAACCTACACAATCTGAGAAAATTTTAAGGTAATCGATTCAGCCGTTACTAAGTCTATACGGAACAAACAAACCGACACACAAATAAACACAAATTGAATTTTATATATGAAAACTATTTGACCTGGGCCCGCTCCGCTGCGCCTTTTTTTACTTTATATGGAAAAAAAGTTTCCTTGGAATATTTATTTTCGGCAATTAAACAGCTTTTAGTGAAATACCATGCTACGAAAATAGTATATCGCTTGACTAACAGTTTAACAATATAAGTGCCTTTATCTGAATCCCATATGATCTTTATTGGTTCACGAATGTAAGTTTGGATGTAAGGTGTACTCCATTCTTAAAGTACTTCATTTCAGCCCGATATTCTCATGATGACTGATATAGTGGTGTTTTCGGGGGAAAGGTGGTCCCCCAGATACTTGGCCCTAAAAAAAATCACCATCCTGCTCTTCTCTCAAATACCATTTATTTAAACCCTATATTGACATAGACTTAAGAGGAGTTTACAGAATGAGGCGTACCCCAATTACATGGCCCCAAAATAGGTTATCAAGCCACATATTGGCATGGTCGAAAATTGTTTTCCCTTTGGGGGTGTTTTAGGAAAGGAGTGATTCCCTTAATACATGGTCCTAAATTTGGATATCAAATTCGTATTCTACTCCCAAATACCTTTATTTGAGCACCATATTGCGATGGTCAATAAAAAATTGCTGTTTGTGGGGAAAGGGGTAGACGCCCAGAAAATTGGTCCCGAAAATGGGTATCAATTCTTTCTCTACCCCCCAATACCTTTTATGTAAGCTCCACAATGACATGGTCGGTAAATTTGCGCGATTTAGGTGTGTTTTGGGGAGTGAGGGGGTCCTCCAAACACTCAGCCCGGTAAATATATCAGCAATGTGCTCTATTCTTATATATCTAGATATCATTTATTTGAACCCCATATTGCCATTGGATATCAAATTCGTTTTCTAATCTCATTTAAACTTCTTACTGCAAAAGTCAGCAAATATGTCCGGTTTGGGTTATTGGCCCTAAAAACTATGAATATTTAGTTCCACTCTCTTTAAGACCTAAATTGTCTTGGTGAGCAAATATGTCCTATTTGGGGGTTGTGATGGTGATGGGACGTCCCCTAGATAGTTGGTCAGTAATGTTGATTTCAGATACGTGGTCTACTCCCAAATACCTTAAATTTGAGCCCCATATTTCCATAGTCGGCAAACATGACCGGCTTGGGGGGTGTTTTTTGGGGGATGGGCAGCCACTCAGTGCGTTGGCCTTGAAAATATATATCGTATTTGTGTTCTACTCTAAAAACCCATTTATTTGAGCCTCATATTGCAAAAGTCAGCAAATACTTCTTATTTGGGTGGTGTTGTGGGGCTGGGGTGGCCCCATAGACACTTTTCCCGAATATTGATATAAGATTCGCGCTTTATTCCCAAAGACCTTTCATTTGAGGCCCATTTTGCTATGGTCGTAAATCAGATTCAAATTCTACACCCAAATACCTTTTATTTAAGCCCAAAATTGGCATGGTCAGTAAATAAGTCCTGTTTGGGGGTGTTTGTCGTGATTGGTCTAAATATATGTTTGGTAGGTTTTAGGGTGGGGCAGCCCCCCTATGTACCCCATCCGAAATTTGGATACCAAATTTTTATTTTTAGGGTACTATATGAAAGCACACAAAATTTCGCTTAAATCGCACCACTCCGAGATCTGAAACTAGTGTAAGGGGGAGGGTCCGCCCCCCTTCAGATATCGAAAAATTTAGTATCCCATTTTCACCACGGGATCATTATGCACTAATTTCTTCAATGTGGCCCAGATCGGCCCAGAATTGGATATAGCTGCTATATAGACCGATCTCTCGATTTAAGGTTTTGCGCCCATAAAAGACGCATTTATTATCCGATTTTGCCAAAATTTGGGACAGTAAGTTGTGTCAGACCCTTCGATAGCCTTCTTCAATTTGGCTCTGATCGGTCCAGATTTGGATATAGCTACCATATAGACCGATCTCTCGAAATTTGGGACAGTGAGTTGTCTTAGGCCCTTCGACATCCTCGATTTAAGGTTTAAGGCCCATAAAAGGCGCATTTACTGTCCGATGTCGCGGAAATTTGGGACAGTGGGCTAAGCTAAGCCCCTCGACATACTTCTGCAATATGGCACAGATCGGTCCAGATTTGGATATAGCTGCCATATAGACCGATCTATCGAAATTTGGGACAGTGAGTTGTCTTAGGCCCTTCGACATCCTTCTTCAATTTGGTCTAGATCGGGTCAGATTTTAATAAAGCTGCCATATAGACCGATCTCTCGATTTGAGGTTTTGGACCCATAAAGGGTGCATTTATTGTCCGATGTCGCCGAAATTTAAGACAGTGAGTTAAGTCAGGCCCTTCGGCATTCTTCTTTAATTTGGTCTAGATCGGTCCAGATTTCTATATAGCTGCCATATAGACCAATATCTAGAATTAAAATCTTGGCGCCATAAAAGGCGCATTTATAATCCGATTTCACTGAAATTTGACACAGTGAGTGTTAGGCTTTTCGACATTAGTTTCGTATATGGTTCAGATCGTTTTATTTTTAGATATAACTAGTAACAAGACCAATATTTTGTTATACACAATTGAACAATGACTTGTACTTATGAGTATTTGGTCCAAATCGGAACATATTTCGATATAGCTGCTATGGGGCATAAGGTATGCATTTTTTACCGGATTTTGGCGAAAGGTGGTTTACTTATAAAGGGTGATTTTTTTGAGGTTAGGATTTTCATGCATTAGTATTTGACAGATCACGTGGGATTTCAGACATGGTGTCAAAGAGAAAGATGCTCAGTATGCTTTGACATTTCATCATGAATAGACTTACTAACGAGCAACGCTTGCAAATCATTGAATTTTATTACCAACATCAGTGTTCGGTTCGAAATGTGTTCATTCACCGTAACGTTGCGTCCAACAGCATCTTTGAAAAAATACGGTCCAATGATTCCACCAGCGTACAAACCACACCAAACAGTGCATTTTTCGGGATGCATGGGCAGTTCTTGAACGGATTCTGGTTGCTCTTCACTCCAAATGCGGCAATTTTGCTTATTTACGTAGCCATTCAACCAGAAATGAGCCTCATCGCTGAACAAAATTTGTCGATAAAAAAGCGGATTTTCTGCCAACTTTTCTAGGGCCCATTCACTGAAAATGATTTGCAAGCGTTGCTCGTTAGTAAGTCTATTCATGATGAAATGTCAAAGCATACTGAGCATCTTTCTCTTTGACACCATGTCTGAAATCCCACGTGATCTGTCAAATACTAATGCATGAAAATCCTAACCTCAAAAAAATCACCCTTTATGAAGCAATGTGGCCTTCATTTGATTTTACTTAAGTTGCATTTTACTTATCGTCCACTACAATATATTGGATTGCCCAAAAAGTAATTGCGGATTTTTTAAAAGAAAGTAAATGCATTTTTAATAAAACTTAGAATGAACTTTAATCAAATAAACTTTTTTTACACTTTTTTTCTAAAGCAAGCGAAAAGTAACAGCTGATAACTGACAGAAGAAAGAATGCAATTACAGAGTCACAAGCTGTGAAGAAATTTGTCAACGCCGACTATATGAAAAATCCGCAATTACTTTTTGGGCAACCAATGAAATGAGATTTCAATTCGTCCCAATTTCAACAAATCTGCAGGATTCTACCAGCAATCTACGTACCAAATTGACCCGATGCACAGTGGGTTGAAGAAAAAAACTTGTAAAAAAATGCCATTTGTAAAAAAAAAAATAAAGAAAACTCCTTGAAATTGGAAATGGTTGAATCTGAGGTGTTATCGAGATCTACGTGATCCGGGAGCCTTTTAACAGGCCCCTTCAAGTGGTCACCTCGGCACATCGACAAATTGTTCGGCTGCCACGTCTTCACGTGTGGTCCAATTTTTCAAAATGATTTATTATTTTTTGCTGGCTAGTACTCAAAAATCCTCACAAAAAAGTTTGCTTGAGAAAAACAATATCTCCACAGGTTTCGGGGTTATACGAGTTTTCATTTTTATTTGTTGCAATTTTGGACGAGATTGGATTTGTATTCGCAATTTATGTTGGCATTTGTGGTTCGATTATGATTACTAATTTGGATTGATGACAAAATTTACAGTTATTTTGCTGCAGGATGTGCCAAAAATTCGATATTTTACTTAAAAGTTATTAGTTACAAGTTGGAAGTAAAAATATGCAAAAAAGAGAATTTTTTGCAAAAACTTTTCGTAGATCTGGTTTGAGTAAAAGTTGAACAAGGTATGTGAACATAACCAAATGCAATATGCACTTCAAAATAGACGAATTTTTATTAAAAAATTGGAAAATCCCCTCGAGTTCACAAAATCCAAAACCCAGATCCCCCATTCCGGCTAGCGATTTATTTTTAACTTATATGTCCTCTAAACACACGCAAACATTTTTTTGCACCAAACAATATTTGTAGCCTATACAGAAAATTTACTAAAAAAAGGCCGATTTTTAAATAATTTTTACCCGAAATTGGAATTTTAAAAATTTTGTAATAAAAATTGGGCTAGAATTTATTATTGCTTTTTAAAGACACTTTTATCTACACAATTCAAATATAATTATAAAGATATCATTATTCGTTTTTTCTTAAAATTTTTTGAGTACTATCCAGCAATAAAAGAATTTTGAAAATCGGACCACAAATGAAGATTTGGCAGCCCGAACAATTTTTCGAAATGCCGAGGTGACCAATCTTAAGGGCCTTCCAGGAGGCAGCCGGCACCTGAATTTGCAATTTTTAGATGGTGACTGCTACTATCATTTTCGTGGTTGGAGCAGTTTCAATCAACAGGTAAAAGTAACGTACTTATATCAAAAATTTTCCCCCTTTGGCTCTCTGTGCAACGTCAGACGTGGTAAACATCCGTAGGATCTTTGATGGCAAGGAAGATTTGATGACGGTTGACCAACTTATGTGTCATTACTCCACAATTGCAAAAATAAAACATATGATTAGTGTTAAACACTTCTTTCGTACCTGGATTCCCTGCAGGCATCATCATTCTGGACTACTGTGTCCTCTCTGGTTCGTTTGTGTCCCCTCTTGGGCAGTGGTTTCCGCTTTCATTCTATTTCGTCCAATTGAAGTGAACTTTTTTTGTCTTCTGTTTTCCCCTTCGTCTCTCTTTAAGGTGAACTCAAAGAACCTGGTGTCTCCGAGTAATGAGGCTAACAGCTGAGGTTGTTACTCTCGTTCCCATTGAAAATTTAACAACGTGTTAATCAGAATCATACTTCAGGGCGATAATCATATTCGAAATCTATCGTCGAGTTTCATTACATCAGTAGGTGCTTTAAGTTCTGCCTAAAACAGATTGTTCACAAGGAGAAAACCTTTTTTTTATAAACAAATTTCTCAATTCTCAAAACTTCAACACCTTTGATTTTTGTTTTTTTCATCCAAAATCAAGTATTTGTAACAATGATAAAAACAAATGTAGTGCAACTTACGTAGTAAGGTTTTCTTCCAAAAAGTCTTAAATTTTACAATACTACAAAACACCTATTCAAAGAGAAATGATGAACCTTTGGCCAATAGATTTCATCTCTAGACCGCAGCGAGACTTTCAGTGCTTAGTTTTTAGGTCGAAAATAATTTTTTTAATCACAAAACACTTCTTATAAACACAATTCCATCGACTTGAAAGATATACCAAAGTTTAAGAAATAAAATATTTTTGTGACCTTTGTTCGTACAAGTGTTTGTTGGTTTGATTATTTCGGTTTAGCTGATTTGTTACTTTCTTTTTGTTAACAAGTTTGAGGGAGCATGCTTTTGGGCGTTTGCAAGAAGCAAAACATAAGTTGAGTGAGCTTTTGGTGTTTAAATAATCGAAAATTTCTAAGCTAATAGCTTCAAAAAGTTTTTTTTTTAAGCTGAACTGGTTCCAAAAATTTCATTGGGGGACATTTTACTGGGGGAGTTTGGTACAAATCGAAAATTATTGAAAGAAAAACTTTTTCTTTGTGTTGCAACGTATTTATTGTAATTACATGTTCGTCATATAATTTTTCTTTTTAAGTAAACAAAAAGGAACATTTATAATTCAGCATTGGGATTCATATCTAATATTGGTGACATCCCCATATAAAAATCAAGTTGTACCAAAGTTCCAGGTAGAGAAAACCTAGAAATAAAAAAATAATTAACTAAATTAGTAAAAGGTCTACACTGCTTTAAATAATAAATTCTTTCTCTCATTGTATTAAAATATTATTTAATACTTAGTTTGCCATTTCGAATAAATTTTCCATCAATTTCATATAATTTATGACATAAGGTATTGATTCATACTTTCATGTGCAAGGGAAGCCGCCTTTGTTGTATAATGTTTGTCCCCACTTATCTTCCTCTCTTGTTCTTTTGATAAAACAAATATTCCCAAACATTGCATACTTTTAGCGGTCACTTGACTACAATATGGCTAGTCTGTTTTTAGGCTATTCAAACAGAGTATGTATATTTAGCTTTTTGTTCATCTCTCCTTGTGTTTTTGCTTCTGAACCACAATTCAATCGTTGCTAATGGGCGGATATTTTTCTGTTTTGTTCTTTCCTTTGTTAAGTTTATTTGCAATTCATAAAATATTTCTGAATCAATTTTCACATAGATCGAGTGTGTTATAGGCACAGTGGAGTGTAAATGAAAAGTGTTTTTGACACTAAAAAGTGAGACACCGATTAAGATTTAAGGATAATTTGGTACAGAACTATACTTTCCTGACCCGTCATCTGATATGGGATCTAGAATCTTAAGTCTACAAATGAAACATTTCGTATCCAATTTTAACGAAATAAGGAAAAGGTAATAATTTAGGATCCCTCAAAATCAGTGACGATTATGATTGATACGGATCATTTACGGATTTGGATATAGCTGTCATACGGACCAATCATAAGACGTAGGGCCTTGTCCATAAAGAGCGAATTTTTTATCTGATTGTGGTGAAATTTTGGATAAGAAGCTGTTTTCGACCCAGCTCACATCTTCCAGATCGGACTACAATTGGATATGGCTATCTTTTATGCCGTTGTACCGATCTCACTTTCAGCTGATTTCTCTGAAACTTTAACAAGTTGCATTAAAAAAATACACTTGAACATTTCATTAAGGAACATGGCAAACTTTTCACATTTCAATTAGTGCTGACCGATTCAAGTTTTTAAGCCTAATGATAAGGGACCTCCTTCTTAAGGCGGAATCCGAACTGCGAGCCGTAGGACGACACCTCAAAAATGTAGCCGAAGTCTCCATCGCTGAAATCTTTATTGTGTTCTTGACAGGATGCACACACAGGCGTTCAGCGTCATAGGTGGATGCGTCTACCTCTTCGCTACGCAGGTCCCCGAATTTCATCTGTCTTTCATTGCGCTTCAAGCCTGATCCTGAAGACATAGCTTAAAAGTCGATAGAGACAAAACCACAGACTCCAATTCGCCGTGAATGTGTAAGGTAGTTTCTAGTCTCGCAAGCTCGTCTGTTCTACAATTCCCTCGGATTTCTTTGCATCCCGGTAACCAGAACTGTCTGAGGAGAAGATATTATGCCAAACGTCGCTATGACATTGTATCTTTGCCATTCCACCATTTTTTCAATAGTAAAGATCTCCGCTTGATACACACTCTAGAGGTCGGATAACCTTCTTGATATGACTAGTCCTCGTTCTTCAGAATACACCCCAAAGCCCACCTGGTTGTCTTGTTTGGAACCATCCATGTCGAAGTCTATGTAACTTCTATTATCAGGGATATTACTTTTACAGTACTTTTATCAAAAAGTGGCTCCGGCAATGTGTAATTCACATAGGCTGGAACATCGGGCATTGTACCAAGGATAACACACTGTCCGTAGTCGCCGCATGACCAAAGAGATAGCTCCCTTAACCTCAAAGCGGTGGTCGCAGCAATTTGTCTAGCCACAATACTGAAAGAACTGTCCCTAAGATATGCTTCTATTAGTCTCCTTAAAGTCCTCAGGCTGACAGACTAATAGGACGAAAATCGTTCGCCTTCGTGTAATAAGATTTTTCTTTTGGAATGAAAATTACCAAGGTGTCCGTCCATCCCACAGGTATATACGCCATGCTGATACCATCAGAGTATATCTTTCTAAGCCAAGGATCCAGTCGGACCCAACTGTAATATATCAGCTGGACCTGGCGATTTAAAGGATTCAAAAATATTTATCGCCCAAAGGGTTTACCCCATAAGCAAAACAACCTCCGACGAATACATGTCAGTGACAACCCACCCGGAAATGTGTATCAATAAGTATTTTTAGTGTTTTCATACTAGACATTGTCCATACACTCTGACTTCGGAATATATCCCGCAGTGATAGATTTCGCAATAGGATCTTCCTTAGCATAGAGGCCTCAGATGTATCCTCCATGGAGCTGCAGAATTCCATTCATCCCACGTCCCAATAATGTGGTACCCTTGTGGCTTTCCCCCTGTTGAAGATCTTTCTGCAACTCTTCCTTAGACCAACAAATGCTGGTGCTTAAACCATTCCTCCACACACCCATAGTTCCTGGAAAAAACCTCGTCAAATCCTCCTGCCAAGAAAAGGATCTTTAGTGCCGCCGATGCTGCTCCACAATAATGGACCATGAGTTTCCTTACTCCTTGAAGTACTTTTTGGATTCCGTACATCCTCGCTGGCGCACACCTTGAGCCCAAACCCACCAGACGTCCCACCTACACAGAGCTTGTCGGGTCCCGTTTAGACGCCTTCGCCTTCTTTTTTGATCGTGGCAGTAGGATTTCAGTCTCCTTCAATACGCCAGAGTTTAAAGATGTTGTCGATAGTTGAACAGACAAGTATTCAGCAACAACTGCTGAGTCATCTGATTCCACAACCCCACCGCTTGTATAGACCTTCAGTTTCAATTTCAATATTTCAAAGTTGGTGAGGTCTGCGAGACTGCCGGAGTTTAGTAAGAATACTGCATATCTCCGATCGCTATCAGCCTTGTCCAATCTACTAATTTTCTAGTCGGTGGTTGAAAGATTGGAATTACAATGTCTTAGTCATCCAAGTGTGTATTCATGTTCTGAAGGAATCCTTGGTATTCAAGCGTTTCTCATTGGTCGAGAGGGAATTTCTTCCTTCTTGACTAATTCCAGTGCTGCGCCTGACCGGATCTTGCGAATATTTTTTAGGACGCAGCAATACATTTCAATCGAGCATTAATCTCTGAATGCAACTTGTTTGTTTCGGTACCAACCTGCATCGTCACAAACTGGAGAAGGCCCAGGCAATTCCGCAATAACATCGGAGTAACAAGATGACAGTCCATAGACTATCCCGGCGTGAACATCAAAAAATTTTCACCGGTGGTTATCCCCTTACTAATGCTGGCTACATTTGTATGGTATCCTGTCATTCTCTACCAATTGAGTTTAAATTTTGTTCTTTCCTTTGTTGGGACTGCACTCATTGATATGAGAGTCGTATCCCCTGTTCCTTAATGGAATGTTCATGGGGAAATTTAGTTGTTTAGCCCACTCCAATTGTTCCTAGGTATGCAGCCCTGTTCTTCTCCCTTGTCGACAAGTACCATCACCAAGCAGTCCTTAGTGACTTTAGGAAAGATGACCCATATTACTATGGTTCGCCTAAGTTCTTTGGGGGATGGTATGCCCTCAAGGTGAGTACGGTGCCGTTTCCGAATCTAAACATGTAGTCTTTGGTGTATCTTGTGTAGTGAATCTCCGAGTTTTATTAAGGGGGCCTCTCTCCTTTTCGGTGAGAGTTTTGGGATATTTCGCACCAAGCTTCTCAATAAACCTTTTATTATCCTATCCTCTTTAAGAGAGTGTTGGTTTGTCAGAGAAGGCCGATGGCCTGGGCAAATTACAGACATGCAAAGATATAATAGGTTCGACCTTGTCCTGAAGACTCGTCGTCGAAAGCCCTTGCTGACTAGTCATGTGTCGGCTAGTGGAGCCTGGCGCAGCCGCTCTTCCCGTCGTGGGTCTCAGCAGTGGACAACATACTACTGCCTGATGCACCACCGCAGCTGTTGGGTCCTTGGAGTCCATTCTAGGTCTTCTTCCAGGCTCTAGAACTGTCGACCCACTGGAAACAGACTCAGACCCTCAACCGCCTAATGAATATGTTTATTGTAATTTTCCTTAGGTTAGGTTGAAAAGAGGGTATGAATATTAAACCGCCCCATGCCACTATGGACATACACCAAAACATGTAATCTGCTTGTTATGAGCTCTAAATACTAAAAGAAATGACCTCGAAAAAGATAGGAATTGCGTGCTACTCACAAAATTATATATTGTTTTCCATGCCACGCCCCTAAGGTGGTTCATGTCTGGCATTGTGTCTCCAGGTCACCCGGTGTCTGTCCATAAAGATGTTCATACTCGACGTACTCGCGTTAACACCACACCATCTCACGCATTCCGTGATCGCCCGTTATGTTCAGACAGTCTAAAACAGATCTCGGTAAATGGGATCTCAATGTAAGCACCAGGCCCACTCTGTCCTCTAACTTTGATCCATCCGTGTAACATCGTCTTCCAAATGGTAATACTTGGGTTCTCGACCTCAAGTATCGCGTCGCCTCGATTAAACCGCGATGGTATGAGCTGCTCCTATCCTCTATCCATTCTCTCTTCGCCTTTAGTCTCATAAAGGCAGTGGCTGCCTCACATTTAACTTGTATGTCTATGATTCGGATATTTAGAATAGTCTCCAGCGCCCTAGTGGGCGTGGTCCTCATAGCTCAGCCTATGCCAAGACAACATGTTCTCTAAACGTGTTGTATTATCCTAACGTTGCACTTTTTCTCCATCGCAGTCTACCAAATTACTGAGGCGTAAGTAAGTTTGGTCTAATCACGCTGCGAAGTGCTAAACATTTATGAGCCTTCTCGGTACGCTCCTTAATGTGACACTTCCAGTTCAGTTACCTGTCCAAGATCACTTCTAAATATTTGAACTTGTCAGATATCGAACGCGTTCTATTGAGGAAATGTGGTGTGACCAATTGGCTCAACTTCTCTCTCTTCGTAAACAGGCAGATTTTAGTCTTATCTGGGTTACCATTGAGACTGTTAGGTCTTTTCGGCACTTCTAAATAGTTGATTCGGATCCCTACTCCTTAGAAGTATTACAACATGGTCTGCGTAGACGGTTTCAAATTTCTCCTCAGTCAGCATCCGTAATTTATTATTTATGGTGTCATCCTTGTCGCGTGTCCTGTGCCATTTTCTCCCTTATATTTATGTCATGAATCCCACAACTTATACACCTGTTCTTTAGCATATAGTTTATCCAGTCTCTAAGGACCCGGGTGGTACTGGCCTAAAGATTGGATCAGTGCATCAGTTAGAACATTGTTAAAGGCCTCCTCGATGTTAATTAAACATGTAAAAATTTTTAACCGTCATGACGTTTTAAGTCCATCTGGCGAAGTATGTCTAACTTTCGAACGAGTATAGCTAGCCAGTCTAATGCTTCTTGTTGATATAGGTTGCATGGAATTGTGAATAAACAAAATCACATGCGACTTAAATTTTTTTCCGAAAACAACAATCTATTGTATTACGATTAACAAAATATCCTTGCGAATGCAATTTTAAGGAACAGGGACAAGCAGAAACAGAAAATTCTTGCGGAGCAAAATAACAAAACATCCGCTCCACTCAACGATTTAAACAAGAATAGGAGGGGATAACAACAGCTGAAAATGTTTTTCTGACGTTTTCGCCAGGATTCGAATCCTGGAATTTAGCGTTATAGGCGGACATGCTAACCACTCTGCTACGGTGGCCTCCAGCTTGATATAGCTCCCATAGAAACCGATATCCCGATTAGTCTTCTGCTGCCCCTGGTACATTTGTTAGAAATGTTGTACTTAAACTATACATGTGCCCTTCAACTTAGTTCATTTGTATCAATTTTCAGCAGAGCCCATGGTGGTGGCCTCCTAAGATTCGACATGGCCGTACATAGTACGTTTCTATTTGTTGTTTTTTTATCCGGCCAAACTTTCATTGTAGTTTTCCTAAACCACTGTGCTACCAAAAATATCCGCTGCAATTGGCAATGGACCAAAAGAACAATTCACAACATTTGTTATGCCTTTTGTCTGCAAATCACATACAAAGAAGACACTTAGTACTAAGGAGGTGGAGAATTAAATCTATAAGGATCGCCATTGTATGGCATAAAAATAAAAGGTTGACATAAGAGTTTATTGAAAGTAAATTAAATGGGGGGTGGTAATTGATTTCCATCAAAAGAGGCAGAAGAGAGATAGAGTTAAAGGAGTTTCAATAAATTGGCTTAACGAATGCTAAAAATTTCAAAAAATTCAAGTAAACCCAAAAGTATGCAAGGAATTTTACAGTTATGTTACAGTATGGAATAATAACATTATTGACTCAAAGCATAGACAAAGGAAATCTCTCTATCTTTGGTCAAAGATAGAGAGGAGATGATTACGACTTAAATAATTTTCGACATAACTTAACTGTTTGGAAACCACAAAAATGTTAAATTATTCTACCACATTAAGTCTAAAACTATGCTAGAAATTTTTATGCATGAATAAGAATTGTGCTTTGTTAGGTAAAGACTCTTAAATGTATCATTAGATTTAAGTTACGTTTTATTCCTTTTATTTTTGTTTCATATTAAATTTCATTACATTCCCGAGCTCAATCAGCGATAAGTAAGTTGAAACTACTTTTTACTTAAATTGTAAATACCACATTCTTAACCCATTTTAGACATTTATTGCGTTTTCGCAATGGCGAATATTTACGTGTTTGTATTGGGTGTATGTTACTAACTTAGATTGGAAAACTATTTTTATGGATTGCTCCGACTTTGCAGAATAATACAGAGAAAACATTTTTTTCAAAAAGTTTCCTGTGACAGATTTTATTATAATTTTTCGTTAAATAGGAACTTTTTTCGCAAAAAATTACACTTCTTTGCATCCTTTCTATTTTGATGGAAAAAAGAGAAATAAATATATCATAATATTAATATTAGTACATTCCGAAGTCCAAAAAGATACGAAAAATTAAAATATATATTTATATGTTCTAGCTGTACCCACAGAACGCTCTGCTTCGCCTTCATTAGCACCACGCGATAAATTAGTTTCTTGCTTACTACCATATATATCTCCCTAGTACAATTTGTTTATCTACTACCAAATACCTTTTATTGAACCTCGTATGGCCGTGATTGACAAATATTCACAATACAAGATGTTTTAAGGGGTAGGCAACCTCCTATCACTTGAACCTCATTTTTAATACCATATTCGTAATCTACTCCGGAATTCCTTTTATTTGAGTCCCATATTATCGCGTTCGTCTAATATGTCCACTTGGGACGGTTTTGGGGCGGCCCCTAGGTAATAACAGCCAATTATTAAGATTTAATAATCATATTTGTACTCTACTCTCGAATGCCTCTCATTGGAGTCCCATATTGCCCCGATAGATCCACTTATGATTTTGGGCGGTACTTTTGGTGCGCTTTTGGGTTTGAGGCAGCGCCCTAGGTACTTGGACCCAATTTTAAGTATCATATTCATACTCTAATCCCAAATACCTTACATTTGAGTTCCATATTGTCCCGATCGGTCTACTTTTGATTTTGGGCGGATACCCCAAGAGTACCGCCCAAAATCAAAAGTAGACCTTAGGTATTTTGATCCCATTTTTGACATCATATTCGCATTCTACTCCCGAAAACCTTTCATTTGAGTTCCATATTGTCCCGATCGGTCCACTTTGATTTTTGGCAGTACTTTTGGGGCGGTTATCTAGGTACTTGGACCCAAATTTAAATATCATATTCATACTTTACTCCCGAAAAATTTTCATTTGAGTTTCATACTGTCCCGATCGGTTCACTTTGATTTTTGGCGATACTTTTGGGGCGGATTTGGGCTTAGGGCGGTTATCTAGATACTGGGACCCAATTTTAAATTTCATATCCATACGTTACTCCCGAAAACTTTTCATTTGAGTCTCATATTGTCCCGATCGGTCCACTTTGATTTTTTGCGGTACTTTAGGGGCGATTTTGGGCCAATTTTTAATATCATATTCGTATTTAACTCTCAAATACCTTTCATTTAAATCCTATACTGTCCTGATCGGTAAATATGTCCTGCTGGGAGGTTTCGGGGGGTGGGGAGAGCCGCCAGACATCAGGTAAGGTTAGGTTGAAAAGAGGGTGCAGATATTAATCTGCCCTATCCCACTATAGACATACACCTAAGCTAGTAATCGGCTTGTTGTGTGCTCTAAAAACTAAAAAAGTAACCTCGAAAAAGAAAATTTTAAGTGAGGAATTCCGTGCTACTTACAAAATCCTTAATTGTTTTCCATACCACTTCCCTAAGTTGGTTCATGTCTGGTATAGTGTCCCCACTTAAGTACCGGTGTCTGTTAGCAGCGAAAGCTGGACAATGACATAGGAAATGCTCCAACGAATAAATTTTTATGTCAGATGTGTAATCTACTTTTAAATACCTTTCATTTGATACCCATATTGCCCAAAGCGGTAAAAGTGATTGCTGGGTGGTGTTTTTGGGGGTGGGGGACCCCCCGTCACATAGGATGACATTTGTAAGCCAAGTTCGTACTCTACTCTTAAATACCTTTCATTTGATACCCATATTATCCCAATCGGTAAACATGTCCGTTCTGTTGGGTTTTGGGATGGGGCATCCCCCCAAGTAATTTGACACCAACATTTTATACTACTTTCGTGTTTTTGGAGTAGCATAAAGTGGCATATAAAATTTCGCTTAAATCGGTGCACCCATCTTCGAGATCTGGCATTTTTGAAAATTGGAGTAAGGGTCCAAAATGTGTCTGCCCTTTTATTTATCAGGGAACCGAAAGCTTATTTCATGTAAAGTTTCAAAGCGGTTGTACCACAAGAAAGGGAAATTGGTTAAGTAGGAGAAACAAACCAATTAATATTTTAAATTCACCACAAAATATGCCAAAATTAAAAACTCTTGAAAGTTTAACTTTAAATAATGTTCCAGTATGAAGCCAAAAACAATGAAACCCATTAAGGCATAACAAGGTGTAGATTTGTGGCATTAAGATTTTCTAGAAAATCAAGCATTTTGCATGAAGCCCAAAATTATGCAGTACATTTAAGCATGGCAGGAACATTGAGGTTTTACACAAAATTAAGCTTGAATTTTGCAAAAGATGTAGGATATTTTAGTTTTATATAAGAATATACCTTTAGGATAAAAAAAATTGCAACACTTTAATTTTCAGTTTCTTACTTTTGAAATTAAAACCCCTCAAAAATGTCAAGCTTCAGACTTTATGGTTCCTATTCTAGCAGTTTCTTTCTAGGTATTTTATCGGGAATTTGTTTCTATCTAAGGTAATTTTTTTTATATTTATCTACAATACTTCGATGTGTTGCAACTTTTCAAAATGACACCATAAAAACACATACACACACGCACGCACGAACTCTCAAACAATGATTTGCAAATACTTTTGAAACAAAACTCATTAATCAAAATGTCAAAAAGGTAATTTAAAAAGAAAAGCCATGGCAAAAAGTTAGGGAGAGTAAGAGAGAACGAAAAAATCACATCATAACGCAAAGCGTAGGCTATACGTGATGCGTATTGTACATAAAGCCCAAAAAGAATACTTAAATATTTATTATAAATTATGGCAAAAGCTTAAAAAATTTTGGCGCCCCAAGAAACGGGCAAAATACTTTCAATAATTGACTGTCAAAAGCTCATTGTTAAGCAGTTTAAGGAAAGGCAGGTAAATGCGTTCTATGTTCGGCCGGGCCGAATTTTATATATCCTCCACCATGGATCGCACTTGTCAAGTTCTTTAGCCGGTATCTTTAGGCTACATCAGCTAATGAACCGATTGGTGCCATTCTTAGCTTGGGTGTTGGAGACCATGGTAGATACCATTGTGCAAAATTTCAACCCTCTAAAGGCTTAAGAAGTATTCTCGGGAGATCGGTTTATACGGGGGCTATATCTGGTTATGGTCCGATTCAGGCCATATTTGGCACGTATGTTAGGGGTCATAGGAGAATTCATTGTGTCAAATTTCATCCAATTCGGCTAAGAATTGCGCCCTCTAGAGGCTCAAGAAGTATTTTTGGGTGATTGGTTTATATGGGAGCTATCAAAACATTACCGACATTGTCCATTTACAATGACAACCAACCTACACTATTAGGGAGCATTTATGCAAAATTTCAAGCGACTAGCTTTACTCCTTCGAAAGTTAACATTCTTTCCACAGACGGGCAGACAGACTTAAATGTAATGATTATCAAGAATACATGACGAATATTCTGAAGTGTTACAAACGGAATGACGAAATAAGTAAAAATTCGGCCCAAACAGACAGACACAAAGCAGAGCCTTTGGCATACGAAAAATAGCAAAACAAAATAACCCTAAATATAGGCTATGCTTTGTATTTGTGGTGAATTGTTGCGTAAACCTAAAACAAAATGCTTGCGGTAAAATGGCATTCAATAACGGACTGCCAAGTGTTAAGTTGGTCAAACAAATTAGGGGTTTTCTCGAGTTGGAGGAAAAAAAGTTGTTTTTTGTGCCATTAAGTGAGGGTCCGCTTGTTTGGTTTTTGGTGGCCATAGTGTGGAACTACCAAATGCCTCATAATTTTTAAATGTACGGCGTAATGTTCGCTTTATGTCTGTAAAATGTTGTCATACAAATGATCAGACTATGATTTTATGCTTTGGGCAACCAGAAAATTCTCCTAATGGAAAAAGAGGAAATTGTTATGAGGGAGGCAAAAATTAAAAAAAAAAAAATTGGAAAGTAACAACTTTGATAATTCTTTTCATAATAACTTTTCCCTACGTAAAGGCATTGCTCTACCAGAGGCTGTTTAGACTCTGGTATAAAAAAAAAACTATATACAAATGAGTTGTATTAATTCCTGATTTATTTTTAACAAAATGTTTTAATGTTAACTTCTTCTCATATGTAATTTAAGATATTATATATCTTAAATTTATTAGATTAACTGTTTTTGAGCAGAATTTAATTCCTGATTTATCTTTTTAGAAATTGTTAATGAATTGTTGTTAATTTTATATGGTTATAGTCACACATGATCTAACGACTTGACTAATAAATGAGGACGCTGTTTCGTCTCGGCTATTAAAAGGAGGCCGCCTATTTTTGAGCGTAAGCCTGAATCGGACAGCACTCATTGATATGTGAGAAGTTTGCCCCTGTTCCTTAATGAAATGTTCATCGGCAAATTTAGGTGTCGGGCCACAGATATATCCCAGGCAATTGTAGAGCAGACGAGTTTGCAAGACTAGCAAATATTGAAATTGCACAGCCGAGGTCTTTTACACAGCAATTCAATTTTTAACAGAACAAAATAATTTTTTCACATACTTCAATGTACATATAAATTCAAAGGTAACAAGATAAAATTAAGACAAAACCTGTAAGGAAAGGCTAAAGTCGGGCGCAGCCGACTATATAATACCTTACAGCTACTACTTTTAATAAATAGAAACTACGTCTAAATCCTGTCAGACTTTATTTTTTTTGTATACTGTATATAGTATTTCCCTAAGTATAAAAAAAGTCTGACAAGATTTGGACATATCGAATAGAACACATTTTTTTACAATGGGACTCAAATTTGGGCTATTGCAATTTTAAAAGCAAATACCAGCTGAAAAATCTATATACATAAAAATTCATTTGTGTTTGTTTGTATGTTTGTGGGTTTGTAAATTTGTTTGTTCAGTATAGACTCAAAAACGGCTGAACCGATTTTCACATATTGTGGGGAGTGGTCCGGAAACAGCAATAGACTATATATAGTTTTTTGATATCTCAAAGGGGGCGGACCCTCCCCCTTACTCCAAAAGTATCACCCAAAAATAAAAGTGTACCGATCGGGGCAATATGGGACTCAAATGAAAGGTATTCGGGAGTAGAATACAAAAAAGTTGGGTTCAAGGGGGTGGCCCAGGGGCCACTCTAACCCTAAAAGTTCCCCAAACAAACATATTGGACGTACATATCAATATGGGACTCAAATGAAAGGTATTCGGGAGTTGGTTACGAATATGACATAAAAAATGATGCCTAAGTATTTGCAGATCGCCTCACCCCCGATAAGCCCACCAATTGGGAATTTTACTCGATAATAGGTATTTGAGAGTTGATTACGAATATGACATTAAACTTTGTGTCCAAGAACCACGGTGGTGCTTTACCTCCCAAAAATCGCCTCAAAGAGATTATTTGACCAATTAAAACAATGGGGATCAAATGATAGATATTTTTGAGTAGACTGCGTCATTCAAATATGTCCTCAAGTGACAGATGGAGTGTGGCGCACAACCCTCATATAGACACCCTCCACCAAAAGGCTGTATGCACCAATCATGACAATATGGGGTTAAATTAAAGGTATAACGTTGTGGACTACGAATCTGATATCTTCATTCTGCTCACATGTCTACCGGACCACCTCGACCCAAAACAGTCGATCAATCAACAGCACACATTGTGATTTAATTAATGTGTGGGGCACAAATAAATGTAGGCCGCCATACCCCAAAAATTATAACGCTCAGCGTGATAGGAGGAGTTGCAAACCAACAATTTTTAGCTCATCGATAGGCAAGACCAAACGACGTCCTGCTGGGTAACACTTTTTTGTTCAAAAGTTTTACATGGTTTAATAGTAAGAACTATCCCACCGCAGCAAATATACAGACCGACAAATTAGTTCTCTACCACAGAAAATCGTTTAATATGCCAATTTGATTTGATTTATAACAAGCAAAAGCGTGCTAAATTCGGCCGGGCCGAATCTTATATACCCTCCACCATGGACGGGTTTGTCGAGTTCTTTTCCTGCCATCTCTTCTTGGACATAAAAAGGCGATATCATGATTTGGTCCGGTTCTGACCACAATTAAATTATATGTTGGAGACTTGTGCAAAATGCCAGCCAATTCAAATAAGAATTGCGCCTTTTGGGGGCTCAAGAAGTAAATAGAGAGATAGATTTATATGTGAGCTGTATCAGTCTATAGACCGATTCAGACCATAAAAAACACGCATGTTGATGGTTATGAGAGGATCCGTCGTACAAAATTTCAGGCAAATCGGATAATAATTGCGACCTCCAGAGGCTCAAGAAGTCAAGACCCCAGATTGGTTTATATGGCAGCTATATCCAGCTATTGAAAACGTCGTGTACAATTTTATACCAATCGGATAAGAATTGTCCCCTCTAGAGGCTCAAGAAGTCAAGACCCAAGATCGGTTTATATGGCAGCTATATCAGGTTGCGGACCAATTAGAACTATACTTGGCACATTTGTTGGATATCATAACAAAACACGTCGTGCAAAATTTAATTCCATTTGGATAAGAATTGCGCCCTCTAGAGGCTCAAAAAGTCAAGACCCCAGATTGGTTTATATGGCAGCAATATCAAAACATGGGCCGATATGGCCCATTTATAATCCCAAACTACACTAACAAAAAGTATTTGTGCAAAATTTCAAGCGGCTAGCTTTACTGCTTCGAAAGTTAGCGTGCTTTCGACAGACACACGGACGGACGGACATGGCTAGATGGACATAAAATGTCACGACGATCAAGAATATATATATACTTTATGGGGTCTCAGATGAATATTTCGAGTAGTTACAAACAGAATAACAAAATTAGTATACCCCCATCCTATGGTGGAGGGTATAAAAAGACTAAATGATGACTATTCTATAAGTAGCCATATAGTCATTTATGGACAACTATCACATGATGATCAAAGTTATAGGCGTTAAGCCACTCCACGCGAGTAGTAACACTAACATTTAAGTTAGCGCCATCTACTGGCTGTTTTCAATTGAAAACATCTACTGGCGCCATCTACTGGTGCTCATGTGGAGATGCCAACATGAACAGAAAGAGGGCAGAATGGTCGAAATTGATCATAGCATTTATCTTCGTTATGACTTTGTTGCGGTTGTTTGCGGTATTTTTTTTTTTTAACTTTCCAACACTAAGACGGGCCTTAACAATAATTTTCAAAAACACCAGAACTCTTACATTAACCTAAAATCAAAAATTTGGTATCAGAATCTGAGGTGTGGTGCCTAGGAGGGCTGCCTATCCCCAAAACCCCTCAACGGATTTATAGACCAATCACTACAACATGAGTATCAAATTAAAGGTATTTGAGAGTAGAAAGCGAATCTGATATCCAATTGTGGCACTATATGTTTCGTGAGTCACTCCACCCCCAAAAACCCCCCAAATCGGATATATTTACCGACCATGGCAGTATGGATCTTAAATGAAAGGTCTTTGGGAGTAGAGCACGAAATTGACTTCCACTTTTGAGACCAAATCTCTGGGGATCCACCACACCATTAAACAGGACTTTTACTTATTGGGTTTTAAATAAGAGGTATTTGAGAGTAGAAAAAATTAGAATTCGTAAATTAGAATACATTTTCAACTGAGATTAGGCAGAAATTTCGAAATTAAGAGTACTGTTCTCCAACATAGGATTATCGGTTGTAGCAGAGCGGACCGAGCTCTGCTTGTGTATACATATAAAACTGGTCCGATTTTGATGCAATTTGACACACATATTGGGACGCCAAATAAAACATCTCATGGTAAATTTTGTAAAAATCGGACCAAAATTGTCTTTTATAGCCTTAGAGTATAAACCTAACCAAAGAGCCAAGAGTGCTTATTTTTATTTCATACAATTTTACCATATTTTTAGTAAAATTCTCCGAAAATTGTTGGCAACGTAACGAATTTTCATGAGAATGTGCCAACATTTTCAGAGAAAAATGTGCTAAGAGAAGAGAAATATGAGAGCGGCGCTGCCAAAATAGTATGGATTCTATTTCAGCGTCATGACGCTAGACTCTGACTCTAGCCGCGGCGGTCTTTTGCTTTCCTATATCAAATGCATGTAAAACAACTTGACGCTGAGAGATATATATGGGGGCTATATCTAAATCTGATCTGATGTTGATGAAATTTTGCACACGTATTAAAGGATCAAATAAAACACGTCATGCAAAATATGGTAAAGATCAAAATTGTGGCTTCTACAGCTTTAAAAGACCACATCGGATGAAAGATATATATGGGAGCTATATCTAAATATTTGTATTGTATTTGTATTTTTATTATGATAAAACCCATACAAAAGACAGTGTCTTATATAAAGCATGGGTTAGTAAATTGATAAATACAATGAGTTCAACAAGTTTTCATTTAAATAGAACAATAATTGGTACAAAATATTTAACAATTTAAGCAAAGTTACTGATACAATATTTAAGTTAAAAAAAGGTTTAAACAAAACAAAAAAAAAAGAAAAAGAAACTTTAAAGAAAATTTAACAATTTAATCAAAGTTACTAATAAAATAAATTAAAAAAATAGTTATAAAAAAAAACAAAACAAATAATTAATTAAAATGATTATAAATCAAAGATTTGAACTGTCGTTCATTACTTATAATTTGAATACTATTGGGAAGATTATTCCAGAGACGTATAGCATTAACAAAGAACTGTTGTTCAGATACACGATATTGATGACGTATTTGTATTACTTGTTTACCTCTTGTAGAGTTAGCAAAACGCAAAACAGAAGCCAGATATGACGGTTCATTGGTATAAATTATCTTGTGGATCATTTGCAACAAGCGTATCTTAAGGAACGAGTTAAAAGAGACACCATATACTTGTCTGGCAAAGTCAGATACCCGGTCTCTTCTACGCAAACCAAAAATGTATCTAACGACATCGTTAAAGGCCACGTGCAATTTATTCCTATGAGTTACATCACTACCGTAAAAAACCTCGCAAGAGTATAATAGTTTCGGCAGAATAAATGTCCTAGCCAAAAGCATTCTTATTGACAAAGGGGTATACTGTCGACTCATATATAAGTTTCGTAAAACGCCGTAGGTCCTGCCCACTGTCATACTGACATGATTCTTCCATGAAAGTCTATCATCAAACTCCAAACCAAGGTTTCTTGCAGATGAAACAATCTCAATTGGGGCTCCAGCAATTGCCACATCAAGATTGGGCGGCATTGTCACCCGATTCCTACCAATTACAAGGCACTTTGACTTTATTGGATTTAAAAGAAGTCCGTTGGCGTTTGCCCATGTGTTTATCCTATCCAAGTCATTATTTAGTCGAAGTACGCCATCGATCAACCTCCCCGGCGAGGAGCTCATATACAGCTGTACGTCGTCGGCATACATATGAATACCACAGTTGCGCAACTGTCCAGGAAGGTCATTGCTATATAAGGAAAAAAGGAGTGGGCCCAACACAGACCCCTGTGGAACACCTCTTGAGACTGGAAGATAACTAGAACAGCGGCTATCAACACATACCGATTGGCTTCTATTCGTAAGATAGGAATATATAAGATCCGTTGTTCTTTCAGAAAATTTAAATAAATGTTTCAGTTTAAGGCAAAGTATATTGGGATCAACGGAATCAAAAGCTTTCGAATGATCTAAAAGAACAAGAAAGGCAACTTTATCGCTGTCAATATCACTCCTTACATCTTCAACTACTTTCAACAGTGCAGTAGTGCAACTGTGCTTTGGCCGGAAACCAGATTGAAAATCTGTTAGCAGCGAATTATTCGCAATATATTCAGATATTTTCCGGTTGACTAGAGTCTCAAATATCTTAGAGACGAATGGAAGTATTGCTATTGGCCTAAATTCCTGGTTATTCTTTGGTATTGGGACTATCCTTGCCCGTTTCCAAGACTGTGGATAGCAACTCCTTAAAATAATATTGTTAAAAAGATGGCACATATACGGAAGAATAAAGGGTAGAATTATCCTAAAAAATCTTGGGTCAATACCATCGGAACCAATGGCATTAGACTTAATTGATTCTACAGCGCTAACGATATCGCTTTGTTCAAAACGCTCAAGATCAAAACGTAGGTCTGGTGAGGTGTTGTTACTACTATGGTTTACGTTACTAAATTCACTGTCGTAGAAATGTACGTTTGGCTCAGGAAAAGATATGTTCAAGAAACTCCTATTAATCTCATCTAAATCAACATGTCTATCAATTGATGCATTATCACTTCCTATTCCAATTGACTTTATATGTCTCCAAGTATCTTTCGTGTTCAATGCCTCTTGAAATTTACGACTAAAATAAGCTATTTTCTTCGTCTTTATACAAGAAGTGGTCTGATTCCTCGCACGCTTGTAATCATTAAAGAGTTCAGGTGTTCTAAAACGCTTCCATCGCGAGTACGCACAATCTCTTTTACGTATCAATACTTTAATATTATTATCAAACCACTGATTCCCATTCGAAAAAACAGTTCGGGTCTTCATTGGAACACATTTGTCGAAAATCTGACTCACATTATGTTGAAGAAATGCAATCTGTTCATCTACGCAAGACATGCCATAAAGTTTCTGCCACTCAACGGTGCCAATTTCACAAAGTAGTGAGTTATAATCAATGTTTCTATAGTCTCTGTACGTATATGTTATACTTGTATATTCCATTGGAACGCCATAAGTCAAAAAACATAAATCATGTTTTGAAAATAGGGGTGCCGATAATTGATCATATAACTTAACATCAGTCTTGGAACTTACGAAGAACAAGTCAATAAGAGTCTCTGTTGTCATTGTATAGTGTGTGGCAGTATTGGAATTAACAACATGCAACCCTATTGATTGCATGCTCCCCGTCAAATGTGTTTCTTCAAGCACATTACTATTAAAGTCACCAGTGACTATAATATCATTATAATGACAATTTATATCCTCAAGCCTCTTCACCAAGTCATCATATTGCACTCTTTTGTTTGGACGGTATACAACTCCAACCAGAACATTTCTACGCAAACAGTGAAGTTCGGCAAAAATATATTCAACTTTGTCTGTTGAACTAGACGAAGCAATGGGTCTGAAATCTATGTCATGTCTTATATAGATAGCAACTCCACCACCTCTGCCATCCCGATCGGATCTTAAAAACCTGTAACCATCTACAGATACCAGTCTATTCCCATAATGTGGTTGAAACCATGTCTCAGAGACCGCAATAACGTCAACACCGGATTTCTCAAATATATAGCGAAACTCATCAATTTTGTTCTTAAGGCTCTGAGCATTTATATGCACAATTTTCAGTCCTGGCTTCTGTCGCGCTAGAACCCTGACCATCAGGTGTATATTGTCTCTAGAATTTTCCCTTTCATTACGAGGGAACAACATATTGAGAAACATAGATGTAATTGTAGACAGTACAAATCTTTGATTTTAAATTTATGTATGAAAAGGCAACGTTATTTAGTTTGAAAGATAAATAAAAATAAATAAATAATAGTTTAAAAGGGTTTAATTTCATGAAAAATTTAATTAAAAAGATTCTCATCATTATTGTTTTAGCAAGTATCTGCGTTATGTTGTTCTCTGCTAGTTTCAGCAGACCGAAAAAGAGTATCCAGCATATTGATGTGTTCAATGCAAATTGGGTTATCATTAACAAAGTGTTTGATATAGACCAATCCGCGATAAGTGTACGCCGAATGTACTTGATTTTGTTTCCTCAATCGAACTGCAGCTTGAAGGATCTGATAGTTGGAATGTGTTAGGTTTTCTTTAATATAAAAATTGGTTTCCGTTTGAAAGGATAGGTTCGATTTGGTGTTCCTTCTGAATTCGCTTAATGTTTTTAAGAAATAGTTTTTGTCGTATGGAGAGTGTAGTTTGACAATAATTACAGCATCTGGGGAATAATTCTGGTGCTTATTGTTTTTGTTTTGCAGTCGGTATATGGATTTAACAACTGGTGTAGGAATGTTTATAGTTTGACATATATTTTCAAAATAGAGTGGAAGATTTTCGCCTTCAGTGTACGGAATTCCGTTAAGTCTAATATCAATGCAACCAGAGAATTAGCTTGTTTTAGTGCTTTTATTTTTAAGTCTTTTATCTCGGTTTTGAGGTTGGGAATTTCACACATATGTAGCTGTCTCTAAATATGATACTCTTTCAATTACATTGTTTAAGTCCACTCTCATTTCGGTTATTTTCTTATTAATTTCTGTTAATATTCTGTCCTCACTTTCCTTAATCATTGCTTTTATTTCACTAGATATGCTTTCGGATTGTTTTTCGAGTCGATTGTCCAGGATTTGCAAGAGGCGAAAAGAGGAATCCGCAATTCTGGGGGAATTAGCCAGATTTTCAGTCAATGAGTTTTGGGCTTGGAGTCTTGTTCTTTTTGGAGCGGACATTTTCGATTAAGAATTTAATAATAAAAATAAAAATGTTTTTCAATATTTGACGATTTTATGGGATTTAATAATTTTCCGATTTTGTAATTTTATTTGACAATCTGGCAACTCGTTTGAGGTATTGCCAATGTCTTTTTAGCTAGGTCACGAACCTATGATCTGGCAATGCCGAGTTATAACCATTTGACGTTTAGTGACTGTTTTTGTTCTTCTTTCTCTTGTTATGTTCACAAGGTTGGTATTGTTTTGTAATTGTGCTTTATGTTTATGTTTCTGTTTTTTTTTTTTTTAATGAGTACAACTGTTCTGTTTTTTTGTTTGTTTGTGTTGCTTTTGTTTTAATACACTGGTACTCTTCGTACGTATTTAGAAGTTAAGTGCCTCCCTTAAAGAGAACACTTTACACTGTGGTGGAGAGAGAATGTTTTTGTTTATGTTTGTTTTTTTTTACTTCTTTTGCCGTTCAGAAGTAGAAATTTCAATTTTTATTTTCACTTGTTGGTTATTTTGAACGCTTTTATAACTATATGTTTTGTTGTTTCTATCAATCAAGACTTTTTGAACACTATTAAACAAGATTTTTTAAAATTTAAGTGGGGAAAACAATGCAAAACTTCAATTAAAGGCGGAACAAAGAAAAACACGTCCGTTCGCTGCTATGTTGTTTCATGATATTGAACCGATTCAAAATCAAAAGCGTTCGTCCTTAGACCTAAAAAGGGATTTGTGCAAGGCAGTCGGAAAACAAATGCGACCTGTACCTTGTACGGAAATGGCTAAAATGCTGTATAAATTGAACGAGGAGGAGTGTTGAATTGACTTTCGATTTTATACATTGTTAATTTGTACTTTGTAATTAGCATACTCTACACCACCACTGTGGTAGAGGGTATTATAGATTTGTGCATTTGTTTGCAGCGTTAAGAAGGAGAGGAGCTATATGCATTGATAACTATACCGATCGGCTCAGAATCACTTTCTGATTCGATTTAGCTATGTCCGTCTGTCTATGTTAATTTGTGTACAAACTACAGGTCGCAATTTTCATCCGATCGTCTTCAAATTTGGTATGGGCATTATTTTCGGCCTAGAGACGAAGCCTATTGCAATTGGAAAATTTAGGTTCAGATTTGGATATAGCTCCCATATATATGTTCGTCCGATTTGCAGTAATAATGCGATAAAATGGTCATTTGTTAACTGATTCCTTTGCAGTAATAATGCAATACAATTGTCATTTGTTAACCGATTTTCTTGAAATTTGTTAGGAAGGATTTTCTCTTGACTCTCGACATTGCTGGTGAGTTTCGTAGAAATTGGTTCATATTTAGATATAGCTGTCATATACGTATATCGTCCGATTTTCACTTCTAGAGCCATTGCAATCGCATTTTTTGACCAGTCTTGCACAACGCAACATTATCTGAGAAGTTTGCTCGAAATCGGTTTAGAATTAGATATAGCTCCCATATATATGTTCGTCAATATATATTCGCTTTCTATTTTCCCCTGAAATCAATTTGTTATTATCTCGCAAACAAAAAGTCTAAATTGATTATTTGTTATAAGATTCTTTTTTGGTTTTATCTACGAAATGATGAAAATGTGGGAAATTATTAAACTTTATTGACGTGATAATAAGCACAATAAGCACATTTTAGTGAAAAAAAAAACATTTTCCATTTAATAGATTACCAGAATAAAAACACGGGTCACTTATGTTTGCTTTATCAAGATTGATTTGATTGTATTGAGGTTTCATTCAACAAATTATTCCAAGATCTTGATGCTTGTTGTAAGCATATATTACCTTCTTTAATAAATAAACGTTTTCATCATTACTACACTCAGAAAAATGCTTATCGTAAATACGAGTTGATTACATAATACACGTTAGTTCATAATCTTTACTCACGTTTAGTTAAAAATTTGCACAAGTAAAACTAACTTTTCATGAGTATAGACGGAATAGTTAGAAACTCTGGTGGTGGTAGTAATTTCTGTGGAATAAGCAAGCACTTTACCAAACATGGGTAAAAGCATATTATCGTCGACGATACCTGTTCTAAAACTTATAACTGAATGAACTATTTAAGAAATTTGGAATTTTAGTTCAATGTGTCTAACTAGAATGTTTACATTTTTCGTTTCACGAGCTTACAATAACATGCTCGGAAGTAAGCATAACTTAATAACTATTAGTAAATGTTTAACTTAAATTGAGTTTACGGACTGTAGCATTGTTAACTCCAAAAATAAAATATTGGGTTGCCCAAAAAGTAATTGCGGATTTTTTAAAGAAAGTTAATACATTTTTAATAAAACTTAGAATGAACTTTAATCAAATATACTTTTTTACACTTTTTTTCTAAAGCAAGCTAAAAGTAACAGCTGATAACTGACAGAAGAAAGAATGCAATTACAGAGTCACAAGCTGTGAAAAAATTTGTCAACGCCGACTATTTGAAAAATCCGCAATTACTTTTTGGGCAACCCAATAGGACGTTTTTGCTGACCATTGCAATATGGGGCTCAAATAAGAGGTATTTTAGAGTAATCTGATATATATTTTCAAGACCAAGTCACTGAGTAGCCGTCCCATTCCCCAAACCGAACATCTTTGCCGGCTATAGAAATATGGGGCTCAAATGAAAGGTATTTAGGAGTAGACCACGTATCTGATATCAACATTCGGGACCAAATGTCTAGGGGACGTCCCCCCACCATAACAACCAAATAGGACGCATTTGCTTACCAAGACAATTTCGGTCTTCAAGACAGTGGAGCTCGATATTGATAGGTTTTAGGGCCCTTACCCTAAACTGGTCATATTTACTGACTTTTACAATAAGGGTTTTTAAGACAAGAAAACGAATTTGATATCCAATTTCGAGGCCATTGGCAATATGGGGTTCCAATAAATGATGTGTCGATATACGAGAAAAGAGATGGTGATATATTTTCAGGGCTAAATGTTTGGGGGACACCCCCACTCCCCATAACACCCCTAAATCTCTTGGGGGGGGGGGCTCAAATGAAAGGTATTGGGGAGTAGAGCTCGAAATTGATACCCACTTTCGCGACCAGTTTTCTGGTGGTCTACGCCTTCCCCAAAATACCCCAGAAACAACAATTATTTGCTGGCTATCGCAATATGGGGCTCGGGTATTTGGGACAATGTGCGACCATGTTTTTGGGGCACCGTCCCTTCCCCAAAACACGTCCCAAAGGGCAAAAATTTACCGATCGTGCCAATATTTGGTTTGAATGAAATATATTTGAAAAAAAATATATAATCAATTTTGGGGTCAAGTGTTTGGGGGACGCCTCATCCTATAAATTCTCCTTAAACCAATGGCAATTTTGGGTTTAAATAAAAGGTATTTAAGAGAAGAGCACAATGCTTATTTTTTTCAGCGCCAAGTGTCTGGGGCTAGTAGCTTCCATATTAACCGATCTCCCGACTTCACTTCTTGAGCCTCTAGAGGACGCAATTCATTCGAATTTGGATGAAATATTGTATAGTAGTATGCAAGTATGCTTCGAATCAGTCTTAAACCTGATATAGCTCCCATATAAACCGATTATCCGATTAACTTCTTGGTCCTTTAGAGGGTGTAATTCTTTTCCGACTTTGCTGAAATGCACAGTGACTTCTTATATGCCCGCTAATATACATGTCAAATATTGTCTGAATCGGTCTATAACCTGTTATAGCTCCCATGCAAACATATCTCCCCATTTTACTTCTTAAGACCCTCTAGGGCGCAATTCTTATCCGATTTGGTTAAAATTTTTCACAATGGGATCTACTTTTGTCTTTAACATCAAAGCCAAGTATGGCCCGAATAGGTTTATAACCTGACATATCTCCAATAGCATAGCAATTCTTATCCATTATCTTTTGTTTGCGTATAAAGAGATACCGGGCAAGAACTTCCCAAATGTGATCCATGGTGGAGGGTATATAAGATTCGTCCCGGCCGAATTTAGCACGCTTTCACTTGTTCTCATTTAAACTCGATTCTGAATAAAGTTAGCCGTTGACACTGCTTCTCCCCAAAATGATTTTGGCTAATCTGCGAAAGGAATGAACATTGGCTCACATCTTTAGTAATTCTGAAGATTTTTTGAGGTATATTCACCACCTCTGTCGGAACGAATGGTTTTTGGATTTCTGCTAAACATAGTTTTGCATAACTTTATGAATTCCTTTATCGCTACTTCCACTTCCGATTCTTCTTTGATCAAACGTATCACTGTAGAACTGGAGTAATCACTACTGGAGTAACTATGTACCTATTTCCACTAGCTGTTACTGTTTGCAGTGAATAGTAAACATCGGTCTGAATTAGATCCAAAGTTGATTTAGATAATCTTTTTGGCTCTTTAGGAAAAGGTAGACGACCCATTTTCCCTTTGAAACATGTATCGCATGATTCTTTAATATGACAGTCAACAATCTTCATGCCGTCGATTAATTCTTCGGCATACATTTTTCGAATTGCTACAGGATCTCTGTGACCTAGTTTTCGATGCCACTGGTGAATACAGTTTTCATTGTGTTGTGCCAAAAATCAAACAGTATCTAGAGTTTGCATTGAGTAAATTTCTCCACTTACGCCCGCAATTGCAATAGTTTTGTCCTTTAAAGTAAAGTCACAAATGTCCCCTTTAAATTTGTTTCCAACAAGACTAGGTACGTATAGAACTTGTTTTAATTTGAATTTTCTGCTTATTTATTTATTTTTTGTCCTGTACTATTAATATGCCCGATCCTATGCCTTTAATAGAAATATTCTCCCCATTTGCGTATTGTACTTTTGTACAATTCATTTAGGGATTCAAACAATTATTTGCTGTTGCCAACATGTCTTGTTGCACCTGAGTCAATCAACTAAGACACTTTATTTCGTCTTCCAAATGTGAATAGAAAATCTCGCACAGCACTTGGGGAATCCGGCCTTTCCTCAACAGCTTAAGGTACATTAAGATAGAGTTACGTACTATGCACGATCTTATCTTACGCGCATAAAAAACGCATTAATCTGCAAACAAATGTCACATAAGCAACGCGCAAAAGTTAAACAATTTTTAACTTTGACCCCTAAAAACACTACTTCACATATGGCAACACAGAGTGATGCTCGAGTTCAATCGTCAAAGTTTAAAATTCTTTAACTTTTGCGCGTCGCTTTTATGGGATTTTTTTTTTTTGCGCATAGTTTGTAACTCCACCTTTATTCTTGGCTTTACTGCTGCCTTGTCTGCTTTCCGATTTTCGTCCATTGCACAGTTTTTCTTTTTATGATCAGGTTTCTTACAAATGTAGCACGTCTTATTGGGATTGGCAACGGCTTCCATAACTGTATCATTAGAAACACCATTAACATGCAATCATCTTTCATACTCTCCAATGAATCTTTGCTGGACAAAAGCAAACGTAATTTCCACTCATTTGCGGAATTCAAGTGAAGTTATTATGGTCTATGGCTCTGTGGAAGACTACTTAATATCATTGCAGCACTGCATTTATCCGTCAAAGCTTCCTCGCCAATATCCTTTATTTTGTGAACAAATCATTCATGCTATTGATGTGACTTACCGCATCTGATCCATCTTCAAGTTTCAAGGAGCATATGAAACGCATTAAAAATTCTTTGTCTGTTTGAGTAGTCCTTTCATGATATTCTTGTAAAGCATTTTAGGTCTTTTGATTGATCATCCATAACGAGTAGTCCGATTGTTACCCTGGCTTCATCATCTTTATCATCCTAGTCTCTTATTTCCGCTTGGTTTGTACAAATACCTGCCTCCTGGAAGCTGTTCTACGAACAGACGATAGCGTTAATGACCCCACCCATGTCTAAACTGAGACGTTAGTAGTGGACCGCGGACCGACACACTGTTCAAATCCTTAGACCAGTATCGGGTTGACCAGGTCCTTAGCTAAGGAACTGTGGGTCCCAAGACATAAATATAGGGGAGAAAGTGGGAAAGCACCCAACCGGGGGAATTTTATCGCTACTCCTATCGGATACCACCATAAATAACCTATTATGATCGCTGACTGAGCGGGAGACGGCGTTACAATACTTCCAAGAGGTAAGGATCCAAATCAGCTTTGCAGAAGTTCCGAAAGGGTCTTGAAGATGGCATACGACTGGGCGGGACCTAGGGGCCTTAAAGTTAACACAGAGAAGACTAAAATATGCTTTTTCATGAGAAAGACGAACGTGGGCCAACTTGAAGCACCACGTTTCCTAAGTAGAACAATTTCGATATTTGACAAGATCAAATAGTTAGGAGTGATCTTGGACAGGATACTTAATTGGAAATGCCACATTCAGGAGCGTACGGAGAAGGTTCACATATGTTGGAGACTATACAGACGGGCTGTGACTGCGATGAAGAAAAAGTGCAACGATGAGATAACACAACAGGATCAGAGAGCATGTTGTCTTGGAATAGGCGGAGCGATAAGCACCACAACCACTATGTCACTGGAGACTATTCCGAATTTCCAACCCACAGACATATACATTAAGTGTGAGGCAGCCACTCCCGCTAAGTGACTTAAGGCGATGCGAGAATAGATTGAGGATGGGAGGAGCTCATACCATCGTGGTATAATCGAGGTGACGATTGGAATCCCGGTAGGATTGGAAAAAGTTACCGGTCGGATACCTAAGATGACAGATGGTGTGAATAGGGAAATCGACATTTTTTGGTTTACCTAAGTCTGCAGGATCAGTCCCGAAGAGCATCGAATGACAGATGGTCACTCATGGTCATTAATAGCCTAATCTAGACTTGATGAGGAAAAAAATCGGAAAACATGCTGGTAGACTCAAATTGGCAGTGATGATTTTTGCAAAAGCTGTGAGGACGTCAAAGAAGAAGAGAGCATTAAACAACTGCTGTGTGTGTGTCAGAAGGAGTTTCACTTTAGGTTTTCATTTCTTTGGGAACTTGTCTGATTTAGCGGATGTGAACATTCGCAAGTAGTTGAACTTTTTAAAGCTATCCGAATGGTACGAACTAAATGGTACGAACGAAAATGTCTAAGTGATGCTGATGTCAGATTGCCATTTAAATCAAGCATAACCTTACCATACCACTTTCATTTCTACTTTAAAGATTAAGTCAAAACCAAATCAAAACTTTGACTGCAGTATATATTATGATTTCTCAATCCGTCCATGTGTGGTGGCATAAATGCAAATGCAAAGAACCCCAAAATGCATGCTTTAGGATCTGTACATAAATTTGTCAATGCCATTAAGAATTCATATCAAATTTCTCACAACCTTTCCAAACCGCTGTTTATGATTTCCCATTTATTTTTGTTGCCTTTCGCACACCTGCGCCTTCACAGAGAAAATTTAAATTTTTGCTTACTTTAAATGTCTTCCAAAAGTATGCTTTTTGTGAATTAAATTTTTTGCGTATTAAAAGGTTTGCTCTGATGTTGGTATTTCATATATCGGCTGCTTGCTTGAACTGAGCTGCTGCTGCTGACACATCAATACAACAGTGGCAAGAAAAATGTTTTCATATTCAATAATACGTTAATAAATCCCCTGTAACATATATCACATGATATTGATTTTGTAGGTGAATATTTGCTCTACTCTGTTGTTTTCTTTCATTCTGACATTCACCCACTTTCTGAGCGATTTGCCATTTTGCATGTTATTTTTTTGGCGCTAAGGGATTTCCATTCGATAGCAAGTTACACTCCTCTGTTTAGCGTGTGGCTTTTCACATTCAGCCCTGCCACATGTTCCCTCCCTGCATTTCGCTCTCTATCTATGGTGTTATGCTATTTGTATTGACACTTTATACCCCAAAGCTTTGGCAAGGACATACTTTTTTATTCGAAGGGGCCCAGCAGTTTGCCAAGCACCAAGTTTCCATCCGCTTAGTGAAAACAGAGTTCCAAAAGTGAACATCATGCAGCTATGAATAGCAAGAATGGCGAAAGAATTTAGGCATTCATTTTTTTTGCTTTCTCCAACTCGCCCTTTTTTGGCAAGAGGCAAAAGGCCAAAAACACCAACAAATTTTAATAGAGTTACATCAAACTGAAGATTGATCCACAGTGAGTAGGGGGAAGCTCTTGCCGCAGATGACATATTTTTTTATTTCTGCTCCATTGTGATCACTATCGAACACGTTTCTGTGTCGTGTAATGATGTCAAATGTTCAATTTGTGTGCGTTTGCCATTTACGTGACTGACTGCAAGAGCAGAACATGCTTCCTTGTCATCTCACATCCGTCTCTATTACCGCCTGCATCCCCAAACGACACTAGAATCCGCAACATAGTCAACATCCTTCTTATCTTCATCGTCCATTCTCTCCGGCCTCCTCACCTTTGTTTCTATTGACTTTATGTATTTTTTTTTTATTTGAATTTTTTTTACTCGGCTGACATTCCCCCTCCGGATTTTGTGTGTTTTCCTTTTTGTGGTAACAGCATTTAACTCGATAGCTAAAATGCAGTCCAGGATAATGCCATCCATGTGTATGGCCATTAGATAGACTCATCCTTATGTTGAAATGCTACTCGTACATGAGAGACTATTGAAAGAGATATCCAAAATGCCATTAAATTAATTTGCTTTCACCAAAGTTCCTTGCCACTAAACTGTGGCTACCTCTCAACGTTGTCGTTGGTAGAAATAAAACAGTAAGGTTGTCGGATGTGTAAAAAATAACAACAACAAAACTGCTAGTTTTGTGAAAATGTTTTTACAGCTTCCGTTCTGGTCATTTCAAGCATCATTACTAATACTATGAAATTGCGGTACTTCAACTATATCTATGTGATGAGATTTGATAATGCTAACAAAAATACAAGCATGAAGAATGAAAAGAATACGGGGAGGGGAAGTGAAAGATTGTATGTAAAGGAGTTCTACACAACATCTGAATATTTTAAATGTCAAAGCACCCATCGGTGGTTCCTATATTAACACCAGCATTCAAACCCAGACGCGTCATGGGCGGACATACCAACCACTGCACCACGGTTGCCTCCCAACACATTTTATACCCTACACCACTACTGTGGTACAGGGTATTAAAACTTAGTGAATTTGCTTGTAACACCCAGAAAGAAAAGAGATAGAACCATCGATATGTATACTGATCGACTCAGAATCACTATCTAATTCGATTTAACTATGTCCGTCTTTCTGTCTGTCTGCCCGTCTGTCTATTCGTCTGTCTGTCCATGTCAATTTGTGTATAAAGTACAAGTCGCAATTTTCATGCGATCGTCTTCAAATTTGGCGCAAGCATTTTTTTGGGCCTGGAGACGATGCCTATTGAAATTGGAAAAAATCGCTACAGATTTGAATATAGCTTCCATATATATGTTCGTCCGATTTGGACTAAAATTGCAATTATATCGTCATTTGTAATCCGATTCTCACTAAATTTTGCATTTTTAGTGACTTTAATAGAAATCGGTTCAGACTTTGATATAGTTCTGCGACACTGCTGCCAAATATAACTCTGCGACACTGCTACCCTAGTATTGCCGTATGGAAGATCATGTTACACGGATGGATCAGAGCTAGAGTACAGAGTGGGCCTAGGGGTCTACATTGAGAACCCAAGGACAGAGATCTGTTTTAAGCTGCTTGACTATAATACGGACCTGCAGGCGGAGATCCGGGCGATCACGGAATGCGTGAGGTGGTGTGGTACTAAATCGAGGACGTCGAGTGTGAACATCTTTACGGATAGTAAAATGGCCATAAAGACAATAACAACCAGGAGGATAATGTCAAGAACAGTCTTGCAGTGTAAGAAGGAGATTAACGCCTTCTCCGAGGATGGCACAATCTGCATCGTTTGCGTTTCCCATAACGGAGTAAGGAGGAATGGAAAAGCTCTCGATTTGGCAGTGAAGGTCAGAGAACTGCCGTCGATAAACTTGGTTAACCCGAAGCTTTTCGGGTCGACGCAGTCCCACCCGCTGTGGAACAGCGAAAAAGTCGGTAGGACGACAAAAATCCTATGGGGTGATTCGGAACGTGAGAAGACGAGGCTATTACTGAGAGGAAGTAAGAAGGAGATCAGCATAGCTTTTGGTGTCATAACGGAACACATAAGACTACAAGCTCACTTATGGAAAATTGGTGCGGCAAGTGATAGCAAGTGTAGGGCATGTGAGGAGGATGATGAGACGTTAAAGCATTTCCTATGTCATTGCCCGGCTTTCGCGGCTAACACACACCGTCACTTTGGTGAAGACATAGACGTAGACTATACCAGACATGAACGAACTTAGGGGAGTGGTATGGAAGAGTACAACAAGATTTTTGTAAGTAGCGCGGAATTCCTAACTTAAAATTTTCTTTTTCGATGTTATTTTTTAATTTTTAAAGCCCACAATTGGCCGATTATTGATACCCGCACCCTCTTTTGAACCTAACCTAACCTAACCTAGATAAAACTCCCATATATTTTTTTCTCCGATTTTGAATAATATTCAAAAATGTATTCATTTGTTATCCGATCTTCACAAAATTTAGCATGAAGGGTTTTCTTATAAATCTTCTGATGACTGATGAATTTCATGGAAATTTGTTCAGTTTTAGATATGGCTCCCATATATATGCATCTCCCGATTTTCACTTCTATGACCTTTGCTAACGCATTCATCAATCGATCTTCTCAAAAATTTGCACAACGATTTACTCTATGGCTCCTACAATATGTACGGATTTTGATCGAAATTGTACATATCAAATTTAAGCAAATTTTAAGTTTAAGCAAAATTAAATAGCCTGCATATCCCGTGAGGTATAGGGTATCAAAAGGTGGACTTCGTGCTTTCTTGTTTTCTATGAAGATGGTGGGAGTGTTCACAAAACATTACTTGGGATAGTTATCATCGATTCAATCCAGGATCGCATGGTTGGCGATGCTGAATAAATGTTACCTGAGGTTTTTAGGGTTTTAATTGTTTGCCGCGAAAGCCGGGCAGTGACATAGAAAATGCTCCAGCGCACAGTGGAATAGAATCGGAAAAAACTATTAACAATTTTCTATTTGAGAACGGATAAAGATAACTCTTTGAAATTAAAATCGAAAAAATTGTAAGAAATACGAATAAAGATATCTTAATAATTCTTTTGATTTTTTTTTCAGATAAAAATCTATTTAAAAAGCCAACATTAAATTCTTCCCGATTTTTCAGGCAAATATGTTTTGAAAATTGGCATGTTTTTAGTAAATGGGCTATGGAGGCTACACACATTGTTTCTTGCAAAAACTTTTTTACTAGTATTTAGGGGACGTACGAAGTAGAAAGAACAAAATCCCTAAGGGATTTATCCAATTCAAAAAAGAATTGTATATTTTGATATACATATGCACCCATTTATGTTGACAACTTTTGTTCTAGCTTCACTTAATACGCATACACAATATGCCTTCTTTATAAAAGAGAAAAAAAGTATGCATTTTAGCAAGTTTTTTCAATAAAGACTAATCAATGGAAATACTGTTTTTGACCACATGGCCTGAATTCCAAACTGTATAATTTATGACTGAATTATGGGATGTTGACGCACTGTGTCACTGTAAAATTTTGCCATTAATCTAAATTATGCATCAAAATGAAAATCGAATCACAAATGTCTTCGTAAATCAAAAAATGCGAAGCATGTCTCGGCCAAATGTTAAAAAAATAGAAATTAAAAGTCGAATACCCGAAACAAGTGAAGATATTTTATAACTCAAGCTAACTTTTTCGTAGGGTTTTTTGAGCAGAACAATTATTCGAAATGCGGAAATGACCAACTTTAGGGTGCTGCCAAGAGGCGCCCGGACTACCAAGGACTTTGAAATTTTTCACATAATCTCGATAACATATCTCTATGCGTTTCCAAATGGCATTTTTTTACTAATGTGTTTCGATTATATGCCACTGGGCAACGTCTAATCACCCTCCCCATATGCCCAACAAATTCTATCACTTGCCGTACGTTTTTGCATCAGTTGGCTCGTAGTCCTATGTGTGCCGTTATGATACCGACAGCTATACTGACCTCATTCCTACTTTCTTTCATTAATAGCCTTGTCTTCTAACGATTCGAATCTCCGTCCCACCAACCCACCAGTGTTACATGGTAGCTGGACTGCTTCGACCTTAAAGGCTTCGGGTTAACCAAGTTTATTGATGGCAGTCCTCTGGCTTCACTGCCAAAACATGCGCTATTTCATTCTCCCTTACTCCGCTATGGCATAGCACCAAACCGATTCTGTGCCACTGTGCAATGTCTAATCATCCTCCCCACATGCCCTACATATGCCAGCACTTGCCGCACCTTTTTTGCATCAGTTGCCTCGTAGTCCTATGTGCGCCGTTATGATACCGAGAGATATACTGACAACCTTCTTATTTTCTTTTAGTAATAGCCTCGTCTTCTGACGATGCGGATCTCCACACAGGATTTTCATCGTCCCACCGATCGTTTCGCTGTTCCACAGTAATACAGGCTTCGGGTTAACTAAGTTTATTGACGGCAGTCCTCTGGCCTTCACTGCCAAATCGTGCGCTATTTAATTTCCCCTTCCTCCGCTATGGCCCATCACCCAAACCATGCGGATCGTGTCGTCCTCAGAGAAGGCGTTAATTTTCTTCTTACACTCCAAGACTGTTCGTTCCCTTACCGTTCGGGCAGTTATTGCCCTAAGTGCCAGTTTATTTCCGGTAAAGTTGTTCACAAAGGACGTCCTCGCGTGAACACCATACCACTTCACGCATTCCGCGATCGCCCGGATCTCCGCATGCAGAACCATATTATGGTCAGGCAGTCGACAACTGATCTCAGACCCTGGATTCTCAATGTACACACCAAGGCCTAGCCTGTCATTTAGCTTTGATCCCTTCGTGTAGCGTGTTTTTCCAGATGACAATACCAGAGTTCCGCCAATCTGTGAGCATTCACAATACGCTCCTCAATGTAAAACTTCCTATTCAGTTTCCTGTGCAAGATCACTTGTCAGATATCGAAATCGTTCTATTGAGGAAACGTGGTGCGTCATATTGGCCCACCTTTGTCTTCCTCGTGAAAAGGCAGACCTCAGTCTTCTCTGAGTTAACATTAAGACCCCTTAGCAAACTATCGATAATCACAACATTCGACATTTACAATAGTTTTAATAATTAATATCGATACTATCGTAAATCGTCGTATATTTTAAACGAAAATGAGAAATAAAAATCAGGAGATAGATTTGTATAGAAGCAATATCAATGCATAGACCAAATAAAACCAAGGTTATTAAAGTAAGTTGGAAGTCATGAGTGAAACATTACACAAAATGTTAGTCTAATCGGATGAAAATTGAGCACTTTATAGGCGCAATGTATTGTATATTAAAGGATGCATTCAGTGTCGGATTGCTTATTTTTGCAAAAAATTTATCTTTTGTTATAGTATCCATCGGAAAAATATCAGTCGATATTTGGCCAAGAAATTAAATATCGAAAGTATCGATAGTGCCATCGACATTTTGCCTGCTCTACCTAGGTCCCGCCCAGTCGTATGCCATCTCCCAGATCCTTTCGGCATTTCTGCATAGCCGATTTGAATCCATACCCCTTAGAAGTATTGTATCATCGTCTCCTCCTCAGTCAGCGTCCGTAATGGGTTACTTTTAGTGGTCTCCCATAGGAGTGGCGATAAAATTCCCCCTGTTGGGTGCCCTCCTACTTTCTTTCCCTTATATTTATGTCATGGGACCCACAATTTATCCACATGTTTCTTAGCTAAGGACCCGGTCAACCCGGTACTGATCAAAGCATTAGGTCAATGTGTCGGACCGCACATTGTTAAAAGCCTCCTCGATGTCAATGTAAGTCTTGTCATTGAAAGATTGTTCTATTTTATGCACAACCTCGTGCATGGAACTCTCCACCGATTTTTCCTTCCTTTGAGCCTTATGTAATGCATATCCCTGAAAAATGCCGTTCTCTGTTATAAAAACTGTGGATTTCTTTTTCAATGTTGCGAAACTCCTCGGTCATCCAGGGTTTTTCTTAGGCTGATTTGCCTTCTTGAAGAGGTGAACTTTGGTAGACCCCACTCATTCAGTGCAAGCAAGACTTAAAGGCTGATACTCTGAGTATGAGACCTCAATCTTTACGGATGGCTTCAAGATGGATTGGAGAAAGATAAGTCAGTCTTTTAGGCTTCTGCAGCAGTCCAAAAAAAAAACGACAGGGCTTAGGTTTGTTCATCTCAGACCTGTCTTTTCTCCTTGCAATTGCAGGGAAGGACACAATAGGCTTCTAGCATGTTTTCATCACCCCCCAATGCGATCTCAAAGGTCTTACATTGCAATGACTAGTCAGCACTCCAATTTAATTTTTCCTCCACCTCAGCTCCTATTCAAATCAAACCTATCTGTGTATACAGAAGGTCCGGGGAAACGCGGAGTTCCATCAGACCAGAGATCCCTTTCCGGGAAAATGGTGTACAGCAGATCAACAAGAAAATAGTGCCTTAATACAAAATCGCGCCTCGGGACACTCCTGTTTGTTCCAGGAATCACCACTCTGACATTTCTGTGTGGAAATATCAGCAAACCTGTCATCTGCAAATATCAGCAATAACGCCCGCGGAGGGAACAGCTGCCCAGAGCGTGAGGCTAATAATGTCGTTCGGCCGACAGCCGTAAAAAGCACATCGATTTGCGAGTCGGTTTCTGTCTTTTTTCTCCATCTTCCTTCTACAGTTCAGTTTGTGTCAAGAATCATGCCAGGAACGACACATTCGGATAATGCGGCAACTTTACCCTATCTCGGACAGGCCTTCTAAAAACTCCCAGATTTCTTTTGCTGGTGAACGGCAGCAGCTCAGTCTTTAGGAGCTCATGTCAATCATATTGGCCCCGGCCATTCACTCAGCCTTTTTAATGCCTTCTAAGAAAGTGGACAACCGCCATGAGAAAGGAAAGGACCTGAGAATCCTAGTAAATAGAGTAAATTTGCTGTGGAGGAAAATGTTAATGTACTTAAGTAACGTTTTTCAATGGCCGTTCGGACCACCAAGGGCCTTGAAATTTTGCCCATGTTCTCGAAAACACCTCAGGGTTAACTATTTCAAATTTGGAAGAGTTATCTCTATCCGCTCTCAAAGGGAATATTTTTATCGTTGCTTTCACACTGCAGGTTAGTGATGCGTTGGTAATTGTGCCTTTAACCATTGTACCACCCACTCCAGGAGAGATGGGGTCCTCATGCCCATGAAAGAGTCATGTGACTACTCCAGCTTCAAGTTATTAAAAGCCTTTTCTATGACTGAGAAGTCCGCCAAAGTATAGTCACCTATCACAAATTTACCTTCGATGAACACAACCATAAACAATCATACACATCATAAAAGACAATGTGAACCGGCCGACCCTTAGTGATAGCAGCATACCAATGAAGGCTCGAAAAGGTTTATAAAAAAAACGTGAAGTAGACTGTCCAAGGACTTTACGACAAAGTATGCAAAATTATTTGGCTTGTAGTCCTTGGAGGCTACCGTAGCGTAGAGGTTACCATGTCCATCTGAGACGCTGAATGGTTTCGCATCCTGGCGAGAACATGCGAAACAATTTTCATCGGCGGTTATTGCCTCCTAATAGTGGCGCCATTTGTGAGGTACTTTGTCATGCACAAAGTTCTTTTCAAAGAGGTGTCGCACTGAGGCACGCCGTTCGACTAGGCTATAAAAAAGAGATCCCTTTTCATTAAGCTTAAACTTGAATCGAACAGCACTCATTGATATACAAGAAGTTTTCCCCTGTTTCTTAATGGAATGTGTATGCAAATTTATAGTCCTTGGGCAGGAGTGACAGGGTTTTCTCGCTTTCAGATTGAAACTCATGATAAACTAATGATTTTCAGTCGACACTTAGTCCAGCGATACCCAGCTCCTAAATCCCATCTCAAGGAGACGTATGACATCTTGGCAGATCCTGAGCCAGGCGACGTATTCCTCGATTTCATCGAACTCTATCACATGCTCCATCTTTAACTCCATCACATGCGAAGAATTAGCGGCCTTTAATCGTCCACAGCGTGGGAGTGGACTACCGACTCTCGTTTTCTTCTCCACGTCAGAGTTTTCTTGTGTCGAAGAATCGCTCTCCAGTTGGATCGGATAAGTCTGTTTTCATTTTGTGTGAGTTTTGGCCAATAAACGATTGTAGGTAGTAGTGAGCCAGTTGAGAGACGGTTTTCGCTTTCTTCACAATCACTTGACATGTCAAGATCACTAATAGAAAAAAGTTTGCTGAAAATAGCAATCAATGTTATTGCTATTACAGCAGTAGTACCGCAATTTTAGAGCAGCAGGTTTACTGGTGAAAAGTCTATTGTTTGCTGAAAATGACACATTTTGAAATGTATACCAATGGATGGATCAGGTAGCTTTTTGACAGTAATATTCCAAAAATTAAAACCATCTCTTTCAACAAAATTTGTAAAAAATTCAAAAGCCTGAAGTAATCAAAACAAGTAACAGGCAACCATAAACATTAGCATACAATTTTGTTTTTTTAGCAGACTTATGTACTCAAAACAGCAGATTTTATTAGCAGTAAGAAATGTTTGCTAAAACAAACAGCAGTAAGGTCTGCTTTTCCACTTTTAGCAGACAAAAAATCTTGTGAGAACGGTGTCTCCCATCTTTTCATTGGACGACAGGTCTTATACAGGCGGAATGGAATGTACTTGGGCAAATTTACATTGCATTTGCATAATGCCTCTTAGTAGATGGAGAGGGATCGCGATTCGCATGATTTGTTTGTACCGGCTTTACGGAAGAGTAAACTGAAATTATAATGGTTTCCAGATCCTCATCTGGCAAAGTCATATTCTCCATCATGCGTATAGGAAAACTCTCCTGGCTGAGTCCAATGCATAACTCTTCGTTATGTATCTCTAGAAGACGCTTGTGTAGATCGCTATATTGACCAGGTAGATCCCTAGTCAGCTTTTCAAGATATTTTAGGACGTGTATGGCGGACGACGGACGGGGGCTGGGATGGGACCTTTAGTTTGACTAGCTACATACGGATAGGTCAAACGTGGACTTTTTAGAAATACGTGATTTCTCCTCATTTTTAGCGTCAAGTTTTTGGCAAAGTTGCCCATTACCCGCTGGATCAACCAGGTATCACCCAGAGTTCGCTTGAATATAATCCTAACATCTTGACATCAGGGCATACTTTTATGGCAGAATATGGCTATTAACTCTTGGAAGGAAGTTTTGGAGACACAGTAAAATTTTCCCTATTCCACTTGTAACACAGGGTAACCCTTGTTGCCTTGAGTTGCTCGTCATATGTTTTACTGTATAGTATGTGCCAGCCCCTCTGACAGTTAAAATGCCAAGCAGCCAATTTATGATGTAGCCTGTTGATACCATCAAGATTGTTTCCCTCAATGCTCAAAAAGTCTAGTCTTTCGTTAATTCTATTCACATTGAGATTAGGCCTATTTTAAGGAATTTGACTTGTAAAACGAATATCGGATTTCTTTTTTTCATTTGATGCAATAAAATCTAAAATCTCTTGCCCTTCACAAGTACTATTTTATCTTTATCCTTTCTATACCATATCATTATTCCTGGACGGGCATCGTTGACACTTGTCACCACCTACCACTGTTTCGTTGGCATTTAACAAATCAAATTAATAAGCCCCCATCAGGAAGACACAGAATTTACGAGTGAAGGAAATGTTTGAGTTGAATGTTTACCCTTTGCCATGACCCTATGTGGTCAACCATGAATTTCATTCTTAAAACAAACACGACTCCTTATACGAGTCATGGTGAAAAGGTCATAAATTTTATAGAAAGTAAAGGATGAGGACAAGCGAAAGACTGAAACATTTAACGAGTATGTGTGTGCGTATATTGTGTGGTATGTGTACTAGTGTTTGCACTGAAACTGATACTCATTTTCGTATTAACTTTGGTTAAGCAAACATCAGTGTGCTGGAATTTTCAATTAGATATAAATTATGGTCTAATAATAATGAAAATGACCCATCTAGAGGAGTGTATTGCGAAATATGTATTTCGAAATGTACACACAATATAAACGCTTCCACACTTCTTCACTCACATATATGGGCACTTAGAAGTAAATATAATTTAACCGGTTTTTCCGGTGTGCTTCGTTTATTTCTAAAATTTTATGTTTCTTCAAATGTTATGTCTTGGATCGACATTGTTTTATTTATTTATCGTATGAGTTGTTCAAGTTATTTAATTTGAGCCCGACATTGTGCCGTTGGCGAGGCCCAGATACTTGTCCCCAAATTCGAATATTAGATTCGTTCATTTCTCCCAAAGACCTTTAAGTCCATCCTACCCCTGGGAGTTTTTTGAAGGACCTCAGACATTTGGTTCCTGATATTCGAAGAACATTCATTTAAGTCCCATATTGTCCCGGTCGATCTACATACCAGTTTTGGGGATTTTTTTCCGTGAACTTGGTGTTAAAATTGATATCAGATTCGTACTCCACTTCCAATGACGTTTCATTTGTGTCCCATATTGTCCCGATCGCTCTCCATGTCCGTTTGAGGGGATTTTGAAGTGGTTTTTGGGCGAGACGGCTCACTGAGACCTGCAAAATGCAAATTTGTCCATGAACATTCCATTAAGGAACTGGGACAAACTTCTCTCAGATCAATGAGTGCTGTCCGATTCAATTTTAATTTAATTTAATCTATTTTAATCAATTCATTATAGGGGTTTTGTGGCGAACCCCAGATACTTGTCCCCAAATTCGGATATGAGATTCGTTTATTACTCCCAAAGTGCTTTAAGTCCATTCTACCCCTGGGAGATTTTTGGAGGACCTCAGACACTGGAATCAAGTGTAATATTCGTGCTCCACTTTCAAAGAACTTTCATTTAAGTCCCATATTGTCCCGGTCGACCTACATATCAGTATTTGGGGTTTTTTTCTGTGAACTTGGTGTCAAAATTGATATCAGATTCATACTCCACTTCCAATGACGTTTCATTTAAGTTCCATATTGTCCTGATCGGTCTCCATGTCCATTTGAGGAGGTTTGAAGTGGTTTTTTGGGCCCGACTGAGACCTGCAAAATGCAAATTTGCCCATGAACATTCCATTAAGGAACTGGGGCAAAATTCCCTCAAATCAATGAGTTCTGCCCGATTCAATTTTAAGCTCATTAATAAGGGACCTGCTTTTTGTAGCTGAGTCCGAACTAGCGACACCTCTTTGGGGAGAAGTTTTTACATGCCAAAGTACCTCACAAATGTCGCCAACATCAGAAGGTGATAACCACCGCTGAAAAATTTTTTGATGTTCCTGCCAGGATTCGAACCTAGACGTTCAGCGTCATGCTAACCTCTGCGCTACGGTGGCCTCCACGGAGACATTAATATATGTTTAGTATTCTACCCCACAAAACCTTTCATTTGAATTCCATATTACTTCCATTGGTCCGTTTTAATTTTGAGTTGTGTTTTTGGGGTAAGGGATAGGGTCTACTAAATTTGTATTAACAATAACACCTTGCTATTTTCATTTATTACTTTTAATATTATTACCATAGTAAGCCCCCTGAAGTTATTTTTTAAATACTATACATAATTTTCGTTTGTGAAATATTTTCTTGTTTATTCTAATCAAACCTTTGAATTGAAAGCAATTCCAATCAATCTTCGTCTTCATGCATAAGCTGACCTGTTAAAATATATTATGGGCCTACGCTATAATCTTTCGGGAATAGAACAATAATCACCAATGGAATAATATAAAAGGAAGTAGCAATATGGATTTAAAGCTAACATTAGCCAAGCTAAGTACCAATAATTACCATTCCTGGAAAGTTAATGTTGAAATGGTTCTCCTGGAAAGGGAATTGTGGAATCACGTTACGGACGCCATTCCTGAAAAGCCGGGTGCAGCATGGATTATAAAAGATGGTAAAGCTCGTCCTGTGATTGGTTTATCTTTAGAAGATTCGCAAAATTCATTCAAATTAGAAAGCTTACAACTGCAAAAGCATATTGGGATGCCCCTAAGACACAACAAGAAAAGTCAAATTTGAGCAATCGTGTTAGTCTCCTCCGGCACCTATCATCGAAGCGTATGAACGAAATCCAGTCGTTGGAGAGTCACATCTCAGAGTTCTTGGAAATTGTCGGTAAATAGGAGGATCTCGAAGAAAAATTTCCTGATCATAAGGTCGTGTCTTTTCTTCGTGGAAGCTTGCAGGAAGATTATAATATTTTGGTGTCAGCCTTAGAAGTTCGCCCGGAAAGTGATTTAACATTGGAGATGGTAAAAGAAAAATTAATGCAAGAGGCAAAACGAAGAAATGGGGCATTTGTCGGACAAGAAGCTGTGTTGAAAACCAGAAGCTAGAAACCAGGTTATAACCCAAAATTCTATCAGTGTAATAAGAGCGGACACATTAAAAAAAATGCAACCAACGCCAAAATAAGCAGAGAGAAAATGCAAAATATATTCGTCAAAAGCGGACACAAATGCGTATTTTGTTGCCGCTTCATCTCGAAATGAGAACAGATGGTTCATAGATTCCGTTTCAACTTGCCACATGACGTGTAGCGAGAGTTTTTCACTAAGCTTGATAAAAATTGTGGTAGTGATGTGTATCTAGCTGATGGTACGATTTAGAAGTCCAATGGTGTAGGCGAAGGAATATTTTATGGTTTACATAAGGAAATCAAAATGAAAAACGATCTTATCATGCTGAAATTGGAGGGAAGCATGTTATCAGTCCCAAAGTTGACAATACAAGGCTTCACAGTGAAATTCGAAGGCCAGAAGTGTTTGATAACTCTGAAAGGTGAGTTGTATGCTAGTGCTACATTAAACGGCAATCTATTTGTTATGGATGAGAAACATATGGCTATGATGATGTCGTGTATTCATACCTGGTATCGTCGGTTTGTACACCGTGGTATGGATGCAATAAAATCTGGTATGAATTAGTCACTAATAAATGGGATACAGTTGGAGAGACGCAATTGTGAAAGTCAGTGTGAGGAGTGTTTAAAAAGGAAGATGACCCGGAAACCCTTTCCGAAGATTGCGAAAAATCGCGCAAAAAGCACACTCGACTCAATACACAGTGGCTTGTGTGGTCCCATACAAAATTGTATTCCAAATGGTAATCGCTTCGTTCTGACTCTAATTGATGACAAGAGCAGATAATGTAGTATTTATTTTTTGAAAAACAAAAACGAAGCATTCAATAAAATCAAAGAATTTGTGGCATACACCGAAACAAAATTTGGTATGCGTATGAAAACCTTGCGGACAGACAGGGGTGGAGAATTTTGTAACATTTGAGATTAAATCATTTCTAAATAGCTCCACATAAACCAGAACAGAATGGTGTAGCTGAAAGGAAACACAGGACCCTAATAGAAATGGCGCGATGCATACTCTTTGATGCGGATATGGATTTGAAATTCTGGGCAGAGGTAGTGAACACCGCAAATTACTTACAAAATCGGCTACCAACATCTGCAACTAAAGTGACAGCGTATGAAGAACGGCATTCGAAATCGACAAGCATGAAACATATTAAAATTTTCGGTTCTATTGCATATGGTCACGTCACAAAGAAGAAGCGACAAAAGCTGGATGCTGTTGCCAGAAAATACATGATGAAACAAAAGGGTATCGTCTGCTGGACCCCAATGATAACACCATTACCATAAGTAGAGATGTTAGTTTTCTAGAGGAAAATAAGTCGAAAGTTGAATTTACGGAAACTATATTCAAATATAATTGTGAAATCGGACAATCATGAAATGACAACGAAGAAGTTATAAATGAATTACCAGATACCATCGAAATTGGGTCAGGAGATAAACTTCTCGAAACCGCAAGCGACTCATTTGATTCCGAAGAAGATGAAGGAGAAGACGCAGTTATCCCAAAAATGGTTTCACAAAGGTCAACCAAATATAAGAAGCCCAAGCGATATGAAGCAAATATGACAACAATGAAGACAGAACCTCAATTGTACGAAGAAGTTATGAAACATCCAGAGAAAATAAGTGGACCCTTGCGATGAAAGATGAAATCCAGTCTTATACAACAATAACACCTGTGATTTTGTGGAATTGCCAAAGACAGAAAAGCTGAAAGTTGTAAATGGATCTTTAAAATAAAAACTTTGGCAGATGGAAGAAGTCGGTATAAAGCCCGACATGTAGCAAGAGGATTTTCACAGAAATATGCTGAAGATTACGACAATATTTTTGCTCCAGTTGTAAAACACACAACTTTTCGAATACTTAAAAGTTTAAAGTTCATACCATTGATTTTATAACGACGTTTTTAAATGGGAATATTGTCAGATAAATTTTTAAACAGCCAAAAGATTTTATCGAGAAAGGAAAAGAGAACCCGGTTTGGTTTAATTTAAACCGAAGTGTTTACGGGCTCAAACAATCCGCTAGATGCTGGAATCAGAGAATTATTGATGTACTCACAAATTTCGGATTCTGAAGGTGAAAAGCGGATAATTGTTTGTACGTAAAGGAAGTGTCTGGAAATTACGTATACGTAGTGTACGTAGATGATATACTTGTAGCGACCAACTGCGATGATACTTTACAAGAAGTTATATCTTATATGTCGTCAAAATTCGAAGTAACAAACATGGGATAACTTAAATTGTATCTAGGGATGGAGGTATCAAGGGACGACAATGCATTATTTTATATATCACAAACTAGTTATATTGATAAAATTATAAGCCAGTATGCCCTTGATAAAGCAAAACACTTATTCACTTCACTTATTCCGCTATATACAGGCTATTTCATGATACAAAAGATGAGGATTTATTGGAAAGCGACAACAAGTATCGCATGGCTATTGGTTCACTACTCTTCTTGGCTGGTAATTCCAGGGCAGATATTTCTGCTGCCGTTTCTATTTTATCGCGCAAAGTAAGCAAACCAAGCAAAAGGGATTCAAATTAATTGAAACGAGTGCTCAAATATCTGAAAGGAACTCGATCTGAAAAGCTTTGTATTGGCACAAAAGACGAAAAGTTGACAGGTTATGCAGATGCTGATTGGGCCGGCGATAACAAAGACGGCAATTCAACTAGTGGGTATTTGTTCAACCTTGGTCACGCTACCATCACCTATGCCAGCCGATAACAAAATATCGTATCACTTTCATAAACTGAGGCTGAGTTGGCGTCACTTGCAGGAGCAACACAAGAGAGAATATGGTTGCAGCAATTGCTAAAGGATTTCAAAATTGAAGTGGCAAGCAAAATATCGCCTTAATCTGGGCACCTATTTCCCGCCCCTTTAGATATCGAAAAATGAAGTACACTACTTACACCTTGGATTTTGGTCCCTACATTCTGTGAAAATTTCATGAAAATAGATTAAGCAATTTTTAAGTCCTTATGTAACTGACCAACACACAAACTATCAAACAAAGTAACAAATAAAGATTTTATGTCCATACAAGTATAACAAACAGGTATTCGTAAAAGAAAACAAGTAAAAAGACATTAAGTTCGGCCAGGCCGAACTTTGAATACCCACCACCTCGGGAATATATGTTAAGCCCCTTTTGTCAAAATTCGGTCAAAATTGGATAACTTATGCACCCAAATTCGGCACGGACATTGAGTGGTCTAATAAATATAACTGTTGAATTTTTGTATTAATATTTCACAGTCGGATTTGTATTTCAAATTTCAACAAAATCGGGTAAGAAATAAAACTTTTATGAGCTTCGGATCGTTAATCGGCACATCGGTCTATATGCTATATCTAAATACAGTCCTATCTTTACCATATTTGGGTCGGATGGAGAGGACCTAAAGCAACTTACTGTTTCAAATTTCAGCGAAATCGTATCAAAACTAAAGCTTTTATAGGCTTTAGACCATTTATCTGGCGATCGTTCTATATGCCAGCTATATCTAAATATAGTCCGATGTGAACCATATTTAGGTTAGATCTCGGGAGGCTTTTATGAGCTTCAGACCCTTTATCGGCAGATCGGTCTATATGGCAGCTATATCTGAATAAAGTCCGATCTAAAACGTATTTGGGTCAGATGTCGGAAGGCCCAATACTACTCACCGTTTCAAATTTGAGCGAAATCGGTTAAAAAATAAAGCATTTAATGCCCACATTAGACCTTTTATCGAAAAATCGGTCTATATAGCAACTATATCCAAATATGCTCCGAAAAAGACGTATCTGTGCCAAATTTCAGCTCAATATCTCAATTTTTGAAGGTTGTAGAGTGATTACAACAGACGGACGGACAGACATACGGACATCGTTAAATTCTTAAAAAATCAAGTTAAGTTAGTTTGAAATATTTGAAAATAAAATTTAAATAAATATTGACTTATTACGTCAATCGAGGGTAAGACCTCGAAATATTGGATTAGGACCCCATAGCCATGTCCGTCTTCCTACAACTATGCCAAACACGGTCAAAATCAGTTTGTAACCTCATATAGCTGCCATATAAACCGGTCTCTCGATCATCCTTGTTCGGTTCCTAGAAACTTTTATTTTTGCTGGTTTGATTGAACAAAATTTATTTTGTTAATTTTTTTAACAGACGACCAAACTTAGCACTTTTACTTGTTTTACAATAGTTCATTGAGATGATCCGGTAAGCATTAAAACTTACAATATTTGCAGTTTTCAGAAATTTGTAAAGTTGTACTGGGAAAAGATTTGTAATGCGCTAATAGAATACAGATGCTTTCCCAATGGATTTTTCTACAATAAAAGTTGAAAATACTCCAATTTTGTCGGTTAGTATGTATTAAACTGATAATTAATAACTTACCCACCACCCACAAAATAAAAATTTATTTATATTTAAAATCTAAACTTCTAGTCCACATTGTTGACATACACAACATGCCAATACCGGTCGGTTGTGTACAGTGCATGATTCAAAACGTTAAAATTGTGCAACCGCAAGTGCACTTCGACCAAAATGTTTTTTTTTTTCTATTTTCATTTCGTACCCCTCTGATTTAATTTATCTCCCATATTGTTATTATCGGGTTATATGTCCGTTTGGTTGGAATTGAAGGAGGGACGAGTGCTACAAACTTTATATAGCCATTTTAGGTGCTTGCCATAGTTACTGTTAAGAGCTTTTACATGTGGACGAAACAAGTTTTACCCTACTGTCATATTCCCTCCATTTGAATATCATATTGCCATTATTGGGCTACATGTCAACTTAAGTAAGGCGGAGTCTCAGACACTTGCTAAATATTTGAATATTACGTTCGTACTCTATTCCTAAAATTATTTCATTTAGACCCACATTTTTTATAAATCGACATGTCCTTTTGAACAGATTTGGAGGCTCTTGAGATTGTTGGCCCAAATTTTCGATTTCAAATTCCTGCTCTATTCTTAAATGCCTTGAATTTGGGCCTACATGTCCGTTGGTGCCTTTTGGGGTAGAATTCTGTGAAGATTGAATCCATATTTTAAAGAAAGCTTCGTACACTATTTGTTAAACCTCCATTATCATGATAGGTGGTTTAAAGAAAAAGGAAGACCCCATTCACTTGACGTCATATTTATACCCTACACCACCACTGTGGTACAGGGTATTATAAGTTTGTGCATATGTTTGCAACGCTAAGAAGGGGAAGAGCTAGACCTATTGATAAGTATACCGACCGACTCAGAATCACTTTCGGATTCGATTTAGCCATGTCCATCCGTCCGTCTGTGAGTCCAAGTACTCTTGTAATACCTAGATTACAAGAGTAGTATTTGTTGTAGAATTGTCACGAAATTTTGCACATGTCACTGTTTTGGGCCATGGACTAACGATATTGATTTTGGTAATCGGTTAAGATTTAGATATAGTTCCCATATACATTTTTTGCCCGATTTTCACTTAAATGGCCGTAGTAACTAAAATTTTCAACCGATCTGCACAAAATTTAGCAGGGATTGTTTCTCTACTGATTTTAACATATCTGCAAGACTTTATCAAAATTGATTCAGATATTTACTGACTTTTGCAATAAGGGGTTTAAATGAAAGGTATTTGAGATAAGAAAATGAATTTGATATCTAATTTCGAGGCCAATGGCAATATGGGGTTCAAATAAATGACATATAAATATATGAGAATAGAGCACGATGCCGATATATTTTCAAGACAAAGAGTTTGGGGACCACCCCACTTCCCAAAACACCCCTAAATCGGCCATATTTACGACCAATATCTATAATGATAGATATTGGGGAGTAGAGCACGAAATTGATACCCACTTTCGGGTCTAATTTTCTAGGGGTCTACCTCTATCCCGAAATACCCTACAAACAGCAATTATTTAGTGACCATTGCAATATGGGACTCAAATAAAGGTATTTGGGAGTAGAATACGAATCTGATATCCAAATGTGGGACCAAGTATTTGGGGCACCGCCCCTTCGTCAAAACACCCCCAAAAGGGTAAAAATTTACCGATAATGCCAATATGTGGCTCAAACGAAAGGTATTTGAGATTAGAAAACAAATTTGATAACCAATTTTGGGGCCAAGTGTTTGGGAGATGCCTCATCCTATAAACTCGCCTTAAACCAATGGCAATATGGGGTTTAAACAAATCGCATTTGAGAGAAAAGCACGATGCCGATATATTTTTCATGGCCAAGTGTCGGGGCGACCACCTCACCGGCGAATTATATCCCTAAATCCTAAATCTCATTATATCCCTAGATCGGATATCAACATCCAAACAACAAAATTTTAATGATTTTATTTTTAAACAAATTTTTTATGAAAGTTTTCTCAAGACAAAATTTTTTCGTAATATTCTCTAATGACAAAACTACAGCAAGGGCCGGGCCCCACGAAATGATTTTTTTAAGACAAAATTTCTTAAAAATTTGATTATTTTTAAAGCCATAAATTCAATAAAATCGTGCATTTCTCGAGACTACATTTTGCATAAACATTTTTAGTTAGTTTAAGTCTTTTTTATTATGTTTATCTGTCCCAAATAACATTTTCCTGAAATTTTTTCTATGGACAAATTTCAATAAAAATTTTTAAAGACAAATCCGATTTTGATGAAATTTTATATATTCATAACTAAAGGAATGTATAAATGTTTGAAAAATAATCTTTTTTTTTTTCTTAAACCTCTGCAGCAAAAAAATCATTTTCTTAATGGAAGAAGGATTATTGCCATGAATTTATTTTTTTATATAGAAACCATCAAAGGCAACAAGACATTAAAAAGGAGTCCAGAAATCTCACTCCCAAGAATCCCCCAAAACATGACAGGAAAAAAATTGTAACTGGTTTCAGTCATCAACTTTACACCAATCCAAATTTCATTACGAAAGCATTTTCCTAATTTAAACTTGGATGTTTTTCGTCCTTTATGGGTTAATGGAATATTTTGTATAGACCGAATCGCAATGTAATTTTTTCAAAAGATATAATTTTTGTTATTGTTTGAAACCACACATTATTAAAAGTTTCATTAAGCCAAAAACTTCATGGAGTTTTCTTGACAAAAAAAAAAAAACAAAAAAAATTGATCCGATAGGCAAACATTTAACAAACATTTTTTTCTAAGACAAAATTCTATATGAATTTTCTCCTAATTCTCGTTTTATTACTTTAATTGAAATTTTGTCTGTAGAAAAAATGTTTTTAAATGAAATATTTTGCTTCTTAGTCTGAAAACTTTTCCAAAGAATAATTAGTAATATTTAATTATAAAGTATTTGAATTGCATCAGAAATAAAATGAAAAATAATAAGGACTCGGAAACGAAATGATTGCCAAGATTAATTTACATGTTAAAATAATTATTTCAAATAAAACCATTTCGTTTTTTAACTTGGAATTCCATAATTCACAATACAATATTTAAGACAATTGATTCGAAACTCATAGTGTTTAAGGGACAAAAATTCCAGTAGAATTTTATTTGTTCTGTTAGCTTTGACTGTGGATTTGAGCAAAGTGGAATATTATTTAAAACATTTCAAAAATTTACTTTTTGAATTTTCGATTTCATTCCAAGAAAATCGTTTAACAACGAAAAGATTTTGCGAATAATGATTTCCTTTTGTGTTATGTACGAAAATCTTTTATGAAATTCGACGAGTCAAATTTCATGTTTAAAAAAAGTTGGGTATTAAGTTGATGTGTCACATTGAAATACCCATGTTTATCACTATTAACTTTTTGAAAAACTACAAAAATATTACAGATGACATATTATTTTTATTAAAATTTTATCATGATAATGGGAATGCCCTAATGAGTGAAATCAGAAAATCTTTTTGCTTCAAAATCAATTATCTACAAAAAGTAATCGTAACAAGTAAAAGGGCATTACTTTGGATAGCCACCACCTCGGATATATATGTAAATCCCATTTCGTCACAACCCGGTGAAAATTGGATAACTTAAGCACCAAAATTCGGCACGGACTTGAGTAGCCTAATATATATGCCACTATTCAATTTTGTAGAACAAAATATTGGTCTTTTTGGCAGATATATCCAATATAAACCGATCTGAACCATATTAAGGACGGATATCCTGAGGCTCAGAAAAACTCACTGTTTTAAATTTCAGCGAAATCGGGTATTAAATAAAGCTTTTATGGGCTTCAGCCCCCTTATCGCCAAATCGGTCTATATGGCAGCTATATCTAAATATAGTCCGATCTGAACCATATTTAGGTGGGATGTTGGGAGGTCTTAACCTACTCACTGTTTCAAATTTCAGGGAAATCGAGTAATAAATAAAGCTTTTTTTTTGCTTCAGACCCCTTATCGGGGATCAGTCTATATGGTAGCTATATCTAAATATAGTCCGATCTGAATTATATTTGGGTCAGTTATCGGGAAGCCTTAAACTACTCACTGTTTCAAAGTTCAGAAAAATCGAATGAAAAATAAAGTTTTTATGGGCATTAGACCCTTTATCGGAAAATCGGTCTATATAGCAGCTATATCCATATATCCGATTTGGCCCGTTCAAGAACTTAACCAGCTTGCATCAAAAAGACGTATCTGTGCAAATTTCACCTCAATTTTTGAAGGCTCTAGATTGATTATAACAGACGAACGGACAGACACTCGGACATCGTTAAATCGTCTTAGAATTTGACGACGATCCGAAATATATATATTGGGTTGCCCAAAAAGTAATTGCGGATTGTTTAAAAGAAGGTAAATGCATTTTTAATAAAGCTTAGAATGAACTTTAATCAAATTTACTTTTTTTACACTTTTTTTTCTTAAGCAAGCTAAAAGTAACAGCTGATAACTGACAGAAGAAAGAATGCAATTACAGAGTCACAAGCTGTGAAAAAATTTGTCAACGCCGACTATATGAAAAATCCGCAATTACTTTTTGGGCAACCCAATACTTTGTAGAGTTGGAAATTGATATTTCGATGTGTTGCAAACGGAATGACTAAATGAATATACCCTATTTTTTTCTATGGGAGCAAGTTTTATATTACACTTACGTTTGCCGCTAGGTGATTTAGATGGCAAAGAAAGAAAAAAAATTAAAACTGCAATAACGTAGAAATCTCCTCGTGTTTCTGATTTTTAGTTCTATTATCTTTTCTTATGTTATCTCCAATAAATTAGGAATACTTTAGGATTTATAAAGACATGGTGGAAATTATAAGCATTTGCGACATTTTTACCGGGGATCTTTTCCATCCAAAACGGATTTCAGTCGATTTTAATTGAGTTTTAAGAAGGAATTAGTGACATTATTTAAGCAGAACGTTGGTAAAAATTAGTCAAAATTTATTTTTTTGAAATATTTAACAATTATTGTTGCTTTATGTTATAAACCAATAGAAGAACACAAACAATAACCTGCTGAAATCATAAAACTAGTTTGAGAGCAAAGATGAGCACAAATGAAAACAATTTCATCAAAATACTAAAACTGATTTGCCGAAATTTTTTCTATAAAACTTAAATATTCGTAAAGACGACCACACTTTAAAGACTTTGAAATCCAGTAAATAGTGTGTTGGCAGTCGGCCTATAAATAGTGTGTTGGCGGCAATCAGTACAAAATTTGGCTCTGACTTTACGACCTAATGTCACCGCCGATGGGTCAGTTCCTGCAACCTATAGGGACCACAAAAATTTTTTTATCTTTACCAAGTTCACAGAAACAGAAGAATTTTGGCAAATTTTCGTTTTTTAAAAAATGTGGGGAGGGAAATCCTGACTTCGTTGCTGAGCTCCCATATTTATGTACCACCCGATTTGCACTTCAATGGCCGTAGTAACTACAATTTTCAACCGATCTGCACAACATTTTGCACGGATTGTTTTATTACCGATTTTACCATATATGCTAAGTTTCATCAAAATCAGTTCAGATTTGGATATAGCTCCCATGCATATGTTTCGCCGGCCTTGCACTTATATGGCCGTAGCAACAACAATTTTCAAACGATCTGTTAGAAAAAAATACGGTTCAGATTTAGATTTAGCTCCCATATACATATATTTTTTGCCCGAATTTATAATTTTAGAGTAGGTGTAGGTTATTTTATAGTCGACTCCGCCCGACCTAAGCCTTTCCTTACTGGTTTTATATCAGATTCCTTCTGCCTTCCATGTTACCAGATCGCGCTACATGCCGCTTTGGGATGTTCAGTGTTAAAATATAAAGTGCACTATTTTCATAACATGATCATTATAAACTATCTGAATGTTGCAAATAAATCTAAGTCTATACGAACATAGAAACATACAATTGTTATCTTTTTTTGCGTTTAAACATATGGGATCCAACTCATAATGCTAGCAAAAATAGTGCACACTCTTTCCTTTACTTGTTTTAACTCTCTGGACACGCAATTAGTTACTATGACTCCTTTTAATGTTTACTTCAATTTTTTAATTTAACAACGTTGTATTTTACCGTTGCCAACATATTAAACCGAAAACGTCATTGTCCATTGCCGCAGCTTAAGCTACGGACTGACCTTCATGCCACCACCACACAACCGCTCTCTTTTACCATACTCTTTCTCTCGCACATACCAGTCACCTCTCGCACTCTCACCACTACTACTCTCACCTATGGCTTTGCATTCACACCCATAACGAATGCATTAGAAAAAAACCAACGACAATTTGCTGTGTTTATGCTTCATCTTCTTTTATTGACTTTGTCTTTTTTTAAGGCAAACTAATTTTCATATACATTCGCCGCTTCTCTAAAAAATATCTTTCGTTTGAGATCAATTTCATTTAAATCCATTCTGCCATTTAGCCGTAATATGTACCACAAAATCGCCTTTATAAAACCCTTGTGATCTAGTTAAAATTGGCGCAAAAAGAAAACCAGATGTTACAAAATATTTTTACATTTTAATTTGCTCATAGTGGAAATTTCAAATATTTTATTCCAATAACTAATCTCATATGAGTTAGTATTATCATTGAAAATTGTTAACCATGTGTTCAGAATAAAGATTTCGTTATTTTTAACAACAACATAAACTAAAATCGTATAAAAATGTTTTGAAGTTTAATTTTATCGAAAACTAGTTCATTTTAATTGAACCATGTTGTTGCTGTAGCAGTCTGTTGTATTGGGTTGCCCAAAAAGTAATTGCGGATTTTTTAAATGAAAGTAAATGCATTTTTAATAAAACTTAGAATGAACTTTTATCAAATGTACTTTTTTTAAACTTTTTTCTAAAGCAAGCTAAAAGTAACAGCTGATAACTGACAGAAGAAAGAATGCAATTGCAGAGTCACAAGCTGTGAAAAAATTTTTCAACGCCGACTATATGAAAAATCCGCAATTACTTTTTGGGCAACCCAATACATTGAGGAGTTGTTACAACATGTCTTGGCATTAGCAGAAACACATGAGTCTTGAGTGAAAGGCAAGAGTTTACTAAGTAATTTACTAAATTTTTTCGGTTCTAGTTGGAATTTTAAAAAATCCAGCTTTATTTCGAACCTCTGTATAAGAGTGATCTTTATGCAATATCTCATGTTTGTAGGCTCAGCCAATTCTTCTCAGCGAATATCTTTTTATTCAATTAACCGCTCGGTCCCTCTATATACACAGGAAGCGATATAAGCCACTAATCATTTACTAACATACACACGCAAGAAGCAGACTTTCATGGCAATATGTGACTCCCCCTTGTCCCCCCTTATCCACCTGTCATGATACTTTTATTTATACAGCATTCCAACAGACACATTTGGTCTTACATACCATTATACATATGGCCGCATATGTTATGTTCGTGTTGGTGCAACATACATTGAACGAAGTTGTAGTTGTTAGTTCGCTTTATTACCATGATCTAATGTGTTAATAAATTTTATAAGCAAGGAGACAGACGTACTCATTTCTTCATTGTTTTCGCTCCTCTGTCGGTTTAAAATACAGAAGACAGTGTTGCCGCTTTTGAGGTAAAAATTGAAGCTGAATAATTTTGGACCTCTGGATATCAATTAAATGTTATTTCAAAGTAATAAATCGAAGAAAACGAAGTCGAAACCTTGTAAAAGAGTGCTAAGTTGGGCCGGGCCGAATTTTATACACCATCCATCATGGATCGACTATGCAAGCTTTTTTGCACGATTTCTCTTTATAAGCAGTGATAAAAAGGTTAAATGGAAGACAAACAATAAATGGATAAAATTTAGCTTTCTGTAGATGATTGAGAAATCAAATCAAGAGATGGGTTTATATGGGAGCTAATCTGGGTAAAGACGGATTTACTCTTTTTGATTGTTGGCAGTCCACAGTGGGCGCTGCCATTGGCCAAAATTCAAAAAATTAAAATAATGTTTGGTACAAAATATGTATACATTAACTCCTAAGAGGTTAAGCCTATCAAAAGTATACATGTGATTAATGCGTTCCATCGGTACTCCTGAAGAATAGCACAAAAAGAGAGAAGATGGAATATCAGACGTGAGTTAAGCGCAAAAGTGAAGTGAAAGAAGTGAAAACGATTTTTCTGTAATAAAAAGGTTTAATGGAAGACAAGCAACAAATTGATGAGATTTAGCTCTCTGTAGGTGATCGAGAACCAGCTGAACAGGGCATGCTCCGCAGCGCTTTTTTCACTTTCTAATACCATTTACGTGCGCCCTCTATTGCCATGGTCGGTAAATAACTTCTGTTTTGAGATTTTTTGAAGGCATATTGGTTATATGGGAACTATATCAGCTTTAAAGCCGTTTTAGAGCATACTTCCCATATATGTAATAAAAAAACGCTATGTAAAAGAAAGGTGGCCAAATCGTATAAAAATTGCTACCTCCAAGAGCACAAAAGTTCAAATCTGGAGATCGGTTTATATGAGAACCATATCTAAATATAGTCTGAAATGAATCATCTTCATCTTAAATATTTGGGAGCCTCCTGCAACTCACAGTTCCAAATTTCAGCAAATTTCATCGGGTAATAAATACGGAAATTATGGGCTTAAGGACTCAAAATCGGCAGATCGGTCTATTTAGCAGCTATATCGAAATATAGTCCGACTTGGACCACATTCGATTCAGACATCGTTATGCATAGTATAAGTCATTTTTCCGAATTTCATCGAAATCTGGTAATAAATGAGGCTTTTGTGTACTTTTGACCGCTCCTTCCATACAAGTTGGACCATTGTACGATCGTACGAGAAATCCTTGTTCGAAATTTAAGTAAAAACTGGTACAGTTGCGGCCTCTGGGGGTTCAAACAGCACAATGTGTAGATCGGTTTATATGGTAACTATATCAGGTTATGGACCGATCTCCCGATTATAATTTTTTGGTCCCTATGGGCGTAATTCTTATCGTATTTATCAAAATTTTGCACGATGATTTGTGTGGTAAAACTTAAAAATAAGAAAAAATCAAAAACACTCAACTTTGATACCTTTTGTAAAATTTATGTATTTTGCAGACGGACGAGTTGTAATAAAGGTGATGACAAACAGTTGGTTAATTGTGACATTCCTCTTTCTCTATGGATGAGCTGGTGTTGCCATCCAATGGCCCATTGTTAGATGTGCACAGAAACCAGAAATATGGCCCTTTTATTATAACTCGTGCTGCAGTTGAAGTGGCTTCAACAACGTCCAACATCTTGGGGTATGGTCTGAATTGATTCATAACCTGATATAGCTCCCATATTAACATATCTCTCGATTTGACTTCTTGAGTCTCTAGAGGGCGCAGCTACCATCCGATTTGGATGAAATTGTATACGTGGTATTTTTGTATGATTTTTAAGAGCCTTGACAAGGAAGGCCCATATGGGTCGATAACTCAGCCAAAATATATTTGAAGAAGTCATTTAAAGAACTAGTCACTTGCAATCTATGGTAGAGGGTACACAAGATTCAGCCTGATCGCTTTTGCTTGTTTGTTTTTTTATAGATTTTTACCGCCGCTTCATGTGGTAGTATAATAAGTTCCCTATCTCAAAATCTAAAGTTAAATGAAATGAATAAAGATGTTAACTGTGTTTTCTTTAACCACAGGTTTCTTTCCATGTGGCAACACTACCACTGATTTAAAACATGTTGGAAAGGTATGCATTAAAAAGGGCGTTTAATTCAATGGCATACTTCGGTGATGCTGTGTAAATTTTTTTTGTAATTCCACCCAAAACAACTCCAAAGTGTTGACTTTTAACCCAATTATGTCAGTGTGGTAATTTATTATGTTAAAATTAATTGGCTTTACTTTTTAATAGCTATAAGTGATAGCTGTATATGGTGTTTAAGTATGAGTGTGTGTGTGTATATGAATGTGTGGCATGTAAACAAAAGACTGCATTTATAATTCCTTGCTGGTTATTCTTGCTGTGCTCATATACTTTTTTACCTTTATGAATAGTTTAAGAAGATAGATTACACCCTTGTTTACAACAGTTATTACACCTTAAAGTAGGCTACACGTATAGTGCTAAGCATGATGTAGGCTTTTTCATAGATGTCAAATGTATTTGTCATAATAAATCTGGAACAATAATGGCAAGATGATGTATTAGTTTTTATTTAGATTTTAAGTTTTCAGTAATGGTTAAAGTGGTAATTTATCGTTTAAGATTTAAATGCTAACCACATACCATCATTCCACCATGCTACCCTATAAAGTGTATATATTCTTGACCATCTTGATATTTTAATTCGATTTGGCCATGTCCTTGTGTCTGTCCGTCTGTGTACCTAATTGGCGCTAAGGTCGAACCAATAAAGCTAGCCACTTGAAATCTTGCAAAGATACACTCAACCAATTTTATTATTCAAAGCAGCAAACATGTTTGCTAAAGCAGCAGTTTTGTCTGCTGAAAATGGGAAAACAGACCTTACTGCTGTTTGAGCAGTCGCTGTATTAGCAAACATTTCTTACTGCTATTTCAACTACCATAATCTGGTGTTTTGAATACACTAGTCTGCTGAAAAAGATGTGTATGGTACTTTTTATGGTTGCCTGTTTTGATTACTTTAGGTATTTTTTAGAAAAATCTTAGAAATTTTGTTGGAAGAGATGATTTTAATTTCGAAATCGAACAATAAATGTGGCTTTTTTTGGGCCCAAGACCTCAAATCCAGAGATCGGTCTATATGACAGCTATATCCAAATCTGGATCGATCTGGGCCAAATTGAAGAGGGATATCAAAGGGCCTAATATAACTCACCGTCCCAAATTTCAGCGACATCGGACAATAAATGCGCCTTTTATGGGACCAAAACCCTAAATCCGGCTATCGGCTTATATGGCAGCTATATCAAAATCTGGACTGATCTGGGCCAAATTGACGAAGGATGTCGGAGGGCCTAACACAACGCACTGGCTAAAATTTGGCAAAATCGGATTATAAATGTGGCACCTATGGGACTAAGACCCTAAATCGGAGGATCGGTCTATATGGAGCTATACCCAAATCTGGACCGATCTCGGTCAAATTATCGATCGATGTCGAAGGGCCTAACACAACTCACTGTCTAAAATTTGACAGAATCGGGTTATAAATGTGGCTCTTATGGGACTAAATCGGAGGATCGGTCTATATGGCAGCTATACCCACATCTGGACCGATCTCGATCATGTTATGTCGAAGGGCCTAACACAACTCACTCCCAAATTTCAGCAAAATTGGGTAATAAATGTGGCTTTTATGGTCCTAAGACCCTAAATCGGCCGAACGATCTATATGGGGGCTATATCAAGATAAAGTCCGATATGGCCCATCTTCGAACTTAACCTGCTTTTGGACAAAAAAAGAATCTGTGCAAAGTTTCAGCTCAATTTCTCTATTTTTAAAGACTGTAGCGTGATTTCAACAGACAGACGGACGGACTTGTCTAGATCGTCTTGGATTTTTACGCTGATCAAGAATATGTATACTTTATAGGATCGGAAATGGATATTTCGATCCTTCGGTGGTGGGTATAAAAATTTACAAAATTCCCATTACTCCAAAGGCTTAATCCACAAAAGCTCCAAGATGATAGGTTTAAATAGTTTTCACTTGGTTATTGTGGCGTTAGGTTGTTAGCAAGTGAAGCTGATGATGAATGCTACAGAATAACTAGCGTACTACCAGCAAAGGGATCAAATAGGAAAATTGTGACATTTTTAGAGCTATTGGATATCTGTGGGGCTTTCAGGTCATTTAAAGAGGAAAATTAAAGATTGTTGGCTAGGAGGATGACGTTGTCATTATGGTTTGTGGCTGTGAGCCAAGATTGGCCAATGAGCTTGATGTATCCCTCGAAAGATAAAGTTTCTGCTATTCACCAATATGAGGTAACATAGTGCGTTCTCTGCAGGCATCCCTCCTACATGGGGTGGAGCTACCGCTCTCATTACAATGCCAGGACCTTGATGTCGCACTGGACACATGACGGACTTACGTTTGATTTGTGGGGATGAGGATGAGTTAGAGACGGTTGAGCAACTATTATGGCGCTGCCCTGAAATTGAGGTGGTAGGTGCAGGATTATGGCTAAACAAACACCTTTTTTATGTCTAAATTATCTTCTGGCACATGGTCCTTTCGCCATTCTTGACTATTATAGCTTCAAATGGCAGATTGGAGGGAACTCTCCAGCCCTCCTTCTTCATTCTAATGACTCCTTCTTCATTCTAATGTCTGACATTGTACTGACGTAAATTTAATGTGTTCTTCTGCGCTTTTTGAATCTTTTTGTGGGCGGCATAATAGACCTAAGTTCGCTGAGTAAAGCTTACAGCGACTGAGGTTGTGATACGAATACTGCCATTATATAACCTATGATTAAGAACCATAACAGCAGCAAACATTAAAATCAATTAGAAATATATCTTTTGAAGTTCATATTTTTGTGGAGCGAATGCAAAAATGACTTGACATATCAAGTTCTATCAGCTGGGTTGATGCTGCCAACTGATAGATACGCCTTGACATACCTCTTTCAATTTAAAAACACAAATTTTTGTTCACTAAGCTGCAATTTTTAAACTTGGTATTTTCATCCTCAAGGGATGTGTGTAAAATTATTTTGTGGACTTGAGAAATATCCCACGTATCTCACTCAATCTCAATCTATGAGATATATTAGTCTTTGGAGAACTAATTTTTTAACAGCTTTTGTTGTAACTGCAAACTCACCACTTACGGAGGCATTCAAATATTCGCTTCTCCGATACAATTTGTCAATTTCCCCACCTACTCTGATGTGAGACATAAAAATATTAAGTGTTAACTCACATATATTATTCAAAACATTTGAACATAAATTTTGTTACAATTCTCAAAAATGCAAAAAAAAAATTACAAATTACCAAACACCAGCGAACAAGGCTTACATTGGGTTTTGCTTTCCAACCAACTTATTGTCTGTCCTTATGAGTTTAGTTCACTTAAACCTTTTATTTATGGCTGAAATTGCTCTTGACTTTCTTTGTCTTCTTAAAGCTTTTATGTCCCTGGATGCCAAAAATAATTTTGATACTCAGTTTTATTACAATTTTATATCATGAAGCCGAAATCTTTACTGCCGAGGTCTGTACGTCGACCTTTGCAGTTATATGTTTGATCGTAATGGTGGAATGTTCATATTCCCATATTGTATTTTATACCCAGGAGTACATAAAAATTGGTAGTATTTCTGTTGCTGCCTTCACATACACATCTTATTCATTTACATCATACTTTTATTAATAATATTTTCTTATACAAATATGGCCTGTTATAAACTTGCCGAGAACCATTCACATGACGCATGAAAACATTTGCAAAAATTTGACTTCATGTGATTTGCTCTCCTCCTCCCACCACACAACATCTCAGCACAAATGGCGCCTTGGTGATGTCTGAGTTTTGTTGTGCCCTCCAAAAAAAAAAAAAAAAAATATTAAAAAGGACGGAAGGAAGTCTGCAGTCTGAAGTTTTGACTTTACACAAATGTCTGTGATAACATTTATTGGCATTCTTGGCATATTGGTCTGGCTTATTGTGGCTGACGATCAAGGGATATGAGTTAGGGAAGATTTAGACTTTGCTTTCGGAATATAATAAAATTTTTTCTACCTTTTTGGAAATTGCCAAGCAACATCTTTGATGGGGCTGGGTGAAATAAAATAATTAATTCAAGACAAAAATATTTCTTGGCATGCCTTTTTTAAAGGATGTAGGTATATTACAACATCGTTCCGTCTATAAAGATCCTATTAAATATTTCTGTCTGTCGAAGGCAAAATATATGAAGACAAGTAAAAGCGTGCTAAGTTCGGCCGGGCCGAATCGTATATACCCTTCACCAGGGAAGTAGCACCCAAAATATTTTTTTTCGAAGGCAAAATTTCCATAAAATATGTTCTAAAGCAATAAAATATTTTCGAGAGAAAAAGGTTGGCTCAGGCCCGGGTCCCTCTAAATTATTTTTCTAAATAGGTTGCGAGATTTTTGAAATTTTTTCTAAAGACAAAATTAAATTTTCTCTTTTAACGACAAACTTTCTTGAAACATAATTTTCTCTCAAGTTTCACAAAACTTTAATTTCTTAAAGACAAAAAAATCAGAAAAGGTTTTTTTTTCTATACACAACACAAGTCCGGGCCCCAATAAATAATATTTTCCAACTACAAAATTTTTATGAAATTTTTTTAAATACAACATAATAACAACAGTTTATCTGTAAACAAAATTTTCTGACCACTGAATTAAATTAAATTTTATTTAATCACAAAATTTCAGTAAAAACATTTCTTAAAACAAAATTTTAGTGAATTTTTCTAGAGACATACTTTCGGTGAGAAATTCTCTAAAGGCAAAATTTGTCATATGCCCGGTCCCCTCTAAATTATTTTTCAAAACACAAAATTGCAAAAAAATTTATTCAACGAATTTTTTCTAAAGACAAAATTAAATTTGTTTTTTTGAGATTTTTGACAATATTTATAATAACGAAATTTACGGGAGACAAAATTGACTGAAAATTTCTCTTAATGATTGGTACTATGGGTAATTTTTTAGCTTTTATCTTTTCGGCAACACTAGTTTAAATAGCTCACGCACGTTTCGTGTTTTGTTTCACTGTCACACATCTGCAGTTTGGTCTATAATTTAACCATGAATCGTCTTACAAACGAACAACGCTTGCAAATTATTGAACTTCATTATCAAAATGCGTGCTCTGTTAGGAAAATTCATCGCGCGCTTCTTCCATTTCATGACGAAGCTCATTTTTGGCTCAATGGGCACGTAAATCAGCAGAATTGTCAATTTTGGAGTGAAGATCAGCTAGAAGGATTGCATTGGTAGCTCTCAATGCATCCAGAAAAAGTCACAGTTTGGTGCGGTTTATAGGCTGGTGGCATCTCTGGACCGTACGTCATCAAAGATGATTCGAATCGTAACATAACTGTGAGATTGACTTGCATGGAATGTGGTTTCAGAAAGACGGTGCCACATGCCACACAGCAAGCGTAACAATGGACTTATTGAGAGGCGAGTCCGGTGAACATTTTATTTCACGTTCGGAACCGGCCAATTGGCCGCCTAGATCGTGCGATTTAACGCCTTTTGACTATTTTTTGTGGGGCTATGTTTAAGCTCAATTGACGCATTGGAAGACAACATTGAAGCATTTGCTCATGAGATACCGGTCGAAATGTTGTATAGAGTATGCCAAATTTGGACTAAGCGGATGGACCATTTGAGGCGCAGCAATGGTCAACATTTGCATGAAATAATCGTCAAACATAAAATTATTTGCACCGTTCTATCGATTCAAATAAAAATCTCATGCATTTGTCGGAATTTTGTGCGTGTTTTTTTTTTTTTTTTTTGAAATCTATTTTATAGCTCTTAAAAAATCACCCTTTTGTTCGCTTTCAATTAATTTTTTTTTAACGTCAATGAAATATTTCCTTAAGGCAAAATTTTGCTCAGGCTTGGGCCTCCCAAAGTTATTTTTGTAACGTCAAGGAATAATTTCTTATCTAAAGATTTTATAAGACAATGTATTCGCAAAAATATTCACAGAGAAAAAAGTTTTAAAAAAATGGTTTTAAAACACTATTTCTATAAATGTTTAAAAAAAAATTTTCAAATTTTTTTAGTGAAATATTGTTAAAAATTTCATTAAGTTAATATTTTCATGAAAAAAGGTGTACATAAAAATTTTCTCGAAAGACAATCATTACACAAAATTTTCTCTGTGGTGAAAATTGATCAGGCAAATTCCTAAAATGAAGAAAAAAAATTTAAAATTTTCTAAATTGGAAAATTTGTTCAAACAGATGGGATTTATACGCAATAAGTCAGCATGATTTTTTATACCCTCCACCATAGGATGGGGGTATACCAATTTCGTCATTCTGTTTGTAACTTCTCGAAATATTCGTCTGAGACCCCATAAAGTATATATATTCTTGATCGTCGCGACATTTTATGTCGATCTAGCCATGTCCGTCCGTCTGTCTGTCAAAAGCACGCTAACTTCCGAAGGAGTAAAGCTAGCCGCTTGAAATTTTGCACAAATACTTCTTATTAGTGTAGGTCGGTTGGTATTGTAAATGGGCCATATCGGTCAATGTTTTGATATAGCTGCCATATAAACCGATCTTGGGTCTTGACTTCTTGAGCCTCTAGAGTGCGCAATTCTTATCAGATTTGAATGAAATTTTGCACGACGTGTTTTGTTATGATATCCATCAACTTTACAAGTATGGTTCAAATCCGTCCAAGTTTTGATATAGCTGCCATATAAGCCGTTCTTGGGTCTTGACTTCTTGAGCATCTAGAGTGCGCAATTCTTATCCAATTTGAATGAATTTTGGCACGACGTGTTTTGTTATGATATCCAACAACTGTGCCAAGTATGGTTCAAATCTGTCCATAACATTATATAGTTGTCATATAAACCGATCTTGGGTCTTGACTTCTTGAGCCTAGAGGGTGCAATTCTTATCCGATTGGAATGAAATTCTGCACGACATGTTTTGTTATGATATCCACTAACTGCGCCAAGTATGGTTGAAATCGGTCCATAACCTGATATAGCTGCCATATAAACCGATCTTGGGTCTTGGCTTCTTGAGCCTCTAGAGAGCGCAATTCTTATCCGATTGGAATGAAATTCTGCACGACATGTTTTGTTATGATATCCAATAACTGTGCCAAGTGTGGTTCAAATCGGTCTATAACCTGATATAGCTGTCATATAAACCGATCTTGGGTCTTGACTTCTTGAGCCTCTAGAGGGCGCAATTCTCATCCGATTTGACTGAAATTTTGCACATAGTGTTTTAGTATCACTTCTAACAACTGCGCTAAGTATGGTTCAATTCGGTCCATTACCTGGTATAGCTGTCATGTAAACCGATCTTGGGTCTTGATTTCTTGAGCCTCTAGAGTGCGCAATTCTTATCCGAATAGAATGAAATTTTGCACCACGTGTTTTGTTATGATATCCAATAACTGTGCCAAGTATGGTTCATATCGGTCCATAACCTGATGTAGCTGCCATATAAACGGATCTTGGGGTTTGACTTCTTGGGCCTCTAGAGAGCGCAATTCTTATCCGATTTGGCTGAAATTTTGTACGACGGATCCTCTCATGTCCATCAACATACGTGTTTATTATGGTCTGAATCGGTCTATAGCCCGATACAGCTCCCATATAAATCGATCTCTCTATTTTACTTTTTGAGCCCCCAAAGGGCGTAATTCTTATTCGAATTGGCTGACATTTTACACAGGTCTCCAACATATAATTTATTTGTGATCGAAACCGGATCATATCTTGATATCGCTCTAATAGCAGAGCAAATCTTTTCTTAAGGGAAAAGAACTGACAAATGCGCTCCATGGTCGAGAGTATATAAGATTCGGCCCGGCCGAACTTAGCACGCTTTTACTTGTTTAGTTCTAAGATGTTAGATGTTGTTTCTTCTTTAGAAATTAGCAAAGTATAGGAGCATAGGCATATTGAGCAATAGTTGCATGCGGCTTTTACTCTATCTATCCATCAAAAAGGATTTTTGGTAGATTTTAATGAAATTCAAAGGTGAACTTAGCACGTCATTTTCATTTTCACGTCATGCTCAATCGACGTTTTCTTTATAAAAATTGGTCTTATTTTTTTTATAACTAAAAATTGTATATTCCTAATGTTTTTTTAGTTTGTGCGGGTAGTAAATAGCATGGGAAATAAATAGCATTCAAACCAAATGTCCAGATCGGGACAATATCCTGTTGAAATCATATAAAAATACTAGGCAGTTCGCCGAAATGTTTAACAAAATATTAAATACCCCGAACTCACTATAAAACTAAAATATCCGTACAAAAAAATCAAATGTCACCCCCCATGAGTCCCTTCCTGGAATCTTAGCGACTACAATTTTCCATAAAAAAAAATTTGAATATTTATATCTATTTCACAGTTACAGAAGGATTTTGAAATTTTTTCGATTTCGAACCATACCAACTGATTCAAAACAAATTTGGCAGTATGTTTAAGTTAGGTCGTTATACAAAATTTCAAGCAAATAGGTTAAGAAGCTCAAGAGTATAATCGGAAGATTGGTTAATATGGGAGCTATATCAGTTCATGAACCGATTTTGAGCATACTTGGCATAGATATTGAAAGTCAAATCAAAACACTTCATTCAAAGTTGCAGCCTAATCGGATAATAATTTCGCACTCTAGAGGATCAAGAAGTGAAGATCCGAGATCGGTTTATACGACAACTATATTAGGTTATGAACCGATTTGGGCCAAACTTAGCGCGGTTGTTGTAAGTCATAACGTGACACTTCACACCAAACTTCAGCCAAATCGAATAAGAATTGCATTGTCTGGAGACGCAAAAAGTTAATATCCTAAGTTGGTTTATATGGGAGCTATATCTGAATATGGTCCGATATCGTCCATTTACAATCTCAACCGACCTACATTACTAGAAAGTATGTGTGTAAAAGTTCAAGCCACTAGCTTTGTTCCTTCGAATGATAGTGTGCTTTCGAAAAAAAAAAACGGACGCTCATGATTAAACTGACTTAGAATGTCAAGAAGATCAAGAAAATATATACTTTGTTTGGTCTCGGATCAATATTTCCTTATGTTACAAACTTAATAATAAAATTAGCATACCCCGATTCTATGGTTTAGGGTATAAAAATGATTTCAAGGAAAAATAAACCTCAAACTGAAATTAAAAATTAACTGCTTTGACACTTGGCGAATATCGAAATCGTTCTTTTAAGGAAACTTGGCTTCTTCAAACAATCAAGTTGTTGGAAGTCGTGACAGAACACAACGTGTAAAATTTGAGGCAATTCGGTTTCGGACAATCGTACTTGACACGGTTTTCGAAGTCGTAAGAGAAGACTACATGCAAAATTTGAGCACAAGCGAATAATATTTGCGCCTTCTTAAGGCACAAGAAGTCACGTTTAAGGACCATATTCACATCTTATTCCTTATGGCCCACTTACAATCCACAATGACCCACGTCAGTAAGAAGTATCTTGGCAAAATTTTAGGCGAAAATCTTCATTAGTTCGGCGACTATCGTGATTTCCACAGACGTAGGGATAGGAGGACAGACAGACAGATGGACATGATTCTATCGACTCACAAAAGTTATGACTAGATTAGTATACCCCCATCCTATGGAGGTGGGTGTAAAAACACAACAATGTGAATATAATTGAAAGTTTAAAACTTTAAGTATAAACTTTCTTAAATTTCTGTTTCAAAATTTTTGAACAGCTCTTTCTAAAGCCAAAAAGGTCATCTACAATCAAAAGCTATCTAAAAATATGCAAATTATGAATTTTTCAATATTAAAATGTCCGGCTTAAAAATATGTTACACTACTGTGGGTTTTCCAGTGTGTGTTAGCATATGTCTGAAGACATTTGCATATCCCCACAAACACACATATCCTTCTTTTTTTCCAACTACAATTTTATTAAAACTACCCATCTCTGTTAAGCCAAAAAAAAAAAATCTCATCGCACACTAACCCCATATAAACGTCAGCATGGTGACTCTTAAAGCAAACTTGAAATTATGAGACTTCTTCTTATTGTTGCCTGCAAGGTATGTTTTACAAAAACCTTTTCATTTTACAAAATTAAATTTTCGACATGTGTTGGTATTACGAGTATATGTATGTACATTTGTATGGTTTTTGTTTATTCAATCCCTGTAGGAAGTTTGGGGTTAAGTCTCCCCATGTAACCACTTTTGTCTACTATGTGACATTGTCACCAAATTGTCTACATTGTTTTTATTGACAGGTGACAAATTATATTTTTTTTTTTCGTTCTGTCAAATGGTTTGTTGAAAATAGTGTTGCCGGTTCATAAATCTTTTCGAAAAAATGAAAAAATTGCAAAAATTGCAAAAGTGATGCTAATTAGCGACATAAGATGACCCATATGTAAGCATATTACTTTATTGTAGTGAAAATTCTAAATATAAACAATTTTAAATATTTTGTTTGTACTTAATCGACACGGCAGATGAAGACAATTCGTGGTGTTAATGCAGAACGCAACGATTTTGACGGATTATTTGACAGCTATCCAGAGATTACCCTTTTTACAAAAGTTTTTCTTCACTAAATATATATTTTAAAGAAATAAATAAATAAATGCATATATGTTTAAACTAATTTTAATGCCTTATTCAGCTCGGTTTTGAAATTTTGTGAAAAGTTCGAAAATTACGGACTAAAAGATTAAAAATATTTGTATAATGTCCCTACGGACATACTATTGACAACGCCCCATATATCCCGGAATGTCTCTATGTATTCCCTAATGACTTACTATCGACAATGTCACTATTTACTTCTGAATGACGAGCACATATAAAATGCAAATGCAAATTTTGCCCTTGAACATTCCACTAAGGAACAGGGGCAAACTTCTCATATATCCATGAGTGCAGTCCGATTCAAATTTAAGCTCAATGATAAGGGGCCTGCTTTTTATAGCCTAGTCCGGGCGACACCTCTTTGAAGAGAAGTTTTAAATGGCATAGTACCTCACAAATGTTGCCAGCATTAGGAGGTGGGAACCACCGCTGAAAATTTTTTCTGGTGGTCTCGCCAGGATTCGAACCCAGGCGTTCAGCGTCATAGGCGGACATGCTAACCTCTGCGCAAAAAACATGCAAAAAAACATGCACTTGGGTACAATTTGCAACTAGTTCTGCTGACAAAGTCAATAGTAAGTCAGTACAGATTTATTATCGACATTTCCTACAGGGATGGTAGTGTTCTTCTCTCTTGATTATGATGGCCGATAAGAAAGAACAATTTTATTAGCAATTTTTGTTCACTTAATAAAACATTTGAGATTATTTTATACGCCCCTATCATGTTATTCCAAGCCTGATAGTATGCAATGACATTATGAGTACATATCAAATGAATGTATATAGGTAGGCTTGGGCTTTGTAATACGGAATATATATGCAATTTTTTTGTAGCTTTTGTTTTCCCGTATATAGCCGTACAACGACTATATACAGCCATGGCAAATTGTGTTTTTTTTTTGGTTTGGCAAAGAAGATATTTTTTACTTTTTTTGTGCGCCCAAAAGAGTTGGCATAACTGATGCTGAAACAACAATCTGTTAGCCTTGGCTAAGCGAATCATGTTGGCCGTTTTGTTTAATTTTTTTGCTTAGCATTGTTTGAAGCTGCCACACATCTGTTTACCATTAAAGAGAAACCTTATATGTTAAACAAATTGTTGCTTACCTCTGTCATCCCAAAGATGTACTCCTGGTGCTGAATTTATAGAATGAATGTGTGAAATCGGATGAAATATAGGGAAATAAGTTTTCTTTCCAGCGCAAAGTGCATTAAGGTCAGCGACATTTTATATGTTTGGGTTTTCAGAACGCTCTAATAACTCGGACATATATGACAAGAATAACTTTAGGCTAGCATTCAAAAGTAGGAATACCGTAGGTAGTTTATTTAGTAGGAAAAAGACTAAGATAAAAACCGAAGACAAGTCAAATGTGGTATACAAAATACAATGCGATGGGGACAAGTCAAATGGCATATGTAAGCTCCACTCGGACAAAATTAAAAACTAGACTTTCGGCATATAAATCCGATCAAAAAATGGTACACAAACCAATAGAACAAAATACGGCACTAGCCTCGCATTGCACTTTAACTGGACATATTCCCAATCTTAAGAATGTAAAGATTTGAGCGCGAGAAAAAAATAATAAACGAAGATGTATGCTTGAAATGCTTCACATTGTTGTTACACCCACAATCGAATGAGTTTTAAGACTGACCCAGATTTATAGGAGTTTAGTCAATAGAGAGAAAGCTTTAAGTATACTTTTCACATCATCATAAGAAAGTCATTTGTAATTGTTAAAAATGTAATTATTTCATAAAATTGTATACTTTTTCAGTGAATTTTCCAGATGAAGAATAACCGCGGTGTTCGAATTATTGGAGTTTGCGCCTAAAAAAAAGAATTTTCAAAAACTTAAACATCGGTTTTTTAATTATTGTTTCATGACCTTGCGACAAAACAACCACAAAAATAAAAAATAAAATAGGTCAACTATACACACCAAAACAAAAGTTTTTGGTTTTAAAACAGAAGAAGGGTCCTTTTACCATAAGCGGAGCTGCTAAATGGTTTACAAACAAATTTGGTTACGTTCAATAACGCTACGTTTATGGCTAACATTTGATATATTGAAGAGAAATGTAACTAGGTAACAATGAAAGAAAAAATTTCGTGATAACGGTATTTTGTTTGCCGTAAAAAAGTCCCAAACGTAATAGGGAAATGAGGATGATATGTGTTATAAACTTCAACAGTTGAACCTTTGTGTGCTGCTGAAAACAGCAAAATATCTGTTAAGTTTCTTTTTCAAATTAATTTGATAACCACATTGTTTTGCCGAAACAGAAATATACCAATTTTTTTAATTGGATAACATGCCTGTATGTGATAAATATCCTAGATGTTACAGAATTAAACTTAATTGAATTTAAATTCGATATATTTGTTCCTAATATTTCGTTTTATCCTACTCTGCCAATTAGAAAGTGAAATAAGGATGTCAGTCCTTCAATTGCTGAACTTGTTGACAACAGCAAAAACTGGAGCTAAATATATTTCTAGTTTTGTATTCGAATAAATTTCACAATCATTTTGTTCTGCCTGAACAAGTTTTTTCGTTCATTTGTTTACCTTTTACTTTTAGTTACACAGAAATTTACCAATTTGTTTGTTTGAGTTAGATAACATGCCTGTATGTGGTAAATAACCTAGAGATTGAATTTATGCTTGGATATTCCTAGAAATTGTCCCCATGTAGCTTATTATTGTTACTAAAATTCTCACCAGTAGCCACATACCAGGAAAAACCTAACAACATATGTATTGCCACTTTTGTGCAACATATTTTCTAAATTGATTATATAGGAAATATTGTTTCAACTATATGTTTCTGTGTGCATGTTTCTCTGTATTTCAAAAGTTTCCTTTAACAACACAGAACTGTTGCATACGTTTAGGTTTGCTTATGGTTTATATGACAAATTTTTTATATCAAGAGTTTTGCAAACTTTTAATTACACTACACATTCTTATAATGCTGAGCTCTACCCATAGGGAGGAAGTGTAATAGTTTTATTACTCGATTTGTAACAGACAAATTATCTATGCAATGTTCAAACAAATCATTGCTTTTCCCTTTATAAAACCTCAAAAGTAGTACAATATATTCAAAATACGTGTAACAGATTTTTAGCTTGACTTAGTCTGTGCTGGTGGAAATGATTTTAAACACACAAAATGGTTTATATTTTTATTTTATGACACACTTTCGCAGCTGTTCTTTAATGTCCTCTAGCTTTAATATATTAAAATTATTTACAATAAAGAAAAAGATACAACTAAAGTGTTTTAAAAAGTCTGTTGCCAAATAATTAAAACAGATTTCCTGCTGTTTTCCTGCGACCTAACTCCTTAGATTTTTTCTCGGCATGACATTTTGAATTGCATAGATTTTGTTTTCAGGTTTTTAGAAAATCTTTTCAACAAAACTGTTGCAACATGAACATCGCCATTAAATGTAATGGCGATCTAGAATATATATACTTTGTGGGGTCTTAGACCAAAATTTCGATGTGCCACAAACGGAATGGCGTAGTTAGTATTCCTCCATCCTATGGTGGAGGGTATGAGAATATGAAATTAATGAATGAGAGCGAAACAATACAAAATCGACTTAAACAAAAGGCAGAATTGAAAGTTCTAATTTACCATATTAGAAAATTCCATACGATTGTATTGTTTCTTAACAAGTATAACTTTCTAAGCATGCACATGATTCATAGTAGATCTACGTATTAAAGTTATTCATGCTATCTCCTTTACTTTGGAGTATAGGCATTTGAAATTTCAATAAAATATCAAAAGCGTTTCATTTTCAAACAATACCTTTTAATAAATTAATTTTTTTTAGGAAGTTTTTGCACAAATTTTGGCTAATATTTAATCTTTATAGGGATTTTTCGATTTCGCCAATTTAGCCTTACAACCGGGCAACAGTTGTAAGAAGTATTTGTGCAAGATTTCAAGCGCCTAGCTTATATGCTTCGAAAGTTAGAATGCTGTCGACAAACACTCGATCAGGAATAAACATATATACTTTTAGGGTGCCATTTTAATATTTTGATGAGTTAATCACGGTATAACAAATACCTCCCATCCTATGGTGGAGGGCACAGAAAAATTATTTCATTTTAGTTAAGTGTTGCATAACTCTTAAATTTTTCCCCCCCCAAAAATTGCTTAACATGAAAATTTGTATTTCTTGTATGACATGAGCGTAGAAAATAGGAAATCCACTCAAATTCATATGTTGCCATTATTAAAACTTGTTACAGCTGTTCCAGCATTAGACAAACCACCTACAAGTATGTTCAAGTATTTGAAACAACGTTAATGCAGCTACAATTTGCTATGTGTAATATGAATAAGTTTTTTACAACGCTTACAAAGGAAGGAAAAAAAAACATCAACCCATATGTATTTTAATTCGTCATTTAACTAAGTACGCACATTAATTTCCCCCAAATGAACAATTTTGTGAGAATCATTTCGCTTTGTTTTATGAGACAATAATTGTTAGATTTTAATTAGCGTTGTGTGTGTGTGAGGAATTTTTAAAGCCTGCCTTTCCTTTGTCATCACGGCAGCACGCAAATTACCCATGCTTTACCTCATGTGCTATGCGTAGAGAAGTCTGGCATGCTCGTAAAGTGTTCAAATTAAAAAGTCTCTTAAGAGCAAGCGTAAATTTAATTTACAAAATACCTTTAATTGCGTTTTTACATATTTGGGCAATCATCAACATTTTTAATTAAAATCAGTCTGGGGTGCAAACAAAACATGGGAAAATAAAGGACAATACTACATGGTAAAATGAATGCAAAATAAAGTGCAATTTTGCAAGGCCTAAAAATATGTACTACTTTTCATTAAAAGCAATGGGGCTGGCCAGGTAATCTGTTTGTTATATGGCTCTAATTTTGATGTTTTTTTTTTCATAAATATTTCCTGCAGTAGAAAACAAGTAAAACTATGTATTTGCAAAATGTATGCAAAATAAAGTGCAATTTTGCAAGGCCTAAAAATATGTGATATTTTCATTAAAAGCGAAGGGGTTGGCCAGGTAATCAGTTGGTTATATGGCTCTAATTTTGATGTACTTTTTTTAATAAATATTTTCCGTAGTAGAAAACAATTAAAAATATGTATTTGTAAAATGTATGCAAAATAAAGTGCAATTTTGCACGGCCTAAAATATGTACTACTTTTCATTAAAAGCCATGGGGCGGGCCTGGTAATCTGTTTGTTTGATGGCTTTCATTTTGATGTTTTTGTTCAATAAATATTTGCTGTAGGAGAAAACAAGTAAAAATGTGCTAAATTTGGCCGGGCCGTACCACCACCATGGATTCTAATCAAAATTTACAAAAATTAACTAAGTTAGAGCACACATTTCCTATGTTATTGCCCGGCTTTCACGGCTGACAGACACCGATACTTAGGTGGCGTCGCGGAACCAGACATGATCTAACTTAGGTATGTGGTAAGGAAGACAATTAAGCATTTTGTAGCAAGCACGGAATTCCTAACTTAAAATTTTCTTTTTCGAGGTTACTTTTTAGTTTTTAGAGCGCACAACAAGCCGATCACTGGCTTAGGTGAATGTCCATGGTGTCATGGGGCGAATTAATATCCCCACTCTATTTTCAACCTAAACTAACACACATTTATACTTTACATACAAAATATTGTATCTGCCAAATCAGCCTAACGTGGTTCTTGGGGTCATAAAAAAATAGTCTGAAGTTCAGATTATTTTAATAATTCGTAATAATAAACACAACGTGCAAAATTTTATCAAAATCGCATAACAATTGCGGCTTCAAAGACTCAAATCGGAAGATCGGTTTCTATGGCCGCTATTTCATGTTATAGACTCATTTGGACCGTATTTGTCAGTTTTATTGGAAGCCGTAACAGAGCTCTACGCCCAAAGTTACTGCCAAATCGGATAACAATGGAGGCTTCAAGGAACTTAAGGACTCACATGGAGATCAGTCTATACATTAGCTATATTAGGTTATAGACCCACTTGGACCGTATTTGGGGCATTCGTAACAGAATACTAAGTATAACATTTTAGCCAAGTCCGATAACAATTGCGGCTTCCATGTGTTCAACATGTCAAACCGGGAGTTCGGTTTATAGGTGACCGGTCATAACGCCCAGGGGACATAACGCCCGAAAATATTTTTGGGCGTCTAAGGCCCCATAAAGTATATATATTCTTGATCGTCATGCCATTTTTAGTCGATCTAGCCAAGTCCGTCCGTCTGTCCGTCCGTCCGTCTGTCCGTCCGTCCGTCTGTCCGTCCGTCCGTCTGTCCGTCCGTCCGTCCGTCCGTCTGTCCGTCCGTCCATCTGTCTGTCGGAAGCACGCTAACTTTCGAAGGAGTAAAGGTAGCCGCTTGAAATTTTGCACAAATACTTTTTATTAGTGTAGGTCGGTTGGTATTGTAAATGGGTCAAATCGGACCATGTTTTGATATAGCTGCCATATAAACCGATCTTGGGTCTTGACTTCTTGAGCCTCTAGAAGGCGCAATTCTTATCCGATGTCATTGAAATTTTGCACGTAGTGCTTTGGTATCACTTTCAACAACTACGCTAAGTATGGTTTACATCGGTCCATGTTTAGATATAGCTGCCATATAAACCGATCTTGGGTCTTGACTTCCTGAGCCTCTAGAGGGCGTAATTCTCGACCGATTTAACTGAAATTTTGCACGTGGTGTTTTGGTATTACTTTCAACAACTGTGCTTAGTATGATTCAAATCGGTCCATAACCTAATATAGCGGCCATATAAACCGATCTTGGATCTTAACTTCTTGAGCCAATAGAGCGCGCAATTCTCATCCGATTTGGCTGAAATTGTGCACGAGGTGTTTTGTTATGACTTCCAATAACTGTGCCAAGTATGGCGCAAATCGGTATAGAATCTGATATAGCTGCCATTTAAACCGATCTGGGATCTTGACTTCTTGAGCCTCTAGAGGGCGCAATTCTCATCCGATTTGGCAGAAATTTTGTACAACGGCTTCTCTAATGACCTTAAACATACGTGTCTAATATAGTCTGAATCGATCAATAGCTTGATACAGCTCCCATATAAACCTAGCTCCAATAGCATAACAGTTCTTATTCAATATTCGTTGTTTGCCTAAAAAGAGATACCGCGCATAGAACTCGACAAATTCGATCAATGGTGGTGGGTATATAAGATTCGGCCCGGCCGAACTTAGCACGCTCTTACTTGTTTTTTTAATAACAAAACAATCTTCTAATATTTTTATAATAATTAGTTACTGCGAAATAACCTGCAATATTACGTCGATACTGTTTGCATATTATTTCATTGTGCAACAATTCCAAAATAAAGAAATGAAACAAACTAAAAAAAAAAAGATTGGAAATTAATTCCTTTTTTGTTTGGGGGTATGTTTCATTTGGAAGAAGTTTTTACATGGCATGGGACCTCACAAATTTCGCCAGCATGAACTTGAATCGGACAGCGCTCAGTGAGAAGTATGTGAGAAGTTTGCCCCTGAATCCTGAATGGAATGTTCATGCTCTGTTAAGAAAGTTCGTCGCATTCATCATTGTGTTCAGCGACGAAGCTCATTTTTGGATCAATGGGTACGTAAATAAGCTGAACTGTCGAATTTGGAGCGAAGGTCAGTAAGAAGCATTGCATAATCTACCAATGTATCCGGAAAAAGTCACAGTTTGGTGCAGTTTATGGCCTGGTGGCATCATTGGACCGTACTTTTTCAAAGATGATGCGAATCATAACGTAACAGTGAATGGTGAGCGCTACCGTAAGATGGTATCCAACTTTTTTTTGTCCGAAATGCAAGAGCTTGACTTTCATAATATGTGGTTTCAACAAGACGTTGCAACATGCCACAGAGGACGCGTAACAATAGACTAATTGAGAGGCGAGTTCAGTGAACATTTTATTTTACGTTCGGGACCGGTCAATTGGCCGCCTAAATCGAGCGATTGAACGCCTTTAGAGCTTGACTTGCATAATATGTGGTTCCAACAAGACGTTGCAACATGCCACAGAGGACGCGTAACAATAGACTAATTGAGAGGCGAGTTCAGTGAACATTTTATTTTACGTTCGGGACCGGTCAATTGGCCGCCTAAATCGTGCGAGTGAATGCCTTTAGAGCTTGACTTGCATAATATGTGGTTCCAACAAGACGTTGCTACATGCCATAGAGCACGCGTAACAATAGACTAATTGAGAGTCGAGTTCAGTGAACATTTTATTTCACTTTCGGGACCGGTCAATTGGCCGCCTAGATCGTGCGATTTAACGCCTTTAGACTATTTTTTGTGGGGCTATGTTAATGCTAATGTCTATACAGACAAGCCCGCTTCAATGGACGCATTGGAAGACAACATTGAAGCATTTATTCATGAGATACCGGCCGAAATGATGTAAAGAGTATGGCAAAATTGGACTAAGCGGATGGATTTGAGGCGCAGTCACGGGCAACATTGGCATGAAATAATCTTCAAACATTAAATTATATGGACCGTACTATCGATTCAAATAAACATTTCATGCATTTTTCTAAATTTTATGTAGTTTTTTTGAAGAGCTTTTCTTTAGTTTTTAAAAAATCACAATCTATATAAAGAAAATATTTATTTTGAGTGCTTTGTGGAAAAGTGCAAAATTCTTTTTTTTTTAACTGATTTAAGAAAATGGCATTCAAACTAAAGGAAACGAAAATGAAGGATATAAAATTAAAAAAAAATTATAATGTAGATTTTAAAGAGTACATGAGAGAAAATTTTGAATAATCGTGTAGAATTAGGGAGCGATAATTTTTGGTTTAGTTTAAAATCTACACGCTTATTAAAAATTTTCTCTTATACATTGTTTCTATAATTTAAGTACTTAAATGTTTGCCATATACAAAATATAATGTGCGTATAAGCAACTCCTCAACTGAATACGTTGCAACAATTAACAAGTAAACGCGTGCTAAGTTCGGCCGGGCCGATTCTTAGGCACACACCTCCATGAATTCTGCCAAAAGTTTATACAAAACAAGTAAAAGCGTCCTTAGTTTAGCCGGGCCGAATCTTAGGAAGCAGTCTCACAACTTCAAAAATACCGAACAAACATTGACAAAAATTTTCGAAAAAAACTTCGTTGTAAGTCCAATAACTTACAAACCGTTAGAGATATACTTCACATTTCCGTATCTTTTTGTAGAGTTTTACGAGATCTTTAAAAAAAAATAAGCCGAACAGTCCATAAATTACTGTTTAGCAAGCAATACAAAATTTGACATATTCAAGGTGGCCAATTTTCAAGTCCCATGCATCAGCCTCTGGACTCACTAACTTTGCACACTTGGGTACTTGTTGGAAAACACGTACTTGTTGGAAAACACCTCAACATTGACAATGTAAAATTTCGTGTACATATCTCTATCCATTCAAATGTTTCAGGATTATTTCCAAGATTTTTGGATTTGGCAATACTGTACATAATGCCCACTAGAGCTGCAGGCGAACTCATTAACTCACTATATAACCAAATTAGTTGCCCGTTTTGTCATGCAGTGTACCCTCCCCCATACACCAATTTTCAAAAACGCCAGATCTCGGAGATGCGTCCACCGATTTCAGCGAAATTTTGTATGCCACCTTATGGTACTCCAAAATTACGAAATTGGCAAACAATTTTGGGGTAAATAACCAGAGGGGACGCCCCATCCCAAAACCCACCCGAACGGACATGTGTACTGATTTTGACGATATGTGTATCAAATGAAATGTATTTAAGTGTAGGGTACGAACTTGGCATTAAAATGTTACCCTAAGTATCGGAGAGCCCCCTAACCCCAAATACACCACCCAACGGGACACTTTAACCGCTTTGAGCAATATGGGTATCAAATGATAGGTATTAAAACTAGAATACATATCTGACACAAAAACTTTTTTTTTTGGTGTCTGAGGGCCCTCGCCACTCCCAAAACCCCCCAGCAGGACGAATTTACCAATTGGGACAATATGGGTATCAAATGAAAGCTATTTAAAGGTAGAGTCCAATGCTGATATGAAAATTTATTCCTTAATGTCTGAGGCGCCTCCCCACCCCCCAAAACTCCTCAACAGGACAATATGGGTATCAAACGAAAGATATTTGGAAGCTGAGTACACATCTGTTATAAGAATTTGCTCCAAGGTGTCAACGGAGCCTCCCCAGCCCCAAAAACCCCCAAAACGGGCATAAATGTCCAACGTCACAAAATTGGTAGTCAACTCTTTGGGAGTCTGGGACCGGCCCACCCACAAAATACCCTTCAATAGGACGTGTAGTTTATTTTGTCGTTTGGTTCTAAGCGTGGGGCGACCGACCCTCTCTTCCCATTAAATGCAACGCCAAACTGTCATGTAGGATGACCCAGCATATATTGTTCTCAAATGAAAGGACGTGTCAGAGGGCAATCTCCCCCTATCCTACCCAAAAAAAAGGGAATAAGAATAATATGAACAGATATATATAAGACCGATCAGGATAGAATAGGACAGAAATAAAAAGTCTTTGGTAGTAGAGTACACTTTTTACCCTCAAATTGGGATGGACACAGGAGGATCTGCGGATCTTTAAGAATGTAGTATCCCAAGTGGTCGCTTTGAAATATGATTTTGAATGTAAATAACCAATACAAAAAAATTAATTAGTGTGAATCTGAACGAGAACCCCTAGCCCTGAATATCTTGATAGCCTCCTTCAAAGTGCTTGACATTATGGGGCTCAAACAAAATCGTGCTCTAGCACGATGCTGATTTTACTTCAGGTTCCGCCTCTAAACTCCATTCATGCCATGATTGCCTTTTATGGCGAAATAATAGGTATTTGATAGTAGAAAACGAATTTGATATCTAAGTTTGAGGCCAAATGATTGGTGGTCGTGCCAACCTATAAACTTCTCCTAAACCAATGGCAATTAGGGCCCAAATTAAAGAAATTTGAGAGTAGAGCACGATGCTGATATTTTTTTAGGGCTAAGTACGGGCTAATGCTGGCAACATTTGTGAGATACTATGCCATATAAAACTTCTCTCCATAAAGGTGTCGCTCTACGGCACGCCGTTCGAACTGGGCTATAAAAAGGAGTCCCCTTATCATTGGGCTTAAAACTTGAATACGACTGCACTCATTGGTATGTGAGAAGTTTGCCCCTTTCCCTTAGTGGAATGTTCATAGGCAAAATTTGTTGTTTGTCTGTAAGTAAAGGGTGATTTTTTTGAGGTTAGGATTTTCATGCATTAGTATTTGACAGATCACGTGGGATTTCAGACATGGTGTCAAAGAGAAAGATGCTCAGTATGCTTTGACATTTCATCATGAATAGACTTACTAACGAGCAACGCTTGCAAATCATTGAATTTTATTACCAAAATCAGTGTTCGGTTCGAAATGTGTTCATTCACCGTAACGTTGCGTCCAACAGCATCTTTGAAAAAATACGGTCCAATGATTCCACCAGCGTACAAACCACACCAAACAGTGCATTTTTCGGGATGCATGGGCAGTTCTTGAACGGCTTTTGGTTGCTCTTCACTCCAAATGCGGCAATTTTGCTTATTTACGTAGCCATTCAACCAGAAATGAGCCTCATCGCTGAACGGTGAATGAACACATTTCGAACCGAACACTGATTTTGGTAATAAAATTCAATGATTTGCAAGCGTTGCTCGTTAGTAAGTCTATTCATGATAAAATGTCAAAGCATACTGAGCATCTTTCTCTTTGACACCATGTCTGAAATCCCACGTGATCTGTCAAATACTAATGCATGAAAATCCTAACCTCAAAAAAATCACCCTTTACATGGGTATGCAGGGTGGGGCGGCCACTGCTGGTGTGTCGCCAATAATCATCACAATTGAATCCCACGGTTGAACTCATTTGACACATTCTGGAGTCCTTATTAGATTTTATAAGCTTTCCATTGGAGAAATCAGTGTTGACAGCCATTTAGTGCTAAATGGGTCAAGTCTTAAAGAGAATTATGCACACAGGTACATCACGCTTAAGAGATAGCTGGTGTTCACTTTAATATTTCTATCACTGGCACCTTTAAAATCTGACTGCATAAATTAAAGTGCAATATCTATGGTTGCGTTATGTCAGGTAATGGTGACGCAGAGGGTACGGAAGCGACCTGGGATATGCTAGTTGTTAATAAAAACGAAGTATGTAAACCTATTTTTACAATCAATGTCTCATTTTGCTCTTGGTTATGCAGCATTTGGCAAGAGTAATAGGACTTCACACATTTTTCCGTTTTGGATTTGCATGATTAAAAAAGAAGAAAATATTAATTTTTTTTTTCACTAAAATAATTTCAAAGTGGTTTGTGCGTGGCCTTTTTTTTATAACCACCATCATAGGATGGGGGTGTACTAATCTAGTCATTCCGTTTGAAGTAAAAGGCCGTTTAACGCAAGACTCTTGCTCCCCCTTATTATCCCTCATGTAACCTATGTTTTCAATAGGATTGTGACCACGAATTTTTTTCCATTAGATTGGAAGCATGCCAAGGTCATCCCACTGCCTAAGAACTCCGAGGAATATAGACCAATTGCGATTCTTTGTTATTTGTCAAAGGTCTTTGAGTAATTGCTGTATTTGCAAATGTCGTCTTTTGTCAACGAGAACTCTTTGCTATATGTGAGACAGTCCGGGTTTCGTCCTAACCACACCTGCGTAACTGCCTTGGCAGAGGTCTCTGAGAGGATCAGGGTCAATTTGGAGAATGACAAGATAAATTTTCTTGTTCTCCTTGACCATTCTAAGGCATTTGACACTGTAGATCATTGCTTGTTATGTGATAAGATGAGACATCTATACCACTTTTCTTCTACGTCCGTTCGTCTTATTTTGTCGTACCTGTCACACCGCACTTAGTCCGTTAATTATAAGTCTTCTGTTTCATCGCCTTTGCTTGTTTTAAAAGGTTTTCCTAAGGGATCAATTCTGGGATCTCTTCTCTTTTCATTGTACAGTAACGACTTGGCGAGTCAATTGTCTTATTGTGAGGTACATATGTACGCTGACGATGTACAGATATATATCGGCGGTCCGAGGGATGAGATTGCTGAAAACATACGTCTACTTAATCATGTTCTGTCAAGAGTCAGCACGTGGGCGAAAGCTAATGGCCTGTGTCTCAACTCTGTAAAGTTCAAGTGTGTTGTTATCAGAAACAGACTGTCTCGTTTTTCATGTGATGTCGGTATATTCATTAACGACGCTAAATTGGAACTCGTTCCTCATGCAAAGAACTTGGACGTGGTTATTAATAGCACTCTGACTTGGAGTAATCATATCGACTCTGTCGTTGGTCAGGAATATTCAAAATTGCGTGCTCTCTGGGCCACTGAGTCGGTTACTCCGCTGCGGGTTAGGTCTCTCTTTTCTATTAATTCCTCTTTAATTGATAAATTCATTTTGGTGTTTCCTTTAAATTCATTCTGCAAAGCCACAAATGTAAGTTTTTTTCCGTTAGTAAAAAATCTGTGATGTATTGTATAGCTAAAGATTCTTAGTTTTAAGTGTATACTACGTACAATTGTTGGAGATATTACCCGCACTTCAATCATAAGAATTTTATATTCTTGTTGTGGGGGTGTAAATAAATAAATTACAAATTACAAAATTACGAATTCAATAGGCCTATGACCTTAAATCGGCGGATCGGTCTGTATGGGAGCTATGTCAAGCTATGGTCCGATATAGCCCATCTTCGAACTTAACCTGCTTATGGACAAAAAAAATCTGTGCAAAGTTTCAGCTCAATATCTCTATTTTTAAAGACTGTAGCGTGATTTCAACAGACCGACGGACGAACGGACATGGCTAAATCGTCTTAGAGTTTTATGCTGATCAAGAATATATATACCTTATAGGGTCGGAAATGGAAGCTTCGATGTGTTGCAAACGGAACGACAAAATGAATATATACCCCCTCCTGTTTTCGTTTTGTGTTACTCAAACCGCGTCAAAATCATATTCGAAATGCTTGCTTTTGTCTCCTGTTCTACCTCCACCCAAAATGCTTAGTACTTATAACCTAAATTGTGTGAATTTGTTCAGGGTGGTTTGATTAGTTTAGAATGACAATATCAACAGACAGTCAGCCAACCGGCCATTGGTGAACATTGGTGAAAAGTCTTCAGGACATGTACACAAAGTCTTGGTAGTTATTGTTGGATGTGAACTAAAGTGAAGTGTTAGCAAATTGGCCACTTAAGAGCTTTAGTGTTGAAAAACAAACAATTTTATGTGGAAAGATTGCACAGTTTGGGGCAGTGGTGGGCACGTTAACAAAGTTGATGATAATAAATTGTTTGTTTGTTTTAAGGGCAGCAAATCCCGACCAATCAACCAAGTGTAAAATAAGAACAATGCGTCGACCGAACGAAGGTACACGAGTTGATTACACTGTCCGTGTGCTTCCATTCGTTTTTATACCCTCCACCATAGGATGAGGGTATACTAATTTCGTCATTCTGTTTGTAACTCCTCGAAATATTCGTCTAAGACCCCATAAAATATATATATTCTTGATCGTCAAGATATTTTAAGTCGAACCAGCCATGTCCGTCCGTCTGTCTGTCGAAAACACGCTAACTTTCGAAGGAGTAAAGCTAGACGCTTGAAATTTTGCCCAAATACTTCTTATTAGTGTTGTTCGGTTGGGATTGTAAATGGGCTATATCGGTCCACGTTTTGATAAAGCTATCATATAAACCTATCTGGGGTCTTGACTTCTTGAGCCTCTAGAGAGCGCAATTCCTATCCCATTTGGCTGAAATTTTGCACGACGTGTTTTGTTATGACTTTCAACTACTGTGTTAAGAAATGTTCAAATCGGTCCATAGCCTGATATAGCTGCCATATAAACCGATCTGGGGTCTTGACTTCTTGAGCCACTAGAGGACGCAATTATTATCCGATTTGGCTGAAATTTTGCATGAGGAGTTTTGTTATGACTTTCAACAACTGTGCTCAGAAAAGTTCAAATCGGTCCATAACCTGATATAGCTGCCATATAAACCGATATGGGATGTTGACTTCTTGAGCCTCTAAAGAACGTTTTGATTTCTCATGACCCCTAACTTACGTGTCGAATATGGCATGAATCGGTTTATAGCCTAATACAGATCCCCTATAAACCGATCTCGCTATTTTACTTTTTCAGCCCCTAAAGTGCGCAATTCTTACTAGATTTGGCTGAAATTTTACACAATGACTTCTACTATGGTTTCCAATATTCAATTATGGTGCGAAATGAACCATAACTTGATAGTGTTCCAATAACATAGCAATTTTTTTCTTATATTCTTTGTTTGCCTAAAGAGAGATACCGTGGCAAGAGCTCGACAAATGCGATCCATGGTATAGGGTATATAAGATTCGGCCCGGCCGAATTTAGCACGCTTTTACTTGTTCGTTTTGCCCACGGGCACAGGAATTTATGTGCGCTTGTGTTTTTTTTGCCCATCTATAGTTTGGGGGCATACCGACTCGTCTGCTAGAATCGGGCAGATGTTTGTTTATTTTGATGTGCCATAGCCATTGGACAAGTGGTATGATTTTTTTTTTTTTTTTTGACGATAAGTGTCTGAGGACGTTGGTTTTATTTTTGTTAAGTAAAATAAGATAAAATTTAAAACTCAATTTAATTTAAGGAAAATTGAATTTCACAAAGATTTAGAAAGTGTGTGGATAGGAAGTAAAGCAAAGTTAAGGAATATAGGCCATAAACACTCTATTTAAGTTCCTAGGACATAAAATGTTCTTACTGAGTGAATGTTGCCAAAATACTTCAGTTTTCGAGAGGTCAAGTCTTAACTATCATAACCTGCTTAATTCCTGTGCTGTGGTTACGCTGAGAGATAAATGTTTTTTGGGTTGTAAGAAATGGAATGTTTTGTTTAGCCAGCCTACTGAATGCGAGATCGCAGAAGGTTTTCATATCATGTTGGAAATTAAAAATTATTAAACCACATTATGAGTCAGTACAACCTTAAGTTGTGCCTTACTTATGATTTATTCTTAGATGATTGCATTTTAAAGCGATAAACTGATATTTTCATTCCAATTTTTATCTTTCCAGGTATGTGTTCTTATGGTAGCTTTCACTATAAGCAAATGCTGTAGAAGAAAGTTTTCTCAGTTTAAAATAATGTAAGTAGTCAATAAGTTTTTGTTGTTGTAGCAGTTTGTTGTGTTCTATCTTTCGTCTGCTTGATTCTGTTGAGTGTCAAGACCCAGGAACTCTGCGACTAAGATGGGGTGCGTCCACAGGTTAAACAGGTGATATGTATCGTGCGGTCCCTGGTTACAATCGGGCCATACATCTTGCACGTCGGCATCAATACTTGCTCTGTAGGAGTTGCGGCGGCGGCATCTGCCGGAACGTAATTGAGCCAGAACTACTCTGGTTTGCCGGGGGAGGTGCAATGGGAGGGGGTCGTTCTCCAAAGACTACATTCACCCGGTAGCTATTTACCGCATCTGCTACCGTGTCTGCATGAATGTTGTCTAGACCTGCTTGATATGCCGCTTGATGAGGTTCTTTCTTGTAGCGCTGAACCTCGAACGCTCTAGATCATGTAGATCTACCTTAAGGTTTCTGGGCGGTGGATATCTATCCACAAGATGATAATTTGAATGGTCTCTGCGATAACAGCCCAAAACGGTATTGCTACGACAGCAATAAGTAATAACGCCTTGAGCTCAGCCGAAATGAACTTCGAGAATATATGTTTATCCTGTCCGAATTTCCTTGAAATTGTGTGATGAACGTTTTATAAACCTAAAACACATGTTCACGAGTTCTGTCTATACAGCAGCAATATATACATTTTATTCGATATAGGCGATAAATGCACCTTTTAAGAGCTCAATGTCCTTAATCAGCTGCTTTTTTTAAAATGGGTTCAAGCTGGACAATTTTGGTCAGAGTTGTCCAGGAGCTTTGTTTGTTCGTTTGTTTGTTTCGTACAGACTCAAAAACGGCTGAACCGATTTTTCTTGAAATCTTCACAGATGGTGCATAATGAACTCGTAGTGAAAATAGGGTTAATGTATTTTTTGATATCTGAAGGGGGGCGGACCATCCCCCTCACCACAATTTTCAGAAACGCCAGATCTCGGCGATGGATGATGCGATCCTCCTGTAATAAGTATTTCAGGGTATAGCACGACACTGATATTTAGTCAAAGGGCCAAGTGTCTGGGTGGCCACCTCATTACCTGAATACGCACCAATCCGGATATATTTACCTAGTACAATATAGGAGTTCAATGAAACGAATAAGGGAGAAGAACAAAATCTTGCTCTCTATACGGGGCAAACTTCTCACATATCAATGAGTGCTGTCTGATTTAAGTTTAAGTTCAATGACTTCAATGCATGGCATAGTACCTCACAAATGTCCCCAGCATTAGGAGGCGATAACTACTACTTAAAATTTGTCCTATGTTCTCGCTGGGATTTGAACCCATTCGTTTAGCATTATTGGCAGACTTGTTTATGTCTGCGCTTCAATGACACGAATTCGATATCCACATTTTGAGCGAAATGTCCCCATCTTAAAACTCTACCAAAACAGGATTAATATATCGATCATTGCAATGATTGGTATTAGAGCGTTAAAGAAGGCTCTGCGGAGCGGACCCTGTTCGGCTAGCTATGTATATTAAAGACGTGCTCAGTTACAACCAAATGCATCCGTTTGGGCGTTTTTCACCGTTCAATGCGTTTTTCCTCATTGAGAGACAAACAAATAAAAGCGTGCTAAATTCGGCCGTCCAATCTTATATATCCTCCACAATGGATAGCATTTGTTAAGTTCTTTGTTCTATCTCTTTATAGGCAAACAAAGGATAATGGATAAGAATTGCTATGCTATTGGATCTAGATCAGATTATAAAAAGATTCTGGGCTTACTTGGCTTGGATGTTGGAGACCATATCAGATTCTATTGTGGAAAATTTCAGCCAAATCAGAAAAAATTGCGCATTTTAGAGTATAATCGGAAGGTCGGTTTATATGGGAGCTTACATGGGATTATGGGCAGATTAAGACCAAATTTGGCACGTATGTTGGGGTCACAGAAGAAATCAGATAAAAATTGCGCCCTCTAGAGGCTCAAGAAGTTTAATCGGGAGATCAGTTTATATGGAAGCTATATCAGTTTTTGAACCGATTCGGACCAAACTTGTCACATCTGCTGAGTGTCATAGAAGACGTCATAGTTCAAAATTTATGCCCAACCGGATAAGAATTGCGCACTCATGAGGCTCAAGAAGTCTAATCGGAAGACCGGTTTTTATGGCGGCTATATCAGGTTATGGACTGATTTAGACTATACTTGGCACAGTTGTTTGGAGTCATGCCAGAACATTGCAGCCAAATCGGAAAAGAATTGCGCACTCTAGAAGCTGTAGAAATTAGGACCCAAGATCGGTTTTTATGCCAGCCGTGTAAAATTTCAAGCGGCTAGTTTTACGCCTTAGAAAGTTAGCGTGCTATCGACAGACGGACGGAGGGGCGGACGGACATGGCTAGATCGACTTAAAATGTCATGAAGATCTAGAATATATATACTTTAGGGCGTCTTAGAGGCATATTTCGAGGTGTTACAAACTGAATGACGAAATTACTATACCCCCATCGTATGGTGAAGGGTATAACAAATAAATATCCTCCCCATCGCATGCAAGATACTCTCGACCGTATTTAGTGAAAAATTAAAACCCAAAGACAATGAGATAATTGAGCTCTATCAATGCGGCCAGGTCATACGTATCTCTCCGAATCATTCGACACAAAACGAGCTTTCAGACAGGGAGACATCCTATTGTGTGATCTCTTTAAAATTCAGCTGGGAGAAGATTATACGAAATGCAGATGTGAATATGGATGGCACAAAACTCTCAAGAGAACACATGCCACTCGCCTATGCCGACGACATCGATATCATGGGTCGGTCACCGGGAGTAGTGACCGTATACCGCATCGACCGCATCGAAAAAGAATCAGTGCAACCGGGTCTAGCAGATAATGGACATAAGACAAAATGGCAAAATAACACACCACACATGCATTAACTTTTAAAAAAAAGTATTTATTTTGCTTTCTACTCTAAATAGCAGCAAGATTAAAGCCTTTTCGTTTCAACTGATTAAACAAATAGAACGAAAAAATGGATGGTATCAAATCCCACAACGTCTTGTACACCCGAGCAGATAAAGAAAATTTAGTTGGGAATCACAACTTTGAGATAGTCAGACATTTTATCTACCTCGGTGCCACCGTAACCGAAAAGAAATGGTCGAAAACATATTCGGTTTCCCGCAAAAGGAATTGTTCCCACCCCATCATGTGGACCAGATCGCGATAGAAAACTCATTTTCTTCGATGGGGTTTGACACCCAATAGAGTATGCAGTACCACTCAGAGCTTGCTTTTAGTTTATCTACAACTACCACATTTCACCCAACTTGGCTGAGCACCGAGTTTGCCAGACGCTTCCTTATTTCCGTGGTGCCACATCAAAGAACTATAACCCGACCTTGTAATAGTAATATCACCTAGGGACTTGAAATTTTCCACATCATGTCATTAACAACTCAGCTCTCACTACTCGAATATCAAAGAGTTATCTCTACCCATTCTGAAAAGAGAGATTTTTTACAAGGGTTTTTCGATGCAATCCCACTATGTGTCGATTATCACCTCATCGTGTCCATTATGACAGGACAATGTCTGTTCGAAAAGTCTGATCGGTTCTTATGTCTTTTTAAGATTTTTCTGGACTTTTTCTGACTTTTTAGTTAAAGCTTCCTTATGTTATAAATTTTCCCTTCAATGTACAATCGTAGATAAAAGTATAGCACTTTAAACATGAAACTTCGTAAGGATTTATGTGTTTTTTATTCATTAATATACTTTTTTTTTTTGGTATTGCAAACTGAATTTATAGCTAGCTGACCATCAATCGCATAATACGTGCGTCTTTAAAAACTCCCACCAAATCAAAATAATTCATTATTCATCTGTGATATACAACTCTCACCCCCAAAAGTAGGCTATAAAAATATGGAAATAAAAAATATACCATTTACATTACGTTGACCTTCACAGAGAATAAAATCAATATGAACTGGCACAGAAATATACTTTTTACAATTCAAACAAGCCAACTCACACACAGAAAGACTTACATCACTGAATAAAAAACATTTTCAACTGCAATTCCTCCTCTTTTTTCAAAGCCATCAAGTGTACGTTATACAAAAAGCATGAAAAAAAGACGAATGTGCTTGCAGTGCACTTTAAAATAATAAAACAAAAACAGCTCACAATAAAAACCACTGCTTAAATCTATGACAGATTGTTTAGAACTGCTTAGAGATGCAAAAAAATAAAAAAAAACAGACCACACATGAAACGAGAATGGTGTCAACATATACAATTTATTCATAAGCCCTAAAATATGCACGTGTAATGCGAATTTGCTAGGTACAGCTTTAACTTATGCCATTATTATGGCTTGTCTCTACAAAAGCTCCAAGATATGCATTACAATATTCAACTAAGCATACGGAAATCGAAACCTAAGGCCATCATGCTCTTAAACTCAAAGCAGGAAGGATTTAAAATGTAGAATGCTTGCAAACAATGGAAAGCCCTAAAGGTTTTTTACACATTTTCCAGCAATCCTTTTTTGTGTTTTATCAAACCACAAACAGATTAACATATTTATGATATGGTTCTTTCAATCAATTGCGTTTAATAGAATTTTTAACAGGCTCTTGTTCTCAATACCTGTACATTTTATGGATTTTTGTTAGTCAAAAGATACTTGATATTGAATTATATTTTCTTTTTTTGCACAAATGGTTTCCTATGATAGCTATATGCAATTTTTTGCTGTTATAAAATTTTTTGTTCTGAAAAACAATTAAAACTCCCCAGGGGTTAAGCAAAAGTTTATTTCAATCAAAGTTTTGCACTGTACAAAAATCATAAAGATAAAAAAACATAAAAATTTAATTATTAAAGTTATTGCTTATTAATTTGGATTTTGGTGCAGCAAAAAAAATATTTATTTGCTGTTCACGCAGTTTCGATAGGCTAGCTTTGTTTGAAGAACGATTTTACTTTGTTTTGATATACGCTGAGGTATCGAATGGTTCTTTATGATTGCTTCATATTCTTTCTCCTTCAGCCGCATTTATGCTTTCAAGTACCATCTCTTCAACTTCTTAACGAACCATCTACTTATCTTCTAGTACCGTTTGTCCGATAGCATGAAATGTTTGAGCTTAGCTGTATTCATCCCTCATCCTATAACTGTCAGAAAGAAGGTCTGCATTGGCCTAAGTCCAATATAGGCAAAGGAAATGAAACCTATCTTCTGTATCTTCTTTAATTCGGTATGACAGAACATTTGTCCTATCAGCCGAACTAAGAAAAGATTTCCAAGAGCCTCGATCTTTCCATCTGAGTTTTATTCTTCCCAGTTTTCGTGCACCACAGTGCTTGCTTTCAAATGACTTCTTTATTGAAGCTTCTTCAATCGTTTTGACAACATGGCCTAGCCAACGCAACCGTCGTATTTTGAAACGCTTTACAATGCCAACGTCGTCATACAGCTCATACAGTAAGTGGTTCATACGACGCCGATACTCTCCATCTTTCGATAAAATTGAAAAAAACTAGTAAAAAATATGCCATTTGAGATCGGATCGAGATAAATCTCTGCAATTTAAAATGGTTAGAGTTGATGTGTAATCGAGATCATGTGCAAAATTTCAAGGCCTTAGGGCTTTCGAGATGGTCATCTCGTCATTAAGAAAAATTTGTTTAGGCGGCCAAATCTCCATCCTGGCAAGACCATAGAAAAAAAAAACAAGTAAAAGCATAATAAGTTCAGCGGGACCGAATCTTATACACCCTCTACCATGGGTCGCTTTGTCGAGTTCTTTTCCCGGTATCTTCCCGGTATTCGGGCTTTAATTGATTTGAATATTGGAGACTTGGAATTTCAGACAATTCGAATAAGAATTGCACTCTTTATGACTCAAGAAGTAAAATCGGAAGATCGGTTTATATGGGAGCTGTATCAGGCTATGGACCGATTTAGACCATATTTGATACAAGTGTTGAAGGTTATGGGAGAAATCGTTGTATAAATTTTTAGCCAAATTTGATAATAATTGAGCCCTCTAGAGTCTCAAAAAGTCGAATTCCAAGATTGGTTTATATGGTAGCTATATCAGGTTATGGATCGATTTGAACTACAATATATTAGGCACAGTAGTTGAAAATCATAAAGAAACACCTCATGCAGCAAAATCGGATAAGACTAGCGCCCTCTTGTGACTCAAGAAGTCAAGATCCAAGATCGGTTTATATGGCAGCTATATCAAAACATGAACCGATATAGGCCATTTACAAGAAGTATTTTGGGCAAAATTTTCAGCAGGCTAGCTTTACTCCTTCGAAAGTTAACGTGCTTTCGACAGACAGACGGATGGAATTGCGAGATCAACTTAAAGTGTCATGACGATCAAGAATATATAAACTTCATGGGGTCTAAGACGCAGATTTTTACGCTGATCAAGAATATATATACTTTATAGGGACGGAAATGGATATTTCGATGTGTTGCAAACGGAATGACAAAATGAATATACCCCCATCCTTCGGTGGTGGGTATAAAAATAATTTTTGAGTTATCTCTTACTTACTTTTAATTTTACCAAGAGACGCCCAGACCACCTTGGACCTTTAAAAATTTATTTATTACCCAATTTCGCTGAAATTTGAAACAGTGTGTTACTTTAAGCCTCCCGTTATCCGAGCTTATTATGGCTTAGGTCGGACTATATTTAGATATAGCTGCCACATAGACCGATCTGCCGATTAGGGGTGTGAAGCCCATAAAACCTGTATTTGTCAAACCGATTTCGCTGAAATTTGAAACAATGAGTTGCTTTAAGCCTCCCGACATCCGACCTAAATATGGTTTAGATCGGACTATGTTTAGATATAGCTGCCATATTGACCGATCTGCAGCTTAAGGGTCTGAAGCCCATAAAACCTGTATTTGTCAAACCTATTTCGCTGAAATTTTAAACAATGAGTTGCTTTAAGCCTCCCGACATCCGACCTAAATATGGTTTAGATCGGACTATGTCTAGATATAGCTGCCATATTGACCGATCTGCAGGTTAAGGGTCTGAAGCCTATAAAAGCTTTATTTATTAACCGATTTTGCTAAATTTAAAATAGTGATATGCTTTAAACCTTCTGATATCTGACCCAAATATGGTTCAGATCGGACTATGTCTAGATATAGCTGCCATATAAACCGATCTGCCGATAATGGGTCTGAAGCCCATAAAAGCTTTATTTATTACACAATTTAGCTGAAATTTGAAACAGTGAGTTGTACTAAGCCTTCTGACAACCGACCCAAATATGGCTCAAATTGAACTATATTTAGATGTAGCTGCCATATAGACCGATTTGCTAATAAAGGGCCTAAAGCCCATAAAATCTTTTTTTATTAACCGATTTCGCTGAAATTCGAAACAGTGTGTAATTTGAAGCCTCCCGACATGCGACTCAAATATGGTTCAGTTAGGACCATATATCTGCCTATAGACTGATCTGTCGGTTAGGGGTCAGAAACCCATAAAAGCTGCATTGTCTGATTTTGCTGAAACTGTTACTTGTATAAGTGTTCTCGGGACTTGAATCAAATATGACCCAGATCAGCTCCTATTTAGATATAAGTATGGATATGGTACTGGAGTAATAATAAAATAGGATTAATATATCCATGTGGTGGGTATCCAAAGTTCGGCACGGCCGAACTTTACACGTTTTTACATGTTTTCTTTTTGTTACTCGATTCGTTCGCCGGGAAAACAGTTGTTTTCATTGAATTGGCGAACGAATCGAGTGACAGAAAGAAAAAAATATAAGTGGTCTTGGCAGTAAGTTTTTTCAATCATTTTGTGATGAATCGGAAACTTGTTTTGTCCCGAAAGCATTGTTATGACTCCGTTTTTAAAGAAGTATACCCGCTCAAAATGTTGATAAATACTTTCTATATATTGGGTTGCCCAAAAAGTAATTACGGATTTTTTAAAAGAAAATAAATGCATTTTTAATAAAACTTAGAATGAACTTTAATCAAATATACTTTTTTACACTTTTTTTCTAAAGCAAGCTAAAAGTTACAGCTGATAACTGACAGAAGAAAGAATGCAATTAAAGAGTCACAAGCTGTGAAAAAATTTGTCAACGCCGATTATTTGAAAAATCCGCAATTACTTTTTGGGCAACCCAATATATATAGAAGATAAAACTGCACCTCAAACAGTTTTTCGAATACCTTTTTACATTTCTAAACGCTTCTTATCTTATTGATGATCAAAATCTGCATATTAATGGCATAACGGCTTCTTTAGCTTCTAATCTAAGATATTCTATATCACTATTTTTCTGTTGGGTTTACTTCCTCAATGCATGTAATTCATAAAGTACTGCCTCCCTACTCTTTCTTTTATAATTCGGAAAACCATATTTTCCGTTTCATTTTTGGAAAATCCGGGTGTTTTCCAAAAATTAAACGATGATTTGTTTCTAAGGAGTTATCATGGACCCAAACATAAACCTCAAATTTCTGTTCCAGGAGTTTTACACATGTTAACCGTGTTACATTGAAATCGAGGGTACGCCCTATACAGCGCGCTTTTCGTAGTAGTTTTAATGTAGCATTTGAATATTTTCAATTAATTTTTTATTTAATTGATACAAATATATAATGAATTCCATATTTCGAATATTTCAATAATTTTTTTAAATGGATCATTAAATAAATTAATTGAAATTCCAAAAATTTTCAATCATCATTTTTATTGAATATGCAATTTTTTCTATTAAAAAATTAATTGGATCAATTAATTTCGTTATTTTTATCTGTGTATGATATCGATGTCGTCGTCTTGTGAGTAGTCTACCATGCATATTCACATCTGATTCTCGAATAATCCTCTCCAGCTGGATATTAAAAGATCAAACGATAAGCTGTCACCCTGTCTAAAACTTCGTTTGGTATTGAATGGTTCGTATACGTTCTCTCCTATTCCTACTGAGGAACGTGTATAAGCAAGCGTCATGCTGCAGAGTCTTATCAATTTTACAGGGATACGAAATCCAGACATGGCTGTAAATATCTTTGAACGAACGTTTCCAGAAATCCCATTCCAACTGTGCCAAGTATGGTTCAAATCGGTCCATAACCTGATATAGCTGTCATATAAACAGATCTGGGTACTTGCTTCTTGAGCTTCTAGAGGGCGTAATTCCTATCCGATTTGGCTGAAATTTTTCATGACGTATTTTATTCTTACTCTCAACAACTGTGTCAAATAAGGTTCAAATCGGTTCATAACCCATATAAACCGATCTGGGATCTTGACTTCTTGAGCCTCGAGAGGTCGCAATTATTATGCGATTTGTCATTCAAATGATCGATCTATATGACATCTATATCTAAATATTGTCCGACCTGGACCATATTTGGGTTGGATGTCGGCAGTCTAAAAGCAGCTCACTGTTTAAAATTTTAGAAAAATCGAAGAATAAATGCGCCTTTTATGGTCTTTAGGCCCTAATGACCATCCTCTCATGACCATCAACATACGTGTTTATTATGGTTTGAATCGGTCTATAGCCTGATAGAGCTTCCATATAAATCGATCTCTCTATTTTACTTCTTGAGCCCCCAAAGAGCGCAACTCATATTCGAATTGGCTGACATTTTAATTGTGGTCCAAACCGGACCATATCTTGATATCGCTCTTATAGCAGAGCAAATCCTTTCTTATATCCTTTTTTTTGCCTAAGAAGAGATGTCGGGAAAATAACTCGACAAATGCGATCCATGGTGAAGGGTATATAAGATTCAGCCCGGCCGAACTTAGCACGCTTTTACTTGTTTATTTTTTCTGTTTTCCAATTCAAGCTCGGTGGCCTATTCATTTAGTTATTTATAGTTTGTAATACATCGAAAAATAGTTTGTAAAACGTTAAAAGACGATTTAACGATGTCCGTGTGTTTGTCCGTTCGTGTGTTCGTAAGATGTAATCACGCCACAGCCTTTAAAAATTGAGATATTGAGTTGAAATTTTGTACAGACTCGTATTTTATCCATACGTAGGCTAAATTCTTGAATATGCCAAATCGGACTTTATTTGGATATAGCTGTCATATAGACCCTTCTGGCCATTTAAGGTCTTAAGCCTATAACAGACGCATACCCGATTTCGCTGATATTTGGCATAGTGTGTTTTATTAAGCCCGCTGATATCCGAACCAAAAATTCAGATCGGAAAATATTTTGATATAGCTGCCATGTAGACCGATCTGCCGATTTTTAGTCTTAGGCCTATAACAGGCGCATTTATTACTCGTCTTCGCTGAAAATTGGAAGCAGCGAATTGTATCAAGACTCCCAACATCTGTCCCGAATATGATCCAGATCGGGCTATATTCAGATATAACTGCCATATAGACCAATCTTCAGCTTTAGGTCTAAAGACCATAAAAAGCGCATTTATTCTTCGATTTTGCTGAAGTTTGATACAGTGATTTGCACTAGGGGCCTCGCACTAGGGCCATATAGGCACATTTATTATCGGATTTCGCTGCAACTCAGATCAGTGAGTTTTATTAGGCCCGTCGCGATCCAAAAATTGTTCAGATCGGAAGATATTTGGAAATAGCTGCCATATAGACCAATCTGCCGATTTTGGATTGAAGGTGCATTTATTACCCGACTTCGCTGAAATTTGAAACAGTGAGTTATAGTAAGTCTCCCATCATCTGTCCCGAAAATGGTCCAAAACGGGCTATTTATAGATATAGCTGCCATAGAGACCAATCTTCAGATTAGGGCCTAAAGACCATAAAAGGCGCATTTATTCTCCGATTTTTCTAAAATTTTAAACAGTGAGCTGCTTTTAGACTGCCGACATCCAACCCAAATATGGTCCAGGTCGGACAATATTTAGATATAGATGTCATATAGATCGATCATCTGAATGAGTTCTTAATCACATCGGCGCATTTATTACCCGATTTCGCTGAAATTTCGAACTGTTACTTGCATAGAGTTTCTCGGCATCTGAACCCAATATGATTAAGATCGGATTATATTTGGATATTATAATAGATAAATTAGTGTCATACTAAATTTTTATAGTAAATTATCCATGGTGGTGCGTTTTTACTTGCTGATATATCAAAATGAACAACAAGATACAATTTTTATACGACATATCGATACAAAGTTAAATGAAAAACAACAGTCTACCGGAAAATAAAAGTTTTATATTAAATTCAACAGTCTACCGGAAAATAAAAGTTTTATACCCACCACCATAGGATGGGGGTATACTAATCTAGTCATTCCGTTTGTAACACCTCGAAATATTGATCTAGGATCTCATAAAGTATATAAATTCTCGATCGTCTCGACATTCAGATTCGAACTAGTCATGTCCGCCCATCCGTGTGTCGAAATCACGATAGCGGTCGAACGGGTAAAGCTAGCCGCTTAAAATTTTGTACAGATACTTAGTATTGATGTAGGTCTTTGGGGATTGCAAATGGGCCATGTCGGTTCAGATTTGGATATAGCTCCCATATAAACCGATCTCCCGATTTAACATCCTGAGTCCTTACAGCTGCAATTTTTATCCGATTTGGTTTAAATTTTGCATATATCGTTCTGTTATGACTCTCAAGAACTGCGCCAAGTATGGTCCAATTCGGTCTGTAACTAGATATAGCTCCCATATTTTAGCAGAATCCATGGTGGTGGGTTCTCAAGATTCGGCCCGGCCGAACTTAATTCGCTTTTACTTGTTTAATTGTAAATAAATTTTAGAACTAAATTTTTATTTGTTGTAACTTTTTTTTATTACTTTGTCCGGAGACCGAGAAAATTATCTCGACTCCGACTCCGGGGTAAATTGCTCGAATCCGAGCAACGTCTTTATAGCTCGGGACTTTTCCAGGACATGGCGCAGTGTAATTATGTGTTCTATGGTTGATTTACCAGGCTTAAAGCCGCGATGATAGGGCCCAATTTTCTCATTGACTTTAATCTTTCACAGTACGCTCGGGAGTATCTTGCGCATTGGGTATGCGTTCTTCCTGCTAGATCGTGCAGACGAGCTGATGCATATGCTTTATCAGCGTGTCGCCTCCGTTCTTAAATAATTCAGCCGGCACCCTATAGGCTTCTGCTGCCTTGTTGCGTTTTAGTCTGATAACAGCGTGTGTGTCCTCATTCTGACTAGAAGAAAAACATTCTATACCATCATTAGGTATTATTTCAGCGGCATCCTCTTCACTCTATCTGTATCAGTTAACAGATTTACTTCTTTGTCTCTGAAGGAAGATGTGCCTGCACCAAAACCATCGGTAAGATGTTTGATTCTTTGATAAAATTTCCATACCTCATTTTGACTTCTTTAATCTCAATTCGCTCACACTCACGTTTTTCCATTTCCTTTTATACGCTCTACCATAGGATGGGAGTATACTAATTTTGTCATTCCATTTGTAACGCCTTCAAATATTAGACTCCATTAAAGTTATTTATTCTTGATTGTCATGAAATTTTAATTCGTCTCTCCGCCTGTCTATCTCTCTGTGGAAAGCACGGTAGCTTTCGAAAGAGTAAAGCTATGCGCTTGAAATATGGCACAAATACTTCCTATTAGTGAAGGTCGGTTCGGATTATAAATGCGACATATTGGTGCATATTTAGAAATAGACCCCATATAAACCGATCTCTCGATTTTATTTCTTGACTCTCTAGAGGGCGTAATTCTTGTCCGATTTGGCTGCACTATGACAATTTCTATGATATTCATAAATATGCTTAGTCTGGGGTGAATCAGTGCAAAACCTGATATAGCTCCCATATAAACCGATCGCCCGATAATACTTCTTGACCCTCAAGAAGTCGTAATTTTTATCCGATTAGGCTAAAATTTTGCACAGTGACTTTTTCTGTGACCTCTAACATACGTGTTTAATATGGTCTGAATCGGTAAATATCCTAATGTAGCTCCCATATTTACCGATCTCCCGATTTCACTTCTTGAACCTTTTAGCCAAAATTTTTATCCAATTTGGTTAAAATTTTGCACAATGGCATCTTCCATGGTATCCTACATTTAAGCTTAGTATGGCTCGAATCGTTTCCTAACCTGGTAAAGCTTCAATAGCACAGCAATTCTTATGCATTATGCCTTGTTTGCCTATTAAGAGATACCGGATAAAGAACTTGACAAATGCGATTCATGCTGGAGGGTATAAATGATTCGACCTTTTACTTGTTTCTTTTGCGGAAAAGACGTTTTTCCTCTCTCCTTTTCTCCCGATATCTATACTTCATCTGGTATCATCCGAACATGGAGTGCTTTCATCAAGCAGTTGGGTCAGTCGTGTGGAGTATGCCATTGCCATCGGTTGTGTTTCTAACTTTTCAATGTTCAGCTTAGGTGCAGTGTTAGGTTGTACTTTTCTCGCCACGCTTAAACGGGTGCGAACCTTTGCCGCAACAAGGTAATGATCAGAATCTATATTTGCTCATCGGATCGATTAGATCTAACACGCTTGATGTGTGCCTTTAATCTATTACTACGTGATCAATTTAGTTCCTTATATCTTAATCTGAAGACAGCCACGTGGTTTTGTGAATTTTTTTATGTTGTTTGCCACGGCGATGTCTAATAGCCTCAATCCATTAATAGACGTTATCACATGGAGGCAAAATTTTCCGACTGGTGGACCAAATATATTTTCCATCCCTATCTTGTTAAAATCTAGGCGCTCTTACAAAATATCTTTGGTCTACCCGTCCTTGTTTTTCGTCGGAGTATGGGCACAAATAAGGCTGACGTTGAAAAATTGGGCTTTTATGCGGATTGTGGCTAGCCTCTCATCCACCGGAATAAAGCTGGAGACAAGGTGTTGCAATCTCCGAGTAATCACAAATCCATAGCCATATTTATGTCTCGTGTCATGGCAGCTTAAGTATAGTCACCGTATGGTGTTGTGGTGGGTAATAGATATGACGGTTGTGGGAGAGAGACCTTGAACCTGGAAATGAGCTTATGTATATGGGGGATATACCCAAAAATGGTGCGATGGTCAAAGAGCAAAGCACTTCATAGAAATCGAGCAACAAATGTGGTATTTATGGGTCTTAGACCTTAAACCTGGTGATGGGTCCATATGAGGGTTATATAGGGTTAAATGTTAATCCGCCCAGGAATTCCTCGCTTTTTACAAAATCCCCAATTTTTTCCATACCACGCCCCTAAGTTGGTTCATGTGTGGTTTGTGTCCCCACCTAAGTGTTAGCCACGAAAGCCGGGCAATGACATATGAACGTCTCATATTACCCACATGCCCTTCACATGCTTTCACTTGCCGCACCGTTTATGCACAAGTCACCTCGTAGTGCTATATATCCTGTTAGTATACCGAAGGCTATACTGCCTCCTTCTTACTTTCTATCAGTAATAGCCTCATCTTCTCACGATCCAGATTTCCCCTTAGGATTTTTGTCGTCCTACTGAACGTTTCGCTGTTTCACCCACGTTCTTTACCCACACCTTTTACTCGGGCTTCGTCAACCCGGAAGGCTTTGGGTTAACCAAGTTAATTTATTAATGCTGGTACTACCCCACGAAATGTGGGGAGAGTTCGCCTCGCACCCTATTAGTACCTCGTTTTCTGTCTGTTTTGCCTTCCTCAGCAACCGTTGCAATTTCTAAAGTCTCCATCGAGTGAGGGCTAGCTCAGTCTTTCCAGACAACTTGAAAGCGATAATCTCTTTTCCTTTTGCAGCGTTTTAGCAGTGTTATGATCTTTGGGAGATCTGATTCTCTTTCCAGCTTCCGTTAAAGTGCTTGGAACGTCAGTTCTATCTCTACCAGTGTTCTACACTTTCGCCTAATTGCGGCGCCGGTGCATAATCCTCTCTCGTTCGTCGTGGCCCGTTTAGCTTTCTCGGTCGTCTTGTGAACTTAGCAAAGCCCTCGCACACCTAACCTCATGATTTGGCTGCGATGACTGTTTCATTGACACTGTTGTTATCCGAATCGGAAACGGAAACCCCACCTTTACTTAAAGGCTAGTATATAGTTTGGACCTACTCCGAGTTATGATAATTTTCGAGGAGCGAAATGAAAACGCGTCCGCTACACTCAACGTTTAAACTATAGTTGGCACAAGTGTTAGTGGTCTTTTCGCAATAATATATCCAATATAGACCATAATTTACGTGCATATTGAGGATGCTAACACTACTCACTGTGGCAAATTTCAGCGAAATGAGGTGCGGCCATAACCATAATTTACGTGCATATTGAGGATGCTAACACTACTCACTGTGGCAAATTTCAGCGAAATGAGGTGCGGCTTAGAGCCTAAGACCCTAAATCGAGAGAGGGGGCTACTTTTGAATATGTACCGATTTGAATTATATTTGGCATTGATATCGAAGATCTTCACATAAATCATTATGCAAAATTTTAGCGAATTCGGGTAATAAATACGGCTTGTATGGACCTAAGACCTTAAATTGGGTGATCGATATATATGGCACCTATACCCATATATATACCGATCTAGAATATACTCGGTACTAATATCTATGGTCCAAATGCAACTCGATGTGCCCAATGCGGCTTTTAAGAAGCAATACCCTAAATCTGGAGATTGTTCTATATAGGGGCTATATCACAATAAAGTTCTATATAGCCCATCTCCGAACTTAAAGTTCAGTTCAATATATTCATTTTTAAACAGACAGACGAACGGACATGGCTAGATCGTCTTAGATTTTTACGCCGAACAATGGTCAAAAAAGTAATATATTGAAGTTTTGCAAACGGAATGGCAAAATGGATGTATCCGTATTCTTCAGTTGTGGGTACAATATTTTTATCCCGGGCGTGCTCCTCTCTGAAATTTCAAGCGCCTACACTCATAGAAATTTGTCAGTAACAACAGCAAAACAGCAGCAAAGTTTGCTGAAAAGGGGACAACTAAAAACAGCTAAAACAGCAAACATTTATTGCTATTTTCCAATTTTGAAAAGTTAAAATAAAGCTCAAAAATGTCATAAATATTTCAAAAATTTTTTAATTCCATCTTAGTTTTCAATTTTACATGCATAAAACTTAAAATTTTTACAATTTGCTAATTTTTGATTGAATTTAAATAACAGCAGACAAAAAGCTACTACTTTTTAATATATGCTTTTGAACAAAAAACGGACGACCGAAATTGCTATATATAACAAATGACTCAATTGTTGATTCGGAGTTCAAAATTTTTGAATGTATTCATTCAAAAGTTAAACATTTTCAATTAAATATCAGCAGACTAATTTTTCTGGGTGTAGATTTATTCGAAAGTTAGTGTGCTTTCGACAGCCAGAAAGACGGACGGACATGGCTACATCCACTTAAAATATCATGACGATCAAAAAATTATATACTCTATGGAATTTAGACAAATATTTCAAGGTGTTGTAAACAGAATGACAAAATTACTAAACCCCTATCCTATGTTAGAGGGTATAACAATTTTCGTATGCTGTTTTTATTAAAATCAACATTATTTTTAGCTTCCTAATCGCAAAAATTCTATCATGGTTTAAAATGTTACACAAAATTACAACGTTATCATATTAAAGCATACCTTTAGATGCAAGCTCCCAAATAGACCAGATGTAATATAAATTAAGAGCTTATCACAAAAGTCTTATCAGTATTTATTGTTTGCATATTATCCAAACCATAGCCATTACATGTGGGCACATCTCAAGTAGATATGAATTTCCTTTGTAATGGCTTCTTGGAAACAGCAAAAAAAAAATAGCTAGAAACAGCATAAAATTAAGCACTAAAGCCTATTTATGAATTACAGCATATTTTTGGGCTTGCACAAAAAAACCGACTAAAATGCTTTACTGATTTTCAGCTGAAAATTGCTTAAATTCCTACAACATTTATTTTTCAAATTCCTAAGATGATTCTTACATTTTTGTAAAATCAATAAAACCCAAGTCTGTGCTAAAGATTAAGCACTGAAGCATTTTCTTTGATGTGGAAAGATGCTGCCATTACAAAGATATACTACATATGTATGTGCAAATGTTGCTATGCCCTCAAGTATTCACGTGTGTTTTCGAGCCCAATACTTTCCAAGAAACAAATATGTGAATGCTTGTTTGGTTGTGTGCCATATGGTTTCCCTTAAGTATTTACATGTGTGTTTTAGCAAACAATTTGTTAAGCTTTATGTGTAAATTTTATAAGCTTCCTTTTAAATGCCACTTGACATTGTAGGTCCTTGTATGAGTGTACAACAATGCTATCAACGAAGCATCGTTGTGAAAAGCGGCTAATATTCCAAAGACGAAAAAGTGGATTTGTGTTGTCTCTAACTTTGCACAAGACACAAGTCTAGGGCCAAGATAGGAAAACCGCCGCCTACAAAACGAGCTAACTGGATAATGTGACACAAGCTTGACAAGTCGGCGAGAATGAAAAATAAAGCCTCGCAAACGAAGAGCAACGCTCACGTACCAACGCACAATTGCTTATAGGACATATTTTTCTACAGCAAAAACAGATGGTACGCTGTACAAAGTTTTGCAAGACAAAAAGAAAAGCCGCCACTCTTAACAACACGTAGGTAGTTATTTATAAATTAAATTGGCTAAACTGGAAAAAAGAATTTAAGAATATATAATTTTCTGTTTTTCTAAGAAAAAAAAAAAAATATTTCTACCTCTGATGGCAGGGGTATTTGACGTTGTTCTTATCCACGATCCATGGGTGTGTGGACGAGTGATTAGTGGACTAAGAATTCCTACCTTTAAACTATTCACGGGAACGCAGAATGAGAGATACAGATCTTGTATTCCTGCTAAGAGTAGTCCACATGTTTTTCTTCTTCCGTCGCTAAGCATTGGAGATTTAGTACAAGACAGCCTTTAAATAAATAAGTCTCATTACTGACTGGCCTTCCTATATATGGCACACGATTCGGGTTGAAGTAGAGCCGGCAAAATATCGATGGCACTATCGATATTTAATTTCTTGACTAAATATCGGTTTATACTATAGCAAAAGTTAAATCGAAAAGTTAAACTGAATGTATCCTTAAGATACATTGCGCCTATAAAGGGAGCAATTTTCATCCGATTAGGCTAACATATTGTACAATGATTCTCTCATGACTACAATTTACTTTATTAACCTTGGTTTTATTTGGTTTATGCATTGATATTGCTTCTACATAAATCGGCTTCTGGGATGGGGAAGGGATGCTTACACACATCGTCAGATATGGAGAAGTTCGAACGACCGCTATCCAGCAGAAAAAGAATTTTGAAAATCGGACCACAAATGAAGATTTGGTAGCACGAACAATTTTTCGAAATACGGAGGTGACCAACCTTGAAATTTTGCAAATGATCTCGATGATACCTCAGCTTTAACTATTTAAATGTCAAAGAGTTGTCTCTATCCATTCTTAAATGGTATAATATTTTACTAGTTTTTTTCGGTTCTATCCCACTGTGCTCCGTGGAGGATACATCTGAGGCCTCTAAGCGGTGAGATATATTCTGAAGTCGCACAATGCACAGTGGAGTATTTGGCATCTATTGGGTTGCCCAAAAAGTAATTGCGGATTTTTCATATAGTCGGCGTTGACAAATTTTTTCACAGCTTGTGACTCTGTAATTGCATTCTTTCTTCTGTCAGTTATCAGCTGTTACTTTTAGCTTGCTTTAGAAAAAAAGTGTAAAAAAAGTATATTTGATTAAAATTCATTCTAAGTTTTATTAAAAATGCATTTACTTTCTTTTAAAAATCCGCAATTACTTTTTGGGCAACCCAATAAAATGGAGATCAATTCAGGGAAGCGTCCAATCTTGATGAAAATTTACAAGGATGTTTGGCAATGAAAAATATTAAAATTGGAAAAAATCGGTTAAGATGTAGATATGTGCTTTTATGGTTGTAGTAGCCACATTTTTAGTCCGATCTTTACCAAATTTAATAAAAAGTGTACCATTTGATGTCTCCAAACGCCTGCCAAATTTCATTAAAATCGGTTCACATTTAGGTATAGCTCCCATATATATCTTTCACTCGAAATACATTTGTATGACTGAAATCGACGTAATTCTGATACGATCTTTGCAAAATTTAGCATAAGACATTAGAGGTATTAATATGTGTACAAGACAACATCGGACCAGATTTAGATATAGATCTTTAATACATATTTTATCTTATATGTACTTTAATGGCTATATGGTATATACATATATAGCAAAGAAAACGCACATGTCGAACATTATTTTTACTATACGAAAATTGCAAAGAATCGATAAGGTTGCAACTTGTAGCAATTATCACGAACACAGTGAGTTAGTTTACAGCTAGAACTACCTTTTTTTGAAAATATCTCAGAACGGATTTTTTTTAATTGTCCAATTTGTGAGCAAATTTGACCAATTTCGGAAAAAAAATCATTTCGAGAGACCATTGTAGAGTAAATTATTTTTTTAGGCTGCTGAATGCTTGAAGTTATAGTTGACTCCCTTTTAAAATAAAATAAAATCGGTGACTTGAACTTTTTCTGTTTTATACCCTCCACCATAGGATAGGGGTATACTAATTTCGTCATTCTGTTTGCAACTCATCGAAATATTTCTCTGAGACCCCATAAAGAAGATATATTCTTAATCGTCATGACATTTTAAGTCGATCTAACCATGTCCGTCTGTCCGTCCGTCCGTCTGTCTGTTGAATGCTCGCTAACTTGCGAAGGCATAAAGCTAGACGCTTGAAATTTTGCACGAAAACTTCTTATTAGTGTAGGTCGGTTGGGATTGTAAATGGGCCATATTGGTCCATGTTTTGATATAGCTGCATGAGGTGTTTTGTTATGATTTCCAACAACTGTGCGAAGTGTGGACTATAACCTGATAGCTGTCATATAAACCGATCTGAGATCTTGACATCTTGAGCCTCTAGAGGTCGCAATAGTTATCTGATTTGGCTGAAATTTTGTACAACGACTTTTCTCATGACCTTCGAAAAGAGATTCCGGGAAAAGAACTCGACAAATGCGATCCATGGTGGAGAGTTAATAAGATTCGGCCCGGCCGATTGCTGTATTTTCGGACATCGTAATGGAATTTTGTCTTTTTTGTCATAAATCAAAATCGTTTCCTATATCGGGAATAGGCGCCATTTTGAGGTACAAATACCTCTCCGTGCAATGTATGCATAATGTCTAGTGAATAAACACTGGAACCACTTTTTAATACATATTTCCTGCGAAATTCTCGAATGGACAACGTGGCGCCAAAAAATTGAAAATCGCACTTCTTCACACTCCAACATAAATGTTAAGATGCACTACTGTTAAGATATATCTTTCTTACTATATTTTGAAATTTTGTTGATTTAAAATTTTTTTTTGGAAAAAAATCAATTTTAATTTTTTTACATTATTCAGGGCTTTGTTTATTTAGCTCACATGCCTTGAATGACTCGTTTTTGTGGCAAACGAGTCGTTTTGCCCTTATAAATTGTAAAGGGAAAACAAGTCGTTTGCTCAAAACAGCTTCGATTTAAACATAGTGTTAGTGTTGAAAAACTCTTAAAACTCTTATACCCACCACCATAGGATGGGGGTATACTACTTAGTCATTCCGTTTGTAACAATTCGAAATATTCTAGGACCCCATAAAGTATACATATGTTCTGAGTCGATCTAGCCAGGTCCGTCCGTTTGTCGAAACCACGATAGCGGTCGAACGCGTAAAGCTAGCCTCTTGAAGTTATGCACAGATACTTCATATTAATGTGGTTCGTTTGGGGTCCCTTATAAACCGATCTCCCGATTTGACTTCTTACAAACCGCAATTTTTGTCTGATTTCGCTAAAATTTTGCATATAGTGTTCTGTTAAAACTTCCAACAACTGTGTCAAGTACGGTCCAAAACGGTATATACCATAATATAGCTCCCATATACACTGATCTCCCGATTTGTCTTCTTAAACCCTTACAAGCCGCAATATTTGTCCAATTTTTCCGGTCTATAACCTGATAAAGCTTCCATATAAACGGGTCTTTTGATCTTCCTTGTTCAGTTCCTAGAAGCTTTAATTTCTGCTGGTTTGACAGAACAGAACTGGTATGTAGAGTAAAATTTTGCCGTTCAACTAAATTTAGTTTGTATACAAGTTATTAGCAGAATCCATGGTGGTGGATTCCCAAGATTCGGCCCGGCCGAACTAAGCACGCTATTACCTGTTATTTTATGATCCGATATTCGAAAATATTTTGATATATTTCCCCAGTAATCGCTTAAAGCCATCAACCCTTAACCCACATTTAAGTAAAATATCTTCAACGAAGTCTGCTTTTCCATACAGCAAAAGGAATTTGTGCTTCGAATGTATGCCCATCTGTTTTTAAATAAAATCACTATGGCATGAAAGGGGAAAGAGGTATGTCCATATACTTTTTGATAGAGTAGTTCAAGTACAGCTTCCATTTAAGCATTTAAGTTATGATTTTACTTCTTGGCCCATAAACTTCCAAAATTTTATTAGATTTTGCTAAAATTAGGAATTTTATGCAATAGCACGTTTACACTGGAATTTTTTGATCAAGATTTAACTAAATCTAAAATCATATCCTGTCCGTTTACACTTCGTTTTAGGGGATTTAAGTGACATACACAAGCGTAGATGCGTATATATGAATGTGCATATGACATACATCCATCCACAATTTCTCAAAACAGTAGTATATTTTGGTACTTTTATTGATTATTCAGCCATGAAATCGGGTTTATTTGGGATTTAAAAATATATCCTGCAAAAATGGAACTTATTTTTGTATGATAAAACCTGCAAAAAAAAGCACAGGGTTTAGCACTTAAATCTCGTAAAAGCCATAAATCCGGATTTAGTGACCAATGTAAACGTACTACCACTACTGGACAGACAATAGTATTGCTGTTGGTAAAATGTTGCTACCGATGAAAGAGGACTGCGGGAGCCATAGCTAAATTCAGTCGGGTGGGGGGTTCTCGCCCTTCTCCGCAGAGCTAGTATTATTACAAGAAAATTATTCTAGACTCCCTTTTTAGTAGAGAAGCTAAAAACTAAAAAAAAAAACGAAACAAAATGTCCTGTGTTACTAAATAATGAAATTCCCCACAAAAGTCTACATATTCAACTCTTCAAACAGTGATCTATCTCTCTGATGTCATGAGAGATTGCGCGTCATTACGCACCCTAGCCTTGGCGCTAGTCGCGCCAATAATCATAATACAGGACCACAAAAATGACCATCCTCCTAGTATGTTGCTACCACATCATTCGTATGAAAACACAATTGGCTCGAATTACCAATTCATATTAGAAAACAATTTATTCAATGCACTATGCCGATAATAGAAATGTTGAAAAAAGGGATAAAATATATATGCTTAAAGTCTTAGAAATTGCTATCTTAATCTAACAAGGCTCATTTGCAATTAAGAGTTTTTAAAATAAACTAAATCAGGTTCATTAAATTTTTTTTTTCAAACACAACAATCTGATACAATAATATTTTTATACAAACCACCGTAGGATAGGGGGTATATTCACTTAGTCATTCCGTTTGCAACACATCGATATATCAATTGCCGACCCTACAAAGTATATAAATTTCGGATCGTCGTAAAATTCTAAGACGGTTTTACGATGTCCGTGTGTCTGTCCGTCTGTCCATCCGTCTGTTGTAATCACTCTAGAGCCTTCAAAAATTGAGTTATTGAGCTGAAATTTGGCACAGATACGTCTTTTTGATGCACGCTGGTTAAGTTCTGGAACGGGCCTAATCGGAACATATTTGGATATAGCTGCTATATAGACCGATTTTCTGATAAAGGGTCTAATGGCCATAAAAACTTTATTTTTCATCCGATTTTGCTGAAATTTTAAACAGTGAGTAGTTTAAGGCTTCCCGACAACTGACCCAAATATGGTTCAGATCGGACTATATTTAGATATAGCTACCATATAGACCGATCTCCCGATAAAGGGTCTGAAGGCCATAAAAGCTTTATTTATTACCCGATTTCGCTGAAGTTTAAAACAGTGGGTTATTTTAAGCCTCTCGATATCTGAACAAAATGTGGACAAAAAATAGATATAGCTGCCATATAGATCGATCTTCCGATTAAGTCTGAAAGCCATAAAAGCTTTATATTTTATCCGATTTCGCTGAAATTTGAAACAGCGAGTTTTTCTGAGCCTCACGATATCCGACCTTAATATGGTTCAGGTCGGTTTATATTGGATATATCTGCCAAAAAGACCAATATTTTAACCACTCAATGTCCGTGCCGAATTTGGGTGCTTAAGTTATCCAATTTTCCCCGGATTGTGACTAAATGGGATTTACATATATACCCGAGGTGGTGGGCATCCAAAGTTCGGCACGGTCGGATTTAATGCCTTTTTATTTGTTTTTCTTTTGTTTTTATATTTTTATATATTTGAAAGAAAAACATCTAGAAGCTTATTTCTTTATAATTCCAAGTTTCATAAATTGCAACATATATATTTTTAAATTTGCAACAAAAAACATTTACTGTTTTTAGGGTAACCCTAATTCTTTAGCAGAAAGATTTTATCACACAATCAAAAATATAGCTGAGATATAAATGATAAGATCAAACAAAATTTACAACAATAATAAAATGTAATGCAAAAACACCCACATTTCGTAATAATGATATTCATATAATTTGTACTCACCAAGCGGCAGAATCTTTGAAATTGCTGCACTGATTTGGCTATTTCTTAATAAAAAGGGTATGGCAAAGAGCCTCCAATGAAATTGTGCAGTGCTGCCTTTCTGGTGGACATGGAGCCCCACTCTTCGAGACAATTTGTTGTTGGACACCGGGGTAAGGAATATATAAGAAATTGTTGGGACAATCATAACCACTGTTAAAATCGGAATGGCGTATTCAATAAAATTTGGTCCACCTTACCTTAAAAACACAAAGAAGGCACTCTATCGGTTTCTGCACACAAAAGATTGTATATTTACCTCGATTACTTTTCAAATGTCTTTTAGAAAATTTTAAACCAAGTTGGTCTTAGATCTTAATATGATATGTGTACCTGCTTAGGAAATAACCTTTGAAAACACTTGTTCTGTCAATATTCAGATGACTTTTGTGTTAGTTGAGTGCCACGAGGAAAAGGAATTTAGCTAGTGCTATTGTCAAGTTGAAAGGTAGGTTTTTCTCGTCTTTGCTTTGTTGTGAATGGATGTGAGAGCAACAGCTTCATCTCAATCACTCAAAATAAGTATGATGTGTGGAAATAAAAAATTGATTGCACCAGGGTTGCCAACGAAGTAATATGAAAACAAATGAAATGTGTACTGTATCTTCCTAACAATCAAATAACTGCCATTACAACTTGCAATACGTAAAATAATAATAAATAAAAGCTACCACAATCAGGTACTGTGCATTTGAAAACAAGTAAAGGGTGATTTTTTTGAGTTTAGGATTTTCATGCATTAGTATTTGACAGATCACGTGGGATTTCAGACATGGTGTCAAAGAGAAAGATGCTCAGTATGCTTTGACATTTCATCATGAATAGACTTACTAACGAGCAACGCTTGCAAATCATTGAATTTTATTACCAAAATCAGTGTTCGGTTCGAAATGTGTTCATTCACCGTAACGTTGCGTCCAACAGCATCTTTGAAAAAATACGGTCCAATGATTCCACCAGCGTACAAACCACACCAAACAGTGCATTTTTCGGGATGCATGGGCAGTTCTTGAACGGCTTCTGGTTGCTCTTCACTCCAAATGCGGCAATTTTGCTTATTTACGTAGCCATTCAACCAGAAATGAGCCTCATCGCTGAACAAAATTTGTCAAAATTTGAACACATTTCGAACCGAACACTGATTTTGGTAATAAAATTCAATGATTTGCAAGCGTTGCTCGTTAGTAAGTCTATTCATGATGAAATGTCAAAGCATACTGAGCATCTTTCTCTTTGACACCATGTCTGAAATCCCACGTGATCTGTCAAATACTAATGCATGAAAATCCTAACCTCAAAAAAATCACCCTTTAAATGCTAGATAAGTTCGGCCGAGCCGAATCTTATATACCCTCCACCATGGATAGCATTTGTAAAGTTCTTTGGCCGATATCTCTTAATAGACAAACAAAGGATAATGGATAAAAATTGCTACGCTATTTGAGCTATACAAAGATATAGACTAATTGGGGCAATACTTGGTTTGGCTGTTGGAGACCAAAATGGAATTCATTGTTCTAAATTTCAGCCAAATCGGATAAGAATTGCGCCCTATAGTGGCTCAAGAAATAAAATTAAGATATTTGTTTATATGGGAGCTATATCAGGTTATGAACTGATTCAGGCCATATTTAACACGTATGTTAAAGGTCGTACAAGAAGTTGTTGAGCAAAATCGGATAAGAATTGCTCCCTCTAGAGGCTCAAGAAGTGTAATCGGGAAATCACTTTATATGGGAGCTACATCATGGTTTGAACCGATTTGGACCATACTTGGAAGTCCGAATAAAACAACCTGCAAAATTTCAGCTGAATGGTATTAGATTTGCCCCCTCCGCATATTCGTCCGTATTAGTTGGAGGCCACCATGTCGCAGAGGTAAGCATGCCCGCATATGACGCCGAACGCCTGGGTTCAAATCCCATGAAATTTTTCATATATACTTTTTATTGACGTAGGACGTTGGCCGTCGAAAATGGATCATTTGGTCCAGATTGATTTTTGGTTATAATATTAATTCATTTAAAAACCACTATAGACCCCTTAACAAGTATACCGATCGACTCAGAATCTTTTTCTGATTCGATTTAGTATGTGCGTCCGTCTATCTGTCCGTCCGTCCGTCTGTCTGAGTGTCTGCCTTTCTGTCCATGTTAATTTGGTTTAGAGATGAAGCCTATTGAAATTTACAAAGATCGGTTCAGTTTCGGATATAGCTACTATATAAATGTTTGCCCGATTTGGACGAATACTGTTATATTGTCGTCATTTTTCAACCGATCCTCCCGAATGTCACCGAAATCGGTTCAGATTTTGATATAGCACCTATGAATATGTGTCGCCCGATTTTCACCTAGAGCCGATGCAAGCGCATTTTTTAACAGATCTAAATCTGATTCAGATTTGAGATTCAGATTTCCCGATTTGATTTCTTAAGCTATTACAAGCCGCAATTTTTGTCCGATTTAGCTGAAATTTTGCATGTAGTGTTCTGTTATGACTTTCAACAACTGTGCCTAGTACAGCCCAAATCGGTCTATAACCTGATATAGCTCCCATATAAACCGATCGCCCGATTTGACTTCTTAAGCCCTTACAAGCAGCAATTTTTATCCGATTTGGCTGAAATTTTATGACTTTCAACTACTGTGCTTAGTACAGTCCAAATCGGTCTATAACCTGATCTAGCTCCCATAAAAGCGATCGCCCGATATGACTTTTTGAGCTCTTACAAGCCGCAATTTTTTATGACTTCCAACAACTGTGCCTAGCACGGTCAAAATCGGTCCATTACAAGATGTGGCTCCCATATAAACCGATCTTCCGATTTGACTTCTTGAGCGCAATTTTTGTCCGATTTGGCTGAAATTTTGCCTGTGGTGTTCTGTTGCGACTTCCAACAACTGTGCCAAGTACGGTCCGAATCGAACTATAACCTGATATAGCTCCCCTGTAAACCCGTCTCTTTATCATCCTTCCTCGATTCTTAAAATCTTTAAAAATTGCTGGTTTGACAGACGTTCGGTACGTCGAACAAAATTATGCCCTTCAACTAAATTAAGTTTGTATAAATTTTTAAGCAGAATCTATGGTGGTGAGTTCCCAATATTCGGCCTGGACGTACTTAGCATACTTTTACTTGTTAAGCATAAAATAGTTATGAAATTTTTTCCAAAACACAGTTTTATGCCATTCTTTTCTAAACGCAACATTTCAATGAATTTTTTGTTAAACAAAATTTCGATGACTTTTTCTAATCAATTTTAATGCATTTATTCTAAAGAACTTTGAATAAAATGCTTTTTAAAAACAAATTTTTAAGATAATATTTAAAGAAATTTTTGAAATCAAAGTTCCATTGATATATTTCTTAAATTTTTCTAAAGACAAAATTCAATGCCATCTTATATATAATAAAAATCAATTTGTGTTTGTTTGTTTGTGTGTTCCTTATAGACTCAGAAACAGCTGAACCGATTTTCTTAAAATTTTCACAGATGGTGCATAATGGTCCCGTGGTGAAAATATGGTACTATATTTTTTGATATCTGAAGACCCTCCCCCTTACCCTAATTTTCAGAAACAATGCTCTCATATAATAGACTAAAAATAAAAATTTGGTATCCAAATTTCGGATTTGGGGTGGGGCGCACCTATCAAACATATATATACACCAATAACGACAATATGGGACTCAAATGAAAGGTATTTAGGATAAGAAAACGTATCTGATGTCCAATTGTCGGACCAAGTGTTTTGGGGGACCACCCCAACCCCGAAAACACCCCTAAATCGGGGGTGTATTTTCTAAGTATTTGCTGACTATTGCAATATGAGGGTTCTTAAAGTGGAACACGAATCCGATATATATTTTCAAGGTCAACTCACTGAGTGGCCGCCCATCCCCCAATAAACCCCCAAGCCGGTCATGTTTGCGAACTATGGAAATATAGGGCTCAAATTAAAGGTGTTTGGGAGTAGACCACGTATCTGATATCAACATTAGGGACCAACTGTCTAGGGGACGTCCCACCACCATAACAACCACCAAATAGGACGTATTTGCTCACCAAGACAATTTGGGTCATAATGAGAGTTTTATAGTTTTTAGGGCCAATACCCCAAACCGAACATATTTGCTGACTTTTGCAATAAGGAGTTTAAATGAGATTAGAAAACGAATTTGATATCCAATTTTGGGGCCAATGGCAATATGGGGTTCAAATAAATGATATATAGATATATGAGAATAGAGCACGTTGCTGATATAGTTTTCCGGGCTTGGTGTATGGGGGACCACCACAATCCACAAAACATTTCTAAATCGGCCATATTTACCGACCATGTCGGTGTGGAGCTTAAATGAAAGGTATTGGGGGGTAGAGCAAGAATTGATACCCACTTTCGGGACCAATTTTCTGGTGGTCTACCCCTTTCCTAAGATACCCGACAAACAGCAATTTTTTACTGACCATCGCATTATGGGGCTCAAATAAAGGTATTTAGGAGTAGAATACGAATTTGATATCCATATGTAGGGCCATGTATTTAGGGCATCACCCCTTTCCCAAAAAACCCGCAAAGGAAACAAATTTTCGACCATGCCAATATGTGGCTCAAATGAAAGGTATTTGAGATTAGAAAACGAATTTGAAAACCTATTTTGGGGCCATGTGTTTGGGGGACGCCTCTGCGTGTAAACTCCCCTAAACCAATGGCAGCATGGGGTTTTAATAAATAGAAAATAGAAAACTAGAAAACTAAATAGAAAATAGAAAAAAGAAATCGGTCAGCTAGTTTTCTATAAAGACCAAATTTTCAATGAGCTTTTTTTTCAAATGACAAAATTTTAATGACATGCGTTAAAAACAAAATTTTAATGAGACTTTTTCTGAAAACGAAATTCGATTGAAGACAAAAATTTAAAAAATGTTTCCTTGAGATAATATTTTTATGAATTTTTTTCTAAAGACAAAATTATTATTAAACTTTTAATTTTTTTTTATTGTTTAAATGAAATTTTTGTGAAAAAGTTATTGAGATTTTCTTTTAAGACCATACATCAAAAACAGTATTTCGATAAAAGTTTCTCTAAGAAAAATATTCCTGAAAGTTGTACTGTTTTAAATTTTTTTTAATAATTTTTATTTAAATTGATATAATTGTCTTTAAATAACCAAATATAAATTCTGCTGAGGGTTGCCATATCGGATTAATCTGTAACACTCAGAGGCCGCTTTGAACGGACGAATCTCTTCAGAGTTGTAAAGAGTTCATCATTCGTGCTAGGTGTAACCTGGCACTCTGTCGGAGATATAATACTTGCAAATGCTAGCCTTGTTGCACACTTACTCCACATTTGGACTGTAGTTGATTGCGCACAAAGAAACTATGCGGCTAAGACCCATGACCAACCTTAACATTTCTATAGCTTTTCTACTGCTTTTTACAAGGTTCTCCGTTGTGTATCATATTTATTACGTTTGTTTTCAGTTATTAAAGAGAACAAGAAGAAAAGGCTTTTTTCAAAGATCTTTGCCAGCGAAAGCTGTCATATTATTCTATGTTCTAATTGAAGATCCTGTAATCGATTAACTTAAAGCTGACTTAAGCTTTAAGTTAATCGATTACAGGATCTTCAATTAGAACATAGAATAATATGACAGCTTTCGCTGGCAAAGATCTTTGAAAAAAGCCTTTTCTTCTTGTTCTCTTTAATAACTGAAAACAAACGTAATAAATATGATACACTTCCATCATCCATCATTGGATGATTCGGTAGCCTTTTGATAGCACATACATAAATGGCAATCCATTTAGTCTGTTTTCTCTGAAGGGCAAACGTTAGGTGGGAAAAGCATCCATTATGACTTGCTTTCTTTGATTTGGTTATAATGTTCAAGTTGAGATGGCAGACTGCAAGATTTACTTATTCATTTGTTAATATCTTTTAGATGTCTTGATGAGAGTAGTCATGGTATGAGCTGAGGCTCAAAGCCTTAAATATAACAATTCAGGGTTTTTTGTACATAGTACATGAGCACTAGGGGGGTCATTGTAAATATATTGAAAGTGTAAAAGCAGCAGGTATAACCTTGAGATAACAATTTCCTTTTCAAAGTTCCCCAATGTGTTTTTCGGACTTTAATAGCCAACAACACCCAAGAAGTCCCTGGTGATTTTAATGATGATTAATCTCCGTGTAGATGAGTTTTAAAAGCAAACTGATAATAATAATGTATTCTCGAGTTTTTGTTTGTATTTAGGAATGACTGGAGGAGGACTTCTTCCAAAAGCAACAAAGGCAATCAAAGCCAGATGGGATGATTAACAATGTGGATGTCCAACAAATTGTATTTTAGCATAATTTGAAATGCTTATCATTGTCATCTAATGGCTTAAATTTGGAATTTGTTACACGCTAGTATAAAGCAAAATGATTCTAAGATTGAGACAAATATATACATAGTAATGATTAACCTGACAGTTATGCCAATAATTTAAAATCTAGCAAAAACTGAAAAAGAATTGCAATGGATTTTAAATTTATCCTTTGAAGGATATTTAACGCCACATAGGATGGGATCGACAATCGCACTCTGGACGACAAGGCGGCTTGCCCAAATTTGTTTCGATGAATATTATGTTAAACAGCGGGATTATTAAAACGAACAACGGAGGGAGTGTAACCAGCGAACCAAATGTCTGTTGTTAAACAAATTTTGAAGTCTTCCGATGAAATTTCATCGAGTTTGGACACCTTGCCTGAATCTATTTTTGTTCCGTCAGTTGTGGATGATGTCTGAACTCCGTGTCGACCGTTCTCTTCTTTTCTTTGTGTTAACTTTTTTCACACATTGTTAATCAGACTGTTTTGAAGGATGTCTAAACTGCCATTGTAATGTTTTCATATCCACCACCATACGATTGGTGGTATATACATTTAGTCATTCCGTTTGCAACACATCGAAATATCAGTTTCCGACACTGCAAGGTATATACACTGAAAAAAAGTGAACCCTAAATTAAAGAAAAATAATAAAATTTCCCTTATAAAAAACTTCTTCGATTGAGGTCCAAATATAACCCTTTAATTAATATATAATTATATTTGAATAAAGTGGAATATTTCTCCAATAAAATACCAATATCCTTTGACGTGTAAATGGTTTCGAACGTTTGTAGTAAGTAGTAGATAGACTAAGTCAAAGTATATTTTACTTGCATTAAGGATGAAAATATTACCTTTTTCAGGAATAGTTGCTATTGAAATAAAAAAAAAACTGTTTGAAAAATAAGGAATTTTATTATTAATATTTTTTTTAGAAGTACGTTTTTGTACCCGACACCATAGGATGGGGGTATACTAATGTAGTCATTCCGTTTGTACACCTCCAATTTTTTCAAAATCGAAAATTGCCAAAAGTCTTCTGCTACTGTGAACTTGATAAAGATAGCTTATTTTTGTTTTTTTTTTATACCCACCACCGTAGGATAGGGGGTATATTCATTTAGTCATTGCGTTTGCAACACTTTGAAATATCAATTTCCGACCCTACAAGTATATATCGTAGTACGGATCGTCGTAAGATTCTAAGACGATTTAACGATTTCCGTTTGTCTGTCCGTCCATCTGTTGTAATCACTCCAGAGCCTTCAAAAATTGAGATATTGAGCTGAAATTTGGCACAGATACGTTTTTTTGATGCACGCTGGTTAAGGTCTTGAACGGGCCAAATCGGACCATATTTGGATATAGCTGCTATATAGACCGATTTTCCGATAAAGGGTTTAATGCCCATAAAAACTTTATTTTTCAACCGATTTTGCTAAAATTTGAAACAGTGGGCAGTTCAAGGCTTTCCGACAACTGACCCAAATATGGTTCAGATCGGACTATATTTAGATATAAAAGATTTATTTATTACCCGATTTCGCTGAAATTTACAACAGTTGGTTATTTTAAGCCTCCCGACTTCTGCCGTAAATATGGATTAGATCGGTTCATATTTAGATATATCTGCCATATTGACCGATCTCCCGATAGAGGCTCTGAAGATTTAAAAGCTTTATTTATTACCCGATTTCGCGTAAATTTAAAACAGTGGGTTATTTTAAGCCTCCCGACATCTGACGTAATTATTTTTATCCGCAGTTTTAAGCCACCCAACATCCGACTTAAATATGGTACAGATCGGACTATATTTAGATATAGCTGTCATTATACCAATCTGCCGATAAAGGGTCTGAAGCCCACAAAAGCTTTATTTGTTACCTGATTTCGCTGAAATTTGACACAGTGAGTTTTTCTGAGCCTCACGATGTCCGACCTTAACATGGTTCAGATCGGTGTATAATTTGATATATCTGCCAAAGAGACCAATATTTTGTTCTACAAAATTTAATAATGACATATATATTATTGGGTTGCCCAAAAAGTAATTGCGTATTTTTCATATAGTCGGCGTTGACAAATTTTTTCACAGCTTGTGACTCTGTAATTGGATTCTTTCTTCTGTCAGTTATCAGCTGTTACTTTTAGCTTGCTTTAGAAAAAAAGTGTAAAAAAAGTATATTTGATTAAAGTTGACATATATATTATTGGGTTGCCCAAAAAGTAATTGCGTATTTTTCATATAGTCGGCGTTGACAAATTTTTTCACAGCTTGTGACTCTGTAATTGGATTCTTTCTTCTGTCAGTTATCAGCTGTTACTTTTAGCTTGCTTTAGAAAAAAAGTGTAAAAAAAGTATATTTGATTAAAGTTCATTCTAAGTTTTATTAAAAATGCATTTACTTTCTTTTAAAAAATCCGCAATTTTTGGGCAACCAATAGATCACTCAATGTCTGTGCCGAATTTGGGTGCTAAAGTTATCCAATTTTTACCGGATTGTGACGAAATGGTGTTTACATATATGCCCGAGGTGGTGGGTATCCAAAGTTCAGCCCGGCCAAACTTAATGCCCTTTTGTTTTATTTATTATTTTTTTTTTATATTGTGGTCGCTATTGGGTGCAGAAACTGATCCATAGGCGGCAACATTTGGTCATAAAGTCAGAGCTAAATTTTGCATTGATTGCCAATACCCTATTTATAGGCTCATCTTAATCTTTCAAAGCCTTCAAGGTGTGGTTGTCTTGGCGAATATCTTAGTTTTATAGTGAAAGTTTCGGCGAATCAGCTTCAGTATATTGATGTAATATTTCATTTGCGCCAATTTTTGTTCTCAAACTATGTTTATGATTTCAACAGGTTATTGTTTGTGTCGGTCTATTGGATTTAAATGACTTTTACTGCCTTAAAATTTTACGCAAAATTTCACGTTAAATATTTAAAAAATAAATTTTGACCAATTTTTACGAAGTATTATCCACATTCTGCTTTAGTGATGTCGTTGGTTTCTTCATCGAACTTAATTAAAATCGATTGAAAGTTCGTTTTCAATGGAAAAGATTTCCAGCAAAAATTGTATCCACCTATTGTCGTGTATGCTTATAATTTCCATCATTTCTTATGTTTTCCTAATTTATTAGAGATAAAATAAGAAAAGGTGGTAGAACGTAAAATGTTATTGCAGTTGTAAACTTTTTCATTCTTTGCTCACTTATTGTTGTCAAATGACAAGATATAAAACTTGCTCTCATAGAAAAAATTCTCGCAACTAATATTATTTACACACATTTTCTTACTTAAGGTGGGTATTGAGTTAAAATTACAATTTTGTTACAATTACTCTAGGTCTATAATAGATGTTGAAGCAAAAAGACTTTCTAATTTCGATCATTAGGGCATTCCCATAATTTATGATAAAATTTAAATAAAAGTGTTTCGTTATCAATGATATTTTTGTAGTTTTTCAAAAAAGTAATTGTGAAAAACGTGGGTATTTAACTGTGACACACGAACTTAATACCCACCATTTTGTGAATTCGTAATTTGACTCGTCGAATTTCATTAAAGATATTCGTACATAACACATGGGGAAATCATTATTCGCAAAATCTTTTCATTGTAAAAAGATTTTCTTGGAAGAAAATCCAAAATTCAAAAGCTAATTTTAAAATATTTCAAAGAATATTTCAAAGCTACGGTCAGAGCCAACAGAAATAACAAATTTCTACTAGACTTTTCGTTCCTTTATCACTATGAGCCCAGAATCAATTGCCTTAACTACTGTATAACGAAACGGTTTTATCTGAAATAATTATTCTAAAATAAAAATTAATTTTTAAATTGTTAATTTTTTCAAATTTTTCATTTCATTGCTGATGTAATTCAAATAATTTACAATTAAATATAGAATTATGTCTTAGAAAAAATTTTGTTAAATGTTTGTCTCTCGGAACAATTCTTATAAAAAATTTTAGTGAGAAAATTTCATGATAATTTTGGCTTAATGAAACTTTTAATAATTTTTCGTTTAAAACAATCAAAAAATTTTTATCTTTTGAAAAATTACATTGCGATTCGTTCTTAAATAATGTGCATAAACACATTAACGACGAAAAATATCCAAGAATAGAGCTGCCTTAGAAAAAATCTATCTCGAGTTAGGAAAGATGTATTGTAATGCAATTTGAATTGGCCTAAAGTGTATGAATAAAACCAGTTACAACAAAGTTTTCCGTCATCTTTAGAGTGATATTTCTGGAATTCTTTTTAATGACTTGTTGCATTTGATGGTCTCCATGTTAAAAAATAAATTAATGGCAATAATCCTATTTCTTTTGACAGCAGGTTCGGTTTTATGCCACAATCATTCTTTTGACAGCAGGTTCGGTTTTATGCCACAATCATTAAATCCAGCTTTCTTCGTTAAATGGTCATAAAATATTTTGAACATGATTGTTTTGCTGTAGAGGCATAGGAAATAAAAAGATTTTTAATCAAAAATTTTTAAAATTTAAAATATTTAAAAAAAAAAAATTGCTACGTCAATGTAAATTCTCTAAATTATGAATATGTAAAATTTCATCCAAATTGGACAACAGAATCGATGGTCAAGCGTAATGGGTTAAAATGTTTTCCTTAAAAATGTTTATTGAAATTTGTCTATAGAAAAAATATTAGGAAAATATTGCTTGGAACAGATAAAAGACTTTAAAAATGTTTATCTTTATTGGTCTACGAATTTAAGTTTGGATGTAAGTTGTACTCCATTCTTGAAATACTTCATTTCAGCCCGATATTCTCATGATGTCTAATTTAGTGGTGTTTTCGTGGGAGAGGTGGTCCCTTAGATACTTGGCCCTGAAAAAATATCAGCATCGTGCTCTTCGCTCAAATACCATTTATTTAATCCCCATATTGCCATTGGCTTAAGAGGAGTTTACAGGATGAGGCGTCCCACAAACACATGGCCCTAAAGTAGGTAATTAAATTCGTTTTCTAATCTCAAATACCTTTCATTTGAGCCACACATTGGCATGGTTGAAAATTTATTTCCTTTTGGAGGTGTTTTGGGAAAGGGGTGATGCCCTAAATACATGGTCCTTCATTTGAATATCAAATTCGTATTCTAATCCCAAATACCTTTATTTGAGCTTCATATTGCGATGGTCACTAAAAAATTGCTGTTTTTGGGGTATTTTGGGAAAGGGGTAAACCCCAGAAAATTGGTCCCGAAAATGGGTATCAATTGTTGCTCTATCCCCCAATACCTTTCATTTAAGCTCGACATTGACATGATCGGTAAATATGCCCGATTTAGGTGTGTTTTGGGAATTGGGGTGGTCCCCCAAACACTAAGCCCGGAAAATATATCAGCAATGTGCTCTATTCTCATATAACTTTATATCATTTATTTGAACCCCATATTGTCATTGCCCTCAAAATTGGATATTCAATTCGTTTTCTAATCTCATTTAAACTCCTGGTTATTAAATGTCCGGTTATGGGTATTGCCCCAAAAACCTTAAATATTTAGTTCCACTCTCTTTAAGGCCCAAAATGTATTGGTGAGCAAATACGTCCTATTTGGGGTTTGTTAAGGTGGTGGGACGTCCCCTAGACAGTTGGTCCCTTATACGTGGTCTACTCGCAAATACCTTTTATTTGAGCCCCATATTTCCATAGTCGGCAAACATGACCGGCTTGGGGGGGTGTTTTGGGGGATGGGCGGCCACTCAGTGAGTTGGCCTTGAAAATATATATCGGATTCGTGTTCTACTCTAAAAACCCTCTTATTTGAGCGTCATATTCCAATAGTCAGCAAATACTTCCTATTTGGGTGGAGTTGTGGGAGTGGGGCGGTCCCATAGACACTTTTCCCGATTATTGATATCAGATTCGTGCTTTACTCCCAAAGACCTTTCATTTGAGCCCCATATTGCTATGGCCGTATATTTGTCCCCTTTGGGGGTCCCATATTTGGATATCAGATTCGTATTCTACATTCAAATATTTACCTTTTATTTAAGCCCCATATTCCCATGGTCAGTAAATAAGTCTAGTTTGGGGGGTGTTTTGGGGCAGGGGTGGACCCCCAGAAACGTGGTCCCACATTTCGATATCAGATTCGTATTCTACTCGCAAATACCTTTAATTTGAGTCCCATATTGCCATGATCGGTAAATATGTCCGATTTGGGGGTGTTTTGGGGCTTGGGGTGGTCCTCTTAGCACTTGGTCCGACAATTGGATATCAGATACGTTTTCTTATCCTAAATACCTTTCATTTGAGTCCCATATTGTCGTGATTGGTCTAAATATATGTTTGGTAGGTTTTAGGGTGAGGCAGCCCCCCTAGGTACCTCATCCTCATTTTTAGGGTACTATAAGAGAGCACACAAAATTTCGCTTAAATCGCACCACCCATCTCCGAGATCTGGCGTTTCTGAAAATAAGGGGAAAGGGGAAGGGTACGCCATGATATGGCTCCCATTCTTATTCATTTTGGGTGGTTTTTGGGCCCCCACCTTCGCTCCATCCCTTGTTCCCATATAAACCGATCTCTCGATTTGAATTCTTGAGCACCTGGAAGCCACAATTTTTGTCCGATTTGGCTTAAATTTTGCATGCGGTGTTCTGTTACGTTGGAAGTCGATGTGCTAAGTGCGGTCGAAATTAGTCTATAACCTGATATATAGCTCCCATGTAAACTTGATTATCCTTGTTCGGTTCCTAGGAGCTTTAATTTTGCTGGTTTGACAGAAGTTTGGTATGTAGAATAAAGTTATGCCCTTCAACTAAATGTAGCAGAATCCATACTGATAGGTGCCCAAGTTTTGGCCAGGCCGAATTTAGGACGCTTTTACTTGTTTTATTTAATTTGGATTGATTTTATTTTACCTGCGCTTCCTTTTTTTGGTCTTAATGTCTCATTGAGATTCCATTGCCGGTTGTTGTGCGCCTATAGAGCGCTTCGTTCAATGCTTTCTATTCAAAGAAGAGTACAGCACTTAGATCGGTTTCGATTCATCTTCTAGAAGCTGTAATACAATATTTCCCTGGGTTGGCAAAAATTTGTTAGGAAGAATAAAATTATACCCTCCAACTAAGATTATTTTGTATAAATTTTAAGCAGATTCTATGGTGGGGATTCTCAAGATTCCGCCAAACCGAACTGAGCATGTTCTTACTTGTTTTCTTTAATATAAAATTGGCTTAATAAAATCACTAACCGGTGAGCTGAATGCTAGAACTTTATAAAAAGTACCGTGAATTTTGTACTTATTTATGAATATCCATTTTGTATCACTTAAAATCTTTGCTTTTGTCCAACCTAGCTTCACCATATGCTACAGTCAACATTCAGAATGCGTTCACCCAGCTAAGTTTATATACCCTCCTTCATAGGATGGGGGTATACTAATTTCGTCATTCTGTTTGTAACACCTCGAAATATGCGTCTAAGACCTCATAAAGTATATATATTCTTTATCGTTATGACATTTTAAGTCGATTTGGCCTTGTCCGTCCGTCTGTCTGTCAAAAGTACGCTTAATTTCGAAGGAGTGTAGCTAGGCGTTTGAAATTTTGCACAAATATTTTTTATTAGTGTAGATCGGTTGGGATTGTAAATGGGCCATAGTGGTCCATATTATGATATAGCTGCCATATAAACCGATCTTGGGTCTTGACTTCTTGAGCCGCTAGAGGGCGCAATTCTCATCCGATTTGGCTGAACTTTTGCATGAGGTGTTTCGTTATGACTTCCAACATTTGTGCTTAGTATGGCACAAATCGGTACATAACCTGATATAGCTGCCTTATAAGCCGGTCTGGGATCTTGACTTCTTGAGCCTCTAGAGGCCGCAGTTATTATCCAATTTGACTGAAATTTTAATTTTGTACAACGGCTTCTTTTATGACCTTCAACATACATGTGAAATATTGTCTGAATCGATCTGTAGTTTTATACAGCTCCCATGTTAACCGGTATTCAGATTTTGCTTCTTAAGCCCCTACAAGCCGCAATTCTTATCCGAATGGACTGAAATACTACATAATGACTTCTACGATGTTCTGCATTCATTTATGGTCCGAATCGGACTATAACTTGATATAGCTCCAATGGCATAACAGTTCTTATTCATTATTGTTATTCTTAAAAACAGATACAGCGCAACAAAACTCGACAAATGCTATCCATGGTGGAAGGTATATAAGATTCGGCCCGGCCGAATGACTTGGTCTTGAAAATAAACATCAGATTCGTGTTCTACTCTAAAATACCTCTTATTTTAACCCCATTTTGCCATGGTCAGCAAATACTTCCTATATGGGTGGTATTATGGGGTTGTGGAGGCCCCATAAACACTTTTTCCTGAATATTGATATGACATTCCTACTTTACTCCCAAAGACCTTTCTTTTGAGCCCCATATTGTTATGGTCGTAAATTTATCCTCTTTTGGGGGGATGTTTTTGGGGAGGTGCGGCTCAAACCACTTGCTTCCACATTTTGATATTAGATTCATATTTTACACTCAAATACCTTTTATTTAAGCCCCATATTCCCATGGTCGATAAATAAGTTCTGTCCCACATTTGGATATCAGATTTTTTTTCTAGTCGCAAATACCTTTTATTTGAATCCCCAATTGTCGTGATTGGTCTATATATATATTTGGAAAGTTTTGAAGGTGAGGCGGCCCCCTAGATACCCCATCCGAAATTTGGATACCAAATTTTTGTTTTTACTATTAGGTGCACACAAAATTTCGCTTAAATCGCACCACTCATCTTCGAGATCTGGGGTTTCTTAAAATCAGGGTAAAGGAAAGGATGCATGTTTGCAAGCATATTTACCCTCCAATTTACACAAAACCATTTCGTTTTTCAGCATGCACAAGCTTGCCCAAAAATGTAAACAAAACAGATTCTAATAAAATCCGACGGTAAATATGAAAAATATCTTCAAAGTGCACTCACATTTTTTAATTAACATACATCCCTCTTTTTATTCTACACAAACTAAAAATGGTGGTGGCAAATATTTTTTTACTTGCTTATAACTACAACATGATGAACTTCAAATAAACAAGTCGCCCGAAGTCGATGGCAGTAAGTTTCAGTAAATATTTTCTTCATAATTTTTTGTTTAGTATGTCACAGACTATTTTTTAGTACAATATTTTTAAATTTGAGCCACGATTTGTTAATTTGGACCAGAAAAAAATCTAGGAAATTTATATACTTATTCCAATTACATGAACTAAATGAAATTAATAATAGGAAATGATTTCCATAGTTTAGTAAATTTTCATGGCATAAGAGAAAGTTACACCATATTGGTTTAAATTTTTTACTAGAAATAAGTTACTCCTTTTTTCAGTGTATATGTATATCTGAGCGTCGTAAAATTCTTAGACGATTTAATGATGACCGTATGTCTATCCGTCTGTTGTATATATTTGGATATGGCTATGAATATGGATCAGCTTTTAATGGTGTTGGACAAGTTTTATTATGCATGTGTTATTATTTTAAATGAATTTTGAGCATTTAATCGGGCCTTATCCATATGTTATGGTGGGCGTACATTTTATGTGAGAACTCGTAACACAAAACAAGTTAAAAACGTGCTAAGTTGGGCCAGGCCGAATCTTGTGAAGTCACCACCATGGACTCTGTTAAAAATTTCTGCATATAAGATTTCTACCAAATCAAGCAAAAATGAAAATTATAAACCGATTTAGACCATACTCGTGCGATTGTTGTAAGCGAATACCACGTGTTAAGTTTAAGTTCAATCCGGCAATAATTGCGACTTCTACAGGATCAAGAAGTCAAATCGGCATATACGTAGGGTTATATGGGAGTTACATTAGGTTATAGTATCAGAACACTGCGTGCAAATTTTCAGCTTAATCGGACAACGAATTGGAAGATCAGTTTATGTGGGAGCTATATCAGGTTATAGACGATTCGGACCATACTTAGTAAAAGTGTTGGGAGTCGTAACAAAACACTACAAAATTTCAGTCCAAACGGATAGCATTTGCAGCTTCTAGGGACTTCTAGAAGTCAATTAGAAGGACCACTTTCATATGCGAATATAATACTAAGCACCCTAGAAGGCCATCAAACATGGTGGCGTCTCATCAATGTTTTGTGGGTGTTATTTTTTTGTATCTGGTCCGTGTCCCATTTTTTGGATTAGGGAAAAAGGGCTGTTGTGGATTACAACGGAAGCTAAGGGAATAAAATGCTTTCATGTAAGGAGCATAAAATGCCACCTACGTGACAGTTCATGTAAATTAACGACTGAAAGCTCTATTCTATCCTAACGGAATTCTAGTTCCAAAACCTTTTGTACCGAGTTTGGAAGGCCTGTTGGTATCATGGACCCAAACCTTATTGAAAACCTTTGAAGCTTAAAAAAATAAAGATTTGACACTTCCTTTATATTCCTAGGTTCAGCCTTTTTCAAAAATAACCATGTTTTCCTTCTCTTTCATTTCTATATTATTCTAAGTAACTATTGTCCCAATTTTTTTCCACCACTGTATACTATATCCTATGCTGTTGGGAATAGGAACCACTTGTCTTCTGAAAAAGTATTGGACTAGATACCAGTATTAGGGATTGAATATTTACATGCCTATGTTATTATTAATAACATTCAAACATCAACCATAAGAAGTATTTCGGTAAGATTTTTCTCGCAAAGGTTTTCTCTGATTTTATTTCTAAATGCGTTCCATTGCTTTTCAAATAAATCCAATTTTCCATTATTTCCATTGGCAAATCCATTTGTCAAAACAAAGAGAAAACATAGCACAGAAATCTTATTTAAAATATTGCTAGATTTTGAGGTGGTCACATTGGGGACTAAATGGTTCGAAAAATAAATAAAACTATTTGTTTGGCTTTAGGCATTTACCAAATTTTAGAATTTATTAAATTTCATCAGAATTTAGTTCAAGCGTAATACAATATCCCCGAATGGAAGATTTAACGATTCGAATTGATGGTGGCATAACATAAGTAAATTGTTCAATGAGGTGTTTTGAAATAAAATGAGGACATTTTTCAAATGAAAATGTACATACATTTTTGTTGGTGTTTTGGGAAAACCCAAACAAACACAAAACTAATAATTAATGCCAATTGTGTATTAAGTAGGACACAAGTGGGAAAGTTATGTTCGGTTTGTTAAAGGTAAAATCTGGTCGAAGCGTATTGAGGAGTATGTAACCCTTTTAATTTTTTAACATATTCGTACTAGAGGCGGTCATTTGTGGCGTCCAGACATATGAATGCGGAGGTCTGGATGCACACACAAAGAAGATAGTGTAGATATGGTGAAGCAGGTTCCGTTTAACTATTGGGTTTCCCAAAAAGTAATTGCGGATTTTTCATATAGTCAGCGTTGACAAATTTTTTCACAGCTGGTGACTCTGAAATTGCATTCTTTCTTCTGTCAGTTATCAGCTGTTACTTTTAGCTTGCTTTAGAAAAAAAGTGTAAAAAAAGTATATTTGATTAAAGTTCATTCTAAGTTTTATTAAAAATGCATTTACTTTCTTTTAAAAAATCCGCAATTACTTTTTGGGCAACCCAATATTTGTTTATTTTGAAAATTGTCTGTGGTCTATGACTCTACATTTTTATACCCACCATCATAGGATGGGGATATACTAATCATTCCGTTTGTAACACCTCGAAATATTGATCCTATAAAGTATATATATTCTTGTTGGTCTCGAAATTCTGATTCGAACTAGCCATGTCCGTCCGTCCGTCTAGCGAAATCACGATAGCGGTCGAACGCATAGAGCTAACCTCTTGAAATTTTGCACAGATACCTTAAATTGATGAAGGTCGTTGGAGATTGCAAATGCCAAATTGCCATTTCGATTCAGATTTGGATATAGCTCCCATATAAACCGATCTTCCGATTTGACTTATTTAGCTCATGGAAGCCACAAATTTTATCCGATTTGGCTGAAATTTTGTACATGGTGTTCTGTTATGGCTTCCAACAATTGTGCCAAGTACGGTTTAAATTAGTGAAGAACATGATATAGCTTCCATATAAACCGATCTCCCGATGAGCCATTACAAGCCACGATTTTTATCCGATTTGGCTGAAATCATGCATATAGTGTCCTGTTACGACTCTCAAAAACTGCGCCAAGTAGGTCTAATTCGGTCTATAGCTACATATAGCCACCACTTTGGATTCTGGTGATGGCCAAAGATTCGGCCCGGCCGAACTTAGCACGCTTTTACTTGTTTCGTTTTCTTTTCGCACTTTCTGATACTGTGTTAACACTTAAAGCTAAAATGTAGCTCTATTTCAAGTCTTCTTCATACGATTCTCTTCATTAAGTAAAGCCATTAGCAGCGAACCATAAAACACTTTATGACAGTTCTTTGGCTCTAAAATGCATTGCATCTGCCCTTTGTATAGCCATCATCATTATTTCCATCAAATTCATAGTTTTATTCGTTTCGCTCTCCTTTTCTCTGCGCAGCATCTCAAACATGAGCAATGACAACAAGACCGACAATATGTGACATAAATTGCTGTCATTTATAAAACGCTTTGAAGGCTGCATAAAGATGTCACTCATTGTTGGGCAAAGCCAAAAACATTAGACCAAATGAGTCGTTTGCCAAATGATTTCCACATTAAATGGAGTACAAGCAGAAAAGAATGGCATACGTAAAGTGGTATATTCGTTGGTCCAATGGGGGAAGAGAATGAAAAAACATAATCATTGAAGACAACCAAATTGATGAAGAAATAAATGAAGAAGTACTAGCAAGGAAATTGTTCTATTTACCAAATGAGATCAACCACAAGATAAAACAAACATTTAAGAGCATATAACTACAATATTATTCTGCCATACGAGGTCGCTGTTAAATGTCAGGATCATACGGAAGAGGTCATTGGGTGATAACCTTGATCTAAATATTCATAGATATATGTACCTTGAAATTATGTTCTTTTTACCCTCCACTCTAGAATGGAAGTATACTATCTTCGTCATTTCGTTTGTAGCTTATCCAAATATTGATCTGAGATCCAATCTTATATATAAATTCAAGTTGTGTTTGTTTGTTTGTTCCGTAAAGCGGAAAAACGATTACCTTGAAATGTTCACAGATTGTGTAGGTTGGTCTGGAAGGAGACATAGGCTATATAATTTTTTGATATCGGGAGGTGGGCGGACCCTCCCCCTTACCCCAAAAATAAAAGTGGGCCGATCGGGACAATATGGGATCCAAATGAAAGGTATTCAAGAGTTGAGTACGAATTTAATAATAAAAGTAGGGTCCAAGTACCTGGGGGCTGCCCCAGCCCCAAAACCCCTTAAAATAGGTTTCTTTGACGATCATGACAATATGGGACTCAAATGAAAGGTAATCGGGAGTAGATTACGAATATGGTCAGGGAGTAGGAATAGGCTTTATAATTTATTGATAACGGAAGGGGGCGGACCCTCCACCGTTACCCCAAAAACACCACCCAAAATCAAGAGTGGACCGATAAGGACAATATGGGTATCAAATGATAAGTATGCGTGAGTAGATAACGAATCTGGCATACAAATTCATGTCGAAGTATAGGGGGTTACCCCATCCCCACAAAAATGCCCCAACCCCCACAAAAATGATATATGGGACTCGGTTTGTTTGTTCCGCATAGACTGAAAAATGGCAGAACCGATTTTCGCATATTGTGTAGTTTGGTCTTGAAAGAAACAAAGGTTATATAATTTGTCGGTATCGGAAGGGGGACGGACCCTCCCCCTTGTGCCAAAAACACAACCCAAGATCAAAAGTGGACCGGTCGGGACAATATAGGTAGCAAATGAAAGGTATTGGAGAGTAGAATACGAATATGGTATTAAAAATTGAGTCTAAGTACCCATCGGGCAGCCCCAACCCCAAAACTCCCCCCAAACAGACATATTGGACATTCATTTCAATATGGGGCTCAAATGAATGGTATTCGGGAGTAGATTTCGAATCTGGCATACAAAATCAGATCGAAGTATAGGGGGTCATTCCACCCCTCAAAAACGCCATTAGACCCATTATGACCATATGATACTTGGCTGAACCAATTTTCTAAAAATTTTCATAGATTGTGTACGTTTGTCTGGAAGGAAACATAGGCTATATAATTTTTAGATATCGGGTGGAGGACCCTCCCCTTTACCACAAAAACGAAAGTGGTCCGATGGGCACAATAAGGGTATCAAATGAAGATATTGGAAACCAGAGCACGAATACGGAATTAAAATTTGGGTTCAAGTACCAGCGGTGGCCGCCCCAGCCCCAAAACACCCTCCAAACGGTTCATATTTGTTAAATATTAGAGAGTTAAAGAAGGTGCAGCGGAGCGGGCCCGGTTCGGATAGTGAGGTATATATATTCTTGATCGTGTTGAAACTCTAAGCTGACTTGGCCATGTCCGTCCGTATGGCGAAAGCACGCCAACTTTCGAACGAATAAAGATGGTTAGATAAGGTTAGGTTAGATTTGAGTGGCAGTCTGCCATCAGACTCACTTAGAAGTTTTCCTCTATTGTGATACCACAGAAATAGGAGAAGGGAGATGCCTCCTAGTTCCTAGCGTCTAACCATCCAGATCGCTTTAGATAGCCCAACGAATTGCGAATGTTCACATCCGCTAAATCAGACAAGTTCTCAAAAAAATGAGAACCTAAAATGGAACTCCCTCTGACTGCCAGTGCGGGACACACACAAACAGATGTTCTACAGTCTCTTTTTCCTCGATACCCCCACAGTTTCTGCAAAAGTCGTTACTTGCAACCTTATGTCTGTTAGTTTGTTTTCCGATCAGACAGTGAACTTTCATAACGGACACAATGACTGAGACTTCTGTTCTAGCCAGCGACAGCAAAGCGGAAGACCTCTTCAAGTTTAGATTAGGGACCCCCTTAGGGGGTCATTTCTTGGTGACTTATTTCATAGAGCCGTCTTCAGGATCAGGCCTGAAGGGCAACGATTGATAAATGCTCACTAAGGGGAGATTGTAAACACTGCAAAATTATGTGGTCTAACCTAAACATGAAGAGGTCTTCCGCTCTGCTGTCGCTGGTTAGAACAGACATCTCAGTCAATCGAAAATGAAACAAGACCACAAAAAGCTCTATAAGCAAAAACAACTATTAATTGGGAGTTATTTCGTTTTTGGGGGATTAATTTCCTAATAATTAACTTCCAAACTAAGTTTCTGGGGAGTTATTTCATTTTCATATGTAACAAGCAAAACGTCGTAAAGCCAAGATATTCTGAAAAAATTGTGAGTAGCCAAAGGCGTAACAGTGAGGTGCTGTACGTAAACGATCAAAAACTGATCTTACAACGTAAAAGATCAAAAAATTATAGATCTGTCAACGTAATAGATGAATAAATATTAGATCTATCAACGTGATAGAACGAAAAAAGGTTCTATCAACGTTAGAGATGGGTTTTTTTCCGGGTAAATACCCAACGGGTAGTTACCCAATAAATACCTTTTTTTGGGTATTTATAATTTTGCAGATATCTTGGGTATACAAAAATTGTTCAAAACATTTTTGATGATTTTCTATTCTTTGTACATAAACCTGACCGTCTGATCTCAAAAAGTCGGACTATATTTAGATATAGCTGCCCTTAGACCAACCACCCGATCTCCCGATATAGGGTATTTTGAGTGTTGATGCTGAAGTGCGCTGAACTGCACTTCAAGCGTACTCGCATTATGGATTCAAAAGATGGCACTAAATCTCAGTAAATAAACTATTTTTATATCCTCCACGCAAACTTTCAAAGGAGTAGAGGTAGGCGCTTGAAATTTTGCACAAATACTTCTTATTAGTGTAGGTAGGTTGGGATTGTAAATGGGCCTAATCGGTCCATGTTTCGATATAGCTGCCATATAAACAGATCTTGGATCTTGACTTGAAATTTTGCATGACGTGTTTCGTTACTTTGTCAAGTATGACCTTAATCAGTCAATATCCTGATATAGCCACCATAAATTTATCTCTCGATTAGACTTCTTGGGCGCAATATAGTTGAAATTTTGCATATGTCGTATTGGTATGACTTCCAACAACTGCTCCAAGTATGTGTCTAAATCTGTATAAAACCTGATATAGCTCCCATATAAACCGATCTCCCAGTTTGTAGTTTTGAGTCTCAGGATGGCGCATTTATTACTCGATTTGCCTGAAATTTTGGAGGTGGTGTTTTTCTATGACTGGTGTTTTTTATTTGAAAAAGTCATTAAAAGAACTTGACAAATGCGATCCATGGTGGAGGGTATATAAGATTCTTCCCGGTCAAACTTAGCACGCTTTTACTTGTTTATAATAAATCAAGGACTTGACACATAGAGTTCTTCCTATTATCGTTCGAAAGTTGAAGACTCATTTTAATGTGAATTGTTATATCTACTGAATTATTCAAATAAATTTTTTGGGCAAATTCCCTTAATTTGTGTGAATCTTAAAAAAATTAAAAAAAAACACCCAAAAATTATTGGGGCTATATTTCATTTTCTGTTTGGGGACTTATTTCATTTATTGGGGAATTATTTCATTTCAAGTTTTGTTTTGTTTCATTATGAAATAACTGCCCAATTTTGGAGTTTCATTTCATTTTCAATTTTGGGGAGTTATTTCATGGAGAGTTATTACGTGGCGCCTATAATCCACGCTGCCTGAAACATCGGGCGTTGTATCAACGATAACACAGTGTCTGTAGTCGCTACAAGACCAAAGAAAAGGCTCCCTTAGCCTCACAGCGGTGGTTGCAGCAATTTGTCTAGCCACAATGTTCAGAGGCATTAGGTGTACCATTAAAATCAGTACATCGAATAGTGTCGTCCTCAGTGCGCTGTCATGCACAAAAACGCCATACTTTGGATTCGGTTGAGTATTTAACAGTAAGCGGTTTTAGATTATTGAAAGCACTTTTAATCTCAAGTAACTCCAGCATTGTATATTCCTTGACAGCGAGAGAACAATATGCATGCTGTTGCAGAGACGGACAATCTCCAGGGGATCTTTGCCCAAAGATGTGTTTCTATCAACCTTTCTGGTATCCTAAGTATAAAGGACGTCAGACTTATAAGAAGAACATCTTTCGCCCCCCTGTGGTAAAGTTTTGCTGCTTTTTGAATGAAAATGACCTTTGTATCTCTCCATCCCACAGGTATATGCAAGCAGAGTGTATCTTCCTAAGTGAAGGAGGCAGTCTATCGGACACAGCTTGCAATTCAACAGGTGATACATCATCAGGACCTAACGGCTAAAACGAGTCGAAGCTTTTTTCGGCTCAGGCACAATATCCCCAATAACCCCGAGGAATGCATATCAGTGACAGCCTCTTCGAATGCCATGTTGCACAGTAAGGTAGAGTCGAAAATGACTAGTAAACATATGCCATTTGGGAACGGATAGAGATAACTCTTTGAAATTTTAAATGGTTAGAGCTGAGATGTTATTTCAAAGAGTTATCTCTCTCTCTACTTGTTCTTAAATAGCATATTTTTCACAAGTTTCTTTTTCGATTTTCTGCCACTGTGCGTTGGAGAGTTCTCGGAAATGTGTATCAACAAGTAGTTATAATGTTTCCTCACTAGATAATGGCAATATATTCTCTGACTTCTGAATGTATCCCACCGCAATAAGTTTCGAAGATAGGACCTTCCTTAGCCTAGAGGCCTCAGACGTATCCTCCACGGAACTGCAGAATTTCAACCAAGATATGTTTTTAACCTTTCACAGATCGCCCTTGTATTTTCATACTTCAGCCTTATAGATGTCTTAGTAGTGTGGTGCATTTGTGGCTTTCGCCCTGTTGAAGAGTTTTCTGCAGGCATTCCATATGACCAAAAGTAGTCGCATATGGTCTAATTTAAAACTTCATGTTTATTTTTATTCAAACTTTATTTTCGAATCAAATATTAGGCCGAGTATCAAAATGTTGGGTGGCATCAGTATTTTGACATTTCATTTATTATAAGAATAAACAAAATATAATTAATTGTATAATCAAATTAAGGAAATAGAAAATACAGCTTTGGAGTGTGAGCGTGATTTGGTGGTAGTTTCGAATGGATTTTACCATAGTTTTATAAAAATCAATTAAAAAAAAAAAAGCTTCAATTTTCGCCATTGTGTTTTCTAAAGCCCTTGCTAATACAGTTAAACCAACAAAATTTATAAATCAGGAATTAGTGGCGACCAATCTAGCATATTTGGCGTAATCTAATAAAAAAATTGGTGCCCTATATCATAGATCATTGCCTAGCCGTAAAATGAATGACTTGCAAATAAATCTATCGCTGGACAGAAAAAAATATTACAAACATTTTTTCAATCAAAAATTTAATTAAAAATAAAAATGTTTTCAATTAAAAATTAATTGAATCAATAATTTTTAATGGAATCCATTTTTTTCAATTACGATCGTGATTAAAATTTGGGCAATTTTCAATTAAAAAATAATTGATTGAATCATTTTTTAATTGAATCTCAACTTTTTCAATTCCGATCGTGATTTAATTTTCTCAATTTTAATTAAAAAGTTAATTGGTTCATTATTTTTTTAATTGAGTCTAACCTATTTCGCAATTACTATCGTGATTGAAATTTTCATTTAAAAAATTAATTGATTCAATAATTTTTTTAATTGAATCTTTCAAAACTTTATGTATGAAATGTGTTTTTACAGTTAAGCAATAATGACCAAGACCACTTAAATTTTTTTTTTGCTTTTCTCGCTCAATTTGTTAGCCATTTCATTGAAAACAGCTGATTTTATAGATGGGAAACAACTGTTTTCATTGAATTGGCGAACGAATCGAGTGACAAAACAAGTACGAACGTGCTAAGTTCGGCCGGGTCGAATCTTATATAGCCTCCACCATGGATCGCATTTGTCGAGTTCTATGCGCGGTATCCATTTTTAGACAAACAAAGAATATTGAATAAGAACTGTTATGCAATTGGAGCTATATCAAGTTATTGTCCGATTCGGACCATAAATGAATGCTGAACATTGTAGAAGTCATGGTGTAATATTTCAGTTCATTCGGATAAGAATTGCGCCTTGTAGGAGCTGAAGAAGTAAAATCGGGAGATAGGTTCATATGGGAGCTGTATCAAGCTATTGATCGATTCGGACCATATTAGACAAGTATATTGAAGGTCATTAGAGAAGCCGGTGTACAAAAATTCTGCCAAATCGGATGAGAATTGCGCACTCTAGATGCTCAAGAAGTCAAGATTCCATACCGGTTTATATGGCATATATATATCAGGTTATGTATCGATTTGCGCCATACTTAGCACACTTATTGGAAGTCATAACAAAACACCTCACTCTAAATTTCAGCCAAATCGAATGAGAATTGCGCGCTCTATTGGCTCAATAAGTCAACACCCAAGATCGGTTTATATACCAGCTATATCAAAACATTTCGCCCATTTACAATCCCAACCGACCTACACCTTTAAATAGTATTTGTGCAATTCTGTGTGTAACTACTCGAAATATTTGTATGAGACCCCAAAAAGTATATATATTCTGGATCGTCGTGATATTTTATGTCGATCTAGCCATGTCCTTCCGTCTGTCCGTCGAAATCACGATAGCGGTCGAAGGAGTAAAGCTAGCCGCTTGAAATTGGGATTGTAAATGGGCCATATCGGTCCATGTTTTGATATAGCTGCCATGTAAACCGATCTAGGGTCTTGACTTCTTGTGTCTCTAGAGTGCGCAATTCTTATCAGATTTGAATGAATTTTCGTACGAAGTATTTTGTTATGATATCCAAAAACTGTGCCAAGTATGGTTCAAATCGGTTTATAACCTAATATAGTTGTCATGGAAACAGATCTGGGGACTTGACTTCTTGAGGTCCTAGAAGGCGCAATTCCTATCCGATTTGGTTGAAATTTTGCATGACGTATTTTATTCTTACTTCCAACAACTGTGTCAAATAAGGTTCAAATCGGTTCATAAGCTGATATATCTTCCACATAAACCGATCTGGATCTTGACATCTTGAGCCTCTAGAGGTCGCAATTATTATCCGATTTGCCTGAAATTTCGTACGACGGATCCTCTCATGACCATCAACATACGTGTTTATTACGGTCTGAATCGGTCTATAGCCTGATACAACGCCCATATAAAACGATCTCTCTATTTTACTTCTTGAGCCCCCAAAGGGCGCAATTCTTAGTCAAATTGGCTGACATTTTACACAGGTCTCAAACATATAATTTAATTGTGGTCCAAAGCGGACCATATCTTAATATCGCTCTAATATCAGAGCAAATCTTTTCTTATATCCTGTTTTGCCAAAGAAGAGATGCCGGGAAAAGAATTCGACAAATGCGATCCATGGAGGAGGGTATATAAGATTCGACCCGGCCGAACTTAGCACGCTTTTACCTGTTTTAGTTTCCAATCCGCTGGGTTTAACTTCGTTTGCCTTTGACATCCATTAATGACAATTTTTTTAATGTAAATGAATTTCGGATATCCTTTTTGTAAGCAAAGTACACAGAAAAAATAAAAATCGATTTCATCTCGAAATTAATTGATCCATTTAATTTTAATTTTTTTTTAATTTTTAATTACTTTTTATATTTAAACTAGCTGACCCGGGCCCGCTCCGCTGCGCATTCTTTTACTTTATATGGAACAAGGTTTTAATTGCAATATTTTTTTTGCCAATTAAAGAGTTTTTAGTGAAATACCATGCAACGAAAATAATATACCGCTTGACAAACAGTTTAACAATATAAGTACCTTTATCTGAATCCCATATGATCTTTATTGGCCTACAAATTCAAGTTTGGATGCAAGGTGTACTCAATTTTAAATACTTCATTTGAGCTCGATGTCTGATGTCTGATTTAGTGGTGTTTTTGGGGGATAGGTGGTCCCCCAGATACTTGGCCCTGAAGAAATATCAACATCGTGCTCTTCTTTCAAATACCATTTATTTAAACCCCATATTGCCATTGGTTTAGAGGAGTTTAAACGATAAGGTGTCCCCCAAACACATGTCCCCAAAATAGGTTATCCAATTCTTTTTCTAATCTCAGATACATTTCATTTGAGCCACATATTTGCATTGTCGAAAAATTCAAATCAGCAACGTGCTCTATTCTTATATATCTATATATCATTTATTTGAACCCCATATTGCCATTGGCCTCGAAATTGGATATAAAATTCGTTTTCAAATTTCATTTAAACTTCTTAGTGAAAGTCAGCAAGTTTGGGGTATTGGCCCTAAAAACTATAAATATTTAGTACCATATATATACATATATATATATATATATATATATATATATATATATATATATATATATATATATATATATATATATATATATATATATATATATATATATATTTTGGATTCGTGTTCCTCTTTAAAACCCCTCTTATTTGAGCCTCATATTACAATAGTCAGCAAATACTTACTATTTTGGTGGTGTTGTGGGGGTGTGGTGGCCCCATAAACACTTTTCCCGATTATTGATATCAAATTCCTGCTTTACTCCCAAAGACCTTTCATTTGTCCAGTTTGGGGGGTGTTTTGGGGAAGGGGTGGACCCCCAGAAATTTGGTCCCACATTTGGATATCAGATTCGTATTCTACTTGCAAATACCTTTCATTTGAGTCCCATATTGCCATGGTCGGTAAATATGTCCGATTTAGGGGAGTTTTGGGGCTTGGGGGGGCCCCCTAGCACTTGATCCGACAGTTGGATATCAGATACGTTTTCTTATCCTAAATACCTTTCATTTGAGTCCCACATTGTCGTGATTGCTCTAAATATATGTTTGGTAGGTTTTAGGGTGGGGCGGTCCCCCTAGGTACCCCATCCGAAATTTGGATACCAAATTTCTCTTAAATCGCACCACCCACCTCTGAGATCTGGCGTTTCTGAAAATAAGGGGAAAGGGGGAGGGTCCGCCCCCTCTTCAGATATCAAAAAAAGTAGTACCCTATTTTCACCACGGGGTCATTATGCACCATCTGTGAAAATTTCAAGAAAATCGGTTCAGCCGTTTCTGAGTCTATAAGGACCACACAAACATACAAACAAACACAAATTGATTTTTATATATAAGGTTTTTTAAGATTCAATAAAAAAAATGTTTGAATCGATTAATTTTCTTATTGAAAATTTCAATTACGACGGTAAAAGCGTGCTAAGTTCGGCCCGGCCAGACCGGACCTCGGGTATATATGTAAACCATATTATGTCCCCATAGAAGCTATATCGAAATATGGTCCGATTTAGACCAAATTCGGCACGGACATTGAGTGGTCTAATAAGTAAAAGTCATTGTTCAGTTTTGTAGAACAAAATATTGGTCATTTTGGTAGCTATATCCGACACGGATGTCGAAAAGCGTGGCATAAGTCACTATGTCAAATTTCAGAGAAATCGGATTATAAATGCGCCTTTTATGAGGCCAAGGTTTAAATCGGCTTATAAGGCAGCTATATCCAAACCTGAACCGATCTGGGCTAAATTAAAGATGTCGAAGGGCCAAACACAACTCACTGTCCCAAATTTCGGTGAAATCGGACAATAAATGCATCTTTTATGGGCCCAAGACCTTCAATGGAGAGAACGGTCTGTATGGCAGCTATATTCGAATCTGAATAAATCTGGGCCAAATTGAAGAGGGATGTCGAGGGCTCTAACACAACTCACTGTCTCAAATTTCAGCGACATCGGACAATAAATGCCTCTTTTATGGGCTCAAAACCTTAAAACGAGAGATTGGTCAGTAGGCAGCTGTATCCAAATCTGGACCGATCTGGACCAAATTGCAGAAGGATGTCGAAGGGCCTAACACAACTCATTGTCTCAAATTTCGGTGGCTTTATGGGCCCAAAACCTTAAATCGAGAGATCAGTCTATGTGGCAGCAACATCCAAATCTGGGTCGATCTAAGCCAAATTGCAGAAGGATATCGAGGGGTCTAACACAACTCAATATCCCAAATTTTGGCGAAATCCGACAATAAGTGCGCCTTTTATGGGCCCAAGATCTTCAATCAAGAGATCGGTCTTTATGGGGCTTTATCAAGATATTGTCCGATATAACCCATCTTCGAACTCAACCTGCCTATGGTCAAAACAAGAATCTGTGCAAAGTTTTAGCTCAATATCTCTATTTTTAGGGACTGGATCGTGATTTCAAAAGACAGACGGACGGACATGGCTAGATCGTCTTAGATTTTTACGACGGTCAAGAATATATATACTTTATAGGCTCGGAAATAGATATTTCGATGTGTTGCAAACAGAAAATATGAATATACCCCCATCCTTCGGCGGTGGGTATAAAAATGATTGATTCAAATAATTTTTTAATTGACAAAATTTTTGTTTCCAATTGAATTTTTAATTGAAAAAATGTTCCTGATTATTTTTTTCTGTGTAGGTACGAATCCATTTTTTCTTCATCCAGGCTGTCCACAGAAAAAACCCAATATGGTTTTAATATATATATATATTTTTTTTAATATAAGGCGAGGCTAATATTATTTAAAACAAGTCAGGATACGCCAAAGTAGGGCATAGCGGACTATTTGATATTCTACACCGCATTGGGCTATAAATGCTAAATCTTCCAAATTAAAATTTGTTACATTTGGAGGGTACATATTTATCTTAGCTTTATCTAAATCTAATTCGATTTCTAAGGAATTCACCAGAAGAGTAAAAGAAACTGTGTCAATTTTAACGGGGATCTGTAAACAAATGACGATATTATTACAGTATTAATCAAAATTGGAAGGAAATATACATATATGGATTAGGTTTAGGTAAGAGTGGCAGTCCTTTACAGACTCAATCAGACAATTTTAGTCCATTGTGATACCACAGTAGCGACAGACCAAGACCTCTGGTGTGAATCGAACCCACGGTCCAGCACTGGCGTGGTAAGGGAATTCCTTGTGCCAAATTTCTTGAGAATAGTTTAACAAGTGACCATATTGTTTTAATATTAATCCAAATTTGGCTCTAGGCCAAAAAATATGCATCTGCAAAATTTGAAGATGATCGGATGGACATTTTGACCTGTACTTTGTACACAAATTAACATGGACAGACACACACACAACTAAATCGAATCAGAAAGCGATTCTGAGTCGATACGAATACTTCTCAATGGGTCTCTCTATCTTTTCCTTCTGGATGTTACAAACAAATGCAACCTTTACCACTGTAGTGGTTTAGAGCATAAAAATTATCCTCAATGAATTTGAAGAAATAAGAGAAATGTTTATTTATGCAAAAAAAAAAAAATAATTAAGACATCTAGGAGTTATCAGAAACGGACTGGACTTAAATATGCTTAAATTTTTATTTTTCACCAAAATATAGTTTTAAGTTCTCTGGATTGAAAGTCCTAATCTTAAAAATTCTATATCTTATTCGTGAGTTTAGCATTCTTTATGAATTGCAATCATCTCAGGCAATGCTGTGCAACTTTTTCACAGTTATTTATATTATAACAACCACAAAAATGATGTGCTCTTTTTCACAATGAATAATTAATAATTACTATATTCTACACAATAGAAGTCACTCAGCCTTAACCCTTTAAAGACGAATGGAAGAACAATATGTCCCATTTTGTATTTTTGCTCTAACATCCACATGTATTAATGGAAAATTTGCATTAAATTGACAGAGAAGCAATGAGGGCATAAAATTCCGTCACAAAAATTTTATATAATTTTCCCGTTTCGTTTTGGTAAGATGTCAAACACAAAAATTGTTATTATCTTTTGGATTTCTTAAAAATGTCCAGACTAAGAAGCTAAAGTTTTATTATTATTGGTGTCAATGCATCCTCTATTAGTTAATTTGTACATCAATTGATTTGGTGATGTGCCTTTCTCTTTTTACTTACAACACGGAAGGGACATTCGTCCTCAAAGGGGAAATAAAAGGGTAAAAATCTGCTTTCGGCTTTTGCTTACACTCAACAAAATTTGTTATTTACAACAGCAAAAATGTTTGTTAAAACAGCAGTTTTTGTCTTCTGAAAATGGGAAAGCAGACATTATTGCTGTTTCAGCATACATAGGGATGCTGTATTAGCAAACATTTCGGTCCGCTAAATCAGCAAACAAAATCTGCTGTTTTAGGTACAAAAATCTGTTGAAAACAAAGTGAATGCTATTTTTTATGTTTGCCTGTTAATTGTTTTGATTACTTTAGGCGTTTTTTTTAGAAATTATTTTAGAAATATTATTGGAAGATATGATCTTAATTTGTGGAATTTTACTGTACAGAAGCTACCCGATCTATCCATTGGTATACATTTCGAAATGGGGCTGAGCTCGCTCGGATTTTTTGTTATTGCTCCACTAATATGTACATGACTGACATGACCTTTTGCTTCTAAATTTAGAAAAAAAGGTTATGGAAAGTGTGATTATAAACATCCTCTGAGACACACATTTACATTTACATTAGTATTTTACTTTTTCTTTCATAATGAAGCAGCAGTCATTTTCAGCAAACAACAGACTTTTCAGCAGTCAGCCTACTGCTCTGAAATTGCAGAACTACTGCTGTAGTAGCAGAACTACTGCTGTAATAGCAGAACTACTGCTATAATAGCAGCAAAATTAACTAATAATATTCAGCAGATAGTGTTTGCTATTTTCAGCAAACTTTTTTTATTCATACAAATACTAAAAAATACATTAACTAATAGAGCAATAAAGCAATAAAATTAACTAAATTAGAGTGCCTAAGGGTCCTACGAAGTGCAATTTTCTGTTGGAATAGTTATCATTTCAGTAGCTAATATAATTGCAACGGAAACTCTTTAAAGCAGTATCAGCGTTAAATTTCGGACTTTGACAGCGAGTTTTGCAAAGGATTACGAATGGTTAGATGATATATTCCATGTAATAGCATAGAGCTGTTGAAAAATGTAGCGCAATATAGATCTAAGCCAATGCCTGTTGGGTCAGCCGCCATTTTCAATATTTTTGACATGCCAAGGCCGAAGTTTAAGGCGAAAAATCCATTTTATATTCATCGCCATATGAAAAAATGTTTACTCGTCTCGCCTAAAAAATCGATTTCCGACCATACTTGATATATATTCTTGATTGTGTTGATATTCTTTTTCGCCCCATGTGTCCCTCGGTCTGTCAAAGTCATGATAGCGTATGAGCGAAAAATGGGGCACAAAGCAGAAGCGAAATCTTAAGTTAAGCATTCATAGTACACTTGTTGTCTCCAATACCCAAACCAGATACGGCCGAGATAGTTCTATAAATACAGATAACTAATTTTTATCAGATTTGCACGATTGTTTTATGAGTAAGCATTAGTAACATTATTACCATTTTGGCGACACTTCACTTAGTAACGAATATGCAAAAAAAATCAAAACTTTACCAAGCGGTTAATTCTTCATCCTCAAAGGGTTAATAAAGCTTTCATTTGAGCAAATGTGGGTTAATTTGTGGCATAACAACAAATAAGGCTTTTGGTAAAGGTTTGTAGTTCAGATTATTAAATGGCAAATTAAAAAGGAAAAACTTTAAATGTTTCCGGAAAAATGGTCTAAGCAGGAAATGAAAACGTATAAGATTAAATATTTTTGTTTAAAAAACCCTGATATTACCGGTGTGTTTGTTATGCTGTTACATTATTAACTAAAATATCATTTACAAGTTCATAACTTACCGATTTACAATCTCTCCCTTTCTCCTTCTGTCTCTCCTATCACTACTGTTTCATGTTAATGTTTCTAAAGGGTGATTTTTTTGAGGTTAGGATTTTCATGCATTAGTATTTGACAGATCACGTGGGATTTCAAACATGGTGTCAAAGAGAAAGATGCTCAGTATGCTTTGACATTTCATCATGAATAGACTTACTAACGAGCAACGCTTGCAAATCATTGAATTTTATTACCAAAATCAGTGTTCGGTTCGAAATGTGTTCATTCACCGTAACGTTGCGTCCAACAGCATCTTTGAAAAAATACGGTCCAATGATTCCACCAGCGTACAAACCACACCAAACAGTGCATTTTTCGGGATGCATGGGCAGTTCTTGAACGGCTTCTGGTTGCTCTTCACTCCAAATGCGGCAATTTTGCTTATTTACGTAGCCATTCAACCAGAAATGAGCCTCATCGCTGAACGGTGAATGAACACATTTCGAACCGAACACTGATTTTGGTAATAAAATTCAATGATTTGCAAGCGTTGCTCGTTAGTAAGTCTATTCATGATGAAATGTCAAAGCATACTGAGCATCTTTCTCTTTGACACCATGTCTGAAATCCCACGTGATCTGTCAAATACTAATGCATGAAAATCCTAACCTCAAAAAAATCACCCTTTACAAATGTATGCATCTATACAAAAGAAGATTTAATTTAATGCACAGGATGTATTTATAAAGGCCACATCTAAAAATTTTAAACTTTTTTCATACCAGAAAATTTATTTTTTCCCTTTCCACAAAGTAGCATAATGCAGTTGCGCCAGTATTTCCCAGAATGCATTTCATGCTAATTCATAGAAAGTCTATAGAGTGGATAAGTAAAAGATTAACGGGTGGCTATGTAAACAAAAACAAGTTCGGCCCGGCCGAATCTTGGGAACCCACCACCATGGATTCTGCTAAAATATGGGAGCTATATCTAGTTATAGACCGAATTAGACTGTACTTGGCGCAGTTGTTGAGAGCCATAACAGGACAGTATATGCAAAATTTCAGGCAGTTCGGATCAAAGTCAAATCGGGAGATTGGTTTATATGGGAGCTATATCAGGTTCTTGACCGAATTGAACCGTACTTAGCACAGTTGTTGGGAGTCATAACTGAACACCATGTGCAAAATTTCAGCCAAATCGGACATTATGGCTTCTATGGGCTCAAGAAGTCAAATCGGCAGATCGATTTATATTGATTGGAGCTTTATCAGGTTCTTGACCGAATTGAAGCGTACTTGACACAGTTGTTGGAAGTCATAACAGAACACCATGTACAAAATTTCAACCAAATCGGATAAAAGTTGCGGCTTCCAGGGACTCATGAAGTCAAATTGGGAGATCAGTTTATATGGGAGCTATATCCAAATCTGAACCGATATGGCCTATTTACAATCCCCAACGACCTACGTCAATATAAGGTATCTGTGCTAAATTTCAAGCGGTTAGCTCTATGCGCTCGACCGCTATCGTGATTTCGATAGACGGACATGGCTAGTTCGAGTCAGAATTTCGAGACCATCGAGAACACAAGAATATTTCGAGGTATTACAAACGGAATGACTAGATTAGTATACCCCCATCCTATGGTGGTGGGTATAAAAAAAAGTAAGGACGGACTAAAGTCGGGCGAAGCCGACCTTTTGATAGTCGTCAAAACTAAAAATTGTATAAATTTGATATCTAGAATTTCGACCAAATTGCGTAAATATTGTACGAGCTATAAAGTAAATCGTTGTGCAAATTTTTGAGAAGGTCGATTGATAAATGCTTTAGCAAATGCCTTAAAAGTGAATTAAAAGGGGAATTTAGGAGTTATAAAAACATGATGCAAATTATAAGCATATACGGCGATAGTTGGATCCAATTTTTATCTGATATGTTTTCCATCAAAAAATGATTTTCGATCGATTTTAATCAATTAGCGACATCATTTAAGCATAAGGGTACAAAAAGAAACTAATGAAATGGCAAATTGATTCAAATACATGGCACTAAACAATTATTTGTCTTAAAAGAATAAAGAAACGATCTATTGTTTATTGTGCCTAACAACATAATATAAAAAGTGTACTGAATAATGGATGATATATTGTTTAGTTTCATCCAAAACTTAATACCGACTCGAACAAAATTTCAATCTCCTAAGAAAACGTTGGAAAAAACTTGTTAGTACCTACTGGTATTTGGTACTTTTTGGTACCTTTTAGTACTTTAACGTACGAATATCACCAAAACCCTTCTAATCTCGTGCTTATGACCCAGGACCAACCAAATTTCATGATTGTAGTCTAAACGGCTTAAGGCTGGACGTTGATCAGACAGTCAGTCAGTCAATCATGCTTCTCTTTTATATATATAGATTTAGTTTTGCAAAACATCAATCATTCACTCCAAAAAAAATCATTTTTACACATATAGAGAATTAAAAACACTAAAAAAGAGTAACTCACATATAGCACTACGAATCACAGCAGCGTACCTCAGTTTAAAAAAGATCTTCTTGTTATTATACCCTCCACCATAAGATGGGGGGTATACTAATTTCGTCATTCTGTTTGTAACTACTCGAAATATTCGTCTGAGACCCCATAAAGTATATATATTCTTGATCGTCGCGACATTTTATGTCGATCTAGCCATGTCCGTCCGTCTGTCCGTCCGTCTGTCCGTCCGTCCGTCCGTCTGTCCGTCCGTCCGTCCGTCTGTCCGTCCGTCCGTCCGTCCGTCCGTCTGTCTGTCGAAAGCACGCTAACATCCGAAGGAGTAAAGCTAGTCGCTTGAAATTTTGCACAAATACTTCTTATAAGTGTAGGTCGGTTGGTATTGTAAATGGGCCATATCGGTCCATGTTTTGATATAGCTGACATATAAACCGATCTAGGGTCTTGACTTCTTGAGCCTCTAGAGTGCGCAATTCTTATCCGATTGAAATGAAATTTTGCACGACGTTTTTTGTTATTATATCCAACAACTGTGCCAAGTATGGTTCAAATCGGTTTATAACCTGATATAGCTGCCATATAAACCGATCTTGGGTCTTGACTTCTTGAGCCTCTAGCGTGCGCAATTCTTATCCGATCAGAATGAAATTTTGCACGACGTGGCTTGTTATGATATCCAACAACTGTGCCAAGTATGGTTTAAATCGGTCCATAACCTGATATAGCTGCCATATAAACCGATCTTGGGTCTTGACTTCTTGAGCCTCTAGAGTTCGCAATTCTTATCCGATTGAAATGAAATTTTGCACGACGTGTTTTGTTATTATATCCAACAACTGTGCTTAATACGGTTGAAATCGGTCCATAACCTGATATAGCTGTCATATAAACAGATCTGGGGATTTGACTTCTTGAGCTTCTAGAGGGCGCAATTCCTATCCGATTTGGCTGAAATTTTGCATGACGTATTTTATTTTTACTTTCAACAACTGTGTCAAATAAGGTTAAAATCGGTTCATAACCTGATATAGCTGCCATATAAACCGATCTGGGATCTTGACCCCTAGAGGTCGCAATTATTATCCGATATGCCTGAAATTTTGTACGACGGATCCTCTCATGACCATCAACAAACGTGTTTATTATGTTCTGAATCGGTTTATAGCCCGATACAGATCCCATATAAATCGTTCTCTCTACTTTACTTCGTGAGCCCCAATGGGCGCAATTCTTATTCGAATTGGCTGAAATTTTACACAGGTCTCCAACATATAATTTAATTGTGGTCCAAAACGGACCATATCTTGATATCGTTTTAATAGCAGAGCAACTCTTTTCTTATATCCTTTTTAGCCTAAGAAGAGATGCCGGGAAAACAACTCGACAAATGCGATCCATGGTGGAGGGTATATAAGATTCGGCCCGGCCGAACTTAGCACGCCTTTACTTGTTGTGTTATAGGAATGACCCCAATTGATCTTGAAATGGAGCGACACAAAATCGATTATTTACGTCTAAACATTAAATCCATAAATCTCTTAAAGAAAAAATCTGCAATTTATTCTTGTTCACCCCTCAGCATTCAATTCTATTTTCAATGACCCAGGAAAGATCTAACGCTTTTCACAACCTCTCAATGTATGCTTTGATTTAAACTATTTAATAAGCCAATACGCTCTAAGCGTTTTTATTTTTTTGCTCTTTGTTTATTATTTCAACTTCTCCCAACCCAACTCATTTACACTCATACCCAAAGCGAAAATAATCCCTTGCCATGGCCAGTGATTATTTTGGTCGATTTTATTTTTACTTTGTTTCGCTTCAAAGAAGTGGACAACAAAATGGTACGAGCAAAAAATAACGTAAAGAAATAAAACAGAAATTTAGTTTTCAGGTATTTTAGGTCAATTTAACACTACATTAAATTTTACTTGTTAATTCAAGCAAACTTCAACCCACAAAATGACCAAAAAATACCACGATTTTATCTCAGTTGCCCTTCTCAGCATGCTAGTTTTCAAAATAAAGGATAAGGCCTTGGGCTAGGAGTTTATATGACCATTTCGTTGCAACTGATTGTCCCAAAAAGACTAGCGAAGATTTTTGCAAAATGACTCAAGGGCTATTTGATTATACTTTAATGTTTACGGCATACGTAAGGCAACATTGTCCTGTTTCCAGTTATACCTTTGGCGCCTGTAAGCCCTCTGTAAATGCCATCGTTTTGACTGGGACTGTAAAAATACCCAGTATGTGTCATCTGGACTTTGAGTAGGAAGAAATGTCTGTAAATTCCAAAGTATTTTCTGTTTGTTTTCAAATGCCAAACAGCCAACCACAAATGGCCCAAGTTTCGCCATGTCTAACTGCGTTCGGCCAAAAAGACCTGTAAAGAAAAATCAAACAGACCAATTTCCAAAATACAGCAGCAAATTATTTCAGACCGTACACAGCTGGTGCAACCACCACACAATGCCTTATCTGAAAACCATTCTTGCCAAACAAAAGGGTAAAAAGGATGAAATGTTTTTGTTTCCTGTTTTGGATGCTGCTAACCTTACAAAGCTTATGTTGCTTCAAATTTAATTATGGCAAAAGATTAAGGGAGAACAGAAACAAGCTAAAAATATCACAATTTAAAAAAATTGAATTGGTTTCAAAATTTGTCATGTTTTATTCAACAAAGGCAATAAAATGAAAATTCTCAAAGATATTTCACGTACAAAAGCAATGAAATCAAATGTGAACTCAACATAACTTTGATAAAAGTTAATAAAGGATGCTTTTTTAGCTATTATTTTCTTGGCAACACTGGTTTAAATAACTCACGCACGTTTCGTGTTCTGTTTCACTGTCAAACATCTTCAGTTTGGTATATAATTTAAACATGAATCGTCTTACAAACGAACAACGCTTGCAAATTATTGAATTTTACTATCAAATGGTGTGCTCTGTTAAGAAAGTTCATCGCGTTCATCATTGTGTTCAGCGACGAAGCTCATTTTTGGATCAATGGGTACGTAAATAAGCAGAATTGTCGATTTTGCAGTAAAGATCAGCCGGAAGCATTGCTAGAGCTATCAATGCATCCAGGAAAAGTCACAGTTTGGTGCGGTTCATGGGCTGGTGCCATCATTGGACCGTATTTCTTCAAAGATGATGCGAATCGTAACGTAACTGGGAATGGTGAGCGCTACCGCCTAGATCGTGTGATTTAACGCTTTTAAACTATTTTTTGTGGGGCTATGTTAAAGCTCATGTCTACACAATTATATGGACCGTACTATCGATTCAAATAAAGATTTCATGATTTTTTCTGAATTTTGTGTGTGTTTTTTTTTTTGAAAAACTTTCCTATAGCTCTTAAAATTCATCCTTTACATGCTCTTAAACTAATACTGAAAATAAGGTACAGCCTATTCTAGGCGCATGTCTGTTCTTTTTTTTATACAGATATAATACAGTGTATTATAACTTAGTGCATTTATTTGTAACACACAAAAGAAGGAAGAGAGCTAGACCCAATGATAAGTATATTGATCGACTCAGAAACACTTTTTAATTCGACTAAACTATGTCCATCTATCAGTAAATGTTAATTTGTGTACAAAGTATAGGTCGCAATGTTCGTTCGACTTTGACTAATATTGAAATAATTATGCCATTTGGTAAACAATTCTTTCGAAACTTTAAAGGAAGAAATTTCTGAATTTTGTAGAAATCGGTTCAGAATCAGATATAGCCCCCATGCATATATTCTCGAAGACTACCACGAGATTTAAGGAGTTTGATCGAAATCGGTTCAGTTTCCATAGTTTCAGTTTTGGTTTCCATAGTCATCGACCTATTTGCACTCAAATAGCCGTAGTTATTACAATTTTGAGCATATTTGCTCGAAATTTGATACTGATTGTTTATAAACCATCTGAAAACTTTCGCCTAAGTCAATCAAAATCTGTCAGAGTTGAATATAGCTCCCAATTTTCACTTACAGGATAGGTGAAGGATATTTTATCGGCTCCGCCCGACTTTTGCGTAAGGGTGTGAAATTGAAGTTGTTAGATAAAGTTGTTTTGTGAAAGTTGAGATTAAAACACAAAATTAAATCAATATAATTCCGGGAAGTTTGGGCAGATTTTAAAAATTTTACATCCAAAAAAAGCTTAGGGCGAGAAGAATCCGTTTCAGTCGGTTTCACTTCTATATCCTCATTTGTAAATACAATTTTGGCAAAAAATTTGATTGGCGTTTTTCGGGCATTTCTAGAAAGGATTTAAACTGAAAAGCGACTTTCAAAAGAAAGCCTTAGGGTACATGAAATCCCCAAAAATAAAACAATTTTTAAAATCATTATAGAAATCGAGATATTTTGTTTTTAAGGTTGGTCATACGAACCGCAGTTTGCACATCTCTGGTAGGAATTTTTTAAAATTTTTGGTATGTATGGTAAGGTAAGGAGGAGTACTGTTTTACCATATAATCAGCTTTTCAGTAGCTGACACATACACCCACAAAATGGAAGCCTACATTTTTGTATACTTTGTGGGCCACATTTTGGACATTTCTGGAGGAGATTAAAACAGAAAAGTGACCCTCAAATAATAATCTAGAGATACAAATATGCCGCTACGGAATTACAGCCAGCAAACGACGATATGCTAATTTAGCGCACGTAGATTTTTGCTTATAGAGACAACATTTACTATAATTAAAAGTAATTGCAATCAAATAAATCTCACATTAAGGTGTATAAAAATTTAAAACATTTAGTTTTATTCACTTATGGCAAGAAATCTCCAATACATGAAATGTCACCCTATTAAATTAAAGTTATAAAATATTGAATTTTTCCAAAAAAAATTATAAAATAAACAAAATTTTACAGATAAAGCAAGAAGAAATAAATCTTAACAATATTGCATCATAACATTTATGTTGGAGTGTGAAAAAGAGAAATTTCCAAAACATCTCTACAAGTGTGAACGATTGATGTTTTTTAAAACGTCATAAGCAAAACGAGTCAATGTAGTTATGTTTTGTTGTTTACAAACGTGATTCTTCAAAACTTCAACAAAATTTTATAATGCATCCATTTTTATAGCCACCACCATAAGATGGGGGTTGTACTAATCTAGTCATTCCGTTTGTAACACCTCGAAATATTCGTCTAAGACCCCATTAAGTATATATATTCTTGATCGTCTCGACGTTCTGAGTCGATCTATCCATGTCCGTTCGTCTGTTCTTCTATTTGCCCGTCTGTAGAAAGCATGGTAACATTCGAAGGAGTAAAACTAAGCGCATGAAATTTTGCACAAATACTGTTGGGATTGTATAGCTGACATCCCAAAATTTTGAGAAAATTCCCTCCCGAAATGTCCAAACTGCGGTTCGTATGACCAACCTTAAAAACAAAATGTCTCGATTTCTATGATTGATTTCAGAACAGTTTTTTATTTTGGGAATTCTGCTCCCTTAGGGCTTTCTTTTGAAACTCACTTTTGTGTTTTAATCTTTTCTAGAAATGCCCGAAAACGCCTTTCAAATTGTTTGCCAAAATTGTATGTCAATTCACAGCTTTACAAATGAAGATATAGACTAAAACGGCTTATTCACTTTTTTTAAGTATTCTTAGGACGTCGAACTTTTCAAAATCAGCCCGAAATTCGCGAAAATATATTGATTATAATTTTGTGTTTCAATCTCACCCATTCCTGGTTCAAAACAACTTTGACTTCACACCCTTCTTATGCCTTTTCCATTCCACTATTTTATTCTTTTCTTAATCTATTTAACGTAGTAGCCTCCATAATAATGACGTCCATTATGCAAATTCCATGTATCCATGTCACTTTTTATATGCAATACCCAGATGCTGAATTTACTTTTTGTGTTATTGCGATGTTATTGTAGTCATTAAGTTTCCTTTACTATGTTTATTATTTTAAGTTAAAAGTTGTACTAAAGACTCAAGAAATATAAACTTATTTTAACTTTTAATTCTATCCTATTTTTATCTTGTTATTTTCTTTTTAGGTAAGTTTCAAATAAATCGGCAAATAATGCTGCAAATTTTAATTGGTATGTTGTATATTTTGTTAAGCTTGACCATTTTGAAACAAAAGACGAGACAAAAATTAAATAAAAGTACAAAATGTTTAATCCGCTTCAACCATAAAAAATATAAACAAATATAATTTTGACCAAACTCGGCACGGACGTCGAACTTCTACTGAAATTCACTGTTTAAGGCGGTAAAACACCATACTGGTCTTTTTTTCCACCATATTCAGGAAGAATAGAATTGCAAAAATTTTAGCGAAATCGGGTAAAAAATTCGCCTTTATATGCCCATGAACTCAAATCAGGAGATCGGTTTATGTATAAGGCAGCTTTATCCAAAAATAGCCGTACATAGCTCACACCAAAATTCAGCAAAATCGAATGGTAAATTCACTCTTTATTGGAGCAGACCTTAAATCGGGAGATCGGTCTATATGTCAGCGTTATTCAAATCTGGACCAATCTGGGCCCAATTAAACACGTGAGCCGAACACAGCTTACTGAGCCAAATTTCTGCGAAATCTGATAATAATCGGTGCATTTAGGGGTCCAAGAACTTTAATTGGGAGATCGGTATATATGGAAGTTTATCCAAATATAGCTCGATCTTGAACCTACTCGATACGAATTTCGAGGGGACTAACACAACTCATTATGCTACATTTCAACGAAATCGGTTAATAAATTCACCTTTAATGGGCATAAAACCTTAAAACGAAAGATAGTTTTATATGGCAGCTATATCAAAATCTGGACCGATCTGGAACGTATTGGCCCACGACGACGAGGGGCAAAACACAACTCACTGTTTCAAATTTCAGGGAAATCGGACAATGCAAATGCAAATTTTGACCATGAATATTCCATTAAGGAGCATGGGCAAACTTCTCACATATCAATGAGTGCAGTCCGATTCAAGTTTAAGCTCAATGACAAGTGGCCTTCTTCTTATAGCCGAGTTCAAACGGTTTGCCGCAGTGCGACACCTCTTTGCCAGCATAAGGAGGGAAACCCACCGCTGAAATTTTTATTTCTGATGGTCTCGCCGGTAATCGAACGCAGGCGTTAGGCGTCATAGGCGGACATGCTAACCTCTGCGCTACGGTGGCCACCAATTGGACAATGCATGCGCCTAGTATGGCCCCAAGATCTTAAATCAAACGATCGGTATATAGGCAGTTATATCTAAAACTGAACCGATCTTATGCCGTATTGAACAGGGATGTCAAGGGGCCTAGCTCAACAGGCTGTCCTAAATTTCACCGAAATCGGATAATATATGAGGCTTTAATGCGCCTAAGAACTTAAATCGGCAGATCGGTTTATATGGGGCTTATATCAACACATAGTCCGATGTAGCCCATCTTCGAACTTATCCTGCGAATTGCTACAACAAAGCATCTTTTTTGGGAACTTGATATGTCAAAATTCGTAAACAGGGCGAAGAAAATGCAATTCGCCGTGACATTTAAAATTTTCGGCAATTTTGCTTAATTAATTTTTGAGTGACAAGCAAAAAAAAAAATTTTAAATTGTTCAAAATTCCTAACAGCTCCAGACAAAACCATGAGTATGGCAGGTTAAATTATAGTTCTCAATAGGTTGTTATAGCGGTAAACTAACTACCAAATAGCTACCAAGAATGCAGGGTCCAGATCCCTCTGTACGCACCCCATCTTAGTCGCAGAGTTCTTGGGTCTTGACACTCAACAGAATCAAGCAGACGAAAGATAGACCACAATAATCTGCTACAACAACAAGAATGCATTTAACCTTCGCCGGTAGACCAGGGTAATTCAAGCTCAATTCCAATGGCCTGGGATTGATTCCAACATCATAGATGTTTGTCACTATTATTACCAGGGACCACACATGACATGTGTCAAATGCATGACTCTCTGGAGGACATGAGGATTCCTCCTGAATTGAGTTCATAAGATGATCATGGGCAGGATAGTTAGCGTACCACTAACAAAGAGCTCCAATAGGAATATTATGACTAGAGGTCAAGGACGGTTTTTGTAACCCTTTTTGGGGCTCTTTGATAATTGTGGGATTTTTAGGTTATTTTGAAGTTTAAATTTTTATAAGGCGAATTCAAAAAAGACTTGACAAATAACCTTCCATCAGCTGTGCTGATGCGGGCACCATAATAAATACGCCTTGATTCCACCTAACGGAACAGGTATATTTTCTAGCATGTAAAAGCGAAAATTTGTTTCTGCAAAAATTATGAAATTTTTTCTGGAAAAAATTTTAAAGCGCAGCCGAAGGAAATTTTTGGCTTTCAAATGTGAAAAGAAAATATGGAAAAGGGCCGCAAACGACAATGTATGCCATATCGCCCAAAAGTGTGCAAAAACAACTAATATTGGAAGAAATTAGGCGATATGACATTTGTCGTTTTGGCGAAATAACGCTACGCCGGCGTATGCACCTTTAAATGTTGTAAGTCATCTTGAGAGCACCGATCGTCTCAGAAACCCTTCCAGATTTGATTTAGCCTTGTCTCTTTGTCTGTCTGTTTATTCCGAACCATCCGTCTTTTTTTGTAGGTGCTGTTCGGATTTGTTGTACAATTATCACGAAATCTGAACCGATTTGGATGATATCTAGCAGAGGTTTTCAGATTGGTAATAAAATATTCAATACAAAATTTCATGCAAATTGGCAAAAATGCAGTTACTCCGTCCTTGTACGTCGAAATCGGGTGCAATAATTCCAGCGTAGCTGACACGAAGTGTTACCAATTCAAAGTACCACATTTTTGGTGTGAAAATATTTTTCATTTATTCAAATGACAAAAATGTGTGGAAGAAGAAGAATCCATTCATTAGTTTTTCTATCCACCAACATGCAGGGAATGCACGCAAAAAAGATAATGCGTTTCATATAAAAGAAATCTTCACCAGGTAAATTCTTGTCTTGAAAACGTTTAATATTGTTTACAATAAAAGTACATGTTTTTGCGATAAATTCTTGCAAAAATATGTGACAAATATAATATTTTTTGTACACTGACAATACCTTTCATACCTGATATATAAAATGTTATTCGGGATTTCAACTAGTTTTTCTTTACTTATAAATCAATTTATCGTCATGCTTAGGTATATGTATATTTTTTTATACCACCACCATAGGATGGGGTTATACTAATTTCGTCATTCCGTTTGTAACTCCCCGAATTATTCTTCTAAGACCCCATAAAGTAGATATATTTTTGATCGCCAAGACATTTTAGGTCGATCTAGCCATGTCCGTCTCTCTGTTTAAAGCACGGTAACTTTCGAAGGAGTAAAGCTAGCCGCTTGAAATTTTTGCACAAAATTGGGATCTTGGCTTTTTGAGCCTCTAGGGTGCGCAATTTCTATTTGGCTGAAATTTTGTACAACGACTTCCCATGAACTTCAACGTACGTGTCAAATATGGTCTGAATCGATCTATAGCCTAATACAGCTCCCATATAAACCGATCTCCCGATTTTACTTCTTCAGCCCCTATAGGGCGCAAATCTTATCCGACTTGGTAGACATATTACACAATGACTTTCACAATGGTCTCCAACATAGCCTAACCTAAGACAATTCTATCTCAAATTAGTATCAAATATAAGCGGGTCTATGTTGGAAATTCAAACTCTTCCAGAATATATATTTTGATTTAAATATTTCGATGTTATGATACACAATTATTTTAAAAGCCCTTCATGTTGCTCTAATGATTTTTGTAACTGGACGTTCCCATGGCGATGCTTTAAAAATTGTCAATTCCCGAGTTTACCATCCTCCCATCATGTTCTATCCATCACCCTCACCATCCCTCTCTCCCTAGTAGAAGAGACAAAAGAATAATTATTGGTCGTATAAACGAATAATCGTGTGCGGCTATCGAAACACTTTTGCCATTAAAGAGTGTTTGGTTTTACAACAAAAGAATGGTACTTTTAACGTAGGTGAAGTTGCTAAATGGTTTACAATAAACAAAGTTAGTTACATTTGATAATACTACGTTTATATTAAAGCGAAACCTTACATAATTACAATAAAAGCGAAATTTTGTAATAAAAGTATTTTGTTTCTCGTAAAAATGTCTCAAACGTTTTTTTTCGTGAGGAGAATGGAAATTAGGAATTGGATGTAGCGTTTATTGACATTTATCTTAAATCTCTGGATGTCATAGTGGGTGGGAAGATCATTAGCCGGAATTCGATTCCACATACGAACGGTTCGGGCGAAATAAGAATTCTCTCTGTAATGCATTGTCTGGTCCGCTGGCCAATCAATTGCAAACGGGTTTGAGTTGCTGGAATGTCTGGTATTTCTGAAAAACATCTTTACATCAGGAATAAGAAGACGAATATCAGATGAACTCACACCATGAAAGTATCGATAGAACAGCGCAAACAACACACATTGCGAGGATGTTCAAGGGAGGCAATAGATTTTAATACCCTACTGTCCCCAATCAACGCCATCGCTCTGCTCTGCACACGGTCGAGTAGCTCCAGCCCATATATATAAGTTTTACTCCATTTTCGGCTTTATGAAAGTGGTGTAGATGTTAAGAAGATCAGAAGGAGTGAAGTAATTCGTACACCCTTCAAGGAAGCCAAAGCACTTGAATGCTTCTTTCGACACTTGAAATATATGTTTTGCCCAATGGACATCAGTTTGTATTTTCATGCCCAGAACATCAAGAGCTTCTGATTGCTCAACATCAATATCATTGACAGACAGAGATGATCGTTTGTGTAACAACGAATCGTTTGTGTAACAACAAACAGGGGCCGAATTACCGCATGCGTGAACGAGTAAAATCGTTCGAAAACTCTCACACACACACAAATGTTTAAATCGATCATATTTATAAAAAAAAAATTACATTAAAATGGGTATGAAAGTGGTATAACATCCATTAAATACGAGATGAAATAACATTTGATACGAAAGCGCACTCGATCACATATGCGGTAATTCGCCCCCAGCATTAAAATTTACTAGATTCATTCGACCCCAGTCAGAAATGGCCAGCAAATCCTAGCAGAGTGTATCGTATATAACGCGCCCCCTATCCTCAATCTCTCTAAGCCGAGTCTTTGATTGAATGATTACGAATGACAATACTGTCATCCACAAATGAGTAGTTGGGATTCGATGTCTAACTCAAAAGATCGTTGATGAAATTAAGAAAAAGAGAAGGAGAATGGACATAGCCCTGAGGTACATCTGATATAAGTTACTCTGGTTGATCAAAATACGTGTTGCAAGCTGCATGACGAGTTGCAAGCTGCACGAACGTAATGTGCCGGTATTTTTGCTTATTTCCGTACAATGGCTTTCTTAAGCACATCTTTACTTTGCTCTCTAAAGTGTCGGAAAAAGAGAAGTTCTTCTGATTGGCATCTGCCGAGTTGGACGTCCACTTTGTGGGGTATATTAAGTGTGAAACATGATTTTTAACCATTCTAGGTATACACGTGCTTTATGTGATGGTGCCGAGTCTTATTTGTACGTGCATGGTCTATGAGCGAATTGTTTGCGTGCCCACAGCTTCAGAGCAGCTTCCAAAATGCTTTGCCGATAATTAGTCGCATTTACTTTGACGCCAAGCTCGATGAATGAAACGATTGAAGAGCTACCATCGGTTGTCACACCTGGCCATAGCAGCAGTTGAAATAGATAATTACTTCAAGTGACCATTCGTAGGCTAAAATTCTCGAACGTGTGCTCGGCTAGGTTAACACGATCATATAAGAAGTTTAAATATCGCCCAATTGGGAAATTTTTCTTGTCGGAGAAATTTTTGGATATTCACTACGTTCGTGAAAGCGCGGCAACTTCTTTTCCCTTTCGACTCTAACTTTTTTGGGTTGGTATAATATTGTTTCATTTTTTTAACCTGTAAGTCTTTACCGCAAGCTCACTTTTCAATATATGTTGCTTCCTTTCACGCGATATTTTCAGGTTTTTAGCAATTTGATTGCCACCACGGCGTGGATTTCGTTGAATTCGAGCCTTCACTCGCCAAACCACTCCAGTTGTTGTAATAGCTTTTTTTTTGACCAGCACCATGGCTTTTTGCAACACCACCAATATCATTATACCGATTTACGGCGATACACAAGTATTTTGTTCACTTTGAGGTGTCTAAGTTCGCCAACAATAGCCGGTTATGGTTTTCCAATCAAATATAACGTATTTATATTATTGCGCTTGAACTCCATCACGAATAACTTCATTTTGAAATCAACTCAAGAAGCAAATGATTTTGGTGTCTTGTAAGCAATGTAAAGAGCTTTTAATAAAATAAATATCATGTAGCTGTCACTTCTAGTTTGACATATATATCAGTGTGCACTTGGGTAACACTTCGTGTCAGCGTGTGTATATATTGAAATGTCCCAATCAAAATGATAGATGCTTATGTCCCATAACCAAAACTGCTGGCAAGAACAAATAAGGGGGTTATTTTATTTTAATTACTGCACTAAATAACTTTTCGTGCTAAAAAATTCCATTTGAACTTTAGATTGGAGTTTTATTTTATAATGTTAAAATTTATACCACATTTTAATTAGCATGTTCAATGCCTCGTGGCATTAATTAGATCCAGTAATTTTTATCTCCAAAACAAATAGCATACTTTTAGGTCGCTCTTGGATTTTCACATTTGACTAACTACGCATTGCCAAACTTTTGATAGTGTAGTAATTTATGAATGCCATGACTACATACGTTCATACAATTGTGGTATTGGGAATGTGTGTGTGCCCAAGTATTCATACCGATTATTGCTGGAAGAAAAAAGTATAAATTGCACGCAAGGTTCATAAATTATTGAAATTTTTGCACACCGCTTGCCAGGCAGCCTGGCCAACAGTCCTTTGGGGGATGTCATACTAACGAAAACAGTTTGCAAAATTTATTTTTTACTACACATTTATTAAATGACAATTAATAAATGATTGGTTGCCAAAAGTCAATATCGATAATAACTCACATTGCGAACTCTTCAAATAATCGAAGAGATCGTTGGAACAAATGGATGACGAGCTAGGCACAGAAATATTGCCCATTTGATGCAATGATAAATTGTAAAACCAATATATATGACCTAACTTTTATGGAAATTCGCTTGTGACAATATAATTGTACATTTGCGTAACAATGTAACTGCCCTTTTTGCTGTTGTTTTCTTTTGTTTTTGATTCATGACAGCACATTTTATTGACATTTTTATTGAAATCATTTGGCATAAATATGCAATAACAAGATATGACACTCACATTCTATCGCACCATTATAAATCATCGATTTATTAATGGCCTCATTGAATGTTCACAAACATTTTTCCTTTCTACTTGTAATCTATGACATTTTCACTTCGATTAGCCATTAAGGTGTTGACAGTTTGGGATATTTCGAAAGAAACATAAAAATGTAAAATGCAAAAGATGCCTTTTAAAACCAAAAAGGGAAGGGGTTATGTTTTTTTAAAGACCGTATGTTGTGGAAATTTAAAAGTTAGTAGGTTCATGAACATACATTTTTTTGGGGTTTTCAGACTAACATGATTTTGAATAATTTTGTACCAATTTTCTCGGCCAAACTATTTCCTTATTTTTTGATTTATATATAAACCCCTATACAGCGGTTCTTTAAGCACACAACCCTTTAAAATATTAAATATTTTAATTGAATTTTTTTCGAGTACCTTTTTCTTGTTCTGGGGTCTTTAAAGTAGAAAATGTCAGCTACGATTTATATAAAATCAATGAAACAGCCTATCTATCTTCTATATATAAAACAAGTAAAAAGGCGTCAAGTTCGGCCGGGTCGAACTTTGGATACCCACCACCTCGGGAATATATGTAAAGCACCTTTCATCAAAACCCGGTGAAAATTGGATAATTTATGTCCCATAGCAGTAATATGGAAATATGTTTCGATTTGCACCAAATACTAATAAGTACAAGTCATTGTTCAATTGTGTATAACAAAATATTGGTCTTGTTAGTAGCTATATCCAAAAATAAACCGATCTGAATCACAAAAAGCATGGATGTCGAAAAGCCTAACATAAGTCACTGTGTCAAATTTCAGTTAAATCGGATTATAAATGCGCCTTTTTTGGGGATAAGACTTTAAATCGAGATATCGGTCTATATGGCAGCTATATGCAAATCTCGACCGATCTAGACCAAATTGCAGAAATATGTGGAGAGGCTTAATTTAACTCTCTGTCCCAAAATTCGGCAACATCGAACAATAATGAGATCGATCTTAAACTCTTAAACCGAGTGATCGGTCTATATCGCAGCTATATCCAAATCTGATCCGATCAAGGCCAAATTGACGAAGGATGGCGAAGGACCTAACACAACTCACTGTCCCAAATTTTGGCAGAATCGGAAAATAAATGCGCCTTTTATGGGCGCAAGACCCTAAATCGGAGTATCGGTCTATATGGCAGCTATATCCAAATCTGGACCGATCTGGACCAAATTGACAAAGGATGTCAACACAACTCACTGTCCCAAATATCAGCGAAATCGGATAATAAATGTGGTTTTTATGAGCCTTAGACCCTAAATCGAAGGATCGGTCTATATGGCAGCTATATCCAAATCTGAACCGATCTAGGTTAAATTTACGTAGGATGTTGAAGGGCCTCACACAACTCACTGCACCAAATTTCAGCAAAATCGGATAATAAATGTGGATTTTATTGGCCTAAGACCCTAAATCGGCGGATCGGTCTACATGGGGGCTATATGAAGATATAGTCCGATATAGTCCATTTTCGAACTTAACCTGCTTATGGACAAAAAAAGAATCTGTGCAAAGTTTGAGCTCAATATCTCTATTTTTAAAGACTGTAGCGTGATTTAAGACAGACGGACGGACATGTCTAGATCGTCTTAAATTTTTACGCTGATCAAGAATATATATACTTTATAGGGTCGGAAATGGATATTTCGATGTGTTGTAAACGGAATGACAAAATGAATAAACCCCCATCTTTCGGTGGTGGGTATAAAAAAGAATTTGTGTTAGTTTGTTTGTGGGTTTTCACAGATTGTGCAGGAACAATAGGCTATATAATTTTTTGATATCCCAAGGGGGGTGGACCCTCCCCCTTACCCCAAAGGTGCAACCCAAAAACAAAAGTTGACAGATCGGGCAATATGGGAATCAAATAAAAGGTATTCGGGAGTACAATACAAGTTTGATATCAAAATTTGGGTCCATGTACTTAGGGGGCTGCCCCGACCCCAAAACCCCTTCAAATAGGCATATTGGACGATAATGACAATATGGGACTCGAATGAGAGTGGATTACGAATGTGGTCAGGAAGGAGGAATAGGCTATATAATTTGTTGATATTGGAAGAGGGTGGACCCTTCCCCGTTACCCCAAAAACACCATCCAAAATCAAGATTGACTGATTGGGACAATATGAAAACCCGCCAAACGGATTTATAGACCAATCACTACAATATGGGTTTCAAATTAAAGGTATTTGTGAGTAGAAAACGAATCTGATATGCAATTGTGGGAATATGTGCTTCGTGGGTCACCCCACAACCAAAAACGCCTCAAATCGGCCATATTTACCGACCATTGCAATATGGATCTTAAATGAAAGGTCTTTGGGATTAGAGCACGAAATTGACCACCACACTCCTCAACAGAACTTTTACTTCTTGGGGCTTAAATAAAAAGTATTTGAGAGTAGAAAAATCCACAAGAAAATTGGAATACACTTTCAACTGAAATTAGGCAGAAATTTCCAAATTAAGAGTACTTTTCTCCAACATAGCGTTATCGGGCGCAGCAGGCCGGCCTCAGCTAGTAAAATATAAAGTCAATGAGAGAAATAATGCATTGTTACGCTGTATGTGAGGGCATAGAGTCGTTGATGTATTTTTACCAAATAGTTTGGCATGTATTCATATTAGCATTATACCTAAATATGATTCGATTTCCTTGAAAATTACCGCATTTTTCCTCATTCACCAACACTTTTGGCCCAATCGATTGCTAAATGTGGGACAAAATAACATCTTTAAAACTACATATATCTAAACAATATCCAAATTTGAACCGATTTTTTTAAAACACTCCACACATTTTCTCAACAACAACGTTTTCAGTAAATTTCGGCCAAATCGGTTGTTTAGTATTGATGATGTATCACTTTGGAGAAATATCCCAAATACAATATATATCAGAGCTATATACAAATGTGAACAGATTTTCTTGAAATTCATTATATATCTTCTCCTTTCAAAAACTGTGCCAAGTAAGGTACAAATCAGTCTATAACCTGTTTTAGCTCCCATATAAACCAGTCTCCCAATTATCCTTGTTCGGTTCCTAGAAGCTTTAATTTTTGCTGGTTTGACAGAAGTTCGGTAAGTAGAATAAAATTATACCCTTCAACTCAAAAAAGTATTGTGTAAATTGTTAACAGAATCCATAGTGGTAGATTCTTTAGATTCGGCCCGGCCGAACAAGCTTGCTTTTACTTCTTTATTTTGACTATGGAAAGATATACATAACAAGTGTAGAATTATCAAACAATAATAGTAATGGTTTCTTTGAATTTCTTCAGATAAATCACAATTTAAAATGTGCCCATTTTTACTATTCTTCAACTTTGAAAGAAAATAACAAAAATTTACCCCAAATGACCTTCGCCATATTTTCAAAATGTGCTCTTCGAATGCACCTTAATATAGTTCAAAAAAGTTTGGTTTCCCATAGTTGTCTCAATTTTTATACCCTACACCACTACTGTGGTACAGGGTATTATAACTTAGGGCATTTGTTTTTAACTTCCAAAAGGAAGAGAGATAGACCCACTGATAAGTATTCCGATCGACTCAGAATCACTTTCTGATTCGATTTATGTACTTATCTAGCATTTATGGCTACATCTTATACATAAAAATCAATTTGTGTTTGTTTATAGGTTTGTTTGTATGTTTGTGCGTTCCTTATAGGCTCAGAAACGGCTGAACCGATTTTCTTGAAATTTTCACAGATGGTGGGTAAAGACCCCGTGGTGAAAATAGGGTACAAAATTTTTTGATATCTGAAGGGGGGCGGACCCTCCCCCTTACCCTAATTTTCAGAAACGTCAGATCTCGGAGATGGGTGTTGCGATTTAAGCGAAATTTTGTGTGCTCTCATATACTTTACTTTCATTGAAAAATATTTCTTCCACTAGCCGAACGTAGAATAGCGTTCCAAGCGTCTCGATCTTCTGCGCTCATTCTAAAATCTCTGACACCAAGTTTCGAGGTGTCTCCCACAACTTGATCTTTCCATCGGGTTTTTGGTCTTTCCGGTTTGCGTGTACCACCGTGTTTGCCTTCAAAAGACTTCTTTGCTGGAGCTTCTTCATCCATTCTGACAACATGACCTAGCCAACGCAGCCGTTGTATTTTGATGCGTGTAACTATGCTATCGTCGTCATACAGCTCATGGTTCATACGTCGCCTATATTCTCCGTTAACGCAAACGGGTCCATATATTTTACGAAGAATCTTTCTCTAAAATACTCCAAGCACTGCCTCATCTGCTTTCACAAGTACCCATGCTTCAGAACCATATAACAGCACGGGTGTATCGAGAGATGGCCTTGTTTCTCAACTGCTTACTTAGTCCAAAGTAGCACCTGTTTGCCAGTATTATTCTTCGCTTTATCTCAAAACTGGTGTCATTCGTTTCGGTTACGGCGGTGCTGAGGTAGATAAAGTTACTGACTATCTCAAAGTTGTGATTCCCAACTTTCTCCATGTTCTTTATCTGCTCTCATATAGTACCCTAAAAATAAAAATTTGGTATCCAAATTTCGGATGGGGTACCTAGGGGGGCCGCCCCACCAAAAAACCTACCACACATATATTTAGACCAATCACGACAATATGGGACTCAAATGAAATGTATTTAGGATAAGAAAACGTATCTGATATCCAATTGTCGGACCAAGTGCTAGGGGGACCACCCCAAGCCCCAAAACACCCCTAAATCGGACATATTTACCGACCATGGCAATATGGGACTCAAATGAAAGGTATTTGCGAGTTTAATACGAATCTGATATCCAAATGTGGGACCCTTTCCCAAAATACCCCCCAAACAAAACTTATTTACTGGCCATGGGAATATGGGGCTTAAATAAAAGTTATTTGAATGTAGAATACGAATCTGATATCCAAATATAGGACCAAGTGTTTGGGGGCCGTCTCCCACCAAAAACATCCCCCAAAGGGAACAAATTTACGACCATAGCAATATGGGGCTCAAATGAAAGGTCTTTGGGAGCAAAGCACGAATCTGATATCAATATTCGGGAAAAGTGTCTATGGGGCCACCCCACTCCCACAACTCCACCCAAATAGGAAGTATTTGCTGACTATTGGAATATAAAATAAGGGGGTTTTTAGAGTAGAAAACGAATCAGAGATATATTTTCAAGGCCAACTCACTGAGTGGCCGCCCATCCCCCAAATCACCCCCCAAGCCGGTCATGTTTGCCGACTATGGAAATATGGGGCTCAAATAAAAGGTATTTGCGAGTAGACCACGTATAAGGAACCAACTGTCTAGGGGACGTCCCAACACACATAACAATCACCAAATAGGACGTATTTGCTCACCAAGACAATTTGGGTCTTAAAGAGAGTGGAACTAAATATTTATAGTTTTAAGGGTCAATACCCATAACCGGACATTTAATAACCAGGAGTTTAAATGAGATTAGAAAACGAATTAGATATCCAATTTTGAGGGCAATGGCAATACGGGGTTCAAATAAATGATATATAGTTATATGAGAATAGAGCACGTTGCTGATATATTTTCCAGGCTTAGTGTTTGGGGGACCACCCCAATCCCCAAAACACCCCTAGATCGGGCATATTTACCAACCATGTCAATGTGGAGTTTAAATGAAAGGTATTGGGGAGTAGAGCAAGAATTGATACCCATTTTCGGGACCAATTTTATGGGGGTCTACCCCTTTCCCAAAATAACCCCACAAACAACAATTTTTTACTGACCATCGCAATATGAGGATCAAATAAAGGTATTTGGGAGTAGAAAACGAATTTGATATCCATATGTAGGGCCATGTATTTAGGGCATCACACCTTTCCCAAACACCCCCAAAGGAAAACAAGTAAAAGCGTGCTAAGTTCGGCCGGGCCGAATCTTATATACCCTCCACCATGGATCGCATTTGTCAAGTTCTTTTCCCGGCATCTCTTCTTAGGCAAAAAAGTATATAAGAAAAGAGTTACTCTGCTATTAAAACGATATCAAGATATGGTCCGGTTCGGACCACAATTAAATTATTATTGGAGGCCTGTGTAAAATTTCAGCCAATTCGTTTAAGAATTGCGCCCATTGGGGCTCACGAAGTAAAATAGAGAGAACGATTTATATGGGATCTGTATCGGGCTATAGACCGATTCAGACCATAATAAACACGTTTGTTGATGGTCATGAGAGGATCCATCGTACAAAATTTCAGGCATATCGGATAATAATTGCGACCTGTAGGGGTCAAGAAGTCAAGATCCCAGATTGGTTTATATGGCAGCTATATCAGGTTATGAACCGATTTGAACCTTATTTGACACAGTTGTTGAAAGTAAAAATAAAATACGTCATGCAAAATTTCAGCCAAATCGGATAGGAATTGCGCCCTATAGAAGCTCAAGAAATCAAATCCCCAGATCTGTTTATATGACAGCTATATCAGTTTATGAACCGATTTGAACCATACTTGGCACAGTTGTTGGATATCATAACGAAATACTTCGTGCAAAAATTCATTCAAATCGGATAAGAATTGTGCCCTCTAGGGGGTCAAGAAGTCAAGACCCAAGATCGGTTTATATGACAGCTATATCAGGTTATGGACCGATTTGAACCATACTTGGCACAGTTGTTGGGTATCATAACAAAACACGTCGTGCGAAATTCCATTCCAATCGGATAAGAATTGCGCACTCTAGAGGCTCAAGAAATCAAGACCCAAGATCGGTTTATATGGTAGCTATATCAGGTTATGGACCGATTTGAACCATACTTGGCACTATTGTTGGATGTAATAAGAAAACACGTGGTGCAAAATTTCATTCCAATCGGATAAGAATTGCGCACTCTAGAGGCTCAAGAAGTCAAGACCCAAGATCGGTTTATATGGCAGCTATATCAGGTTATGGACCGATTTGAACCACACTTGGCACAGTTGTTGGATATCATAACAAAACACGTTGTGCAAAATTTCATTCTGATCGGATAAGAATTGCGCACGCTAGAGGCTCAAGAAGTCAAGACCCAAGATCGGTTTATATGGCAGCTATATCAGGTTATGGTCCGATTTGAACCATACTTGGCACAGTTGTTGGATATCATAGCAAAACACGTCATGCAAAATTTCGTTCCAATCGGATAAGAATTGCGCACTCTACAGGCTCAAGAAGTCAAGACCCAAGATCGGTTTATATGGCAGCTATATCAAAACATGGACCGATATGGCCCATTTACAATACCAACCGACCTACACTAATAAGAAGTATTTGTGCAAAATTTCAAGCGGCTAGCTTTACTCCTTCGGAAGTTAGCGTGCTTTCGACAGACAGACGGACGGACGGACGGACGGACGGACGGACGGACGGACAGACGGACGGACATGGCTAGATCGACATAAAATGTCACGACGATCAAGAATATATATACTTTATGGGGTCTCAGACGAATATTTCGAGTAGTTACAAACAGAATGACGAAATTAGTATACCCCCCATCTTATGGTGGAGGGTATAAAAATTTCGACCATACCAATATGCGGCTCAAATGAAAAATATTTGGGATTAGAAAACGAATTTGACAACCTATTTTGGGGCCATGTGTTTGAGGGACGCCTCGTCCTATAAACTCCTCGTAAGCCAATGGCAATATGGGGTTTAAATAAATTGAGAGAAGAGCACGATGTTGATTGTTTTTTCAGCGCCCAGTATCTGTGGGACCACCTCTCCCCCGAAAACACCACTAAATCAGACATCATGAGAATATCGGGCCGAAATGAAGTATTTTAAGAATGGAGTACACTACATCCAAACTTAAATTCGTAGACCAATAAAGATCATGTGGGATTCAGATAAAGGCTCTTATATTGTTAAACTGTTAGTCAAGTTATCATGGTATTTCACTAAAAGATCTTTAATTGTCGATAATAAATATTCCAAGGAAACTAGTACTACAATAAAATGGTCATTCGTTAATCGATTCTCTCGAAATTTTGAAAGAAGGATTTTTTTATGACTCTTAATATTACTGGTGAATTTCATAGAAATTGTATCAGGTTTAGATATAGTTGTCAGTTCTTTATATCGCCCGATTTTTACTTCTAAAGCCACTGCAAACGCATTTATTGAGCAATCTTACCAAAATTGTGCACAACGCCTTCCTCAATGACTACCACAATATCTAAGAAGTTTGGTCAAAATCGATTAAGATTTTGATGTAGCTCCCACACATATGTTCGTCAGGTTTTTGGGAAATTTGTTATCATTTGTCAACCGTAGCTATTACATTTTGAACATATTTCCATTGCTCGAAATTTGACACAGGAATTTTAATAACCCATCTGAATACATCCGCCGTGGTCCATCAAAATCAAAATTCAAAATTAGTTACAGCTCCCTTTTGTATTTATAGGGTAGGTGTAGGGTATTATAAAGTCACCAGCGCCCAACTTTTGCCTTTCCTTACTGGTTTTTAGATGCAAAAAATGTAAAACAGACATGGTTCACAGTAATAATTCGACAACATTTGAACGGATAAGAATATCAATCTATATGCAAAATATGGAGACCCTAGTGGGTCAAGGGACTGAATTTAGACGTGAATGTAGGCCACCACTTTGGGAGTAAAATACGAAACTTATAACAAAATTAGGGGCGAAGACCCAGTGAGGCTACTTTGGATTAGGTAAGCAGTTTAGAAACGAGGCCACCTCTCGACAGACGAAGATAACACTACACAAGATACTACCCATGTTGTTGCATGGTTCTGAGGCATGGGAACTTGTGAAAGCAGAAGATGCAGTGCTTGGAGTATTTGAGAGAAAAATTCTTCGTAAAATATATGGACCAGTTTGCGTTAATGGAGAATATAGGCGAGGTATGAACCACGAGCTGTATGACGACGATAGCATAGTTACACGTATCAAAATAAAACGGCTGCGTTGGCTAGGTCATGTTGTCAGAATGGATGGAGAAGCTCCAGCAAAGAAGTCTTTTGAAGGCAAACACGGTGGGAAGAAAACAGTTTTGCAAAATCGTGCGTTTGGCGCCGCAATTGGTACTATTTGATACCTTCTTTATGGTTTGAAAAATTTGAAATGTAGGGTTTGGTAGCAAAAAGTGAAAAATAGTACGAAATAGTCTATCTTCGTGTAAAGGGAACGGCGACAGCTAGGATTAAGAAATTTGTTGAAAATAATCGTAGTTAAAAAAAAGAATATGCGGTAATAAATCGTACAAGAGGTGGAAGATAATGTCCTATCGTTCTGTAATTGGTACTATTTAGTACTTTCTTTAAAATGAGCTAGAGCTCTAAAATTTAGGATAAAGATACACCTGGTCATGCACTTACACCTTAGCGTATTTTGGGCGACAAAAAGATATTTTTTTTTAATTAATCTTTTTTTCAGGACATATTGCTTTACGCAGCAGCTGTATTCAAATAATCTCTATGCACTATTTCCAAAGTCAAAAAAAAAAATAACAAATAAATCCTATCTCAACCATATTAGGTACGGATTAACAGGGACCTAGTGATTCACACTGTCTCAGCATTTAGCGAAATCAGCTAGCAAATGCCTCTTCTATACACAAGACCATATATCGGCAGATCGGTCTATATAATAACTATATGTAAATATATTGTCAGATAAGCGTTAGATTCGGTTTACATTCATATATCGGCGAGGCTGTTATGAGCTTAAGACTTAACCCGGCAGATCGGTCAATATGGAAGCTATATCTAAATATGGTCCGATACCTAGTGCCACCTACTATTTAAAATTGTAGGGAAATCGAGAAAAAAATGCTGCTGTTGTGGGCTTTAGACCCAATCCGGTATAAATGGGCGCGATTTGGCTAGTTCAAGAAATTATCCTGCTTTTGAACAAAATCTATGCGAAAAGGTAATTTCAACAGATAGATGGACATATAGACAGACGCACGGACAATGTTGTCTGAGTCATCTTAGAGTTTTAGTTGGATGTGTTGCAAACAAAATCACAAAATTAATATACATACTCCCTATCCTATGGTGTGTATATATACTTTTTTTAGTGGTTTGTTACAACTTTATAAGAAAGAGCATTTGTGGCCAATTTTATGTTCCAATCAATTGCTTGTAAAATTATACCTGCAAACGCAAATTTGCCCATAAACATTTTATTAAGGAACAACGGGATTCTTCTCTCATATCAATGAGTGTTGTCTGATTCAAGTTTAAGGTCAATTATAAGGGACCTCCTTTTATTAGCCGAGTCCGTACGTCGTGCCGCAGAGCGACACCTCTTTAAGAAAAAGTATTTAAATGGCTGCCAATGGCATTTGTTTTTTCAAGTGGCATAGTAACTCACTCAGGTCACCAGCATTAGGAGTGGATAACCACCTCTGACAATTTTATGTGATATACTCGCCAGGATTCGAACCCAGGCATTCAGCGTCATATGTGGACAGCACGTCCTGCGCTGCGGTGGCCTTCAAGTAATGATTCTCGGTTTAGACATTTGTGCATCGTTCTTCGACTGCAAAACTCTATTGTAACAATATAATTGGGAAAATAACATTTTGCATATTTTTAGCATATTTTAATAAAATAAGAAACGGAATTTTAATAAAATCAGGAAGGAGGGAAGATGAAAAAAAGATTACTGGTGAATATCAAACAAATCTGTTCAGATTTGGATATACATCCGATATATTTATGTTTAGTGATATTTCTTTTTAATGCTATTACACCTACAAACAACAGCCCATTGGGACGAAATTCGTCTCAGATGTTGCCGATGCCTAGGAAAAGATATACAGTGAATTTCAAGAAAATCGATTCGGATTTGTATATAGCTCTGATATATATGGTGTTTGGGATATTCCTTCAAAGTGATGCAACATGAATATTAAACAACCGATTCGGCCGAAATATAATGAAAACGTTGTCGACGCGTATGAGGAAATGTGTGGAGAGTTTTAAAAAAATCGATTCAAATTTGGATATTGTTCGGATATATATGGTTTTTATTTAGATGTTACTTGTAATTATACTGTCCCACTTTTAACAATCGATTGGACCGAAATATACCACAGATGTTGGTAAGTGAAGAAAAAATGTGATAATTTTCAAGGAAAGCGAATCAAATTTAGATGTAATGGTACTATACATATATACATATCAAACTATTTGGTAGAAATTCAACAATGAATCTATGCCCTTACATACAGCGTAACACAGCATTAATTGTTTCATTGAATTTATATAAATCGGAGCTGATTTATATATTTAGTATTTAATAGGGTAGTGTGCTTAAAGAACCGGTGTATAGGGTTTTACATATATATAAAAAAAAAATAAGGAAATGGGTCTGAAATAGGTAAGCTTTAATAATCTTTATTTGAAATATATGCCCACTAGGTTGGGTAACCATTGGCACACAAGCAATACAAACAGCATAATACACGAAATAGGTGTTTTTTTGGCATCGACTTATTTAAAAAAAAAGCTCAAAAAATCCAAATGGGGCAAAAACGGGCAATACTTTTTTGTACATATGTATAGTCGAGGATTCCCTATATTAGAAAAACCTGTATTCGAAGCTGGACTCGCTTGAATAATCGACTATATCTCCATATTTTTCTAAAAAAAAAAGCATTAAATTTGAAAGTTGTCAGAAATTTATTATTTTACGATAAAAAAAACTATGATTTCCACTGAAACAGATAGGTTTAAAGTTGCAAAGTCATATAACTTATAGTTTTGCCGAAAAATTATCAAAATCATGTTATTTTGAAAAACCACAAAAGTGTATGTTCATGAACCTGCTACAACAAGGTTATATGTCCTAAGGCCATTTTGGAATATGAAAGAGAATTTTATACCCTTTCGAATGGTGTATGACACTTTGTTATTGCTTGAAATTTCTAGTTTGAAATAAACGACACTTCAAATCGACAGTTCAAATTCTCCACAGTGCGGCGTGCCGCAGTGCGACACATCTTTGTGGAGAAGATTTTACATGGTCGTTATACCACCAGCATACCATGGCCGCCATTACATGGAAATTTTATTCTGATTACCAGGATTCGAAACCAGGCCTTCAGCGTCATAGGTCTCATTAGATAGCTCCTTTATAAGCCAATCTAACCAGCGCGATTGTACCTATTGGGCCCCTAGAGGTCGTAATTCTTCTCCGATTAGACTGAAGTTTTGCACAACAACTTGTCGAAGACCTCCAACATCTGTGGTGAAACGGTTCTTAACCTGATGTAGCTCCCATATAAACCTCATCCACAATCACATATAAATCTAAATTTGGCTTGCACTATATTTTATATTTTCTTCTGAGCAACGTCAATGTTTCTAAAAATTGCAATATATGCAAGTAGACTGAGATGATTCATACCGTAAAATAATTACAAGACAACATAGTAATTTATGGAGAATCCCGCAAGTTCCAGTCCATGGAAGTCATATTTTTGCAGTTTTTGGTATAAGCTACTTTAACATAATTTGTATACCCTCCACCATAGTATGGGGGTATACTAATTTCGTCATTCTGTTTGTAACTCCTCCTCCCCCCTGTCCATCTGTCTGTCTGTCAAAGCACGCTAACTTTCGAAAGAGTAAAGCAAGCCGGTTGAAAGTTTGCACAAATACTTCTCATAAGTGTAGATCGGTTGGAATTGTAAATGGGCTATATAGGTCAATGTTTTGATATAGCTGCCCTATAAACCGATCATTGATCTTGACTTCTTGAGCCACTAGAGTGCACAATTCTCATCCGATTTGGCTGAAATTTTGTATGAGGTGTTTTATTATGACTTCCAACAACAGTGCTGAGTATGGTTGAAATGGGTTCATAACATGATAAAGCTGTTAAATAAACCTGTCTGGGATGTTGATTTCTTGAATGTCTAGAGGGCGCAATTCCTATCTGATTGGGCTAAAATTTTGCACGACGTGTTACGTTATGATTTCCAACAACTGTGCAAAATATGGTTCAAATCGATCTATAACCTAATATAGCTGCCATTTAAAGGGCGTAATTATTATCCGAACTATAAAGCTATCCGAACTATAAACCGATATCTCTATTTTACTTCTTGAGCCCCTAAAGGGCGCAATTCTTAAGCGAATTGGCTGAAATTTAACACAATGGCCTCTACTATGGTCTCCAACATTCAATTCATAACTTGGTATAGCTCCAATATTATAGCAATTCTTTTCTTTTATCCTTTGTTTGCCTAAAAAGAGATATCACTAAAGAACTCGACATATGCGATCTATGGTGGAGGGTATATAAGATTCGGCCCGGCCGAACTTTGACGCTTTTACTCGTTTTTTCCTATAACATATAAACAAATTTCACAAAGATATTTTTTTTTCAAGGTAATGCATACCCCTCTAAATGAAAAACAAATATTTTTGTTCAATAAGTTGACACAAACCTGTTTGATAATGTTTGGACAATTCAAATTATCTTGCCCAAGTCTTCTTTAGAGTAGTCTTCCAAAACTTGTCCATTTGGTTTTTAACTTATTGCGGAATTATCGGATTCGTGCTGTTTTAAGCCCAATGTACAGATAGCCAGAAAAGGACACCCTCCAATCCTGAACCTCATCGATTAGATTTTCCGATAACCAGCGCTGACCGGGCCGGGATTTGAATCCAGGCGCTGACGTCATAGGCGGACATGCTAACCCTTTTGCTACGGCTTTCTTCGTCTGCGAATCTCGGATCTTGACTTCTTGAGCCGCTAGAGGGCGCAATTATTATTGCATATGATAGTTTGTTATAACTTCCAACTTCTTTGATAAGTATGATCCAAATCGGTTCAATACCTGATATAGCTGCCTTATAAACCGATCCCGAATCTTCACTTCTTGAGCCGCTAAAGTGCGCAATTATTACCCAGTTTGGCTGAAATTTCGCATGAAGTGTTTTGTTATGATTTCCAAAACTGCGCCAAGTGTGGTCTAAATCGGTTCAATGCCAAATCGGTTCCATATAAACCGATCTCCCGATTATATTTCTTGAGCCTATGGAGGGCGCAATTCTTATTCGATTTTGCTGAAATTTTGCACAATGACTTCGGTCTCCAACAGCCAAACCAAGCATGGCTCCAATCGGTTTATAACTTGGTATAGCTCCAATAGCATAGCAATTCTTATCCATTATCTTTTAGGCTGCTTATGAAGAGATATTGGGAAAAGAACTCAACAAATGCGATCCATGTTGGAGGGTATATAAGATTCGGCAAGGCCGAACTTAGCGTGCTTTTACTGGTTTTTATATTCCAACTTCCCCCACAATTATGCAATTCTGTTTTTTTCCATATACCAGTTATTCATTATCATCACCATTATGACGCATCGCTTCTTATCCTTAATAAAATGTTCAATGCTTTCAATCTTCTCGCTGTTGGTGCGCTCAACATTGTTTCTCGCTTCATTAAGTTTGGTAAGTCAGGCCAATTAGTGAGTGTCGGTAGCATGCGCTTACCAAGAGATATTATAGTTTAATAATGATTGAGTGGCAGTTGGCAATCTTTAGCAAGTTGGTATGTTCAACAATAAAGTCCTTGAAGGCGAGCAAACATGCGGTATTTGTAATTTGTGGGATGCTGATGTATGGTCAATCACAACATTGAGTTGGTCGTCGTCATTACGTCAAATGACTGGAGGCTTTGTAGCTTTTAACTTGAAGTAAAATTTGATTTTCATTTGCAATTTCTTTTCAATAAACTTTTTCCTACGGAAAAATATGCTGAATAGTCACTTTGATTTAAAAATCGTAGGTGTAGACGAGTAAGCAATATCATTGTGGCAACGAGTTGAGTTAAGTTTTTCAGGGCAGCAGTCATCAGTGATAATGAAAATTGTTCTCTATACTCTGTCATTTCATTAGGGAGAAACTCAGAAACAAGTAACGACTGCAAATCGCTGAAATTTATTATAAAAATTCTTGCTCTGTGACAAATGTCGATAAAAATTACTGTTTGATGTTTAGCAGTGAAGCAAAACTGTTGCATTTGGAGTGAAGAACAGCCATATGCTGTGCAAGAATAAACGAGACATCCAGAAAAACTTCAGTTTGGTGTGGTTTATGGTATGGTGTAACACATGTTCCTCGTTGATTGCAGGCCAAAATTCTCCTAATGGTAGTGCAAAATTGTACTTCACCCCGAGCGCGAATGATGCGCTGCTAAGAAAAAAAAAAAAACGATCACAAGAATGGCGAAAATCTCATGAAAAGTTTCGCTTTGTAACAATGCGTGGCAAACAATAAGAGGTAATAGAAATAAGATCAGTATGTATTTCGACATCATTTCGGGTCACATAGTACTACTAGCGAATTTATGTCGAATAGGTGCTGCAAGTAATAACCGAGATTTGAAGTAGGAGTACGAAGATACCTTGTAGCATTTTCTACAGGGTAGCTGACAAGAAGTGTTACCAAGTTGACCCAAGTGTTCTGTCAAACTGGAAATGACACCCACTTAATAGTTGTTGCATTGGCAGCCCATTATATTTTTGACAAGCCACTAACAGTCTTTGCTTCTGAGTTTATTTAAAATGAAAGTTATTCGTGATGGAGTTCAAATGTAAAAGTGTAATAGCGCTACAATTGACATAAATTGTTGTATGACACTTGTACCGTTTCCTAACGCCATAGTGATGTTACAAGAAAAAAAGCTGCCAGAATCGTTCTCCGAAAAAAGGCTCGGATTCAACGAAATCCACGCCATAATGGCAATCGAATTTTATGTGTCAATCTGCCATCAGACTCACTTAGACGTTTTCGTCCATTGTGATACCACAGGAACAGGAGAAGGAAGATGTCTTCTAGTTCCTACCCTTGAATCATCCACATCGCTTTAACAAGCTCAACAATTTGCGAATGTTCACATCCACTAAATCAGACAAGTTCTCAATGAAATGAGAACCTAAAGTAGAGCTTTTTATGATTGCCGGTGCGGCAGGAGAAGTTTTCTAGCCTCTTCTTCCTCTTCTGCAGTAGTAATTACGTGCAAGCTGCAGTCTGTCAGCATGATATCCGATCAGACAGTGGCATCTCATGACGGACACAATGACTAAAACGTCAGTTCTGTACAAGTCTAGATTGGACCACATAGTTTTGGAGTATTCACAACCACCACCACCTGTCATTCATTACCCTACAGGCCTGATCCTGAAGAAAAAGCATACCCACAAATTCAAGTTTCCTAGTAGTTCCTAGTTTCGTCTTCTCTACAATTCCCTGGGATATCTCTGTGGCCAGGCTTCCAGAAAAGTTGCATTTGAATTGCATTTTGTTGAGGCATTTCATGGAGAGATCTGTGACAGTCGAGGATGGTTTTTGAATTAAGCAATGTTTCCCCCAGAGATTTAATGGCTGTCTAACTCCCTGACATAAGCTACTCTAGCCTTGTGACCCGCTTTACCGTTATGTCTATATCCTCCGCAGTTTCCACTTTTTTTCAGGCCAAGAGGAAATTTTAGCCGAGGGTCTACTTCTGCAGTATTTTCTTCAACGCTTCCACGTGGGTTTATTTCCTTTATTACAAATCGCCAAATCGCTATTTGATGTTCGAACTTCCTCATATTTGGTGATGTGCATTAGAATCACTTCCTACAATGAGCCTCTTTTTTCCCCTTCAGAAGTGGCTTCAACCAGCAACTTAAGGACTGAAGGTGGCATTTCAGAATCGTGTGCCAGCTAGTTAACCGCGAAAGCCGGCAATGACATAGGAAATGCCCCAACGTCATCTTCTTTCCCATATGCACATGCTATCACTTGCCGCAACGATATTGCATAAGAGAGATCGTAGTCCTGTGTCCTGTTGCAAAAGCTCTACTGATCTCCGTATTACTAGCTTTCAGTTAAGCCTCGTCTTCTCACAATCCGGATCTCGCCATAAGATTTTCGCCGTCCTACAGTGGTTTTATCGCAAAGTGAAAAATCGATGCCAATTTTTTTGGTGGCACCGCCTTAAATATTTAATTTTGTTAGATTTTAAGGTTTAATTACAAACAACGACAGACTGACTATCAGTACAAGGGTTATGGTCAAGCATTCGAAAACAGATCACAGTCCTTGGGTTCTCAATGTAGACCCCCAGGCCCAGTCTGTCCTCAAGGTTTTATCAATGTGTGTATCATGATCTCCTAGATGGCAATTCCAGTGTTCCGTCAGTCCAAGACTGACCTCAAGTGTCGTTTCAGGTATACGATCGGAAACCTCTTCTTATCCGTCCGGGTTTTCTATCGATTACACCGTGATGGTATGAGCTGCTCTTATCCTCTATCCATTCTCCCATCGCCTTAAGTTTCATAACCCCAGTGTCTGCCTTACACCTAATCTAAAATAGTCTCCTTAATAATCTAGAATAGTCTCCAGTGCCCTATGCCAAGACATCATATTCTCTGAACCTGTTGTATTATCATTACGTTGCGCTTTTCTCCATCGCAGTCCACCAAACTACTGCGATGTAAGTAAGTATTGGTCTTATAACACTCCTGTAGAGCCAGTGGACTAACCTAGGATTCAAACCCCACTTCAAGCCTACAGCCCATCTACATAGTGCCCATCGTCTGTGAGCTTTCTCAGTGCGTTCCTGTATTTTATACTTCCAATTAAGTTTCCTGTCCAAGATCATTCCGAAGTATTTGACTTTATCACATATCGATATCGTTCTATTGAGGAAACTTGGTGCGTCAAGTTGGCCCACTATCGTCTTTCTCGTGAACAGGCAGATTTTAGTCTTCTCTGGTTTAACATTGAGACATCCAGATCTCGCCCTGTCGTATGCATTTGAAAGATCCTTTCGGTCCTTCTGCACAGCTAATTCGGACCTAACCTCTTAGAAGTATTATATTGTAACATCAATAACATCAATCAATTCAAATACCTCCTCAGTCAGTATCCGTAATAGGTTATTTATATTGGCGATCAAATGACCCCCTGTGGCGTGCCCTGTGACACTTTCTCCCTTATACTCGCATTTATATCATGGGACCCACAATTTTTACACCTCTTCCTCATCCTGTCTCTAAGAACCCGGTTCATCTGGTACTGGTCTAAGGATGGGATCAGTATATCGGTTCGCACATTGTAAGGCCTTTTCGATATCTAGGCATGCCGTCAATGTGTACGTCTTGGCATCGAAGGATTTGTCTATTTTATGGACAACCTGCTTTGCTTTGAGTAGAAAGAACGTGAGGCTTATAGGTCTGTAGGCCTTTGGTGTCCCATAACTTGCCTTGCCGGGCTTGTGTATAATTATCATCCTAGCCTTCTGCCAGGCTTTCGGACGATATGCAAGACCTAGGCACGACTTATATGGTTGGAAGCACTTCGATCAACCTCATTATTCCAAGAATTCGGTGTCTCCGTGATTTCTGATGCATCTTGTGGAAAATGCGTTTTCATCAAAAACTTCAACACTTCCTTCATTGTCTCTGCTCTCACTCCCATGTCGTCTACTAACTTTTCAGTTCGGACATGGGTTTTTCATCTTGGCGGCGTCTTTCACGCTGTTACCCTGTTCGCAGAAAAGCTTCCGGGAGACACGTTTTGCCGCTCTGTAAATCTCTATGTATTACTCGAGCCGTGTACACATCCCAGCAAATTTCCGCTTTATTACGAAGATATGGTTCAGTCCAGAAATTTTGTTCCGGGTCGTCCATGGCTGCTGAATTAAGTTAATATGAATCTTGCCCTTGCTGATTTTCCATCAAAGTGTGTGTAGCTGTCTCGCTCCGGTGGAGGTTTGTCTGGATGACCTCAATCATTGGTTCTCCAGTAAATGGTCATCTTGAGAGTGAGTGCTCCCTGTTCTTTAAACTGCATTAAATTTCCTGTCACTTCATTGCCTGATGTTTCAATATTCGTATCTTTGCTTAGCCTAGTCTTCCGAATTACGAGAAAGTCGGTAATAGTTCGATTGTCAAGTCCCTGTTCGTTAGGCTGTATTGAGCCTCCAACTCCTGGTGATCCAATATTAGGATCTTTGCCTATCGTAGTCTTCCAAATATTCAATAAATGGGCTTCTTAGGGTCTCATCATCGGCAGCATATTCTTTAGTCGGCATTAAGTTCTCTGTCACTGCACCGCCTGATGTTTCAATATTAGGATCTCTTTCTTTCCTAGTTTTCCGAATCTTGGTAAGCGAAGATGTATTAGCAAAAACTGAACCGTAGTCAGGATTCAGAATTTCCACCACTGTTAGCTTCGTCTTCTGAGTCCGCCAGGAGTTCATCATTACTGGATACGTTCGATATTCTTATGATAAGTTTCGTTTCGCATCCAGGGGTTGTTGAGAAGTACTCTTCCTGGACACTTGCGGTGTGGACGATTCCTCCTTAGATGCTTCCATACATCCCCGCTGGCGCACACCTTCAGACAAAAATTGCCCAAAATGGTCATATTTTCCGATTGGGAGAATATGGGCATAAAATTAAAAGTAATTAGAATTAGAGTACAAAAAGTCTTATGGCTTATGCCCCAAAAAAATCCCAAAACGGACATGTATGACCATCGGCACAAAATGTGTATCAAATGAAAGATCTTGAATAGTAGACAATTAATCTGGTATAAATACTTGGGACCCACCCCAAAAAACTCCTTAATATGTGCCTTAAATGAAAGGCCTTTGGCGGTTGATTATGAATCAGATAACAATATTCGGGACCAAGTATGAAGCACACTGGACATGTATATCGCGACAATAACGAATTAAAATCAAAAGGTTTTGACAGTAAAGTGCTAATTTGATATTATCCAAGTGTCTGGTCCAAGTTTCTGGGAGACTCACACCCTCCCTCAAACATATAGGGCGACGGGACTACATTGTACTCAAATGAAAGGTTTTTGAAAGTGTATAACGAATCTGAAATTCGTAGAGGCCTTTCAGTTAATGTATGTACGTAGCTCTCTTCACTAATACAGGGAGCGACGCAGAGTGTCACATTCGGCCACCTTTCAACTCTCCAACATTCTGAGGTCTATAAGATTTAAACTAATGAACCGATTTGCTAAAGAACATGTCCCAGCTTTAACCTTGCCATCGTGTACTCTTTTTGAAATACAGACAAAAAATTATTAAATTTTCATAAATTGCGAACCCTTTATTTTAAGTGTTTTTCTTATTATTCCATTAGATTTTAGACTATATACCGGAATTTGGTTAAAAATGTTCATCAAATAAGCTAGGATGAATTAAATTCGTCCGGGCCGATCTCTGTATAGTCAAACCCATAACTACACTACTTATCCAGTTTTCGTCAAAATTGGTTGAAAAATTATTATTTTATCAAGAGAAATTATTTTAGACCAGATAGGTCTACACAGCTGCTATATCCAAATACAATCCTTTTTTGTAATATAACTCGTAAGGTTGTCGAGGAGTGTAATTCATTTTACTGTTCCAGATCTTATAGAAATCGTGCAATATATGAGTCTATTGTGGGGTCAAGTTTCAATCAAATTGAATAAAAAATACTCGTTTAAAATGCCAAGACAACTTATAAGAATATTTATATGGATGCTACAGAAAGATATAGTCCGTATAGCATAATAAGGAAGTAATTACTGTCTGAGTGTTGTTTATGCCATTTATACATTGGAAAACCCGGAATTTAATATATATTTGCGCCATATATCTATCAATATATCAACACAAACATTTCGACGAGGTCCCACGGGACCTCATAGTGTATTAGCACAGGTAAAATAGAAAAAGCTGTGTAAAATCCCTCCAAATTAATGAATCGGCCTAAATAAGGTTTTAATCGATTTAAAAGGATCAATTTATGGAATACATGAACGTTGACGTTCAATGTCGAAAAACTTAGATGCTGTAGCAAAATAAAGTCGGAAGGGGTCCCTAGGGATCTCTTCGTGTATCAGCCAAATGTAAAAGAAAAGACCACTAAACAAATCAATAAGTGTGCAAGGATCCTTAGCCCGCAATAACTTAATCATTTGGGAGCCAGATTCAAAATATTAAAGAAAAAAACAACATTTACTTTCAAAGAGACATTTTAAGGCGCAGCAAAGCACACCACGCCAGCTAGTTTCTGTATAAAGTTCGAACATTTCTTGTGCCAGTTCGTATTTCCTAGTCTTTACTTCGCATTTCGTAGTCGATTATTAGTTCGCGTGGGACATCAACAGATGGGGAGCTCCTTTTCCAAGATTTGTTAAAATATTTGGTATTTTCTACAAGTGCGAGTTACTAGCCCTGCTCCTCAAAATCAAATATCCTTTTTTTTAAATTGTGTAATATATATTATTAAACGGCCGAGGTTTTTAAAACGGCTGTTTGTGGTACATATTACGGTCAAACGGCTGAATGGATTGTCATCAATCGAAAGTTATTTTTCCAGAGAAGCGACAAATATATATGAAAATTAAATTTCCTCAAAGAAAGGCGGGGCGAGGGCCCACAACAGCCACAGTATGATGTGCGTACTTGGCATGTACAATGTAGTTCAGGCAACTGCTTAAGGCTCGGCGGTCTTTGCATTTTTGTTGTTGTTATTTGTATATGTTTTGCGAGGCTGCACAAAACACAAACACATAAAAGCGAGTTTGTGGCACATATTACGGCCAAATTTTAATGAAACTGGCATCAATCGAAAAATATTTTTCCAGAGAAGCGTCGAATTTATAAAAACATTAATTTTCCGAAAGAAAATCCGTTAAAATGAGAAATTAATTTTCAATAAAAGAAGAGAAGCAGAATCACAGAAAATTGTTTTTACTATTTACTTAAGACAATCATGTGTGCGGTTTAATATATTTGCAACGATTAAAAGTAAAAAGTAAACACACTGAAGTAAATATTGAAAGGAGTGAAAGTAACTAATTGTATTGCCACACTATGCACTTAATGAATGAAATAGTTGGTGGAGAGTTATAACAAATAAATCAAAGAGGGTGCAGTAATTTTACTGCCGTTATGTGATGCGTCCCATATGTTTCAAGGTAAACAATCAATATATTTTTGTATGTTTCTATGTTTGTATAGACTTAGGTTTACTAGGAATATTCAGATAGTTTAAAATTATTATGTGATGAAAATAGTGCACTTTATATTTCAAATATCAGAAGGGGTTAGGAGGGATTTTTGAAGGGATTGTCCTGCAACAGAACAATCCAAAGCGGCATGTAGCGCGATCTCTTAATATGGGGTCTCGAATGGAAGGCAGAACGAAACTGGGGTAAAAATATGACTTTAAGTGTTTGGAGGTCATACTTTTTCCTTAAACCACCTATAATAAGAATGAAATACGGATTCCAGAGTTTTACCCCAAAAGCACCAACGGGCACGTAGCCTCACTATGACAATATGGGGCCCAAATTCAAGGTATTTGAGAATAGAGTAGGAACTTGACACCGAAATTAAGGCAACAATCTGAAGGGCCTCAAAAACTGCTCGAAAAGGCATGTTGTCGATTTGTTTACTTCATCGCAAAATATACAAGTACCATAGTAAACTGAGTGTCCTTGTGTATTTCGAGACCCCAAAAGACTTTCTGCTTGTTACCATGTTACATTCGCTGTGCCAAAATCAAACCCAAACGACAAAATAATTGAATAAGCCCCCACAATAGCACATCACAGTAAAAGCTTGTGTATTCATTTCTCCGAACAATCTCCACCCAAATACACAAAATATAATCCCCTAGATGTTTATAATTAGTTTTGTGAGTAAACTTTGCACAAACTTCCATTGAAGTGTTCACACAATCAAAATCCATTAGTTCCAAATAAAAACGAAGAAACAATAATGAGTTCTAAAGTTTTATGCATTAATGTTCATTTGCTGTTGGAGAAAAACACACGCCACAACAATGTTTGATAATTTGATAATGTAGTTTGTTTTTAGGTATTTGTCATATAAACCCCTGAAAGTATGCTTAAAGAATTTAAAGGCTTTAAGTTATGCTTCAATAATTCTTGCTTGTGTTATTCCTTAATTTTGCAATATTTAAGTTTTATCAGGATTTTCGATTTTTTTTTGTCTTAGTCACTCACATTCAATCTGTCGCATGCCATCTTTCCTCTCTTGTCCAGCCTTATCTATGGAGCGCCTGTCAATCTTCTTCACCATTCACTCACACTGGTTTACGCTACACGGATTTTCTGGCACATAACTGACATTGATTGTGCATTGTTGATATAATTTGACATCAGACAGACGTTTTAAAGGAGACGGCCAAAAATATTTGCCAAAGGTTTATTAAAGCTCAAATTTTCCCCAAAAATGTCAATTGTGTTCTGTATTTTATGGCATAAGTCGTCTTGAGGACCTCTTCTGCCATGCCCATGGTTGACATCATAAATAAGCATCGTACTCTTGACAAGAAGACACGTTGTTGCGTCACAGTACTACTCTTGTCGTAGGGTCTCTTGCATAAAAATTAAACTCTTTAGCCAAACTATAAATTACTTGGCGGTTTCTCTTTTATAGTCCCATAATAATAATTAATTAAAGCAACTCCTAAAAGTAGACAAGCAACTTTGTAAGCTGAAAATAATTTCGTTGCGGTTTCCTTGAGGAATTATAAAATATAATATATTATTTGTCTGCAAAGTTCCTATAATGTTGGTTGCAAGAAATGAATTGTCGATTTACAAAGAACTCGGATAACAACCATATTTGAATAAGAAGATAACATTTATCTGCAAGGCACAAACACGTAAAGGAAGCATAAATGTTTGCAAACACAAAAATCAAATGTATGAAAACGTCACAATAAAGGTTTAAAAATAGTAAAACATAAACAAAACTAGTAAGGAAAGACAAAAGTCGAGCGCTACCGACTATATAACACCGTACCCCATAGGGTTCGAAGAATCGCTGAACAGGCTAAACCAAAGGCTACACGTCTAGAGTCGGAAACAGCACAGCAGTCAGGCAAAATGCTATGACCGCCTGTATGACACCCCATATAATGAATGAACTAAGGCGAACAATGGCAATATGAGGCCAAGAACCTTTGCTAATGTAGCTAAGAAGAGTTTGGCGATGGTAGTTGTCGAGAAGAACAGGGTTGCATATCTAGTAATAATTCAATTTGGGGTGGGAAAGTCAATGACATCCTTGCAGAATTGCCAGGCCAGGCGCAGCACTAGATTTAGGGCTGCGTCTGGTGATTTTATTTGTGACGCGAGTTTCGCACGGACTTTGGCTTTAGTATAAGCCTTGCTTTCCACAGCAAACTTACAGAAATGCCGATTGTATAATCATCTTTGCCAGAAACGGGACAGAATTTATTTTAAGATTTTTAAGGACACTTTTGTCTGCAAGATATCTTTATTCGTTTTTTTTTCTTAAAATTGTTTCAATATTAATTTTTGTTTTCAGAAAAATATATTTTGCCCCTATTTTTGGAATGAATGTTAGATCGAAAAATTAAAAAAAAAATTAATAAAGATATAATAATAATTCGTTTTGAGTTTTCTTTGGAAAGTATCATAAAAAAACCAAATATAAATAATGTCCGAATTTTTATGCAAAAATCCCCAAAACACACATTTGCGCACATATGCAAGTTCAAGTATACAAAAATCGACATCCTTTTGTTTTGCAATGGTATCAACTCTAACTTACGATTGAGTTATTTGAAAGATTAAATGGTAATATTTAACATATATATGTGTGGCATATTTCTGCTGCTAAAACAGAACACCTTTTATAGATTTAGCATATTTGGCATTGAAAGTATTTGGATTCCAAATGTTTGGCGAAGAACTATTAAAAGTGAACAAAACTATTAGGGTTTGTTTGTCTAATGTACTTTGGAATAAATCTTTGCCGGCAGGATATTGTGTTTACAGTTAGTTGATAAGAATTTTGGCAAATGTCCACTTGCCAACAGTATTGGCAAACCCAATGGACAAGAAGTTTGTTATATATTTAGTAGTTTTTATTCTTCCTTAATATATCTTCGATAGGTAATCTTATACTTATAGCATATTCTTTAGGTTTAATTTATGTTCATTTTTTGCTTCATATTTGTAGGTTGTGATAAACTTCTGGTCAATTTCCTCCTTAAATTGTTATACAAATTTCTTAGACTTTTAACTAAAATTTTGTTCTTATACAAAAACTTGCTAAGTCGTTGTAAATTAATTGGCTGCGAAAACTTCTTGTCACATTCTTACCAACTTTTTGGGTTCCCGCCTATGCTGTGCTGGGCATGGAAATTTTTCATTAGATTGTTACAAAATTATTATGCCAAACAGTTCGCAGCTGCTGTTCTCAAAAAAAGAAAAAACAAAATTGTTTACCAAGAAATTTTTCATTGCCCAAAATATATTGCAGTAGATCTTTAGAGGAAGAAAAGACATAGAAAAACTAAAAATCATTATTTTGCATTTTTTGCCAAGTCTTGCCATATTTTTGGTCTCATCTTGTAAAAAATTTTCTTTTTATTTCGTGCAAGGAATATAATTTATTGTATAAGTTTCCGTAGAAAATTTGCTTCTCACATCCCACACCATTTCCGTTTACCACCATTCTCTGTTAGGCGTCGAAAACTTTCGAATATTGCATTTAAATTTTAAACGCTTAGTGTCTTCTTGGTTTTCTCTTTACCTAGTACACTTTTATTCAATCTTTCCAAAAACAAGGCTCATGGCTTTTCTTGAAGGTTTCTTCAAAGTTTTGCATTTCCTGTTGTTCAACCATCCTCAAATAGTTTGCAGCAAAGATTGCCTGCTTTTTTATTTCGCCACATGCTATGCGAAACTTTCGAAATCTACCAAGAATAGCCCATGCCTTTTGTTACAAAGATTGACTGTTGTTTAAAGAAAAGTATGAATTCAATAAATATTTATTTACAAGCCAAAGGCCATTCATATAAAAATTCTTGCAGCAGTTTAATTATAACAAGTAAAAGCATGCTAATTTTGGCCGGACCGAATCTTATATACCATCCACTGTGGATCGGGTTTGTCAAGTTCTTTAGCCGGTATCTCTTTACAGGCAATCAATGGATAATGAACAAGAATAAGAATTGCTATGCTATTTGAGCTTTATCAAGTTATGAACAGTTTGGGGCCATACTTGATTTGGGTGTTGGATACTAAAGAGGAATTGGATGTTGGACACCAATATGGGCAATTTCAGCCAAATCGGATAATAATTGCGCCCTCTAGTGGCTTAAGAAATCAAGATTGGAAATAGGTTTATATGGGAGCTATATGAGGTTATGATCCAATTTTGACCATATTTATGAGATTTTTTGATGGCCAAATCAAAGCACTTAATGCAAAATTTCAACCAAATCGGATAATAACTACGCCCTCTAAAAGGGCAAGAAGTAATGACCCTAGATCGGTTTACATGGGAGCTATACCAGGCTATGAACCGATTTGGACCATACTTAGCACAGTGGTCGGAAATCATAAAAAAACACCTAATGCAATTTCGGCTAAATCGGATAAGAACTGCGCCCTCTAATGACTCAAGGAGTCAAGATCCAAGATCGAATTATAAGGCAACTATATCAAAACATAGACCAATATAGCCTATTTACCATCCGAACCGACCTACACTAATAGGAAATATTTGTGCAAAATTTCAAGCGCCCAGCTTTACTTTACTCCTTCGAAAGATAGCGTGCTTTAGAGAGGCAAATGGACGGATGGACATGGCTAGATTTACTTAAAATGTCATGACGGTCAAGAAAATATATACTTTATGGGGTCTTAGACGAATATTTCGGGGTGTTACAAACGAAATGACGAAATAAGTATACCCCCATCCTATGGTGGAGGGTATATAGAGAAAATAATATTCTTACGAAAAATATTTTCAGAGCTATGGAATATACGAAACCATAGCCTACTTTTAGGCCAAACTTGAAAAAATTCTATTAATATAAAAAAATGACATTTGCATGCATATTTCATTGTTGTTATTAGAGTTTTTAAATAAATTCAAATAAAAGATGCTCACATGCACATAGTGGGAGATGTAAAAGACTCCTACTGGAATGAAAATTACAGCTAAAATTTTGCGATCACAATTTAATCGAATATTCTGATTAATGCCACAAAAATGGTGAAAAATAATTATAGCCCTACACCACCACTGTGGTACATAGTATTACAACTTTGTGTATTTGTTTCCACAGCTAAGAAGAAGAAGTGCTAGACCCATTGATAAGTATAATGATCGACTCAGAATCCCTTTCTGATTCGACCTAACCATGTCCGTCTGTCCGTTGTGAGTCCATTCATTTTTTTAATCATCGTACAGGTTGCATTTGTTGCCCGATTGTTATAAAATTTTGCACAGGTCTCTTTTTTGGTCCAATGACGAATGTTATTATTAAAAAAAAAAACAGATCGGATTTAGATATAGCTCCCACACATATCTTTCATCCGAAATGACCTTTTAAGGTTTGTGGTAGCCACAAGTTTTTTCCGATGTTTACAAAATTTAGTATAATAAGTTTTATTTGACGTCCCAACTAGTGCTGCCACTTAAAAAATTATTTCGTACCAAAATTTAACAAAAATCCTACCAAATCCTACAAAAACCTATCATATTTTACAAGCCAAAAATGCGGTATTTGTTTTTATAACCATCACGGAAGAGTTGGCCATTTTGCCGTTCCATGTTCAACCTTACAAAGAATATATACTAGATCAATGTTATTTTCATAGACGACCTTGACATGTCCGTCCGTCTGTTTTGCGAAATCACTCTACAGCCCATTATTCAAAGATGGCCTGTATTTTGATATAGCATCCTTTGTACCGATCTACGGATAAGAAAGTTCATAAAAGTCGTAGTTTTGCCTCAATTTCAATAAACAACCGTGTCGAGTTTGATCTCCCGTCCCTATTTGCAATAAGTTGCATGGACCCCTCAACATTAAAACGTAATGGATCTAACCATATTTGTATACAGCTGTCATATAGACTCCATTTCCGTTTGAAGGCATTGAATGCACAAAATCCGAATTTTGTGCCCAGAATTTACGAAATTTGGAAGAGATCCCTTAACACTCGTATTAGTTACAGTCAAGATCAAACCTTTTTCCTGAAATTTGAACCAGTGAAACCACTTTGGCCCCTCGACATCCACGGGTTTTTTCTGCATTTGTAACGAATATATAGAAACCACAAGAAGTGATGTTGTTTTGAGTTATCCCCGGCGATTTTTATACCCACCACCGAAGGATGGGGTATATTCATTTTGTCATTCCGTTTGCAACACATCGAAATATCCATTTCCGACTCTATAAAGTGTATATAATCTTGATCAGCGTAAAAAGCTAAGACGATCTAGCCATGGTCGTCCGTCTGTCTATTGAAATCACGCAACAGTCTTTAAAAATAGAGATATTGAGCTGAAACTTTGTACAGATTCTTTTTTTGTCCATAAGCAGGTTAAGTTCGAAGATGGGCTATATCGGACTATATCTTGATATAGCCCCCATATAGATCGATCCGCCGATTTAGGGTCTTAAAAGCCCATAAAATCCACATTTGTTATCCGATTTTGATGAAATTTGGGACAGTGAGTTGTGTTAGGCCCATCGACATCCTCCGTCAATTTGGATCTGATCGGTTCAGATTTGGATATAGCTGCCATTTAGACTGATCCTCCGATTTAGGGTCTTAGGCCCACAAAAGCCACATTTGTTATACGATTTTGATGAAATTCGGGACAGTGAATTGTGTTAGGCCCATCGACATCCTCCGTCAATTTGACTCAGATCGGTCCTGATTTGGATATAGCTGCCATATAGACCGATCCTCCGATTAGGGTCTTAGGCCCATAAAAGCCACATTTATTATCCGATTTTGCTGAAGTTTGGGACAATGAGTTTTCTAAGGCTTTTCGACATTTTTTTTTTCAATTTGGCCCAGATCGGTTCAGATTTGGATATAGCTGTCATATAGACCGATTTCTTGATTTAAGGTTTTGGGCCCATAAAATGCTCATTTATGGTCCGATGTTGCCGAAATTCGGGAGTGAGTTAAGTTAAGCCCCTTGACATACCTCTGCAATATCGCACAGATCGGTCCAGATTTGGATATAGCTGCCATATAGACCGATATCTATATTTTAGGTTTTGGGCCCATAAAGGACGCATTTATTGTCCGATGTCGCTGAGATATGAGACAGTAAGTTTAGTTAAGCTCATCGAAGTCCTTCTTTAATTTGGCCCAGATTGGTTCAGATTTGAATATAGCTGCCATATAGACCAATCTCTCGATTTAAGGTTTTGGGCGCATAAAAGGTGCATTTATTGTTCGATTTCGCCGAAACTTGGAACAGTGCTTTGTGTTAGGCTCTTCGATATTTTTCTGCAACTTGGCCAAATCGGTTTATTTTTAGATATAGCTACTATGCTTATAAATATTTGGTCCAAATCGGATCATATTTTGATATAACTGTTATGGGACATAAGGTATGAAATTTTCACCGAATTTTGATGAAAGGTGGTTTACATACATACCCGAGGTGGTGGGTATCCAACGCCTTTTTACTTGTTTTTTGTTTAAAAATTATTTTGGTATTTGTATATTGGAAAAATCTGCCAAAAAATTAAGGTCAGCCTACCACCCTAAAAAGAGAATAAAAACCTACCAGTTTTCGTAAGAACCTACCAAAAAGGGCAGCACTGGTTCCAACATGTGTGCAAAATTTCATAAAAATCGGATTTGGTTTAGATAAAGCTCCCATATATCTCTTTCATCCGATATGACATTTTAAGGCGTTAGAATCCACAATTTTGGTTTGATCTTTACAAATATATATATATATATATATATATATATATATATATATATATATATATATATATATATATCTATATATATATATATATATATATATATATATATATATATATATATATATATATCTATATATATATATATATATATATATATATATATATATATATATATATATATATATATATCACCCGATATGCTCTTTAAAGGCTGTAGAAGCAAACATTTTGTTCCGATCTTGCATGAGATGTTTTATTTGACGTCCCAATACGTGTGCAAAATTTCATAAAAATTAGTCCAGTTTAGATTAAGCTGCAACACATATCTCTCATCAGATATGGCTTTTTAAGGCTGTAGTAGCCACAATTTTGGTCCGATCATAACAAAATTTAGCATGAGATGTTTTATTTGACGTCCCCATACGTGCACAAAATTTCATAAAAATGGGATCTGGTTTAGATATATCTCCCATAAATATGTTTCATGCGTTCAATCCTTCCGACTTTTGCCTTTCCTTACTGGCTTTATTTAAATACGTTTCCAATAACATAATCAATACACATACGTTTTAACTAAATTTTTTATTTCTTTTTTTCAGGTAAGTTCAAACGACTAAACTTATTAAGGTAGCTAATGACCATAGTGGTAAGTCATGCACATTTAACCTCGGTTACCAACTGCTTCATCCGGAGACCTTGCCCATTGGGCTCGCCCTAGTGGAAGTTAGAAGAGAAAAAGAAAACGGAGTAAAACAGGTAGAGTTAATTCCCAGCCGAACCGCACAAACTGAAAAGACTATGGAAAAACAAAGAGGCAAAAAAGTGGAAAACCAAATTTACCTATGAACATTCCATTCAGGAACAAGTATGTGAATATGGGGTATTCTTATAAATTTCACTATTTCAGATGACTTGTGTAATAAATGTGGCTGTAAAGGGATTAATAACTTAAATCGGCTGATAGGTTTATATGGCAACTATATTAATATGGTCCTATGTGGACCATATTCGGTTGGGAGGTCAAGGGGCCTAACAAAACTCACTGTTCTAAATTACTGTAATATGCTTGAAACCCTTTTGCGGTAGATCGGTTCACATGACAACAATATCCAAATCGGGTCCCATTACCAAATCTGGCAACGAGGTTGCGTAACGCCATAAAATCCGATTTTGCTCAAGAACTTAACCTTCGTACAGAAAAAAATGGATCTATGTCAAATTGCAGCTCAACATCATTTTTTTTTTCAAACTGTGGCGTGATTACAGTAGACCAACAGGCACACGGACATCGTTACACTTGGGCTATAATTTAATTTTTAAAAAGTTGAAAGCAGCCTTCAATAATGGTAAAACTGAGATTAAAGAAACAGGCGACTGGTCACTTCACTGAGAGGAGTGAATTTCGTTTTGTAAAGTTAAACGAGATTCCAAACATCTGCAATACACGCCGGAACTCTCGTGTCATTCTGGCTCCTCTTGCGTTTATTCTGATGCCTGAAACCCGGAACAAATTGTGTTAAATCTGCTAGTTAATTTCTTACGCAGAGGATGATCATTGGTTTAGTCATTTGTTTCGCGCAGAAGATTTTGAAGAACTATCTGTAGCTCTGAATAACTACCCAAGAGCTCTCAAATGCTTGAATACTCATCGGTTAAAAGATGAATCTCCAATCAACATTGCCCGGAGCAAGCAGTGCTGTATAGTGGTGGTTATAAACAAGTCTATAGTGGTGCTTATAAACAAGTAGATAACAAGTCGGACCGGGAAGAAATTACGAACGGTGAATATGGTCCAGCCTGTCATTTGAGGATTCTACAAAACTCCAGAATGACCAGACAAGATTAAGTGCCTTGAGGGAATCGATTCACGAAAAGATGTGTTTACCCATTACCTGTGTCTTCTCATCTCAACTGCGGGGAAGAAACACAAAAAGTGCTCGACAGTGTCCAACGCCTGCTGGTCATCGCACACACTGCAGTCTGCCTGTTCCTGTGTCCAGCGCAACTTCAAATCGCTGAAACTCGGGCACAGAGCATTAGCCATACTGCAACCCGAAGTACCAGCCCAAGCCCCACTCGCGCGGTCAATGTACATAGAGGCCATTCAGATTCCGTAGCGCAACGTGCGGCAATCAGCGGTTGCTCCGTTTCCCTCAACTTCTTGATGGCCCGGGACCCAACAGAATCTGACAGCCTATGCCTTGGTTCAAACAGAAACTCTTTACATTTTCTAACCAGTGATGACCTCACATGGCCCGATGCCAGATCCTTCAGCACCTTTTCACTGCCGCCGCCCGACATTCGCCGCATCGACATTCTTTCCGTCTGGACGACGCTGCAATCATCCAGAATCCTATACGATTTCTTCTTACTTTAATTGGCTATGACAGAATATTTCTTCCACTGGCCGAACGTAGAATAGCGTTCCAAGCGCCTCGATATTCTGCGCTCATTCTAAAATCTCTGACACCAAGTTTCGAGGTGTCTCCCCCAACTTGATCTTTCCATCAGGCTTTTGGTCTTCGCGGTTTCCGTGTACCACCGTGTTTGCCCTCAAAAGATTTCTTTACTGGAGCTTCTTCATCCATTCTGACAACATGACCTAGTCAACGCAGCCGTTGTATTTTGATGCGTGTAACTATGCTATCGTCGTCATACAGCTCATACAGCTCGTGGTTCATACGTCGTCTATATTCTCCGTTAACGCAAACTGGTCCAAATATTTTACGAAGAATTTTTCTCTCAAATACTCCAAGCACTGCCTCATCTGCTTTCACAAGTACCCATGCTTCAGAATCATATAACAGCACGGGTAGTATCAGTGTCTTGTCTTGAAACCATCCATTTCGTTTATCTCCATTTACTGCCAGGCCCATTTTCACTGACTCTTTTTCGATTCTTTCAAAGGCTGCAGTTACTACTTCCTGTGACCGACCTATGATATTGATGTCGTCGGCATAGGCGAGTAGCATGTGTTCTCTTGTGATTAGTGTGCCATATCTATTCACTTCTGCATCTCGTATAATCTTCTCCAGCAGGATATTAAAGAGATCACACGAGAGGCTGTCTCCTTGTCTGAAACCTCGTTTGGTATTAAATGGTTCGGAGAGATTCTTTCCTATTCTTACTGAGGAACGCGTATCAGCAAGTGTCATCCTGCAGAGTCTTATTAATTTTGTATTGATACCAAACTCAGACATGGCTTGAAATACCTTTGAAGGTAAAGTGACTATTACATCAAACATTGGCAAATTCGAGACTAACGTTTAATCGAGGAGGCAAATTTATTTTTTTTAATGGGGGTGTCATAAAAAATGCTGTATGCTGTATGAGTAATACCCTGTGTAGGTTGTGTAGGTTATACAAAAGAAAATAACTGATTAATAAACCCAATCACATATGTTGCGGAACAAATTGAATGCCTTCCTCCGCAATTACAGCATTACAAGACCTGCTGCTGCAAATCCTCTGACTATTCATTAAGAAAACTTTGCCTAAGAAATATAAGAGAATTTAATAGGTATTAAGTATCTATAGACACTTTTCTATATTCTCTGCGTTATCGTAGATTCGAATTTCAACTGGTTATTATATTTCTATGAAAATTATGTTGACAATTTCTGATTAGAATTTATGAGGATCAGGAGTAGGTTCTATATATTGATTCTAAGTAGTAGCCCTCTTTGGGGCTTAACGATTTTGTTTGGTTGAATGACAATATAATTCATTTAGGCTAACTCATCTAATCTATCCTGAGCGGTATTTGCCCATTTAAGTTATAACTCTAATAGGCATATAAATCAATTTATATTGAATAATTTCTTTCCAAATCGATTGCCTACCTTCATCCGTTGTTAACAGATTTCTCTAAGGCCAACAATGGTGATGATGTCAAAGGAAATCCTCTCTAAGGTCTCAGTAAGAATATTTGCTAATGATGAATAAATATCAATAACCAGCCAAACGAATGCCTATTTGAGCCTGCTGTGCCCTCCACCCTAAAAAAGGAGCGCCTTAATCTCTTTCCAAGAAAAATTACCAGCTATCTATCACAATAACCAGCCATCATTGCCAGGACTAATGACAAACAACGAAAATGTTGTTGCTGCAACCGCCCATATTGGATATGGTTAACAAAAGCATTAACCATGAGCAAAGCTTTAAATATTCTATCATGAGACATTGAAGAGCATCCCTAAACATGCTTAAATGATTATGGCATGCTAAAATAAAAGCTTAACTTTTTACGATCCCCCCGCCCGGATAGACAGACCCAGCATCTATGTTTTATTCCTTTTTTACTGCGGTATTGTCTGTTTTTCTCTTAACTCTCGAATGCCATGGAGACTGGGCAAATAATTTTTGTTCGATAAGCATGAAAAGCAAACTAAATTTGCACTAGCAAAACAAAAAAACATTGGAGAAAAACAAGCTTTACTAAAGCATCCACTGGATCAACAGGAGCGTAGTTTGGTGGAAGCTAATGGAGAAAAAGTGCACGTGCAAGACCATACAACTGGTTCAGAGAACATATTGTCTTGACATATGCGGAGCAATGAGAACCACGCCCACTAGGGCACTGGAGACTATTCTAGATATCCGACCCATTGACATACAGATTAAGTGTGAGGCAGCCACTGCGGCTATGAGACTTAAGACGATGGGAGAATGGATTGATGATGGGAGCAGCTCATACCATCGCGGTATAATCGAGCGACGATAGGAAACCTGGAAGGAAGGGAAGAGGTTTCCGATCGCATACCTAAGATGAACCTTGAGGTCGAGTGCGAGGCACGTTTTCAGCGGCACAGTCTTTGATTGACGGAACCCTAGCATTGCCATCAGGAAGATCATGTAACACGGGTGGTTCATAGATAGAGGACGGAGTGCGACTGGGTTCTACATTAAGAACCCAGGGACTGAGATCTGTTTTAGACTGGCTCACCATAATACGGCATGGAAATCAATTAAGGATTTTGTAAGTAGCACGGAACTCCTCACTTAGATTTTCGTTTTCGAGGTTACTTCTTTCATTTAGAGTGCACAACAAGTCAATTACTGGCATAGGTGTATGTCCATGGTGACTTGGGCGGATCAATATCTGCACCTTCTTTTCAACCTAACCTAAAGCATCCTAGCAATAATAGTTGAGCTTAAGCTAGGATCAGAATAAACAAAAGAAGGCCACATAATACATTCGGTAATTTTGTAAGTAACGCGTCTCAATATTCACAAGCGACTTATACCAAAAAAAAAAAAAAAAAAATTAAATTATTTATTTGAAAATATGTAAACTTTAAATCTATATAACCCATGGTTAGGTTAGGTTAGGTTAAAAAGAGGGTGCAAATATTAATCCGCCCCATGCCACTATGGAGATACACATAAACCAGTAATCGGCTTGTTGTGCGCTCTAAAAACTATAAAGTAACCAATAATAAAAAGAAAATTTTATGTTAGGATTTCCGTGCTACTTACAAAATCCTCAATTGTTTTCCATACCACTCCCCTAAGTTCCTTCATGTGTGGTTTATAACCCAGATTTAGTGTAAGGCAGCCTCTGAAGCTGTGAGACGATGGAAAAATGGATAGTGGAGCAGGTCATACCATCGCGGTATAATCGAGGCTACGAAACCTGGAATGGAAGAGGTTTCCGATCGGACACCTGAGACGACACTTGTGGTCGAGTGCGAGGCATTGCTGCCAGCGGCATAGTCTTGGATTGACGGAACCCTGGCATTGATATCTGAAAGATCATGCTACACAGGTGGATCAAAGCTAGAGGACAGAGTGGTCCTGGGTGTTTACATTGAAAACCCAGGAAATGAGATTTGTTTTTGACTGCCTGGTCCTGAAGGCGGAGAGCTCCGGGCGATCACGGAATGCGTGAGGTGGTGTGGTGCTAACGCAAGGAAGTTGAGTGTAAACATCTTTTCGAATAGTTACGAATAGTCGTGGGGCCTTCTCTGAAGATGACAGAGTGCCTGGTGCATGGCCAGAGCGGTGTAAAGGGGAATGAAAAAACAGGCGAATGTGCAGTGAAGACCAGGGGACTGCCGTCAATAAGCTTGGCTAACCCAAAGCCTTTCGGGTCGACGCAGTCCGAGTTAAGGGCGTAGGCTACAAACGGTAGTATGACGAAAATCCTATGTGGAAATCCAGATTGTGAGAAGACGAGGCTATTGCTGGAAGATAGTAAGTAGGAGGTCATTATTGCTCTCGTTATCATAACAAGACACATAGGACCACGAGCTCAATTATGCAAATACCGTGCGTCAAGTGATACCATGCGTAGGGTGAGACGGTGGAGCATTTCCTATATCACTGCTCGGCTTTCGCGGCTAATAGACATCTGTACTTAGGTGGGGACACAATACCAGACATGACCCAACATGGGTGCGTGGTATGGAAAACAAAAAAAGGATTTTTTCATGACTAAGATTTTCTTTTTCGATTTAACTTTTAGTATTTAGAGCGCACAACAAGCCGAATACTGGCTTAGGTGTATGTCCATAGTGTAATTATAAAGATTTGCTTCTATATGGTTACACGGGCTGTGATACTTTTCTTGTTCACTCTTTCGAAATTGGGTTCTTACAAATACGAACCAAATTCTTTTGATGGTCCTTAATAAAAGCCGACTAGTTTCTTATGGAAAATTATACCAAATTATGATTCCAACCTTAAAGTCATCACACTGGGAGCTATTGACACAGGAAACTAGTGGATGCAGACAATATTCGAAAAAAAGAACAAATTTAACGAAACAAAGCCAAAAAAAGAAGACCAAAGGCAAAGGTGGTCACAAAACTAACATTGATTAACAACTCAGTCGTCGTGTGTCGTAAGTGTTTTACAGCACTAAACAGGTTGCCAAGCAGAAATTTTTTATGCCATTGGCATGGGACAGGGTGAGAAATGAATTTAGTAAAAAATATATTGAAACGTTCGTGAACTTGGGGAGAACAACTAAAATAATCTTTATCAATGTCGGTGTCATCGTCATTGTCATAGTCATCGCATTGTACTACTCTTTAACAACAACAGCAACGGCTTAGTTATTGACGGCATTATTATCATTGCCATTATACTAGACAAGGCCAAGAATGAGAACAATGTAAAAAACGGTAAATGATTTGGTTGGCAATGATTTTGGTTGGAGGCCGTGAGGGTAAACCTTAGCACAGTTCAATATAATGCGTATGTAAAGTTTTCCTATAGAAAACCTTGCTCAGCCGGGCTGAATTAATGTTACTCAGCCAGACTGAATTAAAGTCTTTCTATAGAAAACCTTATTCAGTCAGGCTGTATTAAAGTTTCCCAGCAGAAAACCTTATTCAGCCAGACCGAATTAAAGTTTTCCAAAAGAAAACCTTATTCAGCCAGCCTGAATTAAAATTTTTCTATAGAAAAGCTTACTCAGCTTATTCATCCAGGCTGAATCAAAGTTTTCTTATAGAAACTTTTATTCAGCAGGGCTGAATTAAATTTGCCTGCAAAACCCTTATTCATCCAGGCTGAATTAAAGTTTTCTTATAGAAACTTTTATTCAGCCAGGCTGAATTAAAGTTTTCCTATAGAAAAGCTCAACCATCCAGGCTGTGTAAGAGTTGTCCTTTAGAAAAATCTTATTCATCAAGGATGAGTTAAAGTTTTCCTAGAGAAAAGCTTGTTCAGCAAGAAAACCAATTCTAATGATAATCTTTAATTCAGTCTCTCAATTTGGTCAAATCAATTTAAATTATCTTTCAATGGACACTTTTCTAAATAACCTTATTTCTCTTTTCTGTTTTTTTTTTTGTTTCATTGCAAAGACCTTGGACTAGAAATGAATAACACCCATTTTGCACACGTATATTTGTATTAAAAGAAATTTCATTACGCTTCATGAAGCTTTAGCGAAAATATTTCTACAAGCATTTGCCCTTTAAGATGTGCCTGACAGCCAAGTTATGTATCATGGCTAAATGCCATAAATACCAGCACCACCCTCATAATAGCCATCAACGTGGCAGCAACAAACATCAGTGCCATACTCATTCTTGGTCTAAGCCATCCCTTCACGTCGCGTCATCATAAATATGAAAAATATGCTAGCAATTTTACATATAAGATATTATGAAACTTTTTTTTACTTCTTGTTGTTGATTTTTCTCTGTTCTTCTTATTTTTGCATTAGATTTAGTTAACGTTTAACTAACGTCCCTTACGTTAGTTATATACTTAGTAATCTCAAGTGCCAATTATAAGTAATAATGTGCAATTTTTGCCTTGTGAGTAACAAGTTTTGACAAACTTTTTTTGCAACAGCACTAGAGTAAACTTTTATGATATTAAATGGATATGGCTTGGTGAAGTAAGTAGCTGTTTTGGCTAAACTTTAATAATTGCTTGCAATAAATTATGCAGCATGGAATTAATTTGATTTACTGAAGAGAAGGGCAAAGCCAAACTGCAATATCATGGAATTTATTGGCATTTTCCAACAAAGAATATTGGGTTTTGATTAATAATCACTAAAGCAGTAATAGGAGGATAGATGAAATATGAATATGCCGGAGATTTTCTATTAATGAAAATAGGAAAGGAGCACCAGTGTAGACTAAAGTTGCGAACAAGAGGCAAGTAAAATAACATTTTAATGAAATTTTCTCTCAAAACGAAATTTCAATTAAATTTTCTGTAAAAGCAAAACCACCGTGAACTTTTTTCCTCAGACGAGATTTCAATGAAATTTTTTCCCAGCAACAAATTGTAAAGAAAGTCAATGAAATTTGGTCTTCTCTACAGAAAAAAATTTTACTGAAGTTTCTCGTAAAATCAAAATTTAAATGAAATTTTCTCCAAATACAAAATTTCAATGACATTTGGTTTAATTACAAGATCGATAAAAAAATTTCCATGAAATATTTTTAAAAAAAATTAAAAAAAAAAATGTTTGTATAGCCTTCTTAAAATACTGTTTTACTGAAATATACTGCGAAATTTAAAATAATCGTATCCTCTCCTTAGCTGTTTATCAATTCGCTTCTCGTAGCATTGATTATTCACCACAAAAGCGGCGACCTTTATGTATGCTTCAATAATTCAATCATCCCAAATGTATGCAATTGAAATAAACTGCATTTGAATTGATTTGCAAAGTGCATTCAGATATGTATATTAAATCTTGCGTTTTCGTTCTTTTGCACTTAATGCCTGTTGATAGGAATCCCATTAAACGATTCTTGAATGCCTTAGATATTATGACATATTTTCTATGGGTTCCGATAGCAATGTCAGTGCGGCTCAGATGGTGACTATAGGTTAGTTTCGGTCGGGTTGCAAAGAGGGTGCGGATATTAATTCTCCCCATGCCACTATTTACATACACTTAGGTATAATATCGCAGATATGCACCTTACATATGTGCTGTCACTTTCTTTATGTACGTCAAAAACGAATAGAGCGCGCTCTTATCTCGCCCTCGTGCTCGGAGATGCGTTCACTGATTTAAGCGAAATTTTGTATGCCACCTTATGGTACTGCAGAAACACGAAATTTGTATACAATTTTTGGGTCAAATAACCTTGGGGGACGCCCCATCCCACCTAAAAGACGTGTTTATCGATTGGGACAATATGGATATCAAATGAAAGGTATTTAAGAGTAGAGTACGATCTAGGTATACAAATTACAACCATAGTGTTCTGGGGGGTCCCCCACCCCCAACAGGACTCTTTCACCGCTTTGGGCAATATGGGTATCAAATGATGGGTGTTTGGAAGTTGAGTATCCATTTGTTATAAGAATTTGGTCCAAGGTTGTCTATGGATCCCCCATACGGGCATGAATGTCCACTGTCACAAAATGGGTATCAAACGCAAGGTCTTTGGGAGTTGACTACGAATCTGGTATACACATTTGTCAGAGTCCGGGACTGGCCCACCCACTAAATACCTTTAAATAGGACGTGTAGTTCGATCGAGATAATATGGGAATTAACAGAAAGATCTATGACAGTACAGTTCGAATCTAATATTTCTATAAGGATCCAGGTATTTGGTTCAAGCCCAGCCATTCAGCAGGACATGTATATCGCGACAATAAAGTATTCAAATAAATTGTCTTTTGGGTCTTAGTGTCGGGAGGACCGACCCTCTCCTCCCAATAATGACAACACCAAATTGCCATATTGGACGACCTAGAATATATTGTACTGAAATGAAAGGATGTGTCGAAGGGCAATCCCTTCCCCATATACTAACAAAAAACAAAAGAAGTTAAATATTAAATTAATACGAAATTAAATTAATAAGTAAGTAGAACATGAATTTGATATCCAATTTTGAGGCGAGATATTTGTATTTGTATGTATTTGGAGATCATCTCACCCCATAAACTCCCTCTAAGCCAATGGCAATTGGGGCTCAAATAGAAGATATTTGATATTTTGTCAGAGTTAAGTACGTGGGATGCCGCCCCAATCTACATACCCCTCAAACTGGACATATCTGTGGATTATGGCAAAAAGGGCTCCAATCTAAGATGTGTTTTATGGCCAAGTGTTTCAGTGACGTCTCACCTCATAAACTCCTCCTAAACTACACATATATACCGACTATAGCAATATGTAGCTCAAATGTGGTTTTTGGGAGTAGAGTATGAAACTGATATCCACTTTTGGGTAAAGGGTTTGGCAACTCCAATACACCACCAAAACCAAGTAAATAAAGTAGATCTAACATCCAAAATTTAATTGGTGGCCCCTCCCTTGCCCTGTTTCTGAAAAAGCCAGATGCCGGAGGTGGCTGGGCGATTTAAGCGAAATTAAGTGTGTTTATAATTAAGTGTAATATAATAATCTAGGGGGCCGCTCCACATCCAAGGCCCGCCAAATCGAAATATAAATCACTAATGAAAAGATTGGGCTCAAAGAAAGATATTTGAGACTAGAGCACGAATCTGATATAAGCGTCTGCCTCACACCCAAAAAAAAAAAAACACCATACGATTATATTTACCGACCATAGCAATATAAAGGTCAAACCAAAGGTATTTGGGAATAGGGCACTAAAATAATATCCACATTGGGGTAAAATATCTGAAATGCCGTACCAGCATCCCAAAACAGAACTTATTTCCTGACCATGCCATTATAGGGTTCAGATAAAACAAGGGAGTGAAAGAAGGCGCAGTCGAGCGGGCCCTGCCCAGCTATTGCATATATATTCGAAAATCCATTTCCCATATTAAATATTTCGTACGTATTCCACTATGTGTACAACTTTCAAAGTTGCTATCTTTAAAAATACATATGGCAAAACACATCGTGTGATAGCAGCTTTAGCCGGTAATCGGTTTGTTGTGCGTTCTAAATACTAACAACTAAGAAGGTATTAAGTTTGGCGGGTCTTTGATCTTTGGATACCTACCACCTCGAAAATATATAAAGGGTGATTTTTTAAAAGCTATAGGAAAGTTTATCAAAAAAAACAAAAACACATTAAATTCAGAAAAATGCATGAAATCTTTATTTGAATCGATAGTACGGTCCATATAATTTAACGTTTGAAGATTATTTCATGCAAATGTTGACCGTGACTGCGCCTTTAATGGTTCATCCGCTAAGTCCAATTTTGGCATACTCTTTCCAACATTTCGGCCGGTATCTCACGAATAAATGCTTTAATGTTGTCTTCCAATGCGTCAATTGAAACGGGCTTGTCTATATATACATGAGCTTTAACATAGCCCCACAAAAAATAGTCTAAAGGCGTTAAATTGCATGATCTAGGGGGTCAATTGACCGTTCCCGAATGTGAAATAAAATTTTCTCCGAACTCGCCTCTCAATAAGTCCATTGTTACGCGTGCTGTGTGCCATCAGACACCGTCTTGTTGAAACCACATGTCATCTTGCACTTTGGGCAAAAAAAAATGAATATCATCTCACGGTAGCGTTCACCATTCACCGTTACGTTCATCATCATCATCTTTGAAGAAGTACGGTCCAATGATGCCACCAGCCCATAAACCGCTCCACACTGTCACTTTTTCTGGGTGCATTGGTAGCTCTTGCAATGCTTCTGGCTCGTTCACTCGAAATTTGACAATTCTGCTTATTTTCGTACCCTTTAAGCCAAAAATTATCTTCGTCGCTGAATACAATTTTTCGCAATAAATTCTGCGTTGCGGTAGGTCGTTAGTCTTCAATTCTTGCACCAGCTGTATTTTGAAAGGCTTCGCATTTTGATAATAAAATTCAATAATTTTCAAGTGTTGTTCGTTTGTAAGACGATTCATGGTTAAATTATAGACAAAACTGTAGATATTTGACAGTGAAATAAAACACCAAACGTGCGCGAGTTTTTTAAACCAGTCTTGCCAAAAAGATAATAAAATATTACCCTTTTTTAACCACATTTTGCTATTGTACGGTGAAAAATGCATTATTTATGAACCCATAGCAGCTTATCTTAATGTAGCCCGATTTCCACCATATTCAGAAGGTCTATGTCAGGGTCTAACACATCTTTTTATACCCATTCATCGCATAAAAAATGCATCTTTTATGGGCCACAGCACTTAAATTGGGATATCGGTATATATGACAGCTATATCCAAATCTGCACCGATATGAATCTTATAGGGAAAGAATGACGAAGATTTTACAAGGGCTCACTGTGTCAATTTCAACGAAGTTGAGTAATAAGTGTGCTTTTATGGTCTCAATAACTTAAATTGGGAGAACTGTATGAATGACAGCTATACCAAAATATAGCCCGATCTTGACCATACTCGGTACAAATGTCAAGGGTCCCAACGTAACTCATTGTGCATGATTTCAGCAAAATCGGTTAATAAATTCACCTTTTGTAGGCAGGCCTTAAATCTTGAGATCGGTATATATCTGAGCTATATACAAATCTGGATCGATCTGCGACGTATTGAACAGATATGTTGAGAGTCCTAACACAACACTATGTCCCAAGTTTCAGCGAAATCGGACAATAAATGGCAGCTATATCCAAATCTGAACCGATCCAGGCCAAATTGATCAATGATCACCTTCGAAATTAACTTGCCTATGGACAGGAAAATAATCTGTGCAGAGTTTTAGCTCAATATCACGATTTTTAATTGTGATTTCAACAGAAGGCGGTAGGAAAAGGATATTTCGATGTGTTGCACACGGAACAACAAAATAACTATACCCCCATCCTTCGGTGGTGGGTATAAAAAGTAATCTCGAAAAGGGAAATTTAAGACAAGAACTCCGTGCTACTTACAAAATCCCTTATTGTTTTCCATATCACGCCCCTAAGCTCATTCATGTCTGATATTATGTCTCCATGAAGCGCCTTCATACATTCGTTTAACAAAAATAGTTCGAGTTAACAAAGAACTCTAAAATTTTGAACAAAAGTATATTTGAGTGTAGCATAGAAACAAGTGGAGTTGATCAAAATCGGCCTATAACCTGATAGTACTAAGTACTGTTCAAATCGGTACATAACCTGATATATCTCCCGTACAAACCAATTACTTGATTTAATTTCTTAAGTCTAATAAAGACGTTTACTTCAACGCAAGTTTGTGCACCTGAAATTTTGCTTTTTTGATTCAAGACTCTTTACTAAAAAATACTGAAAGAGAATTGGGGCGGTCCAAGTCGGGCCATTCTGCCGAAAATTTTAATTTTGACAGTCATTGCTTTATTTGTATCTCTTATATAAAACTAAAGCTACCAACCATATGTATATGTCTGTGAAACGTTTCGTTGGAAAATGAGCTTTCGATTATGTTCTCCTTAAGATCTTATTCTTTTTATACCCACCACCCAAGGATGGGGGTATATTCATTTTGTTATTCCGTTTGCAACACATCGAAATATCCATTTCCGACCCTATAAAGTATATATATTCTTGATCAGCGTAAAAATCTAAGACGATCTAGACATGTCCGTCCGTCTGTCCGCCTGTCTGTTGAAATCACGCTACAGTCTTTAAAAATAGAGATATTGAGCTGAAATTTTGCACAGATTCTTTTTCTTTTGTCCATAAGCAGGTTAAGTTCGAAGATGGGCTATATCGGACTATATCTTGATATAGCCCCTATATAGACCGATCCGCCGATTTAGGGTCTTAGACCCGTAAAAGCCACATTTATTATCCGATTTCGCTGAAATTTGGGACATTGAGTTGTGTAAGGCCATTCGACTTCCTTCGTTAATTTGGATCAGATCGGTTTAGATTTGGATATAGCTGCCATATAGAATGATCATCCGATTTAGGGTCTTAGGCCCACAAAAGCCACATTTATTATCCGATTTTGCTGAAGTTTGGGACAGTGAGTTTTCTAAGGCCTTTCGACATTTTTTTTTTCAATTTGGCCCAGATCGGTTCAGATTTGGATATAGCTGTCATATAGACCGATTTCTTGATTTAAGGTTTTGGGCCCATAAAATGCTCATTTATGGTCCGATGTTGCCGAAATTCGGGAGTGAGTTAAGTTAAGCCCCCTTACATACCTCTGCAATATCGCACAGATCTGTCCAGATTTGGATATAGCTGCCATATAGACCGATATCTAGGTTTTAGGTTTTGGGGCCATAAAAGACGCATTTATTGTCCGATATCGCTGAAATTTGAGACAGTGAATTTAGTTAAGCTCATCGAAGTCGTTCTTAAATTTGGCTCAGATCGGTCCAGATTTGAATATAGCTGCCATATAGACCGATCTCTCGATTTAAGGTTTTGGGCGCATAAAAGGTGCATTTATTGTTCGATTTCGCCGAAATATGGGACAGTGCTTTTGTGTTAGGCTCTTCGATATTTTTCTGCAACTTGGCCCAAATCGGTCCAGATTTGTATATAGCTGCCATGTAGACCGATATGTCGATGTAAATCTTGGCCGTATAAAAGGTGCATTTATAATCCAATTTCACTTAAATTTGACACAGTGACTTATGTTAGGTGGTGGTTTACATATATACCCGCCTTTTTACTTGTTTGGTATCATTTATTATTTTTTGGGGGAAAAAATATGTAGCATTCATTTGTTAAAAAACCTTGGTACGAAAGCGACGATTAGTTGAAGGAGACTCCAAAACTAAATATTTTTTTTCAAATTCTTCTTATTTGAAGAGTTTTTTAAAAGATAAGTAAAAAATTTCATAACAATTTTCACTTTTACTGTTTGCATTTTTGTCCACCAAATCAAAAGTGTGCGCCTGTGTCTGTTAGCGGTGAAAGGCGGGCAATGACGTAGAAAATGGTCCAAACTTCCATCATCCTACCCATATATCTCACACATGCCTTCAATTGCCGACTCGATTTTGCATAATTGAGCTCGTAGTCGTGTGACAGTTATAACACCGAAAGCTATACTGACCTCCTTCTTATTTCCTTTCAGTAATAGCCTCGTCTCTCACGATCCCGATTTCCCCATATGTTTTTCGTCTTCCTACTGGCCGTTTCGCTATTCCACAGCCCACATCCATTACATTGACTGCGTCGACATGAGAGGCTTCGGGTTAACCAAGTTTATTGACGGCAGTACTCTGGCCTTCACTGCCAAATAGTCTGTTCCTGCATACTCCCCTACTCCGTTCTAGCCCGACACTAAAACGATGCGGATCGTCCCATCCCCAGAGAAGGCGTTAATCTCCTTCTTACACTCCAAGACTGTTTTGTGGTCTTACTGTCCCGACTGTTATTGCCTGATGGCCAGTTAACTGTCTGTAAAGATTTTCACACTCTACGCCCTCGCGTTAACACCACACCACCTTACACGTTCCGTGTTCGCCAGGATCTCCGTCGGCCAGCCGAACTTAATTACTTGTATTATTTGGTTTTTGGAACAAATTTTCATTAACATTTTTTGTCTTTCTTAAAAAATTGGAAATTGCATTGAAATTTTGTCGAAAAAGAAAATATATGTTCGTATCAGAATCTTCGTTCAATGAAGAATATTTCTACGTCTTTATCAAAAAATTTTATTAAAATTTGTCTTTAGAACAAATTGCATTGAAATTTTTTACAAAAAAGGAAAGATATGTTCGTCTCAGAATCTTCCTTTAGTGAAAACTATGTTCTACGTTCCAAATCGATAGCCTCTCCACCTTGAACCAACCAATTTTTTTTGTTGATGGAAAATTTTTAAGGAAATTTAATGCTAACATGTGACCCAGAAAAATTTCAGTGTCTGCTTTATAAAAGTTAAGATAAAAAATTTAAGATCTATAATCGGATTACATGTAACAAAAATGTCCTGTTTCCATAGGCAATTGCAAATTCATTTGAACAGGTATATAAGGGTAGGTTAGAAAAGTTTGAAATTTTCTAGCATAATCGTACAGTGACTTGCAAAAATGTTGTTTACAGTAATTTGCTAAAGTTAATTTCTCCAAAAAAAAAAAAAAAAAATATAATTAATTCCTAAACGTTTTCGTGCGACCATTTCTCACAACTTTCGGCGTGGATTATCACGACAAAAATGCATTGATGAATTTGAATCCTTTGTATGACGATAAAGCAGTGGTATAATGAATTCAGTCGTGGCCAACACTCGCTCAAAATCGAATTCCGTGAAGGTCGTCCAAGGTCTTTGTACCAGAGAACATTGATGGCTTGTGTGAACTTATAATGCAACATCCTCATATGACGTAACGTGCGATAAAGGCCATTGGGTATTTCTTCCACCAGCATACATTCGATATTGCATGAACACCTCATCGTAAGAAGGTTTGTTCTCGTTGGATCCCTCACATTTTGACAATCGCTCAAGAAATGGCTCGTGACAATAAGCACAAAGAAAGGTGAGACAAATAAAAATGTACTGAGTTCGGCCTGGCAGAATCTTAAGACCTCACCACCAGGGATTCTGCAAAAAAATTCAACATAGTTGAAAACTTATGTGTATTAAGCGTGTCGAATTTCTGCCAAATAAGCACAAAGTTAAGCTCCTAGGGGGCGTAGAAGAAATATCAATGGATTGGTTTATATAAGAATATGGGTTTCAGCCAAATCGGATAACAATTGCGACTTCAAAGGCCTCAAGATGTCAAATCGGAAGATACTTACAGCGCAGCTATATGAAGTTATTGACTTTTGGAACCGTACTTGGCACGATAGTTGCCCAGCAAAAACTTGGTAAGTACATGTCATTATTTTTGGCATGTAAAATAATGGATAACTCTATCTTAAATTTACTAGCTGCTAGAATATAACGAGTTATCAACAGGAATACCAGCTGTGTTACCGGTAGTACAACTATTATTACATACAACATTCGATGGAGCTCAAGAATAAGCACTTATTTGTAATAATAAAAAAATCTTTATTATAACCTTGATATTGATAAAAATACCATTAAGAAACTGCGGGCGAAATTATCTCATACTCATGAGTGATGTCCGTTACAAGGTTAAGCACAATGATAAGGGACCTCCATTTTATTGGCGAGTCCGAATGGCTTGCCACAAAGCCACACCACTTGGTAGCACAAGGAGGGAAATACTGTGTTATTAATAGAAAAAAACTAGCCGAACCGGGCTCGCTCCGCTGCGCCTTTTTTTTACTTTCCAATATCTTTTTAGGGTGGGGACACTTCGCCCTGAATGCGGATATCGAATTCGTGCCATTGTAGCCTATGACGCTGAACGCGTTTGAATCCTGGCGGGAACATCGAACAAAGCGGTGTTTATCCCCTCTTAATGTTGGCGACATTTGAGAGGTACAATGCCATGCAATCCCCAAAGAAGTGTCGTACTGGGGGACGCCGTTCGCACTTGGCTTTAAAAAAAGGTCCCTTTTCATTGAATTTAAAATTGAATCGGAAAGCACTCTTTGATGTGTGAGAATTTGCCCCTTCTCGGTTCCTGGTGGTAATGTTCTTCCTTAGGGTAATGTTCTCATTAGGCGAGGGATGGCACCTCAGATATTTCGACTCAAATATGGTTATCAAATTCGTGCTGCACTTCCAAATCCCCTTAATTTGAGCCCAATATTGCCATTGCCGGTAAATATGAAGTGTTTGGAGGGTGTTTTGGGGCTGGGGCGGCCACCGGCACTTTGCACTGAAAATAGATATCAAATTCGTTCTTTATTCCCAACGGAAATGAAGTTCAGTTTAGGGGGTGCTTAAGGGCTTACCCCAAAACACTTGGCTCCAAAATTGGATATCAAATTCGTTTCCTATTCTCAAATACCGCTGTGTACTTGAACCCAAAATGTAATACCATATTCGTGTTCTGGTCTCCAATATCTTTCTTTTGATACCTTTATTGTGCCCATCGGACCACTTTCGAATATGGGTGGCGTTTTTGCGGTAAAGGAGAGGGTCCGCCTCCACCCGATATCTAAGAATTTTATAGCCTTTATTTCCTTCCAGACAAACGTACACAATCTATGAAATGTTAGGAAAATCGGTTCAGCCAAGTATCATATAGTCATAATGGGTCTAATGGCGTTTTTGAGCGATGGCATGACCACCTATACTTCGATCTGATTTTGAGCCCCATATTGAAATGAACGTCCAATATGTCTGTTTGGGCCAGTTTTTGGGTTGGGGCCGCCCGATGGATGTTTAGGCTCAAATTTTAATACCATATTCCTATTCTACTCTCCAAAACCTTTCATTTGATACCCATATTGTCCCGATCGGTCCACTTTTATTTTTGGGTAGTACTTTTGGGGTAAGGGGGAGGGTGCGCCCCCTCCCGATATAAAAAGATGATAAAGATTATGTTGCCATTCAGACCAACCTACACAATCTGTGAAAAATTCAAGGTAATCGGTTCAGCCGTTTTTGAGTCTATACGGAACAAACAAACACAAATTGAAATAAAGTTTGTTTTTGTGTTGTTAGCTAATATTGAAAGGAGAAAATAGTGTACGAATGCGTAGAGCGTCTGCTTTGAAAACGTAGGGTTCTTGGTTCAACTTTCAGCTGCGATGAAGGCAAAGTTCATATACAATTTGTACTCTGAGTGAGAACGTGGTGGTGGGTAAAGGCGCGAACATGTTTGAGTTTAAGTAGTTATTTTTTAACAATTTTCAACTAAGATAATATGTAATTTTTTGACAACTTCTATGCTTAGGCATAAGTAAATTTTTTTGAACTATTGGTATGCTTATGCGGAAGAACTTTCCTCCTAGGACAACATCATGTAAAACTAAAAAGAAACTAATTTTTTTAAAATCAGAAAATTACCAAAATTCTTCTGTTGCTGCCACATTGGTAAAGATACATAAAATTTTTAATTGAAATTTGTGGTCGCTACTGGGTGCGTGAACTGCCCATCGCAGTGATATTTGGCCTAAAAATCAAAGCTTAATTTTGTACTCCTAACCAACACTTCATTCCTAGGCCCATCGTAGTCTTTCAAATTCAAAAAAATTTACTTGTCTTTGCAAATATTTTAATTTTATAGTGATAGGCGGACATGCGCTGCGGTGGCCTCCAGTTTTATGATTTTATCAGGTTATTGTTTGTGACAGTCGATTGCTTTTAAATTACCTTTATTTCCATAACATTTTACGCAATTAAACTGAAGATATAAAGTTTCCCTAATTTATTGGAGATAAAATCAGAAATACGATGAGAATTCTATGTTATTGGTCAATTTTATTTGCTTTTTAAATTTCATTTCATTTATTTTCATTAACTAAAAATTAAAATAAACCCAAAAATGATAATTTTAAAAAAGAAATTTTCAAATATTCTCCAAAATAGCAAACTCTCAAGAAGTTGTTTTGTTCAACTAGTCCAAGATGCCCGCTAATTGATGTTAAATGTCCGAGCGGAAAACGTAATTGTAATATAGAAATTGCTCTCATAGACTAACAGGATTTAGACTGACTAACAGGATTTAACAAAAATCTCTTCTATTTCAATACAATTGCTTAGGGAGTTTTGAATTTTTTGCAAACTCTTCAAATTTCATTAAAGTTTTTCGTACATAAGACCGAAGGAAATTGGCATTCGCAAAACTCTTTGATTGTAGAATGATTTTCTTGGAATAAAATCAAAAATTCAAGATGTAATTTTTATAATTTGTCTAAAAAATATTTCACTGTGCCCAAATCTACAATCAAAGCGAACAGAACTAATAAATTTCTACGAACACCAACGCTGCCTTTAATAATAAATTGTGAATTATCGAATTATGGATCAAATGGTTTCAATTGAAATAATTATTTTTTATATACATTAATCAAGGTGATCATTTCGGGGTTTAACATTGACTTTCCGGGTCCTTAAAATCGTTCATTTCATTGCCGATGTATCAAATAATTTACAATTACTAACTAAATACAAAATTTCCCATGAATATTCGATTAAGGGACATTCTACATCAATAAGTGCAGTCCTAGTAAAGTTTAAGCTCAATGATAAGAACCTCCCTTTTATGCCGAGTTCGAACTGAGTGCCGCAAGCGACACCGCTTGGTAGAGAAGTTTTAACATGGCAGGATACCCATTGGCGTAGCTAGACAATTTCCAGGGGGAGCTACGACCCGAACAAAAAAAAAATTAACAAAATGTTTCTTTTGCTTTCTTATAAGAATAAATTAATACATATGCTTATGTTTCCAAAAATAAAGACAATGGGGTTAAGACTTCTTTTGCTGAAAACTAAAAACTATTGTTACCAGTACTTTTTATCGTTTTTTAATAGAAACAAAGGTTCTTAATTTAATATCAACAATTCTTATAATAGAAAAAACTCTTTCTACGTAAGCTTGAAGTTATTTTGTCCATACGCCACTTTTCGTTCTCAGAAATTCAAAGGTCTGAGTCTAAAAATTACAAATGATCAAGAGCAAAAGCCGCCAAAGACAATAGCACAAGTCGATTAAAATGATCGTCTTATCGGTGCCTAATAGCCAGATTTGACTTATTAGCAATTCCAATAAAAAGTGCGAAAGTTCGCGCTGCAAGCTTAACTCGATAAAAAGTTAGTGTGGTTTCAACCGAGTGACGGACACTTCAAATGTCATGGCCATCGAGGATTTACTAAGATCTTACACCAATATGTGGAGGTGTAACAAACGCAGTCCCGAAATTTCCATGCTGAAGCTTTTAATATCCCATTATTTAAGGAAACATTTAAAAAGTGTTGTTATTAAGGCAAATACAGTGTTCTGGATGGTTCGACGGTAGGAACTCTTCCTTCTCCTGTTCCTGTGGTATCGCAATGCACGAAAACGTCTAAGTGAGTCTGATGACAGACTGCCACTTAAACCTAACCTAAGGCAAATACAATAACTCTGAGTCGAAATTTCCATTCCAACAAATTGCCTATGTCGCCAGCTAAAAGTCGTCTATTTGCTCGCTCTTTGTGAGTACTCGACAAGACCCGATATAAAATCGGCAACATATTCGCAGAAATTTGTTTCACCACTGTTTACTTTTAGAATCAACATTTCCCATTGCAATATAACTTTCTTATCGTGTAGTTAAGCTAGACTAAAATAAGTGTATATTAATTTACCAGTAATTAGTGTATATTAATTTAACAAATACGAAATATCTTGACGATCCGCTACCGATAACATGTGTCGCAACGGCATTCAAAATTTAAAAATCGAATTTTTGGGATTCATTGGATGATTTTACTTTTTTTAGAATTTAATTTAAATACCCGATTATTTACCCAATTTACCGGGTAAATACCTTTTGGGTATTAACCCATCGCCCATCTCTACGCATTTGTTTTTCAATCTTAACGAAATATTGCATATATCACATTTTAAGCTCAAAGACAAAACGGTACATTTTTATTAGTGGTTCTACGTGTACCTTGTGTTTAGTTAACAATAAGGGCCATATAAATGTTTACTTTGTGCTAAAATTAAATTCTAAAAAAAGTAAAATCCTCAAAAAAAAAAAAAAAAAATGTAAAAATCCAAAAGCTGGGTGTTTATAATTTCGCAGCTTTCTTGGCTATGAAAACATTTTCCAAAAAAAGTTGAATGATTTCGTATCTTTGTACATAAGCCTTACTTTCTGATCCCATAATGTCGGATTTTAGTTATATATAGCTGCTATATAGACCGATCTCCAGACTTAATGTCTTGAGGCAATAAATTGGTAATTTTTCATCCGATTTCGATTAAATTTGACACAGTGTGTTTTGGTAGACGTCTACCCATTCCTGTCAAATGTAGTCCAGATCGAACCATATTTGGATATAGCTGCCATATAGACCGATCTCCCGATATAGAGTTTTGAGCATTTTTCATCCGATTACCGTGTCGATTTTACAATTGCAATTCTTGAGCTTATAAAATATTTCCAGTGTGGATATAGTGGTTAATGGTTGATTAATGGATGTAGCTATACCCAAATATGGTCTGTTCTAGAAGATGTTCGATACAAAGGTGTAGAGGTCTATCAGAACTTACCGTTTCAAATTTTATCAAAATCAGATGAAAAATGCTCCTTTTATGGGTTCAATACTCTATATCGGGAGATCGGTCTATATGGCAGCTATATCCAAATTTGGACGATATTCAGCAAAAAGGATTAGAGAGGTACCAGAAATTGTTTTGCCAAATTGCATCGAAATAAGATGAGAAATGTTCCTTTTATAGGTTCATTACACTATATCGGGAAATCGGTCTATATGGCAGCTATATTCAAATGTGGTCCGATCTGGACTAAATTTGACAAGAATGTGTAGGAGTCTACCAGAACACACTTTGCCAAATTTCATCGAATTCGAGTAATAAATGGAACTTTTATGGCCTCAATACCCTATATCGGGAGATCGGGAGGTCGGCCTAAAGGCAGCTATATTCAAAAATAGTCCGATGTGAACCACAATTCACAGAAATGGGTAGGGGTCTACCAGAACTCAATGTGACAAATTTCATCGAAATCGGATGAAAAATTACCAATTTATTGCCTCAAGACTTTTAGTCTGGAAATCGGTCTATATAGCTGATATATATAACTAAAATCCGATTTTATATGATCAGATGGTCAGGTGTATATGCAAAGAATACGAAACCATAAAAATTATTTGGAAAATGTTGTTTTTACCAAAGATATCTGCAAAATTATAAATACCCAAATAAATACCCAAAAAAGGTATTTATTGGGTATTTATTTACCCAATTAATACCCAATAAACGTTGGGTATTTAACCGGTAGAAACCCATCTCTACAAATGCGATCTCCACTTTAGTTATAACAAGTAAAAAAGCATTAAGTTTGGATACCCACCACCTCGGGTATATATGTAAACCACCTTTCATCAAAATTCGGTGAAAATTGCATACCTTATGCCCCATAGCAGCTATATCAATACATGTTCCGATTTAGACCAAATACTAATAAGTAAAAGTTATTGTTCAATTGTATATAACAAAATATTGGTCTTTTTAGAAGTTATATCTAAAAATAAACCGATCTGAACTATATACGACACGGATGTCGAAAAGCATAATATAAATCAGTGTCAAATTTCAGTGCAATCGGAGTAAAAATGTGCCTTTTATGGGGCCAAGACTTTAAATAGAGAGATCGGGCAGAAATGTGTGGAGGGGCTTAACATAACTCTTTGTCCCAAATTTCGGCAACATCGGACAATAAATGCGTTTTTTATGGCTCCAAAACCTAAAACCGAGAGATGGGTCTATATGGCAGCTATATCCAAATCTGTCCCAAATTTCCGCAAAATTGGAAAATAAATGTGGCTTTTATGGGCCTAAGACCCTAAATTGGAGGATCGGTCTATATGGCAGCTATATCCAAATCTGAACCGATCTGAGCCATATTGACGGAAGATGTCGAAGGGCCTAAGACAACTCACTGCCCCCAATTTCAGCAAAATCGGTTAATAAATGTGGCTTTTATGGGCCTAAGACCCTAAATCGGAGTATAGGTCTATATGGAAGCTATATCCAAATCTGGACCGATCTAAGCCAACTTGACGGATAATATTGAAGGTCGTAACACATCTCACTGTCCCAAATTTCTGCAAAATCGGATAATAAATGTGGCTTTTATGGGCCTATGACCCTAAATTGGAGGATCGGTCTATATGGCAGCTATATCCAAATCTGAACCGATCTGAGCCATTTTGACGGAGGATGTCGAAGGGCCTAAGACAACTCACTGCCCCAAATTTCAGCAAAATCGGTTAATAAATGTGGCTTTTATGGGCCTAAGACCCTAAATTGGAGGATCGGTCTACATAGGGGCTATATCAAGATATAGTCCGATATAGCCCATCTTCGAACTTAACCTGCTTATGGACAAAAAAAGAATCTGTGCAAAGTTTCAGCTGAATATCTCTATTTTTGAAGACTGTAGCGTGATTTCAACAGACAGACGGACAGACGGACGGACATGTCTAGATCGTCTTAGATTTTTACGCTGATCAAGAATATATATACTTTATAGGGTCGGAAATGGATATTTTGATGTGTTGCAAACGGAATAACAAAATGAATATACCCCCATCCGTCGGTGGTGGGTATAAGAAACGACAGACGGACTATCAGCACAGCAAAAATATGAGGGCAGGTGGACATGGCTAAGCCGAATCAGCAGGAATATCTGAGTCGAACTACACATTTTATTACAGGCACAGCAGTCGTTCAGGGTTCAGTTTGTGGTGTTCTAATCAATTTCATATAAATGTACACTTAGTTTACCAATTTCATGCTATGACCTAAAATACTCAACTGGTTTTCTTAGAAAGCACCACATCCAACTTTGAACGTCGCGGCGGTTGTCATTAACCGGTCGCCATAATATTTCGTATTTTGCTTATTGAGATCGAAAGAAAAAAAATTTAGGGTATGCGTTTCAAAAAATAATTTTTTTGGGACACCCAAATATATAAATACTGACGAAAATTCTGGGGAAAATTTTAAAAGATGTTGTTAAATGTTATTAAGATTTATTGAAATCTTTAAAAAAAAAATTCGAGGAGGCCCAGGCCTGAGCAACTTTTTGTCTTTAGACAATATTTCTCCGAAATTTCGACTTTATTTTATTGACACTTAAAAAAATAATTAAATTTTTGTCTACAGAAAAGTTCATTGAAATTTAGCCTTTAAAAAAATTCATTTAAATGTTATCTTAAAAAAATTTCTTTGTAGTGTTATCTTTACATAAAAAAAAAATTAATTTTTTTCTAGGAGCTGGGTCCAGATTAGATTAATGGATATTGTTTTTGTTTCTATTTAGAAAAGAAAAGCAAACGAATTGTAAATATGTTTAAGCAAAATGAAGTGTCGCAAAATGTATTGAGCAGGCACAACATTTTTATTCAAATTTTGGGCAAAAGTTTGTCTTTAGACAATTCTTCACCGAAAATTGCAAATTTTGCCCATGAACATTCCACTAAGGAACAGAGGCAATCTTCTCAAATATCAATGAGTGCAGTTCGATTCAAGTTAAAGCTCAACGAAAAGGGGCTTGCTTCTCTCTTTAGAGAGAAGTTTTACATGGCATAGTTCCTCACAAATGTTGCCAGCATTAGGAGGGGAAAACCACCGCTGACAATTTTTCTAATGGTCTCGCCAGGATTCGAAGCCAGGCATTCAGCGTCATAGGCGGACATGCTAACCTCTGCGCTACGGTGGCTTCCACCGAAATTTAGCCTTTTGAAAAAAAAGACAATCATTAAAATTTAATCTTTAGAGAAATTTAATGAAATGATATCCTTAGAGTAAAATTTAAATATAATTTATAAAAAAATAAATTATTAAAATTTTGCCTTTAGAAAAATCTTAGTGATATTATGTCTTTAATAATAATAATAATTTCGAGGCAGGTCCGGCCCGGCTGAAGCTTTGTCGTTAGAGAATGTAACGCTGAAATTTTGTGTTTCATTAAAATATGTTTAGAAAAAATTTTATCAAAACTTTTTTGGAAATAATTTCATTAAAACTCTGCCCTTAATTAAAATAATTTAGAATCGGACCAGGCCTGAGATCCCCTCACTTGGGGTGGGGCGTGAGGGGATCTCGCTCCCGATATCTTCGTCCCTAACTACGTCCCCGATGGGAGCGATATCCAAATCTGAATCGATATAGGCCATTCGCAAATTTCAACGTCTACATCAATAAGAAATATTTGGGGGAAAATTCCACCGGCTCAGCATAAAGATTCCTTCAAAAGATAGCGAGCTTTTGACAGACATACATACGGAAGGACAAACTAAATCGACTCGGAATGTCGAGACGATACAGAAGATGTACACTTTAAGTGGTCTCACATCAATAATTCGAGGTGCTTCAAACGGAACAAGTGAATTAATATATCCCCATCCGATGGTGGTGGCTATAAAAATGCGATCACGGTGCTAAATACGTATGAGACCGAAACAAAACAACAATTGACCGTGTAGATCTTGGAAGACGAGCCAAATCCAACGAAAGTTGTAAATGGAAGAAGCAGTTTGAAGCAAATGATCACCGGCTTCTTTGGCAAAAATTATCGTGTGGCGATGTTCCGCTTGAACAACATAAGAGGTCAATTATGAATGGTACATTACAATTTGAATGCGCGAGTCTTGGGAGAAATTCGAAAAACGAACAAGAGAAGGCTAATCATTGCTCACCATTACAATGTGACCTCTCACACATCGGCTGAAGCCAGCGTCTTTTTGACCGACCAAAACAACAAAAGTGTATAAATCTGCTGGAGGATAGATACTTTGAAAAACAATAAAACCATTTTTTATGATAGAAATTTCCATTTTCATTATAAGTTTAGAAACTTAAATAGAAGCCCTCGTATAATGCCCTCCGCTAATTATATACTAATTTTGTCATTCCGTTTGCAACTCATCGAAATATTGGTCTGAGACCCAACAACGTATATATGTATGTGTATTCTGAATCGTCTGTCTGCCTGTCGAAAGCACGCTTACTTTCGAAGTAGTTAAACTCTTGGTGGTAGTCGTAAGGCCAAATCGGTCTATAGTCTGATATAGCTGCCATATAGACCGATTTTAAGATTTGCCTTCTTGCGCCTCTTGAAGGGTCAATTACCACCCGATATGAATGAAATTTTGCAAACACATTTTTGAGATGACTTCCAACTATCCTTCCTAGTATGATCGAATTCGGTCTCATTTAAACCGTTCGCATGATTTGATTTCTTGAGCCACTAGAGGGCGCAATTATTATCCGGATTAGCTGAAATTTTGAACGTTGTATTTTTCTAGGGCTTTTTCTTTGCCGTTATGTTGTTTTTTTTTAAATACACCCTAATATACATTTTTGGCACGTGTCCCTTAAACAGGTGATTAAGAAATATGAAACCAACTTAAAAAATGTATATAGATGACATGAGCATATGCACATGTTTGTGGCACCATAGCCAGTACAACGCCCTTACTTTAGCTTTCCCAAGACATCCCCTTTGGCCTTTTCTATCTTCCCCTACCCATACATGTGTCTGTGTCTGGCTTGTAATAAAATTCAATTTTTCATTTAATGCCTTTTGATAAATAGAATTTATCTCAATGACATTAGCAGCTGATGACAGACGAAGAGACTTGCCAAACGAAGAGACTGGCTTCTAACAAGTCTAGGCTAAAAAAAAAACAGAAATTATCATGCCAAAAACATTTCTCATTCCACCCTAAATCAAGGGTGAAAATTGACTCCTGCCTAGTTTTCACCTGACACAGAAAAATTTGAACTTACATTCTCTCCACATATTTTCTTTTTCTCTTGCTTCTGCTCCTTTAATATCCTATTTTGCTTCCCTTGCCTTTGGGCCAACTCTCATCAATGGTGAATGAATGAAGAATCAATACAAATGAATATGAATAATACCTATTGCCGAGCCATAATTTATGCACACCATGGCAGACCCTTAAAGTCTTCGCTTTCAAATGTTTGGTAATTTCATACTTTTGGGCCAAAGATTCTATGCGTGCACCCTCTAGTCATTTATATTTTCTTATTATTTCGAATGGCGTTTATTAGTTTCATTTTTTTGCCTATGGGCTTTATATTTCCATGGCATAAACCAATATCCAATTATAATTTATAGCTTCTAAGCATCATCCACACCCAAAACAAAAAGGTTTCCAGTTTTGAGTTTTTTTGCTGTCTCTTGTTTATTCGCATACTATAAAGCATAATTTTAGGGACAAAAACAGCCCACAGAAACACACCCAATATTTGAGTAGCTTATTGCTGCCTTGTCATAATGTTCTAATTTCCTGTTAATTCACATTGATTTAATGATGATTTGTGGATTCCTCCGCAAAACAAAATCTAATTATGCTGCCGGAGGAGATGGAAAAATCGAATTGTGACAGTATCTCATTAATCATTTATTCAGAGTGGCTTTTAAAATCAAGCAAAATGACATATCCTGTCCATTACGAACATCCGTACGTAGCAAGTTGAAAATACAGCCAAAGGTATGCTTTAGAAAATTTGCATTAAATTTTTTCAATGATGCTGCGGATATCAGGTACGTGAAAATTTATTGAGTTTCTATCTTTTTCAACACAATTCGATATTGATTAGTAGTCAATTGAAGAAGAATTTTTGAGCCGCGTTGAAGTTTTACGCAGACACAGATTAAGTGTGAGACAGCCAATGCGGCTATGAGACTTAAGGCGATGGGAGCATGCGCAGAGAATAACAACAGGTTATACCATAGCGGTATAATCGAGGCGACGATAGGAAACCTGGAATAGGTTCAGATTGGTACCTGAGACGACACTTGAAGCGTGCGAGGTATGGCTACCAGCCGCGCAGTCATGGATTGACGGAACTCTGGCATTGCCAACTGGAATATCATGATACACAGATGAATTAAAGCTAGAGAGCAGAGTGGGTCGAAGGTCTACATTGAAGATTGAGGTCTGTTTTCGACTCCCTGACTTTAATACGGTCATGCAGGCAGAGATCCGGGCGATCACGGAATGCGTGAGGTGGTGCAGTGTTAACGCAAGGACGACATCTTTACGGACAGTAAACTGGCCATCAGAGCAATAGCAACCAGGACGGTAAGGTCACAAATAGTCTTGAAGTGTAAAAAGTAGATTAACGCCTTCTTTGAGGATAGCAAAATCCACATCGTTTGGGTGCCTGACCACAGCAGAGTATGGGGGAATGCAAAAGCAGACGATTCGGCCGTGAAGGTCAGTAGACTGCCGTCAATAAACTTGGTTAACCCGAACCCTTTCGGGGCGACGAAATCCGAATAAAGGGCATGGGCGATGAATTCTGTAGAACAGCGAAATGATCGGTAAGAAGACGAAAATCCTATGGGGAGATATGGATAATGAAGAGACTAGGCTATTTGGATGTAAGAAGGTGGTCAGTATAGCTTTCGCAATCATAACGGGATACATAGGACTATGATCTCACTCATGCAAAATTGGTGCGGTGCCATCACTTAGCATGTGTACGACATACGGGAAAGATGAAAAGACATTGGAGCAATGTCATAGCTCGGCTTTCGCTGCTAACAGGCACTGGCACTTAGGTGGGAACACAATACCAGACATGAACCAACTTAGGGGCGTGGTATGGAAAACAATTAAGGATTTTTTAAGTTGCACGGAGTTCCTGGCTCAATTAGTTCCTACTCACAAAAGCCCAACAACTTACGAATGTTCGCATCCGCTAATTGCGACAAGTCTTCAATGAAATGAGGACCTAAATAACTCATTCTGCCTACCACAAAGAACTCCATCTGCCTACCACCTTCTGCGGAACACACGCATAGCTCCCGCAGAAATACGCCTTGCAACCTTTATTTGATCTATCAACGTGTTTTCCAATAAGACTGCTACTTGTCACTATGGACACAATGACAAAAACCTCTGTTATAGCAACGACAAACATAGTTTGCAAATGCAAATTTGCCCATTAACATGTCATTAAGGAACATGGGCAAACTTCTCACATATCAATGAGTGCAGTCAGATTCAAGTTAAGCTCAATGATAAGCGGCCTCCTTTTTATAAGCAAGTCCGAAAGGCGTGCCGCAGTGCAACACCTCTTTGGGGAGAAGTTTTTACATGACCTAGTTGCTCACAGATGTAGCGTGCATTAGGAGGGGATCACCATCGCTGAAAATTGTTTCTGATCTTCTCGCTGATCGCCTGGGTTCGAATCCTACCCAGGTGATCAGCGTCAAAGGCGTATGTGCTAAGCTCTGCGCTGCGGTGGCATAAATTGGATGACATAAATTTGGAGCATTCGCACCCGCACCCTGTGAACGCTCCAGTTTCCCTGGGGTGATAGGGTTCCGCTAGCTCATCTGCTTTTTAGGGTAATTGAATCGAAGTGTTACCAGTTAAATTTTGATCCATTCCCATGGAATAGCTTTCTTAAATGCATCAAAACTTGCTTTTTGGATAGGATGAGAGTATACTCATTTCGTCTTTCCGTTTGTTACACCACCAAATATTCTTCTAAGACCCCATAAAGTATATATATTCTTGATCGTCATGATATTTTAAATGATTCTAGTCATGTCCATCCGTCCGTCTGTTTGTCGAAAGCACACTAACTTTCGAAGGCGTAAAGCTAGCCGCTTTTAATTTTGCACAAATACTTCCTACAAGCGTAGGTCGGTCGGGATTGTAAACGGGCCATATCGGTCCATGTTTTGATATAGCTGCCATTTAAACCGATCTTGGGTCATGACTTCTTTTGCTTCTATAGGGAGCAATTTTTATCCAATATGGCTGCAATTTTGCACATATTGTTTTGGTATGACTTCCAACATCTATGTTAAGTATGGTCTAAATCAGTCCATATCCTGATATATCTGCCATATAAACCGATCTCCCGATTACACCTCATGAGTCTCTAAAGCGCGCTATTGTTATCAAATTTGGCTCAAATTTTGCACATGTTGTTTCAGTATGTCTTCCAACAACTGTGCTAAGTATCGTCTAAATCAGTCTATGTGATATAGCCACCATATGAATCGACCACTTTTTTGACTTTTGAGTCCTAGGTGGCTCAATTCTTATCCAATTTGGCTGCAATTTGGCATATGTCGTTTTGGTATGACTTTCAACAACAACTGTGCCAACTGGTCTAAATCAGTTCATAATCTGACATAGCTGCCATATAAACGGATCTCCCAATTTGACTTTCTGAGCCTTTTGAAGGCGCAATTATAACTCGATTTGCCTGAAATTTTGGAAGTGATAAGTTTATATGACTTGTACGGCATGACAAGTACGGTCCATATCGGCTAATAACTTGATATAGCTCATATATATTTGAAAAAGTTATTCAAAGAACTTGACAAATGCGATCCATGGTGGACAGTATACAAGATTCGGCCCGGCTGAACTTAGCACACTTTTACTTGCTTCTGTTGTGTTGTTACACCTAGAGAAATCATTACTCGGAATTCGAATATAAGCACAGAAATATAATAATGTCATAACAATTTCAATTGTTTGAACCACTGTTTAGTTATTTTCATTGTTCATTAGCTATCTTAACCACGATACAATAAATATACTTAAATACTTAACGATATATCAGTTCCATCAATCATTTCCATTAAAAATAAATTCATTTTGCTTCTGCCAATTGTATCAACAGCGTTTTATTTTCTGCAGCACCGCCAAAAAATTAGCACAACACCCTTACAATTGTTTTGCTGATTACCCTACCGGTAGTTGTGCTAATTGCCATACCGGAGTTCTACTAACCCCTAACCGGTAGTTGTGCTAACTATCCTTCCGGCAGTTGCATATAATATCTTCACATACCACTGAAGAATTCGGACACCGATGTTTGAGTCCTTTTTCGGCTTAACAAAATATGTATTTCTTATTAAACATTTTCCTTAAAAATGGTTTCTACACTTTGTTTTTAATTTTAAATTAAGAAAATGATATCGGTAGGCTAGAGGATGCGTGAAAGATTATCAAATATGACATCATGAGTTCAAATCACCCCTCGACCACCGAGAAAACTAATAGAATTAATATGTTGATTATTTTTAACTCGACCTTATTTGTTCAATATTGTAGTTTTGCTCGAGGTATTTTTGGTTTTTCTCTTTTCTTTATTATTTATGCATCGATATTTCGTATTTCAATAAAATGCATTTTCAAGATATGATCTACAACAAATTAAATGTATTTTTAAACAATTGACTTCACTGTATCTATTTTACTTACATATCTAAAACCATGTTTGCACTAGAGCCCAAATCCACTAGATTTGAGATAATCTCCAAAACCCGTTTCCTCCACGATTTATGCGGTTTGTTTTTGTCAACAGTGACGTTTTTGACAGCGTTTTTATTGTTATTAGCATTTTTATTGTGTTCAGCATATACGCAGTGTATATGCTGAAGCAAAAATGTTTGTAAAACGATTTTATTAAATTACTACTAAGTTTATAATTTCAATAAGAAATTGTCAGATGTTGTTAAGAAAAAGTGCTGCCCAAAAAATAACCGGTATTCAATGCAAACGCAGTGTTGCATTCGAAGTTCGAAGGAGATTTGCTGCAAATCTCCTCAAATAAGTAAATTTGATTTATCTATTTTTCTCACTCTCTGTAAGTCTGGCTCATGGTGTTCTATTGCACGGTGTTCTGCTAATGCCGTTTTTTGGTGTGTGTTTCTACTCCTTAATTTAATGTCAGATTTATGCTCTGCCAGTCTAGTTTTTAGTTTATTTTTGGTGCTTCCGATATATAATTTTTTGCATCCGGTAGCTCCATCTCCATTGCATTTGATCTGGTATACTACATTCCATTTCTCCGTATTTTCTAATTTCGTCTTTGTGTTAGTAAATAGGGATCTAAGTGTGTTTGTGGTTTTGTGCGCGATTTTATATTATGATTTGTCTATGCAATTGGCGTTTTCAAATCTCTCCGTCAGTTTTGGTACATATGTTATGGATTTGTATGTTATTGGTTCTCTCTCTTGTGGCTTGCTGCTCTTTGATTTCTTTAATAATGATTCAATAAATGTTGATGGGAAACTATTATTTTGAAGGATATAGACGATTTTTATTGTGATTTTATCGTGGAATCTTTAGTCACTTATATTTTTAACTCTATTGATACGATTTAAACTTGTATTTAAAATAATTCTTTTTGGATGGTTTGAATGATCATTTAAATTTCTGCCCGATGATGAAGGTTTCTGATACCAGTCAATTAAAACGACAATCAACGACTATTGAAGACGGTCGCGAAATGTCGATGCATATATAATAAATAATAAAGAAAAGAGAAAAACCAAAAATACCTCTAGCTTGAATTAAAAACATCAACATTTAATAGAATTAATTTTAAAGCGTAATAAGTCGAGAGAGAAAATCCCCAGGGAGAGCATCAGAAGGCAGAAAAGAACGAATAAGCGCATCGCAGCCGAACGACAATTTTTAATTTTGGAAGCACAACATAAACTAGACAATAACCTCATCACCAACGTTGGTTGTCACAACAGCAAAGTTGCGTTTGGCAAAAAAAATTAGTTGAAGCAACAAATCTGTTTTCTGGGTGTAATATCAGCCATTTCGAATTAGATTACTTTGAATGGGACAAGATCAGTGTTGCCACTCAAGAAACATATTTCCTACCAAAATGTAAGAAAAATCCTACCTAATGTTCTAAAAGCCAAAAATTCGGTGTATATATTTATACCCACTATCGTAGCGTTGTCCATTTCGTCATTCCATTAACTTCACATAAAACTGTCCATTTTGAATCCCACTATATATACATACTACAGTTATGTGCGAAAAAATAGGGACAGCGGCTAGACAGACAAATAAAGGATTCGAAAGAGCGTTACATGAAAACTAAATTTATGTTTTATAGCATTTTTTTATTGCATATACACTGTAAAAAAAATTCCCGTTACGAAAATGTCATGTTCTGATATTTTGCAAGAAAGCACTATTGCTACAAAAATTCCAGTTTTAGGTTGTTCGAAATAATAGGGTCATTAAATCAATTCGTTTAAAAAATTTTGAAAATTCATAAGAAGCTGTTATTTAGTAAAGTGAATAAAAATCAGTTATTTGTTTGTAGAAATAATTAAACAAGAGTTTAGGTCAAACATTTTATAGAAGTTTTTTTTTACTTTAAACGTAGGCCGATAAAAGCAGATCGAAGTAATGTTACAAGAACAAATATGCAAAAGTTACTAAACTTGGGAAATTACTATCGGAAAGTGGCTGAGTTGATGACTGTCTCATAAATTCTGATGGAAAATGATGTGAAATGGATACCCAAATCAGAAACTTGGGTCAAGAAACCGAAAATTGTGGGGCGAAACAAAGAACGATCAGAAAAATTTGTCACATCGTTTAAACAAAAAAAAAAAGTAAATAAATAAACAAAAAACTTTGTAATACATTAAAATTCTTACTTCAACTCTTCAAAAAAACATTAATTTTTGAAAGTTTATGAATGAAAAGGATTGCCAATAGATTATTCAACAAATGTTGATATATTCTAAATAGTTAAGTATGATATTTTCAGCTGGCTACAAGAGGAATTTATTCTTTGATCTGATAACTAAAAATTATTTTAATATAAATTACGTTCAAATTTTACAGAATTGTATCCTATCATTATCTGAAGACTATAGACAATTGAGATTAATTTTCCAATTGAATACGAGCTTTAAGCCTACTTCTTAATACAGATAACCTTGCTATAGGACAAAAAAATATCTGTCCTGGAGTGGCACCCAAAAACCCCGAATCGAAATTCGATTCAAAATGAGTGGAATATCGTTAAAACTCAAATAAGGGGACTACTTCCATCCAACTCAGATGGTTAATTTGGTTAACCATTTAAGCTTCGTAGGTACTTATACCCGTTTCGGTTCGCCAGAACTGAACCGACTCTGTGTCAAGACATTTTTAGTTTGAAAACCAAAAGTATTCCTATTATTTTTTACATGTTTCGATGTTATGTTTAATATGGCTAACAAACACAAAAAAGTTATACACCATCGATCTCGCTCTAATTTTACGCGATTTAAAATCCTTTATTTGACAGTCTATGCGCTTTCACTATTTGTTTGCACATATCTGAATATTGTCGTAATATTCTGTGACAATCACTCTACAGTCTGTAGTTCAAAGATGACTTATATCTGGACATAACACTCTTAATGCCGATCTCCCCAATTTTTGAGTTCATAAAATCATATTTTTGCATCAACCGCGGCTAATTCGGAATGACCAAAATGCGACCATAAATGCGCATTTACTACCCATTTCCGCCGTAACAGTGAACTGCATGGAACCCTCAACATGTGAGTATGAATCAAATCTGAACATATTTGCAGCTTCCATATCGCCTAATTTTCCGCATTTCCTACCCAGAAAGCTAAAATTAAAAAAATGGAAGAGATCCCTTGATACTCCTACTAGTTGCAGTCAATATCAGAAGTGACGAATTTTATCTTTCAAATTTGGAACATTACGACACCTTGTAACGTTATTGGCCCCTCAACATCCATGGTGTTAATTTGCACGAATACGCAGAAACGACAAAATGGAAAATAATTTTGAGTCAATTACTGCATTTTTTTAAGTATTTTACTTGGTACTTATATTTTGGGAAAACTTACCAAAAATTGAGGTTAACCTACTAACCTACCAAGAGAAAGATGTGAATAATACTTTTTGAAAAAACTTAAAATAACGGTTATTTTTTTGATCAGACCTCGTATCATCGGGACTTAATATAGCTCACATATATATGTTCTTCCGCATTGAACTAATACTGCAATAATTAAAAAGATTTGTTAATTTATCCTCATGAAATTTGGAACCAATGTTTTTCTTATGTCTTTTTTGATCACTAATGAATTTCTCAGAAATCGGCCCAAATTTAGATATAGCTATCCTATTTTTGTTTTGAGGGCATTTGCAAACGCATTAATTAACCTATCATTTAAAGATGTTGCATAGCGATTTCCTCTATAACTCACACAATATACAATATAAAAATTTTGATCGAAATGTTTCATTCAAATTTTTATTTCGATGATTTAGCATGCATAACCAATGTGGGGTAGGGTAGTAAAAAGTAGGCTATGTCAGACTTTAGCCCATCCCTACTTATTTTAACTAACTGAGTACATAGTTTTAAAGATGGTCAAGTTTTGCTTTTTATTATTTATAATAATTTTGTCTCAAACTGAATATTCGAGTTTGTACCATTGATAGAATCTTTTTTCTATACCGAAATACCCACCAATGTGGCCAACAAGGGAAGAGGGCATAACCACCAATGAAAACTTTGTTTGTTTTTAAATTAACGATAGATTCTTTTTAACAACCTAACCTTTATCAGCAACAAAACCCAATTCAACTTTTCCACTGCAATTCCCATTCCCCTAAGAGAAATAAATTATTCCTTGCGACCGACCAACATTCATTAAAAATTTCCAAAACCTCACTTTTCGTAAGACAATGACCTTTTATTAATTTTCTTTTCGTGTTCCATTCCATGAAATCAAAATTGGATTTTGTTTTGTTTGTATGGGTGTGTGTGTGGCATTTTCATTTTAATTTGTAGCTTAGCGACACACAACTGTTTATAATTCAAATGTCAACTTTTTACTGGCAATTGTATTCAATTTATCGCCAAAAACAAAACAAAAAATGAAAACTTTTACTTTTTGTTTGTTTGTTAGCCCTTACAACAACATACGAACATATGACTGACTGGCATTTGATTAAGAACAACAAGAGTGAAAATGTTTGTCAACTTGTCTGTCTGAGTGTCATTGTTTTTTTATTTGAAATGTTGCAAATTGTGTTTTTGGCCTTAGCCACAGCCTTAGCTTCAGCATCCCTTATGCCACAGCAAAAGTTGGCAAATTAACTTTTGTTGTGAACAATGAATAATGGCAGAGTTAACGAGTGAGCGAAAAAATTGTCAGCAAGTCTTCCTCATCATTTTGTTATACTTTTGACTTTTTTTCGGAAACTGTTAAGAAGTTGCATTGTGAAATGAGTGTTTTTTTCTCCGCACTCTCTCTCCTTCGTAATTTTATTACCTTTCAGAAGTTTGTGCAATATTTACGAATGAATGCCTTAGCATTAACGCCCACTTACGTCCCAGAATATATGCTACACTCAGTTGTTACTTGTGACAGCCTGAACTCCCATTTCATTTAAGTCTGCTACTTTTTTAGTGGAGATTTATTATCATTGTCTGTACTTTAAGTCGTCGTTGTAGTGGAAAATTTGCTACGTTTTTTTCTCAAAACTTGTTTGCTACGGAATAACCCCAATGGGCCCCAAGACCCTTGCATGAGGGATGTGGTATGACAGAGAGCAAAGAGAAAAATGTTAAATGTAATTTGTACACGAATCACGTTTGTAAGAAACTTTCATAGCCGGTTTCGCCTTCATACGCTATGGAGCTTACAAATTTTGCCACTTTTTTGATACTTAGAAAAGAAAGTGAAACATTGTCTAGCGCCTATATATCATTACGTTAGAACGAATAAAAAAAAACTGTGGCAAGAAGAGCAAGTAAAACGCTTCTTTTTTTTTGTGGGTGTGATATAAAATCATCCTTGTAATACTTTTGATTTAAAACAATTCCCTGAGATATAGATTGTGCTGCTTGCCAATGGGAAATTGGTACGAGTATGTAACACAATTTACTTTGTTAATCATGCAAGTAAATAATAGCATTTCTCCAACTTTTCTTTCGTGCGATCATAAAACGTTGGTTATTCATGAGCTAGAATAAGTATTCGTTATAAATTTCAGATAGGTCAGATCTAACCATCAGATTTTGCCCCCGAAGGGACAATAAATGCATTTGTCTCAAATAACAGCAAATCCTCACTAAAGTGTCCCAAATGCACAAAGTTTTTTTGAAATGTGTATCCACTGTTCACCGTTCCTATTGATGCCAGCAAGCAAACAAGGAAATATTATGGCGATCCGTCAACGGCAATGCCGACATAAATAAAGTAATATAAAGTAAAGCAACAAAACAAAATAAAGAGAAAAAATTAAATGAAATTAAAAAAAAATAGATATTATATAATTATTTCAATTTAATTTAATTTTACTTTTTTGAATTTATCAATGGTATGTTTTTGCAATTCAATTTATTTGCTGGTACTGTACTGTAGACTGGCGGAATACTTAATGAAAATTCCCAAATAATTTAACATTTTTTTATCTATTACTAGCTGACCCGGGCCCGCTCCGCTGCGTCTTCTTTTACTTTATGTGGAACAAAATTTTTGTGGAATATTTATTTTCGACAATTAAAGAGCTTTTAGTGAAATACCATGCTACGAAAATAGTATATCGCTTGACTAACACTTTAACAATATAAGTGCCTTTATCTGAATAACATATGATCTTTATTGGTCTACGAATTTAAGTTTGAATGTAAGGTGTGCTTTATTTCAGTCCGATATTCTCATGATATCTGATATAGGGGTGATATCTGATATAGGGGTGATATCTGATATAGGGGTGTTTTGACATGGTCGGTAAATATGCCCGATTTACGGGTGTTTTGGGGATTGGGGTGGTCCCCCAAACACTAAGCCCTGAAAATATATCAGCAACGTGCTCTATTCTCATATATCTATATATCATTTATTTGAACCTCATACTGTCATTGGCCTCAAAATTGGATATCAAATTCGTTTTCTAATCTCATTTAAACTCCTTATTGCAAAAGTCAGCAAATATGTCTGGTTTGGGGTATTGGGCGTAAAACCTATAAATATTTAGTTCCACTCTCTTTAAGACCCAAATTGTCGTGGTGAGGAAATACTTCCTATTTGGGGGTTGTTATGGTGGTGGGACGTCCCCTAGACAGTTGGTCCCTAATGTTGATATAAGAAACGTGGTCTACTCCCAAATACCTTTAATTTGAGCCCCATATTTCCATAGTCCGCAAACATGACCGGCTTGGGGGTGTATTGGGGGATGGGCGGCCACTCAGTGAGTTGGCTTTGAAAATATATATCGGATTCATGTTCTACTCTAAAAACCTTCTTAATTTAGCCTAATATTGCAATAGTCAACAAATACTTACTATTTGGGTGGTGTTGAGGGGGTGGGGTGGTCCAATAGACACTTTTCCCGATTATTGATATCAGATTCGTGCTTTACTCCCAAAAACCTTTCATTTGAGCCCCATATTGCTATGATTGTAAATTTGGGGAGAGGCGCCCCCCCCCCACACTTGGACCCATATTTGGAATCCGGATTCGAATTCTACACTCAAATACCTTTTATTTAAGCCCCATATTCCAATGGTCAATAAATCCTGTTTGGGGGGTGTTTTGTGGCAGGGGTGAACCCCCAGAAACGTGGTCCTACATTTGGATATCAGATTCGTATTTTACTCGCATATACCTTTTATTTGAGTCTTATATTGCCATGGTCGGTAAATATGTCCGATTTAGGGGTGGTTTGGGAGTTGGGGTGGTCCCCCTAACACTTGGTCCGACAATTGGATATCAGATACTTTTTCTGATCTTAAATACCGTTCATTTCAGTCCTATATTGTCGTAATTGGTCTTAAAATTTATGGTATTATAGGTACCCCATCCGAAATTTGGATCTCGGTATCCGGATCTTGATTTCTGGGGCAGCTAGAGGACGCAATTCTTATCCGATTGGCAGACATTTTGCACAAAAATGTGTTGGTTTGACCATCAACAACTGTGCCAAGTATGGTCCAAATCGGTTCATAACCTGATATAGCTCCCATATAAAAGGATTCCGGATTTTGATTTTTGAGCCGCTAGAGGGCGCATCGATGATATCGTTATTATCCTACTACCTGTATTTAAAAAAAAAAAAAAAAAAACAAGAAAAAAAAGGCATTAAGTTTGGCCAGTCCGAACTTTGAATATCCACCATCTTGGGTATATATGAAATCCCCCTATTGTCACAATCCGATGAAAATTGGATAACTTATAATAATAATAAATAATAAAATTAAAAAAAAAATAAAATAAATAATAAAATAGTAATTGGACAGTTTTCTTTTTTTATCAGCACACATTACTGAAAATTGCTTAAAGTCAGAAGAACATAAGCATGGAAGCTATATCTAAATCTGAACCGATTTTGAACTCTTTAGATATCGTTGTAGTTGTCGAGAAAAGCGTCGTCTAAAATTTGTGGAAGATTGGTACATAAAGTGGCTCTAGAAGTGAAAAATGTGTATATGGAAGCTATATCGATATCTGAACCGATTTCTATGAAATTCGATTTCGAGAGAAATAAGAAAATTCTTCCTGCCAAATTTCTTATTTTAGGTATAAAGGAGTTTCTTATTTTAGGTCTAAGGGAGTGTAAAAAAATTCAGTTAAAATTTTCTTTAAGTCAGGATATCTGAACTCCATTTCAACATATTTTGAACATAATTATAAAGAAAACTCTAATGCGTTTTAATACAATTGCATACAAATTTTTCGTATAATAACCCTTAATTTATAACATAGAAATGTAAAAATATTGATGTATTTCTTGGAAATTATCCTCTTTTTCCTGTATTATGAAAAGTAATTTCAAAGTATGAGGAATATGCAGAATAAATAAAAGTTAAATTTTATTTGTGTTAGGTAGGGGAAATAGTACTTTACCCAAAACTTATACATTGTCTAATAAATTATAGTATAATAGCACCTTATTTAAGAAATTTATCATTTTATATGGATTCAACTTTTTAACATTTATTTAATTTGTGCTTAATCAAAAAATAAAAATTTAACCAATGATCATTAATTTATAATTTAAGTCAAACAAAAAGGTTAAAATTTGATCGCATTCCAAAGTTGTGGTTTCCAACTTTCTTCGTTTTCTTTATCTGCTCGGTTGTACAAGGCGTTTTGGAAGTTGAAACCATTCATTTCATCTTATCTTCATTTACTGCCAGACCCATTTTCACTGACTCCCTTTCGCTTCTTTCAAAGGCTGCAGTTACTACTTCCGGTGACCGACCTATGATGTCAATGCAGTCGGGATAGGCGAGTAGCATGTGTTCTCTTGTGTTTAGTGTGTCATATCCATTCACATCTGCATCTCGTATAATCTTCTCCAGCAGGATATTAAAAAGATCACACGATAGGCTGTCTCCTTGTCTGAAACCTCGATTGGTATTAAATGGTTCGGAGAGATTCTTCCCTATTCTTACTGAGGAACGCATATCAGCAAGTGTCATCCTGCAGAGTCTTATTGATTTTGTAGGGATACCAAACTCAGTCATGGCTTGAAATACCTTCGAACGTATAGGGGTATCGAAAGCGGCTTTGTAGTCAACAAAGAGATGGTAGGTGTTGATTTGTCCTTCTCGGGTCTTTTCCAGGATTTGGCGCAGTGTGAATATCTGGTCCAGTGTGGATTTACCAGGTCTAAAGCCGCATTGATAGGGCCCAATTATCTCACTGACTTTAGGTTTCAATCTTTCACACAGTACGCTCGAGAGTATCTTGTATGCGATGGGGAGGAGACTTATTCCTCTGTAGTAGGCACATTCCGTCTTGTCACCTTTCTTGTGTACGGGACATAGTATGCTGAGGTTCCAATCATCGGGTATGCGTTCTTTTAGCCAGATTGCGCAGATAAGTTGATGCATGCGCCTTATCAGCGTGTCGCCTCCGGTCTTAAATAGTTCAGCGGGTAACCTGTCGGCTCCTGCTGCCTTGTTGTTCTTTAGTCGGGTCACTGCTACTTGAACCTCATTCTGACTCGGAGGTAAACATTCTATACCATCAGTATTGATTGGTTTTGTGGTATCCTCTTCGCCGCCAACATCGGACACTAGTTGTTGGCTAATATGTTCTTTCCATATCCTCAGCATGTTATCTGTGTCAATTACCAGATTTCCTTCTTTGTCTCTGCAGGCACATCCTGCACCAAAGCCATCGGTTTGATGTTTGATTCTTTTGTAGAATTTCCGGACTTCATTCTGACTCCTGTACATATCAATTCGCTCACACTCACGTCTTTTCATTTTCTTTTTCTTTCTGCGGAATAGATGTTTCAGACTTCATTCTAAGTCCTTTAATCTGTAAAAATCTGTAAAATTGTGTGAAAATTAAATGCTATTTGTTAGTAAATAATTAAATTTATTTTCGAATTATTTACCTTCAAAAAACCGAATACTGCTACAACAGTTTATTAATTTTCCTACTACATCTTTAATTGGTTATATAGTCACACTTTTCACAAGCCCATTTATTGTTTTATTTTTTGTGTTCATCCTAAAACATCTAGCCAAATTTTTTGCCATTGCTCTCTTCCGAACCTCATTCCTTCAAATAAGAAACTGAACTGTCTGCCAAATAACGAAACAAACATCTACTAATCGACACGCCACCATACATGCGCGATTGTCCAACAAAAAAATCACACGAACAAAATCCTATCCATTCCGCTGCGATGATTGTGTGGACACAACGAGCGCTCACACACACTCATAATCCCTCTACATTTTAAAGAAAAACCACGAACCTCAGTCTCTGCTAAATCATACCTACACATTCAAGGGCAGACAAAACATATCCACATATACAAACTCAAAGAAATACACAAATCTGTTGACAAGAATTTCTCATCTACTTTGCTGAAATCCTGTTAAAAAATATATGTATCACCATTTGCCACTATTTATGAAAAATTTGAAATCAATCATAAATAATTGATACAAACAAATGAATTTTGTTTGTTTTTAATGTGTGTAAGAAATTACTAAATAAAACACAATTAGTTTTGTTGATGAAAATTTATGAAAACTGTGATAACAAGACATGCGGATTGTTTTGTGAAAGAGTATATCTTCTACAAAAAGTAATTGAAAATATCTTAAAAGTGCATTTACATATTTTGTATATGTATATGTATACCACATTTCATTCCCCACTAACTAAAAAGTTTTATGCCAAACTTGCATTTAAAAAATGGTGAACTTCATACTGACATGTCCTCAAAATATATCTAACTAGCTGGATAGGGCCCGCTCCTTTGCACCTTCTTTTACTTCATATGGAACAAAACTATCCTTTGCAAATTTAATTACAGAGCTTTTAGTAAACTACCATGCTACGAAAATTAGTATATGTATATCGCTTGACTAATAGCATAACAATATTAATGCCTTTATCTGAATCCCATATATCTACAATATATTGGTCTACGAATTCGTTCGAAGGGTCTAGGGTCATTTAAGTTTGTATGTTAGATGTACTTCACTCTTAAAAGACTTTATTTGAGCCCGATATTCCTATTGGGATTTTGGGGTGGTAAGGTCTCCAGGGTGGTGGTTTGTGGGTTTAGGGGGTTTTGTTGACTCCCGCAAGTGGGTATGAATTTCGAGCTCTACTCCCAAATACTTCTCATTTGAGCCCCATATTTCCATGATCGGTAAATATGTATGTCCGATTCAGGGGTGTTTTCGGGGTGAGGTACTCCCCACAGATCCGAAAAAATATAAGCATCGTGCTCAACTTTCAAATGCCATTTATTTAAATCTCATATTTCGATTTGTTTAAGGTGAGTTTATGGAATGGGGCGTCCCCCAAACACTTAGTCCCAAAATTGGTTATCAAACTCTTTTCTAATTGCTGTTTGTTGGGTGTTTTATCGAAGGGGTAGACCCCCAGCAAATTGGTTCCGAAAGTGTCAAGATGTCCGCTTTAGGGGTATTTTGGGGCGTGGGTTGGTCCCCAAACACTTAGCCATGAAAATATATCAGCATTGTACTCTATTCTAATATATCTATATATCTTTTATTTAAACCCCATATTGCCATTGGCCTCAAAATTGGGTATCAAATTAGTTTTCTAATCTCAAATACCTTTCATTTAAACCCCTTATTGGAAAAGTCAGTAAATAAGTCCGGTTTGCGGTATCGGCCCTAAAAACTATCAATACGTCCTATTTGGGGGTTGTTATGGGGGTGGGTCGTCCTTTAGAAAGTTTGTCCCGAATGTTGATATCAGATTCGTGATCTACTACCAAATACCTTGCATTTGAGCCCCATATTCCCATAGTCTACAAACACGTCCGGTTTGGGGGGTGGGGCGGCCACTCAGGGACTTGGCCTTGAAAATATATATCGGAATGGTATTCTACTCTAAAAAAAACCCTCTTATTTGAGCCTCAGGTCAGCAAATACTTCCTATTTGGGTGGTGTTAATGAGGTAGGGTGGCCCCATACACACTTTTCCCGAATATTGGTATCAGATTCGTGCTTTACTCCCAAAAACCTTTCATTAAAGCCTCATATTGCTATCGTCGTAGAGGCGTCACCCCATCCGAAATTTGGGTACTAAATTGTTGGTTTTAGGTTACTATAAGAGAACACACAAATTTCGCTTAAATCATACCACCTATCTCCAAGATCTGTCGTTTTGTAAAAATTGGGGTAAGGGGGAGGGTCCGCCCCCCTTAAGATTTCAAAATATGCAGTACTCTATTTTCACCACGGATTCATTATGCACCATCTGTGAAAATTTCCAGAAAATCGGTTAAGCCGTTTTTGGAACAGACAAACAATAAATTTTTTTTTTGGTATATTACAGATTACAATATGGAATGTAATTATCAACGGACTTTAAGATAATAAAGAAAAAATTTAAGGAAATTTCCATTCCCATTTTAGGTATATGAAATAACCGTAGTTTAGAAAATTTCACTACAAAAGATTTTTTTTAATTTTTTACTACATAATACGATACCATTTTCCGTGATGACCAAGGAAAATGTCTGTGCCAAATTTGATGAAGATCGGATGAAAATTGCAACTTGTACCTTGTACACAAATTAACTTGGACAGACACTCATAGCTAAATCGATAAAAAAAAAAAAACAAATTCACTTAGTTAAAAAGCGCTCCTTTTTTTATTTTATTGGATAGAACCATATTTAGGAATAATTAAGCCATTAGTATTTCTAAATTATAAAAATGAATCACATTCAAGTGGATTCCCTGGGTGTTACAAACAAATGCACCTATAATACAGTGTACCACAGTATATAAAAACCGCTCTTTTTCGAAAGTTGTTGGATAGAACCATACAAAATAATTTAGTCATTCATATTTCAAAATTATCAAAATGAATCAGATTCAAAATGATACCCTTTGCATTACCGACTTCGAACATTGTTGCCACAACATTAAATGCGTTGCACATGTTGCTACAAAGTTGAAAGAGTTTAAAGTTGAAAAATAGATTCTAAGCATCATGACACATACAGCAGTGATGTGAATGTGAAGTTTGTTGCAAAATTGTGATCCATTTTGTTCTGGTATCATTTTATCATACATGATTTGGAGATGCGAAGTGAATGTGTGGTTGTCATGTTCTCATGAAACATTCATCATGACCCCTGACTACACATGAGAAAAAGTTTGTATGTGATTCTAATTTGGTAACCGAGAAAAATTTAATAGAAAATAGGTTAATAGAAAATGGTCCACATGACCACATAGGCCTGGTTTAATATCCTGGCAAGAATTAAAAAAAAATTATAGATAGTGTTCCCCGGACTAAAGTTGGGGATAGCTATAAGACCATTGGCTTTTCAAAGAGATGCTGCTTTGATGTAAAATGGATAATAATCAAATTATCGCGTTTACAACGGAATTATTCAAGAATTGGCTTCGACTTAAAATGAAAGCCCTCTTACATTTAAATTTGATGTTATCGTTTTAGCAATGATTAACCCGGGCTATAAGCATTTAATTTACAGTCTGTTCTCGCTTTAAAATGCAACTGCTTCAAGAGAAGATACTAAAATTGCAGACCGCCACTATAGCTTAACCAAACCTAACGAAGTATTTATTTTTTCAGCGTGTAAATTTCTCCAAAATATTCTTTCTTATACAGACAATCAATGTCTGCTTTTCTTCACTCTCTTGTCTGATGCTATTATTTAATTAATTCCTTTCTAATGGAATGAAAATAAAACCAGAAACCTCTTGAAAACAATTAAAGTGAAGAAGCTTAGACTATGGCATGTTCTTGTGTGTGATTCTATCAGAAACATTGTCAAGAGCAGCAAAAGTTAACCATTATCAATGCTGATGAACCAGGGAAAAGGGACACAATTCAAGGAAGAAGTGCAAATCAAGATGTACATAATTAATCAAACAAGGACGACTTCCGATGCTGGCTGCTTACCATTCTCGGTGTTCACCATTCATGATGGACACAGGGAAATGATGATGGCGTTAATGAAGATTCTGCTGCAGATGATGACGCAGATGTTTGCTTATCACATCGTAAATCTTTTGCGAAATACAAATGGAAATAAATTCACAGCACTGCTTGGTAAAAACATTCATCAACAATGTCAATACCAACTCTCGCAAACGGAAACGGAAATTTACAATCCTTGATGTGCGCGGACACATACACACACGCGATTTGTCATAGAATTTCCCCACAGTCTCACATTGTTACACATATTAATTCTCTGACATACCTGTGCAAATTTCAGAGATGGAGAAATTCTATAACTGGTTTGCTGATTTGATTGTAGTTTGAATATTCTGTATTAGCAAAATTGAATTGGATCGGCTTTAATGCTTAGTTGCTTTATGTCCGAAGGTCTGGAGACGTTTTTATGAATTGTGCAGTGGTTCATCCCGGGATATCTGTCATATTAGATGTAATAGTCCATTTAATTGAGGAGTCTTACCTAGGATTTATTTACAATATCACCTAGATTGGAGAAGAATAGAGAGACTGTTGAAACCATATCAGTATTCAACTGAAAAATGCTCTGAACCACAGAAATATTTGGAATTTATATAACACCATCTACAAATTAAACTTAAACTACTTAAACTACTTCAAACATAAAACAGCAACGAAACAGCTGTGGTGAGGCTTCATCTGTATCGCGTCCGTTCCGTATAGTGTCCGTCCGTCCGTTCTGTCAGCTCAAAAAAAAAAATTAGTAAAGAATTTAAAACTTTGTATTTTTTTGTCTTTCCTACACTGGAACGAAAGAAAAACTGTTCAATAGTCTTATCCCCATTATGACAGCATACACATTAATCATTATGTGGAATTAACAAACTCTTCCAGTATCCTTTTATGACACCCGTTAGAGTACTAAACAGGGATTCGGAGCGGAGTGGAGCGGAGTGGAGCGGAGCAGGCCTATTTTTGCCTGAGTGGGAGTGGAGCGGGAGCAAATTTTTTTTTTAACCCAGAGCGTAGCGGGAACGGTTTCCACTCTCAAAACCCACTCCATAACATCCACATATCCATCATTGATGGAATTTGTCAAGTTCTTTTTATAGGCTGAAACTAAAAAGGATCAAGCAACAAACTCTATGTATTTTTATACCCACCACCATAGTAAAAGTGGTTTATTCATTCAGTGATTCCGTTTGCAACAATTTCTCGAAAATACGTCGAAATACATATATTCTGGATCGTCGTTAAATTCTAAGATGATTTAACTATGACAGTGTGTCCGTCTGTTATAATCACGCTACAACCCTCAAAACTTGAGATATCGAGCTAAAGTTTGGCACAGATTCATCAATTGAAATGTATCGTTGTGCGCTGAAAAAGATTGGTGAGTCTTCCCAGATGTAGCACTAGATTTAGTTAAGAAGGAATATATTCCTTCTCGACCAATGGCGCAAGCTTGGATACCAAAAATTCCCTCAGATCGTGAATCGATACTTGGAAGACTAAGGGAATGTAGTCCCACTCTTTCAACCACCGGCTGGAAGATTAGTAGATTAGATGAGGATGGTGACCTAAACCTAAACTATCGACCAAATCGCTAAAGTCTGGCGGATTGCAGGAGACTGAAAATCCCCCTGCCACAATCGAGACAGGAGGGGATGGCATCGAAATGGGACCCGACAAGCGCTGTGTGGGTGGCTCATCCGGTTGGAGGAAGCACGGAGCTCAAAAAGTACTTCGACAGCAGCAGCTAATGAAAGATATCTAAGGAGGAATCGCAAACACCCCATGTGTTCAGTGTGCTCAGGAGGGGTGGTTCCATAGCTTTCTCACCTGCCTCTGGATGCGTAAGGAAGCTCATCATGACTAGTTGTAACGAATCTTGTGAGAATGAACTCCTGGTGGAATCAGAAGACGAGGCTACCACAACAATGGTGGAAGTTCTGAATCTCCTGATGGCAGGGGGAGTTGACTTGGTTCTTGTCCAGGAACCATGGGAGTGTTGAGGAATGGTTCGTGGACTAAGAATTCCGGGATTTAAACTACTAAAGAGTGCGGGGAATGGGAGACACAGAGTCCGAATTCTTGCAAAGATTATTCTAAATGTTTTTCTTCTTTCGTCGGTAGTCAGCCTTGAAATAAGTAAGCCTCATTACTGACTGATTTCCCTATATATGGCGCACGATTCAGAGATGCCGTTTTCAAACCTTAAGTTGTTGGTTGAAGCCGCTTCTGCAGGGAAGAAGAGCCTCATTGTAGGAAATGGTGCTAAGGCACATCACCAGATATGGGGAAGTTCGGATGTCAACAAAAGGGGTGAGCTGCTTATCGAATATACTATAAGTTGCAATCTGGCGATTTGTAATAGAGGGGATAAACCGACGTTTATTACCAGGAAAAGGCAGAGGATACTAGATGCTACATATGTATCGGAAGATATAAGAGCAAAAGTATGCGTCTGTGAAGTGTTGGATGACCACAGCTTCTCTGATCATCGTTATTTAAGTTTCATCCTTAGAGAAAATACTGCAGAAGTGGTCCCTCGGCTAAACAGAAGAAAGGCGGATTGGGATAAATTTCGGCACAAATTCTGCTCGTCTATCCCCTCTAGACCAGAAAGGGGAGTGGCAACAGACGTAATGGTCCAGCGTATCATGAAGGCCCTGAATGACTCGCTTGCGTCAGCATGTTCTAGTGCCAAGCTAAGGAGCAAACAGCGACCGCCATGGTGGACCCCAGAGCTAGTTGGTGTAAGGAAGGACTGCAGAAAACTCTTCAACAGAGCAAAAGCCACAAGAGCACCACACGATTGGGACATCTATAAGGCTGAGCTAAGAAAATATAAGGGCGAGCTGAGAAAGGTGTTGTCGTTTCAAAAGTCCACCTACTGCTCAAAACTCAACCGGATCCAAAGGATGGCTTGTTTGTGCAACACAGCCGCTCTGAAGACGACACCATCAGATGCACAGAATTTAAAGCTACATCTAATGACTCAGGACATTATGGCTAAACAGATTGCTGCGACCACTGCCGTGAATCTGCTTTCTATTTGGTCATGTGGCAGCTACGGACACTGTGTTATTCTTGATACACTGTCCGACGTTCCAGGCAGTGTTGATTATACCCTACCTGAGCCGCTTTTTCATAAAAACTACTATACCACTATTCCTGACAGAAGCGATTGGAACTATGATATCCCTGGTAACAGAAGTTGCATAGACTTCTATACGGATGGTTGGAGCGGGTTATGGGGTGTACTCAAAAGATCTAGAACTGGTTATAGCGAAAAGGTTACCCGACCACTGCAGTGTGTATCTAGCGGAGATCCTTGCAATTAAGGAAGTGATGGAATGGCTTAGATATAATGTCATTACGACGATTGGCATAAATATCTTCTCAGACAGCCATTAAAATCCTGGAAAACGTATTTCTGAACACAAAAACCGCCCTCGACTGTCGCAGATCTCTCAATGAGATGGCTGAATCGTTAAAAATTCACCTATTCTGGGTGCCGGGCCACAGAGATATCCCAGGGAATTGCAAAACGGACGAGTTTGCGAGACTAAGAACTACCCTTCACATTCCAGGGATACTGGAATCTGTAGGTATGTCTCTAGCAACATGTAAGCTTAGTTTTCAGGACCAGACCTGAAGGACAACGAATGATAGATGGTTACATAGAGGGGGCTGTGAGCATTCCAAAACTATGTGGCCTCATCTAGACTTGAAGAGGTCTACCGCTTTGCTGCCATTGGCTAGAACAGACGTCTCTGTCATTGTGTCCATCATGACAGGTCACTGTCTAATCGGAAAACATGCTGACAGACTGAAGGTTGCCAACGACGACTTTTGCAGAAGCTATAAGGACATCGAAGAAGAAGAGACTATAGAACACCTTCTATTCTCTCACTTTAGGTTCTCATTTCTTTGAGAACCTGTCTGATATAGCAGATGTTAACATTTGCAAGTTATTGGGCTATTTAAAGCGATCTGGATGGTTCAACGGTAGGAACTAGAAGGCATCTTCCTTCTTATGTTACTGCGGTATCACAATGGACGAAAACGTCTAAGTGAGTCTGATGGCAGACTGCCACTTAACCTAACCTTACCTATTCCGTTGAATTTTTGAACTGCTAGTTGTACTAAGGCCTACGATATCCCATCGGACCACACTTTGATATAAATTTGGAACATGGAGTTGCACTAGCCCACCCGTTATCCGAATCGCTTTTGTTTCATATTAGGCCATATTTGGATATAACTGCCACATGAACCAATCTGCAGATCTGGAATCTTAAGCCATATAATCCTCACTGATTTACTTGATTTTTTTAAACTGATTTTTTTAAACTGTTACTTATATAAACTTCTCGGGAACTGAACCAAATATGATTCAAATCGGCCCATACTTGCATATTAATATAGATATATTAGGGTTACAATAAAATATTATAATAAATATATCTATGGTGATGGTCGGCACAGCCGAACTTAATGCGTTATACAAAGTTTTTTTTATTTTAATTTGGTTAGGAATTGCTTCCGGTATCTGTTTATGTAAGAGCAATAGACACCGATTCAGACCATACTTGGCATGGATGTTGAAGGTTGTAGAAGAAATCACAATGTAAAATTTCAGTCTAATCAAGTAATAATTGCGCCTTCTAGTCGCTTAGGAAGTAAAATCGGAGGTCGGATTATAGGAAGTTCGATGTCCTAGGAGAAATTATGCAAAATCTCAACCAAATCGTATACGATTTGCGCTCTATAGGGGCTCAATAAGATCAGTTTACATGGAGGCTGTAAACGGTTATGAACCGATTGAGGTTATACTTTACGAAAGTGTTGAAGTTCATAAAAACAGGTTTGCAAAATTTCAGCCAAATCGGATAAGAATTGCGTCCTCTGGAGGTTAAAAAAATCAGTCCAGGAGATCGGTTAATGTTGGGGCTTATAATGATAAAGCCCGATATAGACGGCGATCAAAAATACATATAATCGGAGTTGAATATTGCTTGATGTTGACGTACTGAAAAAATTAATATATCACTTCATAGGACACGGACAAGTGACCTCTTGCTGAAAGCAATCATTTCTTCCCTCCATTTTCTAACGTTACCAGGCCAGAAAGTTCTGACAATCCTACACCAAAGCATAGGATTCCAACTTACCATCGCCTCTGCATCCCTCCTACAAAGTTCGAAAAGAGCATATAAATATGCAAGATTATTCCTCGCTCGATTAAGACGAGCCCTTCCTAGCTCATTCTTCTGCCTTGTCATTTCCTGGAATGCCGCTGTGCATAGGATTTTATACATATGTTGCGGATTTTGACTCCACCGCCCACAAATTCACAAGTCTGAACCCTGAGTGCCGATTGGAAATGAAGCTACGGTAATGACATAGACCCTAGCCTTATAGACCGTGCAGTCCAGTACATCCGTGTTTCTTCGGTTCGACAAATGCTTCATATGCGTTTTTGACAACCGATCTTTCTCGCCGCAGAAGACATATTCCCAGCAAATTTTCCTGCCTTGTCTTTTTCTTCAGGTCTCAACGTTCTCAAAAACACCACCCTCCACCCTATCCTATCGAATCGGTCTAAATACCAAGTAGCCTGAGACCTTCCTTCCCCACGGATCTATAGTATTCAGAATGAAATTGTGGCCGTGGTTTGATCTTCCGCAGCCTGAGCGCATCCTTAGCAGCACAGTTTTGAATGTACCTGCCTGTGGTGTGGATTTTAATGCTCCTTTGATTTCGACTTAAGCGATTCCTTCTATCTTCAGTCTTCCACGATATGTCATAAATGATCTCACAATGACCGAGAAGTTCGTTTATCACGAGTTTCCAGAGAATCGGAGTGTACATTCCTCCTTTAGTCGTTTAATTTTAACTCATCTTCTTATCACACTAGTTCCCCCGTTTCCATTGATAATCCTGTTGCACAGCATATTATTTGTCCACTGAAAGATGTTAAATGTCATAAAATTCTATAATTGCCGCAAGTCTTCAGTTAGTTAGACTTTTCGTACCACTTCATTGAAAGACGTCTCACAGACCCTTTAATAGGCCGGTAAGTCCCTCCCTCACCTTGAAGTCTATCAGTTTTTCCATGCCTTTCCTAAAAACCCGTTATAGCTATGGCAGGATTTCTTCAGCAATGGCGGAATGATTTCGCCCACTCCGGCTGTTGATAAGTCTTTCCAGTGTTTTAAGCAAAAAAGGTGACAATGTGGTGAACCTATAGGATTTCTATGATTTCTATCATGACTCCCAACCGACTTTATTAAATAAGGTTTCTATATAAATCGATCTCCTGATTTTTGCATCTGATTTTCCTTTGAAATATAGGTAATGGGATATTTACGATAGTATCGATACGACGGTTGACTTTTATATTTCAGGATTGGACAACCCTTGTATTGCAATCTGCCAACTGACAACTCTATCGTAAAGCTTGCTTTACAACAATAATGCATCGATGAAGTTAATTAAATTTTTGGCGATGAAGCTCCATTAACGACCAGCGTTTATCGATGGTATGGTGAATTCAACCAAGGTCAACCAAAATTGTTGCAAATATTAAAACAATGTTTAAAAAAAACATCTGTGCCGAAACTGCCAGAAAATATTATATAGAGCTGGATTTCATGGAAGAGTTGCACGGAGAAAGCCGTATATTTCAGTCATAAATTGTATTCGCTTATACTTTCATCAGTAAGCCTCCTGAATTCTGGAAACAAATTATTTTCTCCGACGAGAGCAAATTCTGTATTTTTGGAATTAAAGGTCGGCAAATAGTGTGGCGCAAGTCCGGGACTGAGCTGGAAAAACAAAATTTTGTCGGAACGGTAAAGCACGGTGGTGGTGGAGTTATGGTGTGGGGCTGTAAGGGTGCTAGTGGAGTGGGTCAATTAGAATTTATTGAATCCAAAATGGATAAATGGGTTTATCTCAATATTTTGAAAAGAAATTTGAAACCAAGTGCCGCTAAACTAGGGTTAGCAACGACATTTTAGTTTCAACAAGATAACGATCCAGAGCATACATCGGAGGTTGTTAGGCTTTGGCTTCTATATAATACTCCAAAGCAGCTTAAAACATCACCCCAATCACCAGATCTCAACGCCATTGGGCATCTTTGGGATCTATTGGAGAAAAAAATTCGTCAGCACGTTATAACCAGCAAGGAGATGTTACGAAGTGTCATGCAGGCAGAATGGGCGAAAATAACATCTGAGGAAACAGAGAAGTTGGTAAACTCCATGCCAAATAGACTAAGTGCAGTCTTAAAACAATGTGGCTATCCTACCAAATATTAGGAATGTGTTAATATGTTTTTATTTTGTATTTAAATAACTCTTTTGTTTATTTTTAATTAGTGAACGCAGACTTTGTGGTGCTTATATTTAATTGTTATCATATCTAAATCGCTCTAGAGTGAAAGTCCTTAACCAAACTTAGAATTTTGTTTTTATACCCTCCACCATAAGATGGGGGGTATACTAATTTCGTCATTCTGTTTGTAACTACTCGAAATATTCGTCTGAGACCCCATAAAGTATATATATTCTTGATCGTCGTGAAATTTTATGTCGATCTAGCCATGTCCGTCCGTCTGTCCGTCCGTCCGTCCGTACGTCCGTCCGTCCGTCCGTCCGTCTGTCTGTCGAAAGCACGCTAACTTCCGAAGGAGTAAAGCTAGCCGCTTGAAATTTTGCACAAATACTTCTTATTAGTGTAGGTCGGTTGGTATTGTAAATGGGCCATATCGGTCCATGTTTTGATATAGCTGCCATATAAACCGATCTTGGGTCTTGATTTCTTGAGCCTCTACAGTGCGCAATTCTTATCCGATTGGAATGAATTTTTGCACGACGTGTTTTGTTATGATATCCAACAACTGCGCCAAGTATAGTTCAAATCGGTCCATAACCTGTTATAGCTGCCATATAAACCGATCTTGGGTCTTGACTTCTTGAGCCTCTAGCGTGCGCAATTCTTACCCGATCAGAATGAAATTTTGCACGTCGTGTTTTGTTATTATATCCAACAACTGTGCCAAGTATGGTTCAAATCGGTCCATAACCTGATATAGCTGCCATATAAACCGATCTTGGGTCTTGACTTCTTGAGCCTCTAGAGTGCGCAATTCTTATCCGATAGGAATGAAATTTTGCACGACGTGTTTTGTTATGATATCCAACAACTGTGCCAAGTATGGTTCAAATCGGTTCATAACCTGATATAGCTGCCATATAAACCGATCTTGGGTCTTGACTTCTTGAGCCTCTAGAGTGCACAATTCTTATCCGATCAGAATGAAATTGTGCACGACGTGTTTTGTTATGATATCCAACAACTGTGCCAAGTATGGTTCAAATCGGCCCATAACCTGATATAGCTGCCATATAAACCGATCTTGGGTCTTGATTTCTTGAGCCTCTAGAGGGCCCAATTCTTATCCGAATGGAATGGAATTTCGCACGACGTGTTTTGTTATGATACCCAACAACTGTGCCAAGTATGGTTTAAATCGGTCCATAACCTGATATAGCTGCCATATAAACCGATCTTGGGTCTTGACTTCTTGAGCCTCTAGAGGGCACAATTCTTTTCCGATTTGAATGAATTTTTGCACGAAGTATTTCGTTATAATATCCAACAACTGTGCCAAGTATGGTTGAAATCGGTCCATAACCTGATATAGCTGTCATATAAACTGATCTGGGGATTTGACTTCTTGAGCTTTTAGATGGCGCAATTCCTATCCGATTTGGCTGAAATTTTGCATGACGTATTTTATTTTTACTTTCAACAACTGTGTCAAATAAGGTTAAAATCGGTTCATAACCTGATATAGCTGCCATATAAACCGATCTGGGATCTTGACTTCTTGACCCCTAGAGGTCGCAATTATTATCCGATATGCCAGAAATTTTGTACGACGGATCCTCTCATGACCATCAACAAACGTGTTTATAATGGTCTGAATCGTTCTATAGCCCGATACAGATCCCATATAAATCGTTCTCTCTATTTTACTTCGTGAGCCCCAATGGACGCAATTCTTATACGAATTGGCTGAAATTTTACACAGGTCTCCAACATACATATAATTTAATTGTGGTCCGAACCGGACCATATCTTGATATCGTTTTAATAGCAGAGCAACTCTTTTCTTATATCCTTTTTTGCCTAAGAAGAGATGCCAGGAAAGAACTCGACAAACGCGATCCATGGTGGAGGGTATATAAGATTCGGCCCGGCCGAACTTAGCACGTTTTTACTTGTTGTTTTTTAATGTTAGGAATATGAAGAAAAAATATATGTAAAAGAGTTGATTTGATTAATAATTATACCCTCCACCATAAGATGGGGGGTATACTAATTTCGTCATTCTGATTGTAACTACTCGAAATATTCGTCTTAGACCCCATAAAGTATATGTATTCTTGATCGTCGTGAAATTTTATGTCGATTTAGCCATGTCCGTCCGTCCGTCTGTCTGTCGAAAGCACGCTTACTTCCGAAGGAGTAAAGCCAGCCGCTTGAAATTTTGGACAAATACTTCTTATTAGTGTAGGTCGGTTGGTATTGTAAATGGGCCATATCGGTCCATGTTTTGATATAGCTGCCATATAAACCGATCTTGGGTCTTGACTTCTTGAGCCTCTAGAGTGCGCAATTCTTATCCGATTGGAATGAAATTTTGCACGACGTGTTTCGTTATTATATCCAACAACTGTGTCAAGTATGGTTCAAATCGGTCTATAACCTGATATAGCTGTCATATAAACCGATCTTGGGTCTTGACTTCTTGAGCCTCTAGCGTGCGCAATTCTTATCCGATCAGAATGAAATTTTGCACGACGTGTTTCGTTATGATATCCAACAACTGTGCTAAGTATGGTTCAAATCGGTCCATAACCTTATATAGCTGTCATATAAACCGATCTTGGGTCTTGACTTCTTGAGCCTCTAGAGTGCGCAATTCTTATCCAATTTGAATGAATTTTGGCACGTAGTATTTTGTTATGATATCCAACAACTGTGCCAAATGTGGTTCAAATCGGTTCATAACCTGATATAGCTGTCATATAAACCGATCTGGGGTCTTGACTTCTTGAGCTTCTAGAGTGCGCAATTCTTATCCGATTTGAATGAAATTTTGCACGACGTGTTTCGTTATTATATCCAACAACTGTGCCAAGTATGGATACGGATTCTCTCATGACCATTAACATACGTGTTTATTATGGTCTGAATCGGTCTATAGCCCGATACAGCTCCCATATAAATCGATCTCTCTATTTTATTTTATTTTGTGTTTTTTAACCATTCATAAAAGTTTGTCAGGTGAACGCAGACTTTATGGGCTATGTGTATGTTGTTGGAGAAGTCGTTCTACAAATTGCGCCCTCTCGAGGTTCAAGAAGTATAATCGGGAGTTCGTTTTAATGGGAGCTATATTAGGTTGTGAACCGATTTGGACCATGTAAATGCAAATTTGCCCATGAATATCTATTAAGGAACAGGGACAAACTTGACATATTTATTGGAAGTCAAAACATAACAATTCCTGTTAAAATTCAGTGAAATCGAAAAAATTTCGAAGGAGTACAGCTAGCCGCTTAAAATTTTGCACAAATACTTCCAATTTGTGTAGGTCGGTTGGGATTATAAATAGGTAATATACGTCGATGTTTTCATATAGCTGCCACATAAGCCGGTATCGGGTCTTGAAATTTTAACATTAACAATTGTGCCAAGTATGGTTCAAATCGGCTCATAACCTGATATACCTGTCATATGAACCGATCTTTAAATTGAACTCCTTGAGCCTCTAAAAGACGCAATACCTTCCGATTTAGCAGAAATTGTGCACGTTTCGTTTCGCTTTGGCTTCTAACAGCTATGCCAAGTATGATTCAAATAGGGTCATAACCGGATATAGCCCACCATATAATTTGATCGGCAGATTTGACTTGTTGAGCCTCTAGAAGGCGCAATTACCACCTGATTTGACTGAAAATGCGACGTAAAGTTTTACTATAAATTCCAACAAACGTGCAAATATAAACTAATATAGCTCCTATATAAACCGATCGCCCCATTTGACTAGTTGCGCCTCTAGAGGACGAAATTACTATCCGATTTGGCTGCAATTATGAAATAGTATTTTATGTGACTTCTAACAGCCATGTAAAGTACAGTTTATATCGGTCAATAACTTGGTAGAGCTCCTATACATTTAAGAAAGCCATTCATAGAATCTATCCCATGCTATCCCTGGTGGAGGGTATATAAGATTCAGCACGGCCACACTTAACGCGCTCTTACTTTTTTGTATATATGAAGTCCCTTTTAAAGGCATTAAAGCGTTTTCTCGTTTTAGTCTAAACATCTTGCCATCCTCATATTTTAAAAAAATATGATTGAACTGACTTTACATCCACACTAGTCATATGGTAACCACAAGTCTATTACTATTCTTTGTTTTTCCATTCCGCTTGATTTAGTAACACAAAATTAGTGGAATACAGCACAGTATCTGCAGTATAAACTATTCAAACCTTCACAAAAATTGTAGAAATTTTCCAAAATTTTCCAGTTCTCCCTCAAACTCAAAAACATGTTCAATTAGACCAAATCATGTTACCTGAGCAGTGAACCACTACGTCAAAGCAACTTTTGTGAATTACAAGTGAAAGAACCCCAGCTTTACACGATTTTAAGCCTACTTATATTTCGAGACAGTTCCATAGCAAACTTAAAGCAACTCCGGCATAAAGCCTACCACTTTTTGTCGTACACATTTTTTTGGACCATCTCCTCACTCTTCTTTTGGACATCAATTTTAGCTCATCACCATCTAATGCCAGGCTATTATCTGTGTGAATTTCATGACTAGGGATTCTCTTCAATTTTCGAAGAGCCTAGTATTTGTTGGGAATTCACCTTGTAATCTCTTATCGTTTGGACTGTTACGGTTAACTATTGTCTGTCTAACATTCTTTTTACGTCAAAATATTGATTTTTTTCCAGAGTCTAGTCTGCTCTGTGTGTTTGGTGATGCTGCAAAATGAATCTTATGATTATTTAACCGAACATAATTCTGCCTGCAAAGATTTTTGGTGCATGTGTGTATCCGAGCATTTGCAAAGTTATTGCATCTGAGGGATTTGGAAAGGCCTGCCTCAAATAGTAGGCACACGCAAGAAAATTATTCGTTTGGCATAAGGGAAATGTTCACCAAACAAACTTCTTTTGTAAAAAAAAAAGTTAGACTTTGTTACGATGAAAGTACATGTTTTTGGCGATAAATTATTTCAACGATTTGTGACAAATTTTAAGTTTTTTACACGTAACAGTACCCTTCATTGTTGATATCTATAAAACATGTTACTCACGAAGAAGTTGTTCTTTATTTGCAAATTAACTTAACGTCGTGCTTATGTATGCGTATATTCTTTTGAGAAGAATGTCATGTTCAATAAATTCTTTCAGAGTATATTTCAGGGATGTCGAGGAGCCTAACACAACTTCTTCCCTATACCAAATTTCGGTATTGAAATACGTCTTTTATCGGACTCAAATTGAGAGGTCGGTCTATATGGCAGTTATATCCACATCTGAGACAAATTGAGCAAAAATATCAAGTGTCCAAACGTAACTCACTGTCCAAAATTTCTGCTAAATCGGATAATAATTGCGGCTTCTATGGGCTTAAGACCCTAAATCGGCAGATCGGTCTATATGACAGCTATATCTAAATATAGTCCGATCTCAACAATATTTAGGTCTGATGTCGGGACGCTTTAAGCAACTCACTGTTTCAAGTTTCACCGAAATAAATTGGCAGATCGGTCTATATGGCTGCTATATCTAAATATTGTCCGGTCTGGACCATATTTGGGCCGAATGTAGGAGGCTTAACACAACTCACTGATTTTAGGGAAATCGGGTAATAAATGTAGCATTTATGGGTTTCAGATCCAAAACCGGCAGATTGGTCCATATGGCAGCTATATCCAAATATGGTCCGATTTGGCCCATTTAAGAACTTAACCTGCGTGCAGCAAAAAGACGTATATGTGCCAAATGTCAGTTCAATATCTCAATTTCTGGAGACTGTAGAGTGATAACAATAGACGGACAGATACACGGACATCGTTAAATCGCCTTAGAATTTTACGACGATCCGAAATATATGTACTTTGTAGGGTCGAAAATGGATATTTCGATGTGTTGCAAACGGAATGACTGAATGAATATACACCCTATCCTATGGTGGTGGGTATTATAATGAAAAAATGTTGTGTGTTAGAATGCGTCTATATTAGTGATGAGCACACAATTGTAATTATGTGTAAGACCATGGCCTTGCTTGGGATTACTTTCTTGTGTACGTACACAGTAATGTGCAAAAGTGCGAGTATTTTTGCCCATCCCTATACGCTCAAATGCTTGTCTTTTCTCTCTATTAGGAGAGATACAAGAGAATCGTTATAGGTCCGGTAAACGAATAATCGTTTGCTGTTATCAAAGACTTTTACCACAAAAGAAAGGTCATTTTACCGTAGGCGAAGCTTCCAAATGGTTTACAATAAACATAGTTAGTTACGTTCAATAATGCTACGTTTACAGCTAACGTTTGATATGTTTAAGCGAAATGTTATACAGATACAATAAAAGAAAATCTTTGTAATATATGTGTTTTTTGTTTGTCGTAAAAATGTCGCAAAAGTTTTATTTTTTTGCGTGTACTTAATGGTGAATGATGAATTTTAAAATTGCTGGAAATATCACAAAGAGGTAGCTTAATATACCAAATAACAGAACATTTTTCTTGACTTGGTTTCCTTAAAGGCTACGGTCATAATGGACTAAATTGTCTTAATGTTGAAGCATTGGCAAAAAGGAAAATTTAAATATCGATTTTGTTAGATTAGTTGACGAAGTATGGGACAATATGAGGTTGTGATTCGGTTTGGGTTATATATAGCTCATATTTTGTAAGTCACAAAAGAATATCACATTCGAAATGTCTGCCACATCGTTTAAAAAAATTATCAGTTTATCCAAAAAACAAAATGGTTTTTATGGAAGTTGAATACAGTCATGAAACACCCTGGCATGGATGCTGGAAGTCATAACAGAATACGGTAAGACACATTTCGGCCAAATGTGATAATAAAACTCGCTCCTTAGACTATATCTCGAAGCGTTCAATTCTTATCTTTTTCTATCATCAATAATAATTATGTTGCAAAGTAAGCAGGAGGCCAAAGCATAACTACCTTTCAAAACATTTAAGCGCCTTATTTTCGCTATACTATTAAAATACAATCAGGCCAATCTATTTTTTTTTTTCGATAATACGCCGGTTATTAAAATAATTGGCACTTATTATACCCTCCACCATAGGATGGAAGTTATACTAATTTCGTCATTCTGTTTGTAACTCCTCGAAATATTCGTCTCAGACCTCATAAAGTATATATATTCTTGATCGTCATAACATTTTATGTCGATCTAGCCATGTCCGTCCGTCTGTCTGTCGAAAGTACGCCAACTTTAGAAGGAGTAAAGCTAGCCGCTTGAAATTTTGCACAAATACTTCTTATAGATGTAGGTCGGTTGGGATTGTCGGTCCATGTTTTAAAATACCTGCCATAGAAACCGATCTGGGATCTTGACTTCTTGAGCCTCTATAGGGCGCAATTACTATCTGATTTGGGTGAAGTTTTGAACAATGGCTTCTCCCATGACCTTCAGCATACGTGTCAAATATGGTCTGTATCAGCCTATAGCCTAATACAGCTCCCCTTTAAAACGATCTCCCTATTTGACTTTTTTAGCCCCTAAATGGCGCACTTCTTATTCGATTTGCCTGAAATTTTAAACAATGACTTCTACTATGGTCTCCAGCATTCATTCCATTATGGTCCCAATTGGACCATTACTTGATATAGCTCCAATAGCATAGCAATTCTTTTTTTCCTTTCCTTTGTTTGTCTAAAAAGAGACTCCGGGAAAAAAACTCGACAAATGCGATCCATGGTGGAGGGTATAAAAGATTCGGCCCGGCCGAACTTAGCACGCTTCTACTTGTTTATTTATACTATTGCTGCATACTTTAAGGGGTGGTTTTATAATTAATATTCGTTCCATGGAACAAAAATCCCAGGCATTATCATAATTGCTGTGCATTTTTTTTGCTGATAAATAACTTTTCATCACGTTGAAAGCGATTATTTAGCCATAAAACAAATCCTTACTTTCTCCTACCATTGGGCCATTTAAAAAAATTTTACTTCACAATTAGTTACAATCAGTCCTGCATACTAAATCAACACAAAATGTTTTGTAATTTAGATTTTCTCGCCTTCTCCCCCAACCTCAGCCACATCTTTAGAAGGTGTTTCGAAACATAGAACTTGGGCAACTTGTTATGGGTAAAACCCTATAATGGCGGAAAATAACGTGAAGAAACCAAAATAAGAAAGTAACATTTTATATGGGATACCAACAACAGTCAAGCGATGCAAGACCAAAACAGAGAGTGTAACAAACCCAAATAGCATTACAATTACCTTGAACAACACACACACACAGACAAACTCTCAACCTCACTTGACAATAGACACAATTGAACCAACGAAGAACTTAAGTATCGTTGCGCAGTTCTAGACCATTGACCAAGTACCTAGTACATTGTTGCCAACAAACTATGCTCTATTTCCTTTGAAACACCTACTGCAGGCATCCACCCATCTCTCTCCACAACACACTTATTGCATAAAAAGAAGTTGAAAAATCGTTGATATCCTTAACAAAGTTAATACTGCCTCCGTGCAGGCACTGTGTAACAAAACAGAAACCTGTACGGAAAGGTGTTGTTGCTTTAGTGGCTGTTCACTAGACTCGTCAGCAATAAGATGTTACACTAGATAAAAAGCGAACTCCCTTCCAAGTGTTGCGAAAAGTGTATTCTGTCAGGGGAGGTTTGAGCATTTGTTTATTTATTCTCTACTCTTCCATTCATTTCGGCGTGCCCTATTTAACACCAGTAATGGGCATGAGTGAAAAGTTTAAGTTCTTGTTACAGAGGCAATGCAATACTTTAAGATAGCATATATTAAGATAGTATATTTTCCTTACCTACATTTTTGTAGGTAAGGAAAATTTTGGATTTCCTGTTAACCAAGCAAAGCCTTCATCTCCTCTCTCGTGACGAGAACCTTAGATACATTTTACAATTAGTCAATCCTTTTAAATTATGAAATCATATGTATAAATTCTGGTGACCTAACATCCTCTTTGACTTCTTTTCATTAATAATATGTCATGCCAACACATTTTCATATATTCTCATATAAATGAGTGTTGGCTTCTACAGTGTAACAGTGTAAATATTTATATAGATTTATATCTAAAAATTACATAGTTAATAAAATGAATAATCTATTATATAAAAATGAAATTGTTGCGCTTTGTTTGTTTATTTGTTTGTTTGTCTATTCCGTACAGACTCAAAAACGGCTGAACCGATGTTCATGAAATTTTCACAGATAGTAGAGTTTGGGCCCCCGGTGAAAATAGTCTACTACATTTTTTGATATCCGAAAGGGGGCCTCCCCCATACCTCAATTTTCAAAAACGCCAGATCTCAGAGATGCGTGCACCGATTTAAGTTAAATTTTGGTACCCCAAAAACACGAAACTGGTAAAAAATTTTGGGGTCAAATAATCTGGGGGACCCCCCATCCCAAAACCCACCCGAGCGGACATGTGCATGTGCACCGATTGGGACAATATGGGTATCAAATGAAAGGAATTTAAGAGTTGAGTACGAATTTGGTATACAAATTTCCTCTTAAGTTTCGGGTGGTCCCCACCCCCAAAAAAGCCCCAAGAGGACACTTTCACGCTTTGGGCAATATGGGAATTAAATTAAAGGTATTCAAGAGTAGAGTACGAATAGAATAAACAGTATTTAAAAGTAGAATACAAATCTGAGACAAAAAATTATATTTTGGTGTCTGAGAGCCCTCTCCACCACCCAAAACCCCCCAACAGGACAAATTTACCGATTGGGAAAATATGGATATCAAATGAAAGATATTTATTCTTTAGTGTCTGAGGCGCCTACCCAAGGCATCTAGAAGGTCCAAGGTATCTAAGGGGCCTCTTCAATCCAAAAAACTCCCAAAACGGACATTAATGTCCAACGTCACAAAATGGGTATCGAATGAAAGGTCTTTTTGACATGACTACGAATCTCGCATGCACAATTATGACAGAGTTTGGGACCGGCCCACCCACAAAATACCCTTCAATAGGACGTGTAGTTCGATCGGGATAATATTTTAATAAAATGAAAGGTTTCGAATCTAATGTTGGTATAAGGATTCAAGTATCTGGGTCACGTCCTACCGTTCCGCAGGACAAGTAGATCGCGACAATAAAAGACTCAAATAAATTGTCGTTTGTTTCTTTGCGTCGGGGGGACCGACCCTCTCCTCCCAATAAATACAATGCCAAACTATAATGTAGGATGACCGAGAATTTATTGTACTCAAATGAAAGGACGTGTCAGAGGGCAATCCCCCTCCCCCTATCCTACCCAAAAAAAAAGAATAAAAAATAATATGCGAAGGCCGATCAGGATAGAAAAGTACAGATATATTTGGTAGTAAAGTACAATGTTTACTCTCAAATTGGGATGGACACCGTAGGTCCTGTTGATCTTCAAGAATGTGGTATCCCAAGTGATCGCTTTGAAATATGATTTTGAATGTAGATAGCCCATACAAACAAATTAATTAGTGTGAATCTGACCCGTAGCCCTGAATATCTTGATAGTCACCTTCAAAATGCTTGACATTATAGGGTTCAAACAAAATCGCGATCTAGCACAATGTTGATATTACCTCAGGGATCGCCTCTAAACTCCCTTCAAGCCGATCATGATTGCTTATGGTGACAAATAATAGGTATTTGATAGTAGAAAATTAATTTCATATCCAATTTTTTAGGCCAAATGTTTGGGGGTTGTGTCACTCCATAAACTCCCCCTAAACCAAAGGCAATTGGGGCTCAAATAAAAGAAATTTGAGAGTAGAGCACGATGCTGATCTTTTTTTAGGGTTGTAAATCTATTGTAATAACTTCAAGTCCAAAAACTTTGACTAAAATGAAAGGTATTTGAGACCAGATCACGAATCAGACGAATAACCTCACCCCCATACGGGACATATTTACCGACCATAGCAATATAAAGCTCCAGTGAAAGATATTTGGGAGAAGAGCACCATTTTTTATCCACATTGGTGCGAAATATCGGAAAGGCCGTACCAGCACCCCAAAACAGGACTTTTTCCTGACCGTGCCAATATAGGGTTCAGATAATATAAGAGAGTGAAAGAAGGCGCAGTGGAGCGGGCCCTGTCCAGCTAGTTATTAATATAATAAAAAACATTTTTATCTAAAAATTAACAAAGTTCCCAAATTTTAATATAATTTAAACATAAAACATTAAATATAAATAATTAAAAAAAAGTTTAAACAATTGACTCTGGGAAGGATCATTTTCATTCCTCTGTTAGAACGAGCAAACTTCAGAAGATTAAAAAGATATTCGTGTTACCGATTTTGTATAATTTGTGAAGGAAGATGAGGCTTCTGATTTTAAGATTGATTTTGAAAGAAACATCAAATACTCGAAATGCAAACAGTGATATGCTATCGTGCCATTTTCTTTTGAAGATATAACGTTAAATATTATTAAAAGCAACATTTAATCTTGGACTATCCTCATAATCACAGTAGTAAGAACTTCACAGCCTTAAAAAAGGGTGGGTATTAGGTGGAATTTCGCCAGGGCCATACTGATATGGAATGGTGTAGAATGATTGACTATCCATAGGTATCGTAGCATTCCATATAACTTGCCAAAAGCCTTGCTTATGTGGTTGGACCAAGTTAATGTGGAATTAAATGTTAAACCCAGATTGCACGCAGTATCAACGCGAGGTATTGTTGTAAGTTTACAATTATATTGTCTAACGTAGTTATCTTGTGTCTGTAAATAACGAAATGGATGTTATCACTGACTTTATGGTCAGTTTATTATTTATCGCCCAATTGTAAATTCGGTTGTGTTGGACATCACTTATTTTAGCTCCATTCGCGTACGTTTGTGTTTTGCAGTTAATTTGAACTTCTGGCAGATCATTTATGTAGATAGAGAAGAGCAAAGGACTAAGCATGAAGCCTAGGGGAACACCTTTCGTAACGTCTAATAGACAGGAGCTTCGATCTTCAATAACAATAGCGTGTGCCCTCTGAGTGAAATACGACAATAACGGTTTGCAAGCAGAATTAGAAAAATGAAACAGCTTTTTCAGTTTTAATAACAGAATCCGGTGGTCAAAAGCGTCAAATGCTTTACTGTGGTTTAATAGTAGCAGGAATGATAGCATTTTGTCATCCATGTTTTGGCGAATGTTTTCGACTACGTCTATCAGCGCAGTGCTGCAGCTTCTCTTTGCACGGAATCCCGATTGTGTATCAGATAATAAGTTTTTCTCAGTTAAAAATATACTTATTGAACAGAAATGATGCGTTCTAATTATTTTCGCCATTTTGCACTTAGCAGGTAAGAACGGAGTTGAAAATATACGTTATGAACGACATTGATTTTGGTATAAATAGTTTCAAAAAACGTGGGTTGATTTCATTCAAACCAGTAGCGTTGGACTTTATACGATGAATACGAAAAGCAAATGGACCCGCATTGCAAACTGTACACAGGTCCTCGCAAACATCTGAGAGAGGCTGAATAGAGCGTATATTTACAAAACTTTCATTGAGTTTGTTTAAGTTGATGTTGGATGCCTTAAATTGATAGCAATTATCGCATTGGCTTCGAATCTCTTTGCATTTGCTCTTAATATCCACATCATTTTGGAATTGAGGCTTTTGCAGTATTAGTATGCTTAACCACAATATTTCTTACAGATTTGAATTAACTGTGCGTAAGAGGCGTTTTAAAACGTTTCCAACGTTTGTAAGCAGCGTTTCTTGCAGAAATCAATCTTTCGATATGATTAACGAACCATGGTGGTTGCTCCGATCTTATTGTTATTTTCTTCATTAGGACAGCGTTGTTATAGAATTCTTTGATCTGATTCTGAAAGAAATTTATTTGTTCATCCACAGATGGCAGATAATAAGTAGTATTTCACAGAGTTTTTTAATAAGAAAATTCAAGTCCATATTCTGAAAATCTCAAGATGTTTCCTTAACAACCCCACCCTCTTTTCAACCTAACCTAAATCATATCTACAGAATCCAGAGACAGATAGCTGATCATATAGCAATATTTAGGAGTTCTGATTAACGAAAAATATGTCCAGAGGCTCGAAGAGGTGCCTGTAAAGTGAGTGGGAACCGTGGTATTGACTGAAAAGAGACCAATTGATTCCATTGAGCTTGTGAGGATACATTCAACCAAAATATTACGATTAAAGTCACCAGCAATTACGATGTTTAGAGAGATGATCGTAATATTCTCCAATATTGAAATATATTCTATGTTATTATGTGGTCGATAAACACAGTCAATTAAAATTTTCGTACTGTTAATTGTTGATATTTTCACCAGTAGATATTCAATTTTGCTATCTGGTGGTTATATTCCTTTAACACCTTCAACACCACCGCCGTTTGAGTGACGATCAGCTCGTATAATATTGTAGCCCTAAACTTGATAGATATTATAAGAAACAGCAGTGTGAAATCACGTCTCAGAAACACATATAACATCGAGTTTAGTATATATAAAGGTGTAGCAGAGTTCATCCATTTTGTTATTTAGACTTTGAGCATTTATATGAACTATGTACAGACCGTTATTCTGATTACACAGTATTGTAGGCATGCTTCTAGCATTGTCTCTAGAATAACTTCATAAATCATGGAATGATTTTTTCCTTTGTTTTTATGAATCCATTTCAATATTTTGAATTTGTTAAGCATTTTCTCGAAAAATCTGCGTTATTTGAATGATGTTCAGAACTAGGATTGGTGAATCGGTTCAAGATCGTTTGACGTAAACTAATCCACGAAGAGTAAATACAGAGTTCAGGTGCTTTTGTTTCCTAAGCTTTAAAGCATTTTGGAAAAATCTTATAGCTTTGAGCACCTTAAAAGCGACATTTGTATCTAATTTAGCCGAAATTTTAACAAATTCGCAATTCCACATTTAATTTTTTACTTTCTACTATTTTTTAAAATGTTCTATCTTGTGACACCACAAAGCAACATACAACGCATGCTGACAACTTCATTATAGGTTTTTCTTAGCCATTTACTGGAACATAAGTAGAACATTTGCTTTCATCCTATTCTTATATAACGGAAACGGATAGGTTATGAAGTGCAAAGAGATAAAAAGATAGGTGGTATCGTTTTCTTCTTCAGCACTATGCAGTTGCAGTAGTGCCATTAAATTGAAAAGCATTGCAATTTGTCTGTGTGCTTTTCTCCAATATAGACAATTAAACATCAAATGCCATTGTAATTGCATCTTGGCATGGAGGAATTCACCGCAAATCAAGTAAGGCAAGATAATCTTGTTCGTCTATATTAAGTTGCTTCTTGTCTGCAAAGTGAAATGCATTAGCCTTTTTACTTTAGTTTACGAGTGGTGAGCATGCAGTCTAGAAAAAAAGAACCCTCTTCCGTAGGATGGGGATATACTTATCTGAGACCCAATAAAGTATATAAGCACTGAAGATTTAGTAGTAGCCAGCCTTGAAATGAATAAATCTCATTAATGGCTTGCTCCCCTTCAAGCCTTAAGTTGCTGGTTGAAACCGCTTCTGCGTGCAAAAGAGTCCCATTGTGGGAAGTGATGCTTGTGCACGTCACCATATATTGGGAAGTTCGGATATGAACATAAGGGGTGAGCTGCTTATCCAATGTATTATAAGTTAAAATCGGCCGATTTGTAATACAGGAAATAACCAACCTTTATTATCGGGAACAGTCAGGAGGTACTAGATGGTATCTTTGTATCAGAGAATATCAAGGGAAGGATATGTGACTGGGAAGTCTTGAATGACGACAGCTTTTCTGATAATCGATATTTAGGTTTCAGCTTTGAAGAAAATACTGCAAAAGATGTACCACGCCTAAATAAACAGAAGAAAGGCGAATTGTGATAAGTTTCGGCATACAGAAAGCTCATTAACGGGGCGAAAGCTACACAGGCACCACACGGTTGGGAAGTCTATAGTGCTGAGCTAAGAAAATACAAGGGTGAACTGAAAATAGCTCAGAACAAATCCTGGTTGGAGTTCTGCAACACCGTGGTAACACACGTTTCGACTTCTTTAAGTTATAAGGCCTTGATGATGTATCACCGGTTGAATTACAAGCTGTGTCCGATAGAGTACCTCCTTGGTTTAGGACAATACACTCTGGCAACTTGTCATACATACCTGTGGGGTGGAGACGCACAAAGGCCATTTTCATTCCGAAAGCACCAAATCTTACCACACGAATGCGAAAGATTTTCGTCCTATTAGTCAGTCATCCTTTATGCTGAAGACTCTAGAGAGGTTGATGGAAACATATTTCAGGGAGCATATCACAAAACGCTTGTTCCACTAGCTGAACTCAGAAAAAATTCAAAAAGCCTTCATCTTTTGACTTCTACTTTTGAGTTGCCTCTTATTCCTTTTTCGTCCTGATAACATGGCCTAGCAACGATTAGTATTTTGACAACTTTGACTTTACTCACGTTATCATACAGTTCGCGATTCCTAACTTTACTTTAATAAGCCATGACAGAACATTTATCCCATTTGTCGAACGTAGAAAAGCGTTCCAAGCGCCTCTGGGCTCATTCTAAAATCTCTGAACCAAGTTTCAAGGTGTCTTTTCATCGTGCTTTTGGTCGTCCTGGTTTGCGTATACCACCGTGATCGCCTTCAAAAGACTTTTTTGCTGGAGCTTCTTCATCCATTCTGAGAACATGACCTAGCCAACAGCTCATACAGCTGGTGGTTCATACGACGCCTATATTCTCCGTTAACGCAAACTGGTCCATATATTCTTCGCTTTCTCTTAAAACTGGTGTCGTTCGTTTCGGTTACGGCGGTGACGAGGTAGATAAAGTTGCTGACTATCTCAAAGTTGTGGTTCCCAACTTTCTCCATTTTCTTTATCTGCTCGGTTGTACGAAGTGGTTTGGGAGTTGATAACATCCATTTCGTCTTATCTCCATTTACTGCCAGACTCTTTTTCACTGACTCTCTTTCGATTCTTTCAAAGGCTGTAGTTACTACTTCCGGTGACCGACCTATGATGTGGATGTCGTCGGCATAGGCGAGTAGCATTTTGTCTTGTTAGTAGTATGCCATATCTACTCACATCTGCATCTCGAATAATCTTCTTCAGCAGGATAGGTTCTTTCCTATTCTTACTGAGGAACGTGAGCAATCCCCAAAGACCTACATCGTGAAGAAGTCTCGAAGATTTCTGCTGTGACTTCTAACACCCGAGCCAAGTATGATCCATATCGGTATATAGACTGATTTGCCCCCCCCCCCCCCCACATAAACCGATTTCCGGATTTGACGTTTTGAGAATCTAGAAGCATTAATTTCGATTCAATTTGGCAAAATGACTTCTGCTTTGACTTCCAGCATCCGTGTAAGGTATGATCCTTATCGTTCTATATGATGATAAAGGCCCCGTAAAACGCTGATACTCCGATATGACTTCTGGAGATCAGGGAATCGGCAATTAATTCCCGATTTGAGTGATTTAATAAAATTTAATTTTTTGAGGAATCTATGGTGGTGGGTAACCAAGATTCGGCCCGGCCAAACTTAGCACGTTTTTACTTGTTTTCCATATCTCCTCCTCTTGTTGTTGTCCATCTCTTGTGCCATCGGAATCAACGAAACAGTGCGTCATCTACCACCGCTTTTTATACTCACTAACAAACGATGCACAGTGTTGCCCCGGTGGACAAAAACGCAAAAATAAAAATGAAAATTGTTATGAAATCTTTGAGGCCCCCCTTCAACTAATTGGTGTTTTTGTACAAAGATTTTTTAACAATTAAACGCTACATAAATTTTCTCAAAAATTAAAATTTTTGTTTATGTAAACATAATGGATTTATTTGATATGTATCAAAGTAAAAAAAGAACTTAAAGAGGGCATAATTGGCAGCGCATTTGTCAACCAAAGGTGTCACAGACATGAAAATATGGTTAGTACCGTTACTTTTATGTAACAGGCAAAAATAGAAGATAGCTGTTAAAATTTAAATTTTAGCACATTGGATCTAAAGAAGTCCGACTTGGGCCACCCTTATTCTTTTTCAGTGAAAGTCCCGAATCCATAAAGCTAACTTTCGGCTGCACCAACTTGCGCCATTTGTATATTTTGGATTATTTTGAAAAAACGACTTTTTCGGCCCCTTTTTAGAAAGAGGGTTAAGAATTCCCTTAAAATGGGATTCTAGCATATCAAAACATTCTACTTAAATGTTCGCAGGAAAATTCTACTGTAGTCCCCTGAATACACCACTACTAAAAATTTTATATAAAAGACGGAAATCAGTAAAACGGAAAACACAATTCAGGAATAAAGTCGTACTTTAAAGTAAAAGCCTTCTATAGGCTTAAGAACTCAAATCAAGAGATTGGTTTATATTGGAGCTATATCAGATTATATGCCTATTTGAACCATACTTGGCAGAGTTTTGGAGTAAAAGTCATTGTGCAAAATAATGGCACCCTCTAGAGGCTCAAGATGTTAAATGGGAGCTATATCAGGTTATAGACCGACTTGGGCCATACACATGGTTGTTGTTGAGACTCGCAGCAGAGGTTATCATTCAAAATTGCAGCCAAATCGGTTAATAATTGCGACCTCCAGAAAAATTGGATAACTTAAGCACTAAAATTCAGCACGGACATTGAGTGGTCTTATAAATATATAAGTCACTGTTCAATTTTATAGAACAAAATATTGGTCTTTTTGGCAGCTATATCCAAATATAAACCGAAGTTTGGCGGATGTCGAAGAGCCTAACATAAGTCACAGCGTCAAATTTCAACGAAATCGGATAATAACTGCGCTTTTTTATAGGGCCAAGACTTTAAATCGTGAGATCGTTCAATAGGGCACCCATAACCAAATCTGGTCCAAATGAAACAAGGATATTGTAATCATCCTATTTTATTATAACTCCACTACTATATCCGTAGTTATATCTTCATAGTGGCTGGTCTCGATCATATTTTATTCAGGTCCCGAGTACTCATATACAAGTAACATATTTAGACAATAAATCTAATTTTTATGAGATTAAGACCCTAAATTGGGAGATCGGTCTAAATGACAGCTATATCTATATAGGCGGGTATGATTCATATTTGGGTCGCATGGCGGGAGGCATAAACCAACTTACTATTTCAAATTTCGACTAAATCGGGTAATAAATGAAGCTTTTTGAATCGGACTGCACTAATTGATATGAGAAAGTTTGCCCCGGTTCCTTAATGGAATGTCCAAGGCAAATTTGCATTTTATAATGCATGTATATTCTTGTTGGCCGTAAAAACCTAAGACGATTAAGCTTTGTCTGCCCGTCTGTCTGTTGAATAACAACAATAACAAAAAAAAAAGATAATAAGCTGCAATTTCGTACAAACTTTTTTTTTGTCCATATGCAGGTTAAAGTCGAAGTTTGGCAATAGCGGACGATATTTTAATACAGCCTCTAAAAAGACCGCTTTAAGACCTTGGACAGTGCTTCCAATAACTTACCAGTAAAAAACGTAACAAAAATTTAAAAAAAGTTAAAAAACAGTAAAATATTTTGTAGAAAAGCACTGATCTCGAGTTTTGCAAAATTTTACAAATAAAATTATATCTTTTATATAATTACTAGCTGGACAGGGCCCGTTCCGCTGCACCTTCTTTCACTCTCTAATTTTATCTGAGCCCTATACAGTCACGTCAGGAAATAAGTCGGATTAGTGGTGCTAGTACGGCCTTTCAGATATTTCACGCCAATGTGGATATTATATATGGATGTGGATACTATATTGCTATGATCGGTAAATATGTCCGGTATGGGGGTGTTTTTGAGAGAGAGCTGAATCCTTATATATCAGATTCGTGCTCTGGTCTCAAATACCTTTCATTTGAGTACCATATTGTTATTGTTGGTTTATATTTCATTTGGCTGATGGCTTTGGAGACGGCGCGGCCCCCTAGATATCCCACCCATCTCTGAGATCTGGCGTTTTTGGAAAAGGGTTAAGGGAGGGTCCACCCATTAAAGTTTGAATGTTAGATCTTCATTCTCTTGGATTTTGTGGTGGATTGGAGTAGCCAAACTCCACTCCCGAAAATCACATTGGAGCAACATATTGCTATAGTCGGTATATATATGTGGTTTAGGGGGAGTTCATGAGTGAGGCGTTTCTGAAACATTTGGCCATGAAACAGATACAGATTTGAGCCCCTTTTTGCCATAATCCACAAATATATCCAGTTTAAGGGGTATGCAGGGTGGTGCGGCCACCCACGTACTTACAAACAAACAACAAATTTTGCCTATGAACATTCCACTATGGAAGAGGGGCAAACTTCTCACATATCAATGAGTGCAGTCGGATTCAAGTTTTAAGCTCAATGAGGGGCCTCTTTTTATAGCTGAGTCCGAACAGCGTGCCATCTTAAAGATCCGCTGGTGCAGGAGGTCGTGCCATCTTAAAAATCCGAAAAGTGTACTCTACTACCAAAGACCTTTTATTTCTGTCCTATTCTTTCCTGATCGGCCTTCATATATTATTTCATATTATTCATATATTATTCTTAATTCCTTTTTTTGGTTGAATGGGGGAGGGGGATTGCCCTCTGACACGTCCTTTTATTGAGTACAATATATTCTCGGTCATCCTACATGACAGTTTGGCGTTGCATTTATTAGGAGGAGAGGGTCGGCCCCCCCCGACACTAAGAACCGAACGACGATTTATTTGAGTCTTTTATTGTCGCGATCTACTGTCCTGCGGAACGGTAGGCGTGACCCAGATACTTGAATCCATATACCAACATTAGATTCGAAACCTATCATTTTATTAAAATATTATCCCGATCGAACTACACGTCCTATTGAAGGGTATTTAGTGGGTGGGCCGGTCCCAGACTCTGTCCTAATTGTGCATGCGAGATTCGTAGTCAAGTCCCAAAGACCTTTCATTCGATACCCATTTTTTAACGTTGGACATTTATGCCTGTTTTTGGGGGTCCCGTAGACACCTTGGACCAAATTCTTATAGCAGATGTGTACTCAGCTTCCAAATATCTTTCGTTTAATACCCATATTGTCCCAATCGGTAAACATGTCCTGTTGAGGGGTTTTGGGGGGTGGGGAGGCGCCTCAGTCACCAAGGAATACATTTTGATATCAGGATTGGACTCTACCTTTAAATAGCTTTCATTTGATACTCATATTTTCCCAATCGGGCCCTCAGACACCAAAAAATAATTTTTTGTCTCAGATTTGTATTCTACTTTTAAATGCCTTTTATTTGATACCCATACTACTCAAAGCGGTTAAAGTTTCCTATTGGGTGGTGTTTTTGGGGTTAAGGCCTCCGACACTTAGGGTAACATTTTAATGGCACGTTCGTACTCTACTCTCAAATACCTTTCATTTGATACCCATCTTGCCCAAAGCGGTGAAAGTGTCCTCTTGGGGCTTTTTTGGGTTGGGGGACCCCCCGAAACTAAAGACCGAAATTTGTATACCAAATTCGTACTCTACTCTTAAATACCTATCATTTGATACCCATATTGTCACAATCGGTGCACATGCACATGTCCGCTCGGGTGGGTTTTGGGATGGGGCGTCCCCAAGATTATTTGACCCCATGAATTTTTTACCAATTTCGTGTTTTTGGGGTACCAAAATTTCACTTAAATCGGTGCACGCATCTCTGAGATCTGGCGTTTTTGAAAATTGGGGTATGGGAGAGGGTCCATCTGGCTCTCTTTTCATCATTATATCTGGAAACCATTGCCGTGCCATCATTTTTGTCGTCTATCTCCTAAAGTGAATTCTGGTGAAAATTCAACGTAGTATCATATGTCCTCATCCTTACCGGCGAAGACGAGTGCAGCTGACTCCAATGATGTTCAAAAAATAATGTAACTATTAGAGCGGCCGAAGGGGCTCTGCGTCGAAAGCAATCCCTTAGTATCAATGGGACATGCAGGGATTCGCAGATTCGCCCTACTTACTTTAATATATTATTTCATATAAAGTCCTATTAAAGTCCTATATTATCTTTGTAATATTTGTTGCTGCGTTCTAAGCCTGGGCAGTATATTAGAGTCGGAGCAATAAACATCATTATGTCTCCCCGTACTATTGGTGAATGTATAGAAAAGTACTCTGTCACTCAGGAAGCTTCGTATGACTTCCAGCTATTGACATCCTGAAATTCTAGACTAATATAAACAGACACTACCCTCTTCCACAGATACCGCTTAATTGACTGAGAATTTCGAAAAAATCATCATTATTTTATTTACTAGCTGGACAGGGCCCGCTCCGCTGCGCTGCGTCTGATTTAGAGTGTTTTGGGGGGTGAGGTGGTCCCCCAGACACTTGACCCTGAAAAAATATCAGCATAGTGCTCTTCTCTCAAATACCATTTATTTAAACCCCATATTGTCATTGGTTTAAGGGGGTTTACACAATGAGGCGTCCCCCAAACACATCACCCCAAAATTGGTTATCAAATTACTTTTCTAATCTCAAATAGCTTTCATTTAAGCCACATATTGGCATGGTCGAAAAATGTTTACCCATTGGGGGGTGTTTTGGGGAAGGGGTGATGCCCTAAATAAATGGTCCTACATTTGGATATCAAATTCGTATTCTACTTCCAAATACCTTTATTTGAGCCCCATATTGCGATGGTCAGTAAAAAATTGCTGTTTTTGTAGGTTATTTTGGGAAACGGGTAGACCCCCAGAAAATTGGTCCCGAAAGTGGGTATCAAGTCTTGCTCTACCACCAATTCTTTTTATTTAAGCCCGACATTGACATGGTCGGTAAATATGCCCGATTTAGGGGTGTTTAACCATGAAAATATATTCGCAACGTGCTCTATTCTCATATATTTGAACCCCATATTGCCATTGGCCTCAAAATTTGATGTAAAATTCGTTTTCTAATCTCAAATACCATTCAATTAAACTCCTTATTAAAAAAATCAAGCAAATATGTCTGGTTTGGGCTAAAAACTATGAATATCGAGCTCCACTGTCTTGAAGACCCAAATTGTAGTGGTGTTGGTCACCACTACCATACGTCCTTGGGGGTTGTTATGGTGGGACGTCCCCTAGACAGTTGGTCCCGAATGTTGATATCAGATTTATGGTCTACTTCCAAATACCCTTCATTTGGGCTCCATTTTTTTATAGTCGGCAAATATGACCGGTATGGGAGGTGTGACTTACTCTAAACTACTAAACTCTACTCTAAAATACCTCTTTTTTGAGCCTCATATTGCAATAGTCTGCAAATACTTCTTATTTGGGTGGTGTTATGGGGGTGGGGTGGCCCATAAACACTTTTTCCCTAATATTGATATCAGATTCGTGCTTTACTCCCAAATGCTTTTAATTTGGGCCCCATATTGCTATGGTTTTACATTTGTCCCGTTTGGGGTGTGTTTTTGTGGAGGGGTGGCCCCCCAACTACTTGGTCCAACATTTGGATATCAGATTCGTATTCTACACTGAAATCCCTTTTTATGTGAGCCCCATATTGCCATTATCAGTAAATTAGTCCTGTTTGGGGGGTGTTTTGGGGAAGGGGTGGACCCCCAGAAACTTTGTCCCACATTTGAATATCAGATTCGTATTTTACTCGCAAATACCTTTTATTTGAGTCCCATGGTCGGTATATATGTTCGATTTCGGAGAGTTTTGGTGTTGGGGGACAACCCCACTTGGTCCGACAATTGGATATCAGATACGTTTTCTAATTTTAAATACCTTTCATAAGATTCCCATATTGTCGTGATTGGTGTATATATATATATGGTAGGTTTTGGGGTGGGGCGCCCAACCTAGGTACCCCATCCGAAAGTTAGGTACTAAATTTTTGTTTGTAGGTTACTATAAGAGAGCACATAAATTTTCGCTTAAATCGCACCACCCATCTCTGAGATCTGTCATTTTTGAAAATAATAGTAAGGGGGAGGGCCCGCTCCCGCTTCAGATATCAAATAATGTAGTAGCCTATTTTAACCACGGCATCATTATGCACTATCAGTGAAAATTGCAAGAAAATCGGTTCTGCCGTTTCTGAGTCTATAAAGAACACACAAACAAACAAACACAAAGAGATTTTTATATATAACATGACTGACAGACATACCGATGAGCAGGGCCGACTTAACATAAGTCGATATTTGAAAGCACTTTTCTTGCAAACGAAAACAGACACAAAATCCATATTTTCCAGCAGATTTTTATCTTATCAGCATATGTATTTCATCATTTCATAGTCTAAAAAAGCATTCTTTCCTCTTTCTATATTTTCAGGTATTTATTATACGTCTCAACGTTTTAAAGCGGCTCAATTTTCCATTTTTCAAAAACAAACAAGATTTTTGACTGAAAAATCATTCCACAGCACTGTACTTATATTTCTCAACAACATCAACGTTACTCTAAAAACCCATCACGAATGTTAAGTAATCAAAAACTTGTGATATGTGAAGCAACCAACAAAACGTAAAAACTCAAAGAAAGCAAAACATCAAAAACCAACAAAAAAAGAAAATTCCACAAAAAAAACCAAGAAAATTTCGTCAGAAAAAAAATCAAACAAACATTTTCTCCAAATCAAATAAAAGTCAATATACTTTGCATAGGTAAGTAGACAGACAGAGAAGACAAATTGTATAAAAAAAACTGGTTGAAAGCAGACTCCTTTACCTAAAAATATGCCACACTTTTTGTATAAACTTTTCAAGAGCCACTACATATGCAGTTAGTTTTGCTTTTTTTCTATTTGGGGAAAACAGAAATACCTGTAACAGAAGCAAACGAGAGAGGGGAGCTAATTCTTGAAAGAGAATATATGTGAAATTTGTTTGTTTTATCCCTCAACAGATTTGTTGATTTTTGTTTATGGGTTGCTCTGTGTGTTAGGGGATTGGGGCAAGAAAAGTGGCTACCACAAAAACCTTGAACAAATTGTTTGTTTTTGCCATAGCATGCTTTGGTGCGCTATGACGCAAAACCTAAATACAGACACAGAACTTTTGGAGGTGTGTGTCTGCCTTTTAAATATTTGTTTTTGTTTGACTTCAACTTTTCTTTTTAGGATTTCACTATTTTTTACTGCTACTGCTACTGCTGCTACTACTACTACTACTTCTATTTATTTAGTGGTTTGTAATTTTAAATTGACAGCAGGTGTTTTCTTGGTTAAATGAAAATCCACAAAGTTGTCTATCCACCTTCAAAGCCACCTCCCATCAATATTGTCTGCCCTGAAGTTGGCAGAAAATGAAATTCTTTTAGCAAAATTGGAAAACAAACCACACCAGTCAGTCAGTTAGTCATTCAGTGTCGATGCGGAAAGCGAAATAAGAAAATTACTTATTTTTCACTTGAGTTTTCTTCTGTTTTCTATGCACTCGAGACTTAATGTTTTCACCGCCATAAATCACAGGCATGTTAGGAATCTCAAAGACACCCACTTGCTTACATATATTGTTGCACGTAACTTTACCCATCCTACAGAGGGTAATTAGGAAATGTTTTTAATTGACTTAATTTAGAAAGGCATAAAATGAAAAAAAAGACTTAAACGAACTGTAAAATTAGGTTGTAAGGTATGCTAAGAAAATGAGCATTTATTGATCAAACTTCTATAAAACTGAGTTTTCTTTTAAACGATTTAGCCTAGAAAAATTGTGAGCTGCTTTTAGCAGGAAAAGTATGCAATTCATTTTTGTTTCTATGCACAAGAAAAAAATAATTACAATGAGTCAAATTTCAGCTTTGCGGTAGCTGTTTCTAATTACAACGACAGAAAATCTAAAGAAGGATTAGAAACATGTTTGGCTGAACATTTAATAAAATTTGGAAGATTCTTGGTTTGTATGACCCTTAACATAAGCTTCAGTAATATAAAGGACATTTTTTATATTTTCTAATTAGGTTAAGTTATTCGGTGTAGTAACTTGTGCCTTTGCAGTATACCTTTCGGTGTTGTTCCCATTGACCCAACAAGATTGCTTAAAAAGCCTCATAGTTTTCAAACATTTAGAAAAGGTTAGGTTAGATTGAAGAGCGGGTAGGGATATTAATTCGCCCATGGACATACACCTAGGCCAGTAATCGGTTTGTTATGCACTATAAACATTAAAAAGTAATCTCGAAAAAGAAAATCTACGTCAGGAATTCCGTGCTTCTTACAAAATCCCAAATTATTTTCGATACCATGCCCCCAAGTTGGTTCATCTCTGGTATTCTGTCCCCACCTAAGTACCTATGCCTGTCTGTTAGCCGCGAAAGCCGGGCAATGGCATAGGAAATGCTCCAATGTCTCATCATATTCCCAGCATTTCCTACACATGATATCACTTACCGCGCCTATTTTGCACAAACAAGCTCATAGTCTTATATGTCCCGACAGCTATACTGACCTCCTTGTTACTTCTTTTCAGTAATAGCCTCGTCTTCTCAAGATCTGGATCTCCACAGTTTTAGACGAGTTCGTCGCCCACGCCCTTAACTAACACTGCCAAATCTTCTGTTCTTGCATTCTCCCTTAATCCGCTGTGGCCCGGCACTAAAACGATGTAACGGTTCCTCAGAGAACCCGTTAAACTACTACTTGCACTCCACGACTGTTCGTGACCTAACCGTCCTGGCAGTTTACTCTTCGAAAAGATGTTCACACTCGACAACCTCGCATTAACAACACACCACCTGACCTTGAAGGGCGCCCAGTAGTCGAGTTGGTAGCGTGCTTGGATTGCCAGTAAAGGGGTCTGTGGTATCACAATGGACTTAAAATTGTCTAAGTGAGTCTGTAAAGGACTGCCATTCTTACCTAACCTTACCACCTTGACCTTGAGATATATCGAAATCGTCGTATTGAGCAAACGTGATGCCTCAAATTGGCCCACCTAAATCTTCCTCATGAACTGGCAGAACTCAGTCTTCTCTGGGTTAACATTGAGACACCTTGGTCTATCCCAGTCGTAGGCCATCTCCAAGACCCTTTCGGTCCATCTGCATAGCTGATTCGGATCATTACTTCTTAGAAGTATTATAACATCGCGAGCATAGCAAACGTGTAAGAATTCTCCTCAGTCAGCATATGTAATAGGTTATTTATGGTGGTCACACATAGGAATGTCGATAAGATGCCCCTGTGCCAATTCCTCCCTTATATTTGTGTTATGGAACCCACAATTTATGTTTCTAAGCATATGATTTATCCAGTCTCTAAGGACCCGGTACTGGTCTAAGAATTGGATCATTGTGTCGGTTCGCACATTGTTAGAAGCCTCATCAATGTCAATGCATATCGCCAATGTGTTCGTTTTGGCATCGAAGGATTCTTCTATTTTGTGCACAACCTCGTTCAAGGCATTCTTCACCGACCTTTCCTTAACAAAGGCATGCTGTTTGTATTTGAGCAGTTTCCTGGATGTCATTCTTTTTATCATTGAGTAGAATAGACGTAAGGCTTATTGGTCTATGTATGAATACCGCCCTTGCCTCCTGCCAAGCTTTTAGAGTATTTGCAAGTCCAAGGCACGCTGTGAAAATAGTGGCCAGAAGGAGCGCCTGATAGTCTGCCTTTTTCTGTAGTATTCCATCAAACATTTATTGTTTCCCTTTTTGCGCGGAGGTCACGGTTTCGCTTAGGTGGTCATGTCCGTATATGACGTCTAGATTTGGCAAAAGCAGTCATTTACCATTGAAAGAAGGACTCTTATCATTGAGCTAAAAATTGAATCGCGCAGAAGTCAATGATTGCGAGAAGTCTAAATCTTGTTTCGAAATGGGATGTTTATGGAAAAAATTGCCATTTCTGGCATGGCTGTTTGTTCAAAGAGTAGAACATCTTCAATCAGGTACACATCAGATGTTCTATAAATTCCCCACCTTGATACGTCCATCTTTCTTTCAGCAAGTTTACCAATACTTCTGTCCAAAACAATAATAAGAAACCTGTGATTTTTTTTTCAATTCTAAACTAAGCTCCACTTTCTTGGAGAGTTCTTGGCAGCTCCAAATGCTTGAGCATATTTCCTCCATCATTTTCATCGCTTTAACTTTTAACTTTCCAACAAAACAATATTCCAGAGATGTTTAAGTTTTTAGAAAGATTGTGTATTCCTTTTCTTCATATCATTTTCATTAGCTTTAGTCCTCAGGAATGCTATAAAAAATCTCCTTAAAAAACTTACCCAAAAGTATGCCTCAATTTTATGGTTATTTATTTCGTATGACCACCATTCGTGACTTAACTCAGTTTTATAGACCCCAGGCAAGTGTATTAAATATTATGCTCCGCTTGAATTCTTTTAAAAAATAAAAGATTATTACAATATTTACAATACGAAAATATCAAAAAACAAATACTTCTTTCACGTATCCCATAATACATTGCAATGTCTGAAGTTATGCAGTTTTTGTCAAACAAAATTAAAAAAGGAGAATATTTTGTTAGTAAACATATGTCCAAAACACTCTTACCTATATTCTCACTTTATATAAAATTGGAAATACAAACACTTGCATACTTTGAGGTGTGTCATAAAAAACTTTATAATGCTCATAAAGTACTCGACCCTACCAAAGCACGGAGAAGCCCAAGGATTCAATGTTACAAGGTACGAGGGTTGGGCAAATCCAGAATAAGAAGGCATTGAACTTGACTTCGACAAAATTTGGTACATAGACTTGTTTTGGAGGCCGTCGTGTCGTATAGTTTTTTATGTACGGGCATTATACTCACCGTCTAGCTTAGTGAACACATCAGAAATACTTTTTCTGACGGTGGTTATTCACTTTTTAATGCTTACGACATTTGTGAGGAGTCATGTTAGACTTCTCCACAAAAGGCGCCAGCTATCCCTCCACGCTGTTACTAATTGGAATGCTAGTATGCAAATCGATATAAGGAAATAACTTATTTTGCCGTTTGAAATGCCCACGCGTTCTATCAATCCGCTTACCTTACAGTCATGTTGTACTTTCGTCCCGTTACTTTTCATGTTTTGAGATAAAGAATCGCATGTGTACTTCATATGAAAGAAGAAGGAATGCCATTAATAATAAAAAAGAACATCAGCCAAATGGCCACTACAGCCCGAAATTTTCCATAACCAAATCGCAAAGTGGCTGCCCTCATAAATGTCGTCTTGTGTGGCTCAAGATGGCCGACCCGTACACACACACATTAAGTACTAGGTGACCACTATGAGACTTAAGGCTTTGGAAGGGTGGATAGAAGACAACCAGTGTTGCCAAAATCTTTAAAATAATTTTGGAACATATGACCGAATAGAGATATACACGCGAAACTTAACATAGTCCATGTTGAGGTATTCATGAAGTAGGGTCTGATCCATGTGGCTTGAAGTTGGTTCTGCGAGCATATGAAATTTTAAATTGCTTTCCAAATAATCGTTTATGGGCCGATCGGCTTGATTCTTTTTTTTAAAGATTGAGCTCGTAAAACCCCAAGAAACCATGCTGAAAACGGGTAACGAGTTATTGGGCTACAACAAAAATTTTTATTTTTTTTTAATTTTAGTCGGTATTTTTGATATGTGGGACCATTTGTGACAATTTATTTATAGCGTTGGAACAAAATTCCATGAGTATCAAAAAAATTGTGGCAATTGTCCCTTCTGGCCAAAGGTTATTCGCTTCATAACCTTAAATCTGTGAAAAATTCAAAACGTTGCATTTTGCTGCAAAAAATTCATTCAATCATTATTTCCTTCATAACTTTTTTTTTCTTTCAGTAGGTGTAAATGGAGGCAACCGTCCGCCTTTGACGCTGAACGCTCCGGCGTGAACATCATACAATTTTTCAGCGAGGGTTATCCCCTTACTAATGCTAGCAACGTTTGTGAGGTATCCTCTCATGTTAAAACGTCTATACCAAGTGGTGTCGCTATGCGGCACGCCGTTCGGAGTCGGCATAAAAGGAAGCCTCGATTCTCATAACCAAATCCGACAGTTGGACAGATATGTATGATTCGAGCGACTAACAAGTGTCTTTATCGTGCCTTGTTTCGTAATGTGAGAACTTTTCTTTTTTTACAATAAAAAAAAGATAATAAGTACTGAAAAAGGTTCTAAAGTACTGACTTTTCCATCAGTGGTATGAACATCTTTACAGATGGTAAGTTGCGCAACGAACAATGTGGCACAGGAAGAAGGCGTCGCGGATATGTGTTCGTCGGAGATTGTATTGGTTTTTTGGTTCATAAAAAGTTTCGGCTCTTGAAATCACTCGGCCTGGATAACGTATTACTGTTCAAACTACCAGTGGGGGAAAGATAGACTGGTTTTTTGGCTTTTACGGCATCAACATGCCATATATACCTGTGCGATGGAGTGATACAATAGTCATTTTATGCTAAAAACCCTATAGAGGTTGATAGATGCATATCTCAGAGCGAATACTCCTATATATCGCCTGTCGCGGTTACACGCCTATACCTAGGGTAGGTCCACAGTAACAGTTCTCTATTTCGTAGTTGACTACATAGATGGCTTCCTGTCTGTCAAGATAAAGCCGAGTCAAGATAGAGCTCTCACTCATCCGCTCAAGCCAGTATCTTTTTGACGTCGAATTGATGGCTCATCCGCCCTACTTTACACCCAATGACCTCATTTTATTCCCGCATATTAAGATAAAATTTCATGGTCAATGATTCTGATGTCGTCAGAAAGCTGTTGAAGCGTTCAATAATCATTTCTTGGAGCTGCCTCAATCGGAGGGGAAAAAATGCGGCAATTGGTTTTAGCGCATGCTGAAAAACAATAAAACCATTTTTATACCCACCACTATAGGATAGGGGGTATATTCATTTGGTCATTCCGCTTGCAACACATCAGAATACTCATTTCGGATCGTTGTTAAATTTTAAGACGATTTAACGATGTCCGTCAGTTGTAATCACGCTACAGTCTTTAAAATTTGAGATATTGAGCGGAAATATGGTTCATACCTGGCCATATTTACAATGCATATTGCAAATTTGCAATTTTTGCCCATGAACATTCCACTAAGGAACAGGGGGAAACTTTTCACATATCAATGAGTGCAGTCCGATTCAAGTTTAAGCTCTATGATAAGGGGCCTCCTTTTTTATAGCCGAGTCCGAATGGCGTGCCGCAGTGCGACACCTCTTTGAAGAGAAGTTTTACATGGCATAGTACCTCACAAACGTTGGCATAGTACCTCACGGTGGAGGGGAAAACCACCGTTAAACATTTTTTTGTGATGGTCTCGCCAGGATTCGAACCCAGGCGTTCAGCATCATTGGCGGACATGCTAACCTCTGCGCTACGGTGGCCTCATATTTACATATAGCTGCCGATTTAGGGTCTTAAGCCCAAAACAAGCGTATTTATTGCCCGATTTCGCTGAAATTTGGCACAGTGAGTTGCACTAGTGCCTCAATATCAGACCCGAATATGGTGTATATCGGGTGATATTTACATATTGCATATAGACGGATATGACGATTTAGGGTTTTATACCCATAACAGGCGTATTTATTACCCGATTTCGCTGCATACGCGACAGTGAGTTTTATTTGGCCTATCGATATCTGAACCAAATATTGTCAAGGTCGGAACATATTTGCATATAGTTGCCGTATAAACCGATCTGCCGACTTTGGGTCTTGGGCCCATAACAGCCATAACCCGATTTTGTTGGAATTTGGAACTGTAATTTGTATAAAGCTTATCGGAACCTAAACAAAATATGATTAAGTTGGCTTACATTAGGCTATTAACATGGATATAGTAGAGTTCTAATAAAATAGGATCACTAAAAATACATGGTGCTGGATATCCAAATTTCGGCTCGTCGGAACTTCGAAATTCGTTTTTACTTATTACGTTTTTTTATTTATTATAATTATTATTCTAATTACAATAAGCATTAAAAAAACTAAACACAAGCGACTTAAGCTATAAACTTTATTTGTTATTCGTGCACATTAGGTTTAAAATGCATCGTCAAAAATTCTCATCGTCAGTGATTGCCATTGAAGGGTTCAATAACCACGTTTTGGAAGTTTGCCAATCGGAGTGAAAAAAAAATCACGCTGGAGAATACTGTGTAAAGCAGTAAAACCATTTATGATGATACAAATTTGCACTTCGTAATTTCGATTGTATCGCAAGGAAATACTAGTCTAAGACCTCATAAACTATATACGAGGGTTGCTTTTTATATTTCGGGATTAGACAACCCTTGTGTTGCAATCTGCCAACTGACAGCTCTATTGTAAAGCTTGACAGAATGCGTTGACATGCGAGCGCTGTTTGTGTTGTTTACAATAACTTAAAAGTTTAATATCGCCCAAAAAATGGAATTATTAAATCCTGAACATTTTCGTGCGATTATTTTTTACAACTTTCGTGGTCGTAGTTCACTCCAAGACAAATTTCGTGAAGATCATCCAAAATCAGTTGCTGTTCCAAAAACCATTAATGCTGTTCGCCATCTGATATCGCAAGGTCGTCATGTGACCTATCCTGAGATTGAGGCAACCTTAGGCATTAGATTGAGACAACCTTAGACCAGCATACATTTTACAATTTACAATACAATTTTGCGTGAACATTTGACCGTCAAAAAAAATTTTTCGCGTTGGATCCCACGCAATTTGTCAATCGCTCAAAAAAAGGTTCGTGTCGATTGGGCGAAAGAAATGCTAAAAAATACAATCGTGGTGCTTCGAAACACGTCTATGACATCGTAAAAGGTGAAGAATTGTGGATTTAAGCGTATGGGCCCGAAAGTAAACAGCAGTCGACTGTATCGGTGTTTCAAGATGAGCCAAATCCAACAAAAGTTGCTTGCGCACGAAGCACTTCTGAATATTTTATTTTCGAAAAAACTGGATATGTCTCAATCGTACCAATATAACAACGCAGAACAATCAATTATGAGTGGTACACAACCATTTGTATGCCAGTTGTCTTCCAAGAAATCAGTAAAACCAACCGCCGAAGACGGATCACTCTTCACCACGACAATGCGAGCTTTCACACATCCCCTCATACAACTGCATTTTTGAGCACTCAAAACATCTATCTGATGAGTCATCCGCCGTATTGTCCCGACTTGGCACCGAATGACTTCTTTTAATTCCCGTACGTATAAAATAAGATGAGAGGTCAAAGTTTTTCGACACCTGAATAAACGGTTGATGCGTTCAGAATGCATGTTTTGGAGATACCTCAATCAGAGTGGCAAAAATGCTTCGACAATTGATTCAAACGCTTGTATAGATCTTGTTGGTAAATATTTTGCAAAATAAGGTCGGTTGGGATTAATATGTTTTAATATGGCTCCCATATAAAGCGATCTCCGATTATACTTCTTAACCATATGGAAGGCCCAGTTCTTATCCGATGTCTGAAATGTTATACTATGAAATGAGCCAAGTATGGCCCGAATCGGTTCATAACCTTATACTGCTCCCATATCTAGAGGGCGCCATTCTTATCCCATTTGTGCTGAAACTTTACACAATGACTTCTGGTCCAAATCGGTCCATAACCTGATATAGCTCCAATAGCACCCTTTGTTTGATTATAAAGAGATACCGAGCATAGAACTTGACAAATGCGATCCACGGTGAAGGGTATACAAGATTCGTCCCGACCGAACTTGAATTCAAAAACCGATCTCTCAACGAAATGGCTGAATAGTTTAAAGTTCAATTCTTTTGGTTGGCGTGCCACTGCAATGTCCCTGGTAATCGTAGCGAAATTAAGTTGACAAATTTAGAAACTAACTTACAAATTCCAGGGGAATTAGAATTTATGGGCATTTCCTCTGCCAACATATAAGCTAATTATTCGAGATAAAAAAACAATGGTAAATAACTAATTGCGCGCAATTAAAAGTTTATGCAGAAGCTGTCGTCGAAGAAAAAATAATCTATTGCGCTTCTTTCCTGTACTGGCAAGAAAAAGAAATTTTGCTTAAGTTTCTCATACAAAAAAAAATAACTTTAAGAAAAAACCAACTACCAAATTTGTATGCGAAACTTTTAATTCTCAACGAAATTTAGCATTGAATTGAAGACTTTGTTTGTTGAAGTAGGTTTGTAGAGACTTGACAGACAAAATAATTGGATTTTCAACAAATTTCTTTTGTTGAGTTAGTTGTAAAACTAAACATACTATTATGTAGCACGCAAGATTCCGATGCCATTAAGTGCTTGTGAACCCAGGTTTCAATCCCCTGGCCGGTCAAATTTTTTTTTTTATTTTTCTTTAAACTTATCTTAGAGAAATTCGACAAAGAAAAATATTGTATTTCATTATCAAAAAAAAATTTTTAAAAGTGGTTTTTAAAATTTTTATACCCACAACCATATGATGGATGTATATTAATCCAATATACAAGTATACATATTCTTCATCGTCCCAATTGATCTGAGTCGATCTAGCCATGTCCGTCCGTCTTTTGAAATCACTGAATTTGAGCATGTAGTGTTTTTTTACGTCTTTCAACAACTGTACTAAGCAAAGTACAAATCGGTCTATAATCTGATATAGTTCCCATAAAAACCGATCTCCCGATTTGACTTCTTGAGTCCTTACAAGCCGCAATTTTTGTCCAATTTGGCTGAAATTTTTCATGCGGTGTTCTGTTACAACTTCCAACAACTGTGTCAAATACGGTACAAATTAGTCTATAATATAGCTCCTATGTTAACCGGTCTATCGTTCCTTCTAGTTCGGTTCCTATTATTATTGCTGGTTTGACAGAAGTTTGGTATGAAGAATAAAATTATGCCTTTCAACTAAATTTATTTTGTATAAATTTTTAGCAGAATCCATGGTGGTGGGTTCCCAAGATTTGGCCCGGCCGAACTTAGCACGCTTTTACTTGTTTTAAATTCAATTTGACAGAGACACTAATAGAGTTATTAGAGACACTTATACAGTTATTTCATCCAAATAAAATGATGTCGGAAGTCTTGCCTACCAAACATGAGATTATAAGCTCAAATCACGCGGCGGAAAAAACCCGAGAGCGCGACCCAAACAATGAAAATACAAAAACTTCACCACACCGAGGCTATGCAGCGAAGCACATGTGGTGGTTGGTTAAAGGGTTTTTTCCCTTGCTTATGGATATATTGTTGTTGTTATATGTTGGCTTGCAAAGAGTGCCTTTCAACAACAAATTTGTGCTTCCGGTCGCTGAGATTCAAAATAAATTGTTGCAAGAAAATTAACAAATTTCGTCTTCGTTTTTGGATAAAAGTTATTGTTTTTCAAAATTATTTTTATCCGCGTATTTCTTTGTGAACTTTCGTAGTTATTGGGCTTTTTAAGTAATCTGGCTGGTTCGATGGTAGGAACTAAAAGGCATATTTCTTCACCTGTTCTTGTGATATCAATAATGACTGAAATGTCTAATTTAGTCTGATTGCTTCACTAATTATCGAGCATAGTCATATTGCCCCTAATAACAAAAGTTCTGACAAACTTCAACGAAAAGGGAAAGCGATAGATGTGAGATTTTTAGCAAGATAGATGATATGTAACTACGAATTACATACAGAATAAGAGAGAAATCAGAATACATGTCTCCAAAGTCCTCTAACCCTCAAGGAGGAACATGGAACATTAATAACAATAAGTAAGTCTGATTGCTAATATCTAACCTATCAAACCCAAACTTAAAAATGTGCACTCTGGCCACCTCAGCAACTAATTCTTATAATTTCTGCTCACATTATATAAAATAATTTTATATATAAGCGGCAAGAATCCTTCACTAACTACCTTCGCATTTCTTTCAACTTTTATTCGAAAAAACGATACTGTAACGATATAACCGGTTAAAGCATTCCCATAAAACACCCATATTGTATTAACAAAAACGATGTACTCGTACACAACAAAAAAAAACGAGTACATATACACTCCAAACAATGGATGCAATTCAGCCTTAAAGTTTTTCGCACACAATTACTCTTGTATGTCCTCAATAATGACGAAAAAAGGTAAAGAAAATGAAAATGTATAGCATACCTAGCAGGGACTGAAACAGCGTTTGTCGTAACTGGGGTGTAATCATGGTTATGCCGTCGTACATGCGAAAGCTGTTAATTTCAGCCAAGTGTGCAAACATAATAATTGGAGGAATTTTCCACACAAACACACCCACAATGGAAAATAAAAATGCTACAAGAATTTAAATGATGTCAGTCATGATTGAAATTTTATAAATATTTTGACAAAAAGAGAAATTGAAATGAGATTAAAAGGAATTGGATATTTAAAAAAACCGGCAGAAATTTGTTGGCCATATTAATTCATCACAAAACACCAACACTTTCAACTTTTCACAATTGAAAATTTGCATACATATATTTTTTGTTTCTCTAACGCAACTGCACCGGAAAAATTCTTTTTGGTAATGTTCCAAAAAAATCACCAGGTCCTTGGCCTTGTGCCGGCTACAAAAACAAAATCTTTTTGCTTTGTTGTATGTCTCTTGTGACGCATGTCACGTTTTTCGCAAGAAAAACAAACAAGCACGCCCACACATTCACTTTCAACATAGCTGATCTTTTTTCGCCATCCTTTTAACATCAGAGTCCTGGCCCATTTTAAGCAGTGTCTACCCGCATTTATATGTCTGTTTAAAATCCATTTCATTGCATTGCACAACTATCTCCCTGTTGGTTGACGTTTGTACGGGTATGTAAACTTTCCCATTCCAAGTTCGAAGTTTGTTTTGCTTCTCCTCCCTCAGTTATAATGAGTATTCGGCTAAGTAAAACACACACGCACACCATCTGTCAAAACATATTTCCTGTGAAACAACACAACATTATATATTTAGAAATTATGACAACACAAACACATTTGTATGTTGGGAATGTGCTAATTCATCAAAATATTGTCAAAAGTAATAAAGTTTAAGGGGCATTTGTAAAGGAGTTACAAATATGAAAGTAATAAGTGTAAAAGAAAATTGCATGTGTATGAAACTGCATGTTTATGAAGTCTTACAGTCATGAAAATAAAGAACTTAGTATGTGCAGTCGCCAGAATTTTGTCCTAAATTTGGATATCAAGTTCTTGTTCTACTCTCACTATGGCTTTGGGTCCCGGTAAACCAACGTGTACCCTTGGGGTTTCTGTCCTCAGATATTTATCAATGACTTTTTCTTCGTGTACCATATCGTCCCCTTACCGACAAAATGATGTAAGTGCTGAATTTTGGGATTTTGAGTTTTAAATAGGAATCGACAACTGACGACTGTTTCCGCCTTCTGTTCAAATTTTGTGTCGAAAAACAAAAACAATTTTAATGTAAGTGTCATTTGAATTTTGTTACACAAATTCCGTGACAGCGAAGGGCACTTTCATTATTTTCGCCAGACACAAGTGCATCAAACATATTAAGTCATCATAATGAAACGTTTTATATGTGGAGGTAGAGTACAAATCGGTTGTTTAAAAGTAGGGATAAGTATCTGAGGGGCGTCCCACCCTCGAGCAAACCGCCAAAGGGAAATATTGGCCGACCGGGACAATATTGGAATTGGTCACCAATTAACCCATATTGGTCATCCAGGACAACATGGGACGCAAATAAATGGCGTTTGGAAGTAAAGTACGAAGGTCATATACAAACTTGGGGAGACCCAGAGAGAGATTGGAAAATATAGGATGTAAATTAAACGACTTTGGGAGAATATTAGGGATTTGATTTATTTGGGACAAATGGAGCGGAACGGCCCAGTTTCGGCCACTTCAGTCCGCTTCAAATCCCCTATTATAAGTAAGTAAAACACGTTAAGATCGTCCAGGCTTAAATTCGAAAAAAGCAATATTTATAACGCAAGAATTTTATTCGAGAAATCTTTATACATTTATACATCTATATCATATTGCGTTCCGATCTAGACTATATCGGGCAACGGTTTTGAGGTCCAAAAACAACTCACAGTTTCACATTTCGTTCATATCGGATATTAAGTACAATTTGGGCCCATTTTTACTACCTTTAATCGCGGATCGGTCTTTACGGCAGCTTTAAAAAAAAAGTTTGATCTGAACCATAGTTTAAAAGTATGTTGAGGACCCTAACACAAATCTCTGTTCTAAATTTCAGCGAAATTGGACCCAATACCATATATTGGGAGATCGGTCTATACGGCAGCTGTTTCCAAATATGGTCTGATGTGGACCGTATACGATCCGGATGTCACGAGACTTTATACAATTCACGGTTTCAAAATTCAGATGAATCGGATAATAAATGCGGCTTTTATGAGCTTCAGACCCTTAATCGGGACATCGGTCTATACGACAGCTATATCCAAATATGGTCGAATATGAACGAAATTGCATTGCATTTTGCATTCCAAATTGCATTAAAATCGGATTTAAATTGAGACTTGCAGCACACTTTCAATCAATGGTATTAATTGCACTTACCTCCAAATTACTTAAAACGAAGTCATTGACAGCGAAAAAGGTGTAAGTGCCAAAAATCCCCTTATCTTTATTTAAATGCACAACATTTTTTTGCCACTATATCCATTAGCCAAAGAAGTGATACATTTTTACACAAAAACCTTCTCTTGTAAAGTTTTGATTTTGGCGCTTTCATCTTTTTGGCGGTTAAAGGACGGTATTGTCGCGATATACATGTCCTTGGTCATTTTGGGTTGGGGTTTTTTAGGAGGTTCGTACTCTGCCTCCAATTACCTTTAATTTGATACCCATATTGCCCCAATGGGTAACCTCGTAATTTTTGGGCGGTTTTTTGGTGGTGGGACGGGCCCCCGGCACTTGGTGTGCATTTTTTTTCAAGCATCACTCTACTCTAAAATGCTTTAATTATTTACCCATATTGTCATAATTTGTAAATATGTCCATTTGGGGATGGTTTTGGTGTGGGGCGGCCCCCCCTCAGAATTGACCCCAAAATCGTATATAAGTTTCGCATTTGTCGAATTCTTTTCCCGGCATCTCTTCTTAGGCAAAACAGGATATAAGAAAAGATTTGCTCTGCTATTAGAGCGATATCAAGATATGGTCCGATTTGGACCACAATTAAATCATATGTTGGAGACCTGTGTAAAATATCAGCCAATTCGAATAAGAATTGCGCCCTTTGGGGGCTCAAGAAGTAAAATAGAGAGATCGATTTATATGGGAGCTGTATCGGGCTATAGACCGATTCAGACCATAATAAATACGTATGTTGATGGTCATAAGAGAATCCGTCGTACAAAATTTCGGGCAAATCGGATAATAATTGCGACCTCTACAGGCTCAAGAAGTCAAGATCCCAGATCGGTTTATATGACAGCTATATCAGGTTATGAACCGATTTGAACCACACTTGGCACAGTTGTTAGATATCATATCAAAACACGTCGTGCAAAAATTCATTCAAATCGGATTAGAATTGCGCCCTCTAGAGGCTCAAGAAGTCAAGACCCAAGATCGGTTTATATGACAGCTATATCAGGTTATGGACCGATTTGAACCATATTTGGCACAGTTGTTAGATATCATAACAAAACACGTCGTGCCAAAATTCATTCAAATCGGATAAGAATTGCGCACTCTAGAGGCTCAAGAAGTCAAGACCCCAGATCGGTTTATATGTCAGCTATATCAGGTTATAAACCGATTTGAACCATACTTGGCACAGTTGTTGGATATCATAACAAAACACGTCGTGCCAAAATTCATTCAAATCGGATAAGAATTGCGCACTGTAGAGGCTCAAGAAGTCAAGACCCAAGATCGGTTTATATGACAGCTATATCAAAACATGGACCGATATGGCCCATTTACAATACCAACCGACCTACACTAATAAGAAGTATTTGTGCAAAATTTCAAGCGGCTAGCTTTACTCCTTCGGAAGTTAGCGTGCTTTCGACAGACAGACGGACGGACGGACGGACGGACGGACATGGCTAGATCGACATAAAATATCACGACGATCAAGAATATATATACTTTATGGGGTCTCAGATGAATATTTCGAGTAGTTACAAACAGAATGACAAAATTAGTATACCCCCCATCCTATGGTGGAGGGTATAAAAATGAATTTGTTTTTGTTTGTTTGTTCCGTATAGACTCAAAAACGGCTGTACCGATTACCTTGAAATTTTCACAGATTGTGTATGTTGGAAGGAAGCATAGGCTATATAATTTTTTGATATCTAAAAGGGAGGCGGACCCTCCCCCTTACCCCAAAAGTACCAACCATAAATAAAAGTTTACCGATCAGGACAATATGGGTCTCAAATGTCCCACCCCTTTCCCAAAACACTTCCAAACAGGTCTTATATATTGACCATGCCAATATGGGGTTAAATAAAAGGTATTTGAGTGTAAAATATGAATCTGATATCCCTAAGTGTTTGGGGGCCGCCCCTCCCCAAAAACATCCCCCAAAGAGGATAAATTTACGACCGTAGCAATACGGGGCTCAAATAAAAGGTCTTTGGAAGTAAAGCACAAATCTGATATCAATATTCAGGAAAAAGTGTCTATGGGGCCACCCCGCCCCCATAATACCACCCAAATAGTAAGTATTTGTTGAGCTAGCAGTATGGGGCTCAAATAAGAGGTATTTTAAAGTAGAACACGAATGTGATGTATATTTTCAACGCCAAGTCACTGTCGCCAAGTCGCCCCTTCCCAAAAAACACCCCCTAAAGGGTAAAAATTTACCGATCTTGGCAATATGTGGCTCAAATGAAAGGTTTATGAGATTAGAAAACTAATTTGATAACCAATTTTGGCGTCAAGTATTTGGGGGACGCCTCGCCAATGGCAATATAGGGTTTAAATAAATGGTATTTGAGAGAAAAGCACGATGCTGATATTTTTTCAGGGCCAAGTGCTTGGGGGACCGCCTCACCCCCAAAAACACCGCTTAATCGGACATCATGAAAATATCGGGCTGAAATAAAGTCTTTCAAAAAGGGAGTACATCTAACATCCAAGCTTAAATGACCCTAAATCCTCCGATCGAATTCGTAGTCCAATATAGATCATATGGTATTCAGATAAAGGCACTTATATTGTTATACTGTTAGTCATGCGCTATGCATATACTATATTCGTAGCATGGTATTTCACGAAAAACTCTTTAATTGTCGAAAATAAATATTCAAAGGATAATTTTGTTTCATATAAAGTAAAAGAAGGCGTAGCGGAGAGGGCCCGGTTCAGTTAGTATTGTATAAATTTACATTTTGTTTTTCTGTTTTTTTTTTTTTTTATTTTCTATGCAACATTTTCAAGATTTTACTTAAAATTACTTAAAATATACAACGAATGTTTTAGTAGGTATGTGCTACATTATTTATTTATTAAAGTTTTTATTTATTTATTTACGTATTTATTAATTTAAATTTTGTTTATTTAGCTATTTCTTTGTTTATTTATTATTTATGTATGTATTTATTATTTTTTTTGCTTATCTTTTCATTCTGTAATATATGTTTTTATTTATTTTAGTTATTAACACATTCGTTTAGTCTATATATTTTTTTTTCTAAAATTAAAATTTCAGCCAAATTGGATAATAACTGCGCCCTCTAGACGCTCAAGAAGTCTAGATCCCAGATCGGTTAATATGGCAGCTATATCAGTTTATGAACCGATTTGCGCCACACTAAGCACAGTTGTTGGAAGTCATAACAAAACACCAAGCCAAGCAATACGAATAAGCCGGTGTGAGACTAACTCTGCACTCGGTATTTGCACTGCTCTCACACTTTGAATCGCAGAGCATGGGCAGACCAAACATAGAGTGGGAGCAATGCTACAATTTGGTGGCTGTGCGATGTGTGCCATTAACTTATCAATTTAACGATATAAGTTTTGATGACATTTCTGAGGGGCTACAGATTTTCTGGGGTTGGCTAAGCCCCCCAGGTGAGAAACATGTTGGCAAAGGTGTTTAAAAATTGAGTGCCTCGGCAAGATTTTATTTGGCCAGTGACAAAACCATTGTCCCTTAAAAAAATTCTTTCTTAAATTCTTTGCCATAATATTAAAATATTTGCATTTTATTTCTTCTTGAAAATCACAAGTCTTAAAAAATATTATTTACTCACCCTTGCCTTGCTTCCATTAATTCCTTTACAACATAAATTGTTTATTTATTTTGTAATTTCCGAATTTTAGGCAATTTCATTGGATTTCTAAATTATATTCCTTCCTGAGTTGTAACTCATTAAGAATTCGTTTTAAGTGATTGTGTTTTTACCTTTTCGGCTGATTAAGATTTTTGGCGATCATAAATTGTTTGATTGTTGGAATTAAGAATTAATTATTTAAATGATTTCCTAAAGCATATTCTTAAATAGGCGGCAGTAAATATTTTATATTTTGTCAGGTAGGAAATGCAGGGTCAAATGGAATTGCGGCAACGAATGGTGGCTATACGAGGGGCCATTAGGGAGTTAGCCAAAGCGTTAAACATATAGCTCATGATGTCAATAGTACTTAAGAATTGTTTTTCTTGTGTAGAGCAGCCCAACAACCGACTTATTCAGCAACTTCTTCCGAGCGTCCTTTTTTAGTCCACCCTGTTTCTCTATTACAAGACTTTATATTTCTAAATCTTGTCTGAAAACGTTTGCTTCCTTAGTTTTGTTTTGTTTTTTTTTTTAAGGTGTTTGTAACTTATCTTGTTCTATTTTGTCTAAACTTTCCTTTGAACCCCTCCATATTGAAGTTAGCATTTGGTAATGTGAGACGCCAATAACAATATGCTATGATTTAATGGTGCTGTATTGTTTTTATTATTGTTGTTTTCCGTTAGTCCTATTTATGGCAATAAAACATGAACATCAACAGCAACATTGGCATCAACACCACTTATATCGACAATAATACAATAGCGCCTGAAATACAACAACAATAACAAAAACATTAAAAAAAGAGAACCCAAACAATAAACTTTACCCAAACCAAACCAAAAAGCCTAACACCAATATTAACAATAACCACACACTATAAGAACAAAAACAGTAAAAATAACAATAACAATAGCCTCCCCTATACACCACATTGGAAAACAAACCATTACCCACCTCATTCATACACATACAATACATAGTAATAAAGACATTGTTGTTGTTGCTGCCACTGCTGCTAACATCGTTAGTGCCCGCCATACACCATACTCGACATTCGATATTGTTTAGACATTACGACAGACCTAGCGAGTGAAAGAAGCAAGCAAAAGGTCAACGATTTGTTGTTGCATATTTTTGGGAGTGTTTGCTGCCGCCTCGATAACGAATCCTACAATTTGGCATACATTCTAAGTTTTCGTGCTCTTGTTATTGTTGGTGCGCAGAGTTGTCAGAAGTAAAGTATTTTTTTAATAAAGGTATAGATTGTGGAAAATGTTATATATTACACGTTAATATTTCTGAAAAATTGTCCCATTTATTTTTAATCTCAACAAAATGGCCAAACAATACAATATTCAACTACTCTAGGCCATAGAGATATCGTAGTGAATTGTACAGACGATTTTTTCAATTGGCAATCGCCGAACATTGTATTACTTCCCTCGCTAAGTTTTTTCTTCAGAGCCATGAATCATGAAAATCGGTTTAGTAGATCAAAAGTTTATGTAGCAGTGTGTTGTGTTCTTTCTTTCGTATGCCTGGTTCTGTGGAATATCCAGATCCAGGAACTCTGCGGCTAAGGTGGGGTGTGTCCAGAGGCATTTGGGTCTGAGTCGAGTGGGTCTGGCTGAGCAGGTAAACAGGTGACGTGTGCTCCCTGGTCACAATCGGGACACATATCCTGCATGTTGGTATCAATCCTTGCTATATAGAAGTTGAGTCGGCTTCAATTGCCAGATCCTAATTTAGACAGAACTACTCTGGTTTGCCGAGGATATCAATTTCCTCAGGTGCGATGGGTCGCGGTCGTTCTCCAAGGACCACATTCACCCGGTAGGTATTCACCGCATCTGCTACCGGATCTGCATGAATGTTGTCTAGAACCGCTTGATGTGCTGCTTGATCTAGAGCTTCTTGATTATGGCGCTGAACCTCTCGCTCTAGTTCTTGCAAGATCCAACTTGAGGCTGCTGATAGTTGGAAACCTAACACAAAGATGATGATTTGGATTGTCTCTGCGATAACAGCCCAGAAGGTATTGCTAAGACAGCATGTGGTTGTGACTGCGCACGGGTATGATCTTTGTCTCCTGATGTCGGTGGTTCGCATAAGAACTGAGGAAACACTTCGTGTCACTTAGCTGACGAGACCACACTGGCGCTGCATAACTGTCCACAGACCGGCCAATTGCTTTGTACGGGGTCAACAAGATTTCTTTATTAGCACCCCAAGTGCTGGCGGCAAGTGACTTGAAGACCTTGTTTCTACTTGTGACCCTATCGCATATTGCTGTGGTTTTTGGCAGTTGATTCTTTTTAGTTCAGCACTAGGCCGAACTTCTTTATTGAATTCCTCATTAAGAGCTAGCCTATTGGCAATTTTAGCTTAACCTAATTGCATTCTTTGCGGCTATCGCTGTTCACTGCTTGATGTTGAGTGTCGGTCATTTGTTGGGAGATTGCTGTGTCAGTGGATCCCACAAAATGCTTTGCTTGTTGGCTTGGTGTTGTTGCAGTTTTCTGCTAGGGGTTTCGGGTTGACTTGTTTGGTGGTTGCAGTTTATCATGCCAGCGGATTCCCCAGACTAGGCAGGCAATGTCGAGGGTACCATTGCCCTTCAGGTGTTTCGGATCAACATGTATTTAGTGAAGAAGGTTAGGTAAGGCTAGGTTAAGGTGGCAGTCTGCCATCAGACTCACTTAGACGCTTTCGTCCTGTGATATCACAGGAACAGAGGAAGGAAGATGCTTTCTAGTTCTTATCGTTGAACCATCCAGATCGCTTAAAAAAGCCAAACAACTTGCGAATATTCACATCCTCTCAAAAAAATAAGAACCTACAGTCGAACTCCTTCTGACTGCTAGTCCCGGACACACACAAAGAGAGAGGTGTTCTATAGTCTCTTCTTCTTCGATGTCCTCACAGCTTCTGCAAAAGTCGTTGATTGCAACCTTCAGTCTGTCAGCATGTTTTCCGATTAGACAGTGACCTGCCATGATGTACACAATGACTGAGACGTCTGTTCTAGACAGCGACAGCAAAGAGGTGGACCTCTTCAAGTCTAGATTAGGCCACATAGTTGTGGAATGCTCACAGCCCCATCTTTATGACTACCCATCATTTATTGTCCTTCGAGCCTGGTTCTGAAAACATAGGTTACATGTCGCTAGAGGCATACCCACAGATTCCAGTTTCCATGGAGTATGTAATGTAGTTCCTAGTCTCGCAAGCTCGTCCGCTTTACAATTCCTGGGGATATCTCTTTGGCCCGTCATCCAGAACAGGTAAGTTTTGAACCGTTCAGCCAGCTCGTTGAGAAAACTACGACAGTCGAGGGCAAAAATACACTTTCTAGGGATTTAATGGCTGTCTGAGAAGATATTAATGCCAATCGTCGTTATGAAATTATATCTTAGCCATTTCACCACTTCCTTAATTGCAAGCATTTCCTCTTGATACACACTGCAGTGTTCGGGTAACCTTTTCGATATGACCAGTTCTAGATCATTGGAGTACACCCACCCGGTCGTCTAGTTTTGAACCATCCGTATATTATTCTATGGTACTTTTATTACCAGGGATATCGTAGTTCCAATCGATTCTATCAGGAACAGTGGTACAGTACCTTTTATCAAAAAGTGTCTCAGGTAAGGTGTAATCCACACTACCTTGAACATCGGAAATTGTATCAAGGATAATACAGTGTCCGTAGCCGCCACATGACCAAAGAGAAAGCTCCCTAAGCCTCACGGTAGTGGTCGCAGCAATTTGTCTAGCCACAATGTCCAGAGGCATTAGATGTATAATTAAATTCAGTGCATCAGATGGTGTCGGCTGGGGGGCACAAACAAGCCATCCTTTGGATCCGGTCGAGTATTGAACAGTAGGTGGACTTTTGAAGCGCCGTCCACCAGACCACAACACCATATAACATTGTAGGTCTGATAACTGCAGTATATACCCAATGCATGACTCGAGGTCTAAACCCTCAACTTTCGCCATTGGCTCTTTCCAAAATGTTGAATTTAAAGTTCAATTTCCTGTCCAGCAAAACACCCAGGTATTTGCCGCTTTCTGTTAATGGAACATTCTCTACTCCCAAGGAGACAGGCGCCACTGTAGGTAACTTGTATCTCCTGCAGAAAATAACTGCTTCTGTTTTGCACGAATTTTTACCTAGACCACTTTCGGTAGCCCACTTCGCTGTTGCAGGTAAATCATCCTGAAGTATATTTCTCATCTCACGTCATCTGCATACGCGACAACTTTTACACCTCTTTCTTCCAGAGACAATAATATATTATTAATAGCTATATTCCAAAGTAGTGGAGACAGTACACCTCCTTGAGGTGCACCTCTCCTGACCCATCTTTTTAGATCCAGAAATCCCAAGCCTGCCGTAATGCATCTCTTAGTAAGTAAGTTATTAATAAACTTTCTTAAGGCAGAGTTGATGCCTAGAAACTTTAACTTCTTCATGATTGACGTCGGTTTTACATTATTGAAAGCACCTTCAATGTCAAGAAATGCTACCATTTTATATTCCATGACAGCGAGAGAACCCTCTATGTTGTCCACTAGGTCGTGAAGGGCTGTTTCAGTGGAATTGCCTTTACTATATGCATTCTGCTGCCGCGACAGGCGATCTCCAGGGATCTCTGCCATAACATATATTTCTATCAACCTCTCAAGAGTCTTCAGCATAAAGGATGACAGACTCATGACGAACGAAAATCTTCCGCCTTCGTGTGGCGAATTCAACCGGTGATACATTATCAGGGCCTGGCGATTTAAAGGAGTCAAAACTTCTTCAATTCAACAATTTCCCATATATACTTCAAAGAATGTGTACCAGTGACAACCTTTTCTGGCGCCACGTTAGCCTTTGGAGAATTTCCCGGGGAATGTGTATCAAGGAGTAGTTCTAGTGTGTCCTCACAAGACATTGCCCATACATTCTCTGGCTTCTGAATCTCGAGGACAGAATCCGTCTTAGTCTAGATGCCTCAGATGTATCCTCCACGGAGCTTCAAAATTCTACCAAGGATTTGTTCTGGGCCTTTCTCAACACAGCCTTTCTTAACTTAGCCTTATAGATGTCCCAATCGTGTGGTGCTCTTGTGGCTTTCGCTCTGTTGAAGAGTTTCTGCAGTCCTTTAGACCAACCATCTCTGGGATCCACAATGGCGGTCGCTGTTTGCCCCTTGGCTAGGCCCTAGGACATTCTGACGCAAGCGAGTCATTCAGGGCCTTCGTGATCAGTTTGACCATTATATCTATATCCTGCGCTGTTGCCACTTCCCTTTTTGGGAAATTTATCCCAATCCGCCTTTCTTCTGTTTAGCCGAGGGACCACTTCTGCAGTATTTTCTACAAGGATGAAACTTAAATAACGATGATCAGAGAAGCTGTGGTCATCCAACACTTCCCAGTCGCATACTTTTGTTCTTGTATCATCCGATACATATGTAGAATCTAATACCTCCTGCCTGTTCCTGGTAATAAAGGTCGGTTTATCCCTTTTATTAAAAATCGCAAGATTGCAACTTATAGTATATTCGATAAGCAGCTCACCCCTTTTGTTGACATACGAACTTCCCCATATCTGGTGATGTGCATTAGCATCATTTCCTACAATGAGGCTCTTCTTCCCTTCAGAAGCGGTTTCAACCAGCAACTTAAGGTTTGAAGGCGGCATCTCCGAATCGTGCGCCATATATAGGGAAACCATCCAGTAATGAGACTTATTTATTTCAAGGCTGACTACCGACGGAAGAAGAAAAACATTTAGACTACTCTTTGCAAGAATGCGGACTCTGTGTCTCCCATTCCCCGCACTTTTGAGTAGTTTAAATCCCGGAATTCTTAGTCCACGAACCATTCCTCAACACTCCCATGGTTCCTGGATAAGAACCACGTCAAATCCCCCAGCCATCAGGAGGACCTTTGGTGCCACCGAAGCAGCCTCACAATGGTGGAGATTTATCTGTAGAAACCGGACCATAGTCAGGATTCAGAACTTCCACCCCTGTTGTGTTAGCCCCGTCTTCTGATTCCACACCAGATTCGTTAGATCTTGTCATGATGAGCTTCCGTACGTATCCAGGGGCAGGTGAGAAAGCTGTGGAACCACCCCTCCTGAGGACACTGGTCACTGGGGGTGTGGACGATTCCTCCTTAGATGCTTCACTAGCTGCTGCTATCGAAGTACTTTTTGAGCTCCGTGCTTCCCCGCTGGCGCACACCTTGAGCCCAGTCCAACCGGATTACCCTTACACATGGCTTGTCGGGTCCCGTTTCGATGCCATGCCCTCCTGTCTCGATTGTGGCAGGGGGATTTTCTGTCTCCTGCAATTCGCCAGACTTTAGCGATTTGGTCGATAGTTCCTCAGGCAAGTGTTCAGCAATAACTGCTGAGTCGTCACCTGATTCTCCAACCCCACCTCTTCTAAAGACCTTCAGTTTCAACTTGTTGAATCCGTAGGATACAACTCCTTCAGACTTGTTGAGGTCTGCGAAACTGCTGAATTTGAGTACGAATACTGCGTGTCTCCGGTCACCATCAGCCTTACCCAATCTTCCAGTCGTTGGTTGAAAGATTGGGATTACATTTCTTTAGTCTTCCAAGTATGGATTCAGGACTTGAGGGAATCCTTGGTGTCCAAGTTTGCGCCATTGTTCGAGAAGGAATTTCTTCCTTTTTGACTAAATCTAGTGCTGCACCTGGCTAGATCTCACCAATCATTTTTAGGTCACAACGATACGTTCTTGCGTTCACAACTGTGATGAGTGATAGACGTGTCGAAGAAATCAAGCATCGCAAAAAGAACGAGTTAATAAATATCTGGGTATTCGGGAAACATACCCCGCCTTATACCTCACCAGTAGTGAGGCTTATGTTCTTTCACTCGAAAAGTGTTAATTTCATCTTAAAAATCAATAATTATTGATTAAAACATTCACGAAATGCATGAGCAGAAAGCTCACATTTCAAAAGACAATGAAAAAATTACTACACGTGGTGAATATTCATCGTTAGACCAAAGAAAAAGGCAAAGCAACAACATGGATGAGGGAGTCGATCCCAAAGTAATGCGAAGCAACAGATTCGCTGCTCTTGAGTGCGAAGATGACTGTGACAGAGAAGTTCTGCTGAGTTTCGCGGAACATGTGAGTGGTTACAAAAACAACAAAATTGATTCGCCAAATGAAGGTGATCAAAACAAAACAACTAAAACACCTCAAATCCAAAACAACAACCGACAATCTAATGGGAGTGTGCCCCATAATAAAGAAAACAACAATAAAAAAATACCTCCAATTAACATCTTTGACACTGATACAAAACAGCTGATAAACTTTTTGAAAAATGGTCTGAAAATAGTAGACTTCCAAATTAAACAATTCCGGAGTAAAAAAGCATTATATCTAAATTCTCTCAATGACCACATAAGAGTAAAAACATATCTAGAGAAAACTAAATCAAACTTCGTTACCTTCACACCTAAGAGCCTTAAGAATAAAACTTTTCTTCTGAAAGGATTGGAAGCCGACTCAAATCCTACAGATCTTCTGAATGAATTACGCATACACGAATCCGATGATTTAAAGTTTATAAAAGTGGGGCAATTCACTACAAAAAAGTCTGTTTCAGACGGATATAAACTACCAATTTTTATAGTGCAAATCAGCCCCGAAAGTGATATTAATAAACTGAAATCAATACGATCTGTTGATTACAGAATTGTTACTTGGGAGCATTTAAAGCGACCAGAGATAACTCAGTGCAGGAACTGCCAGGGGTTCAACCATAGTTCCTCAAACTGCTTCCTGCCCCACAAATGCGTCAAATGCAACAACAGCCATGAGAAAGGCAAATGCGAGACTAAAGATGTTCCCAAAGAAAGCCTTTACTGTGTTTTATGCAAGTCTTTTGGGCACCCAGCATCTTACAAGGGCTGTCAAGTTTATAAAGATCTACAGCAGAAACTACGAAATAAGAAAGAAAACATAAAAGAAGCTCAAAATAATAGTCATATGTATAAGAATTACACTAATCAAAACATAACTTTCTCAAAAGTTTTGAGAAATAATGAACATTTACCTGTAAATAATATTCCAACCAATTCATTCCTTTTAGAAATTAAAAACATGATGTCAAATTTATCAAGTCAACTTATTAATATGCAACAACAGCTGCAGATGCAATCTGCACAGATCGAAACAATTTTCTCTATGTTAGGAGTGTAGATATGATGGACATGTCTGATGAAATCATATCAAAAACATTAAAAATTGTCGAAATAAATGTAAATTCTATAATATTTATAAGCAGAAGATACAATTTGAGCAAATTTCTTCAGTATCACAAACCAGATATTGTACTTTTAAACGAAACTAAACTAAATAAAAAGCATAAAGTGTCCTTTGAATCATATGATATGATCAGAACTGACAGACCTAACTCTAGCAGAGGCGGAGGTACCGCAATTTTGATAAAAAGCGATATTAAGTACAATGTATATAGTGACAATATAATAAGAAATTTTAAATATTTAGAAGTAACTATAATTAAGGTTCCCTTAAAGGAACGCAAAATATTATTCATAATATCAGCGTATTATCCTTCGGGAAACACTGACCCATATTTTCAAACTGAACTTAACAGACTTTTTGATAGTTTGAATATTGAGGATACAAATAACTTTTATATTTTAGGAGGCGATCTTAATAGTAAAAGAAAAGAATGGGCAAACAAGGAAAATAACGTCAAAGGGAATGCTCTTAAAAGCTGGTTGTCGGAGAACGAAACGAATTATAGGTGTAAATTATATGCTTCAATTAGACCTTCATACCCCAGAACCGAATCATATTTGGATGTATTTATAGTCGACAATAGGATAAAAGTTCATGCTGAGAATACTGCTATAAACTGTATTAAGACTATCCCATACGATAGTGACCACAATGCCCTCATCTTTACGGCATCGATGAACACCAACAATGAGTTATTTAATCTTTTGAAAGCCTTACCAGACATGATATTCGATTACAGGTCGACTAATTGGGAAAAGTTTAGAATGAGAATGACTCAGAAAGCCAATGACAACTTGACTGTTCCGAATAGCTATAACTTAGCAAATGAGGAGATTGATCACTACCTAAATCAACTACATGATTTAATAGAGGAGACAACAAAGGAAGTAGTTCCAAAATTTAGGAGAACCCGATTCTCAATACTGACAAACTCTGTGATAGAGAGATTACACAGAGAGAAAAGTCGTGTACTAACGATTATAAAGAAAAACAACCGGCTTACGAATCCTATTTCTGAGAGCAGATTGGCTCTACTTAAAGCTATTCTTAAAAGAATAAAGAAATTAATCAGTGACAATCTAGTTATAGCCATGAACAAGCATTATGAGAAGAGTATACGTGCAATAAAAGTTCGGAATTCTGCCGATATGTTTAGGAAGATAAGGAAAAATTTCAAGAAAATTGAGGATTTAGACATAGATACCCTGAAAATTCCCAATAGCCTTTCACACATTATTAGTAACGCCGGAATAGATAGCCAATCATTGGTAGTTGACGCTGACCGGAATTTTATCATAAAAGATAATGACGACATAGTCAATGTTATCGGGTCATATCTGGAATCGATTCACTCTGTGAAGAGTGTGGACTATAATAATGATGTGCAAACCCATGTTACATTTGCGTTCAACGAATTTTTAGATGCTAAAAATGCATATGAGGGTGATGACATGAGAATTACGACTTTCACGGAAGCCAAAAATGCTAACGCTCTTACTGAAGAGCAAGCAAATGACATTTTTGTTACTCGGGAAAATATCTTAGGAATTTTCGGGAGTTTAAGGGGAAAGCTATCTTCTGGTCTGGATAATATCCCTAATCTTGTATTGAAGAATTTGCCAGACAAAATAAAACTTCACTATTGTACAATTTTTAACAATAGCATCAACAATTCTTATTTTCCGTATGGGTGGAAGAAGGCGAAGGTTGTTATGATACCCAAAAAGGACAAAGACTCGACCAATCCGAGGAATTTACGCCCTATAAGTTTATTGCCAAATATTAGTAAGGTATTTGAGATGTGTGTGAACAATATTTTAAGACAAAATTGTGAGAGACTTAACCTAGTATCTGAAAGGCAATTTGGATTTAAATACAAGCACTCCACTATAAATGCTATAAATGTTCTAGTGTCTGACATAAATTGGAATTGGAACAGGAGGTTGTGCACAGGGGCATGCTCAGTAGATATGGAAAAGGCATTTGATACTATTTGGCTACAGGGACTTGTCTACAAATTGATGAACTATAACTTTCCATTACATCTCGTCATATTAATCTATAACATGATATTTAATAAATCATTTGTCATTACGCATAAGAACAAGTTAAGCAGGGAATTTAGGATGTCCAATGGGTTACAGCAGGGTACTGTTAATGCACCTTTACTTTTTAACCTTTATCTCTTAGACCTCATTTCGGACCTAGAAAATGTGATCTCATTCGCAGATGATATATTGATCTATCAACCTGGACAGACGATAAAATGTATAAACAATGGTTTACAGTGCTCTTTTAATCTGATAGAAGACTATGCTAGAGACTGGCACATGAGGATAAATGCGGGAAAGTGTGAGACAATTCTTTTCCGGCCGACAGTGAGCAAATGTAACACCGACATAAGAAGGAACTGGAAATCATTCAAAGTGAGGTCATACTCTGAGAATAAAGAGATACCCAACGTTTCGATCATTAAGTACCTAGGCATTCATTTGGATAAATTCCTGTACTATAATCAACATGTAGCCAACTCAATAGAAAAGGCCAGAAGGGCTTTTTACGCCTACAGGAGATTGTTTTACTCAAGGCATTTAGACGCCAGTGTAAAATTTTTAATGTATCAGTCGTTTGTTAGGCCAATACTGACATACGGATGCCCAATTTGGTTTAATGTGTCTCCTTCTTACATGGAGAAAGTTCGCTTATTTGAGCGTAAATGCTTAAGAGCTTGTACATCAATGTATAAGAACCCGAGAAGCGACTTCAGAAAATTTTATTCCAACCAAATGCTTTATAAGGCTGCAGATATAATTAGAATAGACAACTTTGTCATAGGCTCAATCAGGAAACATATTGATAGATGCAGTCAATGTACAGAGTACAATCTTATTATGGCTCCATTTTACACTGATGAAAACTATATAAAGCGTTCGATCGTAAAAGGAAATGTCCCTCCGGAGTCTTTTGTATTCCTTGACAGATATAAATATATCCAAAACACAGATGGCATTCCCATATTTTACCATCTCTACAGAAGGGCAACCGATAAGATAATTGATTATGACAGAAATGATCTGCAGAATGTTCGATTTGATATGGCTATATCTGAGAAAGATAAGAATATTGCTAAACTTGTAAGCATTCATAAATTTTGGTGGCTCGAACCACAATAGCCGTCTTTCTTTCTTTTAACACATGACAACCAGTTTTTAAGCGCCAAATAATATGTGTAATGTTTTTTTTTAATATTTTCATTACAAACAATTTCTATATAATTCGTCAACGGATGAAGAAAATTTATTAAAGACTAATAATAGCTGAAATCCCTTATATTAAACTATACTAGAGTTACCCATACTTGGGTCGTTGTATAAATATATATACATATATATAAAATTCTATTGTTTATTGTAGATCTAATGTAATATTTTGAAATAAATAAATAAACGAACTTAAAAAAAAAAAAAAAAAAAAACGATACGTTCTTGTGTGCGTTGATCCCCGAAGGCAATTAGTCTGTATCGGCCCCGATACCAGTCTGCATCGTCACAAACTGGAGGAGACCCAGGAAATTCCTCAAGGACATCGGAGTATACTGATGACAGTTCATTGACTATCCAACTCCAATTATTCCTAGATATGAAGCCCTGTTCTTCTCCCTTGTCGACAACTGCCATCACCAAACTGTCCCTAGCAACATTAGCAAAGGTTCTTGGACCCATCTTACTATTGTTCGCCCTAGTTCTTTTAGGTATGGGATGCCCTCGAAGTAACTGCAGCCTTTTGGCTGTCTGCGGTGTAGTTTCCGAATCTAGACGTGTAATCTTTGGGTAGCCTGTGCAGCGAATCCCCGAGCCCAATTTAGAGTGAGAGTCTTAGGATCTTTCGCACCAAGCCACTCAATGAACCTGAGAGCGGTGCGTCTTCTATTATTTCAACCTCTTAAAGAGTGTGTTGGTTTTCCGGGGAAGGCCGATGACCTAGGCAAATTGTAGGCATGCGAAGATAAAATATGTTCGGCCTTGTCCTTAAGACTCGAACCATGTGTCTTCGTCAAAAGCACCTGCTGACCAGTCGTATGTCGGCTAGTCAGAGCCTGGAGCAGCCGCTCCACCACTCGAGGTTTTAGAAGCAGTCAACATGCTACATTCTGATACCACCACCGCAGCTGTTGGGTCTATGGAGTCCATTCTAAACCTACTCCCGGGCTCTAGATCTGCCGCTCCATGCAAACAGATGCAGATCACCAACCGCCTAATAGATAGCACCGCAGCTATCCTTGATAACTTAAATTTTTCTTCCAAAAAAATGACTTACTACGAGTTACCGAAAAATTCTTGCGGAGCGAAATAACAAAGCGATGTCCTCAAATAGTTTGGGATGGCTGACCGAGGCGAATGGTACGAGGACCGTCCTATCATATGGCATGGGCTGATTGAAGCCACAGCAAATGTGTGCCATGATGGTATGCAAAGGAGTTCTTATGCTATGCAGTCTTTGAAATCCATGCTGATGCTCGGTGAATGGAAAATGTCCAACGAGGCTCGGGAGGAGTAGTCCCTCAAGTATCTTCGCTATACTAGTGAGAGAAGGGATATCGATCTGTACGACTCCCCCTAACGTTGGTCCTTTCCAGGCTTTAGTAGTGGGATCATCCTGGCCATCTTCCAGACATCGGGTACTAAAAGAGTGTTGAAAGACAGTCTGAGGACCGTTGTAAGGTACTCGACCCAGGTATTGGGTTGCCCAAAAAGTAATTGCGGATTTTTTAAAAGAAAGTAAATGCATTTTTAATAAAACTTAGAATGAATTTTAATCAATTATACTTTTTTTCTAAAGCAAGCTAAAAGTAACAGCTGATAACTGACAGAAGCTGTGAAAAAATTTGTTAACGCCGACTATATGAAAAATCCGCAATTACTTTTTGGGCAACCCAATAAATCCAGATTCTTCAACAGCAGTGTAGAGATTCCGTCTGGGTCCAAGGCCTTGGATGACTTGGCGCCTCGTATAACATTTATACCTCCATCCACGGTTAATTGTGATGACTCTCCATCGGCTCGGAGACGAATAAATTGGCAGTTGAACAAGTTGGTCCATCTCTTTGGGTTATGAAGCCGGGTTGTCGGTCTATGGTGAGCATTATGGGGAGGTGGTCTGATCACAAAAATTTGACGGCTTGCCACGTCACTTAGGAGATCAGGGGATGCAATGGAAATGTCTGGCGAGCTAGTGGGATCATTCTCATTCACCATGCAGAATGTCGAGCTTTCAATCGGTTCTTCCAAAGCTTTGCCCCGCTGGTCGTTATCTAGGGAAGAATGCCACTAAACGTAATGTCGGCGCTAGCGAGATTGGTACAGCACAGCTGCTAGAATGGTGTATCACTAGGACCATTCCTCAACCTTCACTCCGTACACTCAACGAAATTTGTTATTCAAAACAGCAAACATGTTTGCCAAAACAACACAGTTGTTTGCTGAAAAAGGGAAAACAGACATTACTGCTGTTTCAGCAAACATAGTGCTGTTGTTTAAGTAAAAATTTCGTACTGGTGTTTCAGCTAGCAAAACCTGCTGTTTTGAGTACAAAAACCTTTAGAATATTAAAATAATGTGCCAAAATGAAAATTGTTATTTTTTTTTAATGCTTTTATTTATGTTTGCTTTTTTTCGAAGTGTCGTGTGTCTTGATTACTTTGGGCATTTTTTCACAAGCCAATGACCACTATAAATTATGATGAAAGCGAAGATTTTTATTTGTGGAATATTAAATCTGCTATAGTTCATTTTGCTTATATTGTTATAATATAAGATAAAAAAACACTATGGAATGTAAACAGCCACTGAGACACACATCTGCATTTGCCTACTGGTCAACATCTTATTCAAAAACTTCAATAAATCTGGCTATGCCAACCTTTTTTTTTTGGTCTACCTATGTATGTTTGCAATGCATGACAAGTATTGTCCCTTCTCACTTTCCACTTCTGCGAGGAAACCCATTTGTTTTGTTTTTCTGATATTTTGCCTCTGTCCATATGTCGTGTGAAGTAAAGTAGAACAACAGCAGTGCAAAGACATTTTAAACAGGGAAATGCCGCATAAGTGCTTCATACCTGCTTAAAACTAATGACGTATGTGCGCTGTGCGACCCTTTTTTACTTTGTCATAAAACGATTGTGCGCGGTCTGTGCTCGAAAGCGTGTGCAATAAACAACAACAACAAACGGTTAACCTTTTGTTCCTCATTTTCTTTCCAAAAATCTTTTTTTTAATTTTATTTCTTTTAACAAACCCATCATAAATCAAGCAGTAGTCATCTTAGCAAACAACATACTTTTTACCAGTAAGCCTGCTGTTCTAAAATGCAGAACTACTTCTGTAATAGCAGAACCACCGCTGTAATAGCAGCAAAATTAATTACTAACAATTAGCAGACGGTGTTTTCTATTTTCAGAAGATTTATTTCTAAGAGTGTTTGCGATCCTTATGTAGCACATTGTATCCGTGACAGCTGTGCAATCTGCTGGTGTTGGTCAGTTTTGTATCCTAGATCGCTTCCGACTCATAAAATCGACTATCTCGTCAATCTTGCCTCCACTTCCCGGCACTGACCCCGCAATATTGGCGCTGAGGCGTTGCAGCTGCGTTTATTGCCGAAGTCGAGAGGGTCACATAGTTCGACGATGAAGACGCCGAAGGCGTCGACGACGCTTGTGACTGCTGACCATGTTCGCACAACACCATAACATTTTCAGCGTGAATATTCTCCCATATTGACGTCAGGCCAGAGCAAGATCGAAAATGCACCCACTCCATGCACCGGTTACACCTCACCGACTGATGATGAAGGCGGTTCTGGTAAACTGAACAGAACCAGAGTCCAGGGTTCTTTTTAATTCCAGCACCGACCAGAAGCGTGCGAAGAAGGCACTCCGGGATGTGCTTCTGTCATGACGAAAACGGGGGAACACCTACACCTTGCCGATGAAGGACTTCGTCGGGTCAATTCGATACGTACAACCGGCTGCCATAGGATTCTCGACTGTAGATCATAAGTTATGGCCCCGCGAAGGTTGGATAAGTGGTCAGCTTTCACACCGGACGTTGGGACATGAGACATATTTATGGCTAATGTTGAAAATTGTAGCTTTTTTCAGTTCGTAGCCAGACTCTCATCCTCTCGTTATTAGTTTTTTTTTTATTTTAAAACCTTACCAAATATTATCAAAGTGAAAGAGTTGGCAACCATATTTCATATTGTAGTTTTCGTGGCCAACTAGGTATGCCTGTGTGCTTGGGCTTTGTTTCTCGTGGATGGCGAATATGATTTCATAACTTTTGTTTATTTAAGTTGTTGTAATAATAGTCTCCTCTCTCTATCTTCTTGGCACTCCTCTTGGTTTCCTCTAGTTCCTCTCTCTCTCTCTCTCTCTAGTTAATCTATTTCCGGTAGACCAATTTTAGCGCCTTTGCCAATGGTGATGGCGACTGCATGTGCTCCGTACATACGTGTTTGTGTGTGCGTATATATTGGGTTGCCCAAAAAGTAATTGCGGATTTTTTAAAAGAAAGTAAATGCATTTTTAATAAAACTTAGAATGAACTTTAATCAAATATACTTTTTTTCTAAAGCAAGCTAAAAGTAACAGCTGATAACTGACAGAAGAAAGAATGCAATGCGCACATAGTGTTTTAATATCACTTCTAACAACTGTGCTAAGTATGGTTTACATCGGTCTATAACTTAATATAGCTGCCATATAAACCGATCTTGGGTCTCGATTTCTTGAGCCTCTAGAGGGCGCAATTCTCGTTAAATTTGACTGAAATTTTGCATGAGGTGTTTTGGTATCACTTCCACCAACTGTGGGAAGTATGGTCCTAATCAGTCAATATTTTGATATGGCTGCCATACAATCCGATCTTGGGTTTTGACTTCTTGAGCCTCTAGAGGGCGCAATTCTCATCCGATTTGACTGAAATTTTGCATATGGTGTTTCAATATCACTTCCAACAACTGTGCGAAGTATGGTCCTAATCGGTCCATAACCTGATATAGCTGCCACAAAAACCGATCTTGGGTCTTGACGTCTTGAACCTCTAGGGAGCGCAATTCTCATCCGATTTGGCATAAATTTAGTACAACGGCTCCTCCCATGGCCTTCAACATATGTAATATGGTCAGAATCGAAAAAATTTGTCAACGCCGACTATATGAAAAATCCGCAATTACTTTTTGGGCAACCCAATATATGGTCGAATTACTTAATTAAGTTATAGTGCCCTTTTAAGGTTTACCTTCACGTTTGTTCTCTTTCTTTATGCTACTGCTGCTGTGTTTGTTGGTCGTCGTTGGATATATTTGATTTGTTTTGAATTTCCGTTTTTTGTTTATATACATGTGGGAGTGAGTGTGTTTGGCGAAATTGTATAGGTGTTTGTTTACACTCGTATGTAATTAAAATATATTTTCTTTTTCCGTTTACTTCCCTTTGGGTATTATTTATTTGAGGGCGATAGGATATAAAGGCAAATAAGGCGAAATTATATATATAGAAAACGCTACGAACGACATGAACAATAACCGAAAATTGGTAGACATGTAAGGAATATTAAATTTGTATAAAGGTGCGTAATTGCGAATAAATACAAAATGCGAAATTAAGGTCAATCTACTACACATGCTTGCAAAATATATGTAACATGCTTTGAGAGGTTTATTGTTAACTTTTGATATCTTGGCGCTTGGGAACGGGGAATTCAGTTATAGATTTTCGCAACGAAAAGCATGGTAAACGCCCTAGGCAAGCAAAATAAAGGTTTGGTTGTGGAGAAACGAGAGGTCTTCCTCAAGGAGGAGAAGGAGGGAGGAACTCTCCTTGCGGTGAGCATTGTCCAAGTCACTGTGAGAACCTTGGCTAAGACTAAGGTCATGGCGTTCTACATTACCAAGGTCGTCTTTTTGAAGATTGGGATGACTAGGATAGACAAAGATTTTAATATTAAACATCAGTCCACTGCCACAGTGACAGGAACAGGGAGACCAAGAAGCCAATTTCCTCAGGATTTCGAAGACTAGGATAGGCAAAGATTCTAATACTGATATATCAAGCAATGCAGTGAAAGGAAACTCAATGCAGCCTAACGAACAGGGAGCCGACGATGTGACCATCACCCACTCCCAAGAGGGCCATTTACTGGAGGGCCAATGCTTGAGGTCATCCAAATAAACCTGCACCGAACTGAACCATATCAACTACCAATTATTCCATGCTAACAATGGAACTTGGCAGTAGGGTAAGTTGGACTGTTTAAATTCACATTAATTATGCATGGAGAGTTAATTACTTCTTAATTACTTCTTTATTACTTCTTAATTACTTCTTTAATGGGGTCAAATCATGTTGTTATAAAACTGTCATTGATATGGAAATTATGTAGCCCTTTTTTGTTAGGGGATCCTCATTGTACATTGATATCTATGCTATGTCACCCTTTCTTGTTGTGGGATCCTCATTATGTTGTTATAAAACTGTCATTGATATGGAAATTATGTAGCCCTTTTTTGTTAGGGGATCCCCATTGTACATTGATCTCTATGCTATGTCACCCTTTCTTGTTGTGGGATCCTCATTATGTTGTTATAAAACTGTCATTGATATGGAAATAATGTAGCCCTTTTTTGTTAGGGGATCCTCATTATGTTGTTATAAAACTGTCATTGATATGGAAATTATGTAGCCCTTTTTTGTTAGGGGATCCTCATTGTACATTGATCTCTATGTATGCTAGGGAGGGTTCGGCCTAGCCCTTTTTGTTATGGGATCCTCATCATGTTGTTATAAAACTGTCATTGATATGGAAACTATGTAGCTCTTTTTTGTAAGGGGAATGGGGGATTCGAACTTGTGCAAGCTGCTTTTTCGATTAGGAATTTGGGATCCTACATTTTTAGTTCTGGGTGTTATTTTTAATTAGGGATGGTGTTGATTTAACTGATAAGTGGGATTGGAACTATTTGGTTCGTCAATTATTGAGTTATAAAAATTCATTGAATGTGACACTCACTGTATGCTATGAATGCTGTGGGTCTTGCTCATTTGGGATTGGGATATTAGAGATTGATGGCGGTAACTGATAAGTGGGATTGATTCTTTTTGGGTCGTAAATCATGGTGTTATAAAAATGTCATTGATATGGAAGCTATGTAACCCTTTGTTTATTGTGGGATTCATCGTCATTATATATTGGTTTTCATTGCGCTTCTATAAAAGTGTGAGAAGAAAGCCACATCTTGAATAGTATTGAAAGTGCAAACTTAGCGTCATGGCTGATAATTTAGAATTGATAAGTAAATTTAATAACAAAAATCTAAAACCAATTTTAAATGTGAAGGATATGGTACTGCATCATGAATACGTTATTGATGGTTGTTATCGGACCACAACCAAATACGGAGATGCGGTAGTGCTGAGCTTGGAGGGACATACGGACTTTGTGTGAAATCGGACTATAAATGCGCCTTTTATGGCAGCTATATCCAAATCTGGACCGATTTGGGCCAAGTTGCATAAACATGTCGAAGAGCCTAACACTAAGCACTGTCCCAAATTTCGGCGAAATCGGACAATAAATGCCTCTTTTATGGGCCCTAAACCTTAAATCGAGAGATCGGTCTATATGGCAGCTATATGCAAATCTGGACCGATCTGGGCAAAATTGAAGAAGGACGTCGAAGAGCCTAATCAAACTCACTGTCTCAAATTTCAGCGACATCGGACAATAAATGCATCTTTTATGGCCCCAAAACCTAAAACCTACATATCGGTCTATATGGCAGCTATATCCAAACCTGGACCGATCTCTGCGATATTGCAGAAGTATGTCAAGGGGCTCAACTTAACTCACTGTTCCAAATTTCGGGGACATCGGGCAATAAATGAGCATTTTATGGGCCCAAAACTATAAATCAAGAAATCGGTCTATATGGCAGCTATATCCAAATTTGAACCGATCTGGACCAAATTGAAGAAATATGTCAAAGGGCCTAACACATCTCACTGTCCCAAATTTCAGCAAAATCGGATAATGAATGTGGCTTTTATGGGCCTTACACCATAAATCGGAGGATCGATCTATATGGCAGCTATATCCAAATCTGGACCGATCTGAGCCAAATTAACGAAGGATGTCGATGGGCCTTACACAATTCACTGCCCCGAATTTCATCAAAAGCGGATAATAAATGTGGCTTTTGTGGTCCTAAGACCCTAAACCGGAGGATCGGTCTATATGGCAGCTATATCCAAATCTGAACCGATCTGGACCAAATTGAAGAAACATGTCAAAGGGTCTAAGACAACTCACTGTCCCAAATTTCAGCGAAAACGGACCATAAATGTGGCTTTTATGGGCCTTAGACCCTAAATCGGAGGATCGGTCTATATGGCAGCTATATCCAAATCTGGACTGATCTGAGCCAAATTGACGGAGGATGTCGAAAGGCCTAACACAACTCATTGTCCCAAATTTCAGCAAAATCGGATAATAAATGTGGCTTTTATGGGTCTATGACCCTAAATCGGAGGATCGGTCTATATGGCAGCTATATCCAAATCTGAACCGATCTGAGCCGTATTGACGGAGGACGTCGTAATGCCTCAGACAACTCACTGTCCCAAATTTCAGCAAAATCGGATAATAAATGTAGCTTTTATGGGTCTATGACCCTAAATCGGAGGATCGGTCTATATGGCAGCTATATCCAAATCTGAACCGATCTGAGCCAAATTGACGAACGATGTCGAAGGGCCTAAGACAACTCACTATGCCAAATTTCAGCAAAATCGGATAATAAATGTGGCTTTTATGAGCCTTAGACCCTAAATCGGAGGATCGGTCTATATGGCAGCTATATCCAAATCTGGACTGATCTGAGCCAAATTGACGGAGGATGTCGAAAGGCCTAACACAACTCATTGTCCCAAATTTCAGCAAAATCGGATAATAAATGTGGCTTTTATGGGCCTAAGACCCTAAATCGGCGGATCGGTCTATATGGGGGCTATATCAAGATATAGTCCGATATAGCCCATCTTCGAACTTAACCTGCTTATGGACAAAAAAAGAATCTGTGCAAAATTTCAGCTCAATATCTCAATTTTTAAAGACTATAGCGTGATTTCAACAGACAGACGGACAGACGGACGGACATGTCTAGATCGTCTTAGATTTTTACGCTGATCAAGAATATATATACTTTATAGGGTCGGAAATGGATATTTCGATGTGTTGGAAACGGAATGACAAAATGAATATACCCCCATCCGTCGGTGGTGGGTATAAAAATCATTCACTCTAGGCTGTACGAATTTGCCACAGAAAACTCCTTAATCTCTCCTGCGCAGTGTGGGTTCAGAAAGGAACTTAGTGCAGTCCACCAAGTTCACAGAATTAAGAAAATAATCGAAAATAACAAACAAATGAGACGTTCTACGGGCCTTGTTTTACTGGACATAGAGAAGGCTTTTGACACAATTTGGCATAATGGTCTAATCCACAAGTTGCTAAAAAATTATGTGCCTAAATACTTATGCAAAATTATTTTGGACTTCTTGGAATCAAGATCTTTTATTGTAACCGTAAACCAATCCCGATCTTCCCCAAAATTGTTGAATACAGGCTTACCCCAAGGATCAGTGCTATCTCCCTTGCTCTATTCCATCTACACTGCTGACTTTAAAGCGCCTTCTTTCGTGAAAACAGCATACTACGCAGATGATACGGCGTTAATAACTACAAGCAAGTTAACTACTGCACTTCTTAAAAAAAATGGAAACCGGGTTGCTGGCTTGTAATAAATACTTTTCAAAATGGAAAATTAAGATTAACCCGAATAAAACCCAGTCCATCCGTCCGTCCGTCCGTCCGTCCGTCCGTCTGTCTGTCGAAAGCACGCTAACTTCCGAAGGAGTAAAGCTAGCCGCTTGAAATTTTGCACAAATACTTCTTATTAGTGTAGGTCGGTTGGTATTGTAAATGGGCCATATCGGTCCATGTTTTGATATAGCTGCCATATAAACCGATCTTGGGTCTTGACTTCTTGAGCCTCTAGAGTGCGCAATTCTTATCCGATTGGAATGTTTTGTTATGATATCCAACAACTGTGCTAAGTATGGTTCAAATCGGTCCATAATCTGATATAGCTGCCATATAAACCGATCTTGGGTCTTGACTTCTTAAGCCCCTAGAGTGCGCAATTCTTATCCGATTGGAATGAAATTTTGCACGACGTGTTTTGTTATGATATCCAACAACTGTGCCAAGTATGGGTCTTGATTTCTTGAGCCTCTAGAGAGCGCAATTCTTATCCGATTAAAATGAAATTCTGCACGACGTGTTTTATTATGATATCCAACAACTGTGCCAAGTATGGTTCAAATCGGTCCATAATCTGATATAGCTGCCATATAAACCGATCTTGGGTCTTGACTTCTTAAGCCCCTAGAGTGCGCAATTCTTATCCGATTGGAATGAAATTTTGCACGACGTGTTTTGTTATGATATCCAACAACTGTGCCAAGTATGGGTCTTGATTTCTTGAGCCTCTAGAGTGCGCAATTCTTATCCGATTTGAATGAATTTTGGCACGTAGTATTTTGTTATGACATCCAACAACTGTGCCAAGTGTGGTTCAAATCGGTTAATAACCTGATATAGCTGTCATATAAACAGATTTGGGGATTTTTCTTCTTGAGCTTCTAGAGGGCCCAATTCCTATCCGATTTGGCTGAAATTTTGCATGACGTATTTTATTCTTACTTTCAACAACTGTGTCAAATAAGGTTCAAATCGGTTCATAACCTGATATAGTTGCCATATAAACCGATCTGGGGTCTTGACTTCTTGACCCCTAGAGGTCGCAATTATTATCCGTTATGCCTGAAATTTTGTACGACGGATCCTCTCATGACCATCAACAAACGTGTTTATTATGGTCTGAATCGGTCTATTGCCCGAAACAGCTCCCATATAAATCGTTCTCTCTATTTTACTTCTTGAGCCCCCAATGGGCGCAATTCTTATTCGAATTGGCTGAATTTTTACACAGGTCTCCAACATATAATTTAATGGTGGTCCGAACCGGACCATATCTTGATATAGCAGAGCAAATCTTTTCTTATATCCTTTTTTGCCTAAGAAGAGATGCCGGGAAAAGAACTCGACAAATGCGATCCATGGTGGAGGGTAAATAAGATTCGGCTCGGCCGAACTTAGCACGCTTTTACTTGTTTTTCCTTTAAACTCATTATCTTAACTGTGCTATTGTAATTTAATATCTTTGATCCTAAGTCTTATATGCAGTAATATCCAAAAGATATGATCTCATAACTCTGCTTTGTAAATATGAACATAATAATGAACCAATAAAGATGAACTTGAAAATTGATTGAGCTAAAATTTATTATCATCGGTTGTATAAAACATCTATACATCCTTCCCAAATATGGTGCTGATGGGATCATATTTGGATATCGATGCCACAAACATCGATCTCCCTTTTTAGGATCTTTCACCCATAAATGGCATATTTGTTACCCGATTGCACTGGATTTTGTAAGAGTTAGCTACGTTAAAATTTTTATACCACCACCATAGGATGGGGGGATATTAATTTCATCATTCTGTTCATAACTCCTCGAAATATTCGTTTAAGACCACATAAAGTATATATATTCTTGATCGTCGTGACATCTTAAGTCCATCTAGCCATGTCCGTCTGTCCGTCCGTCCGTCTGTCTATCGAAAGCAAGCTAACTTTCGAAGGAGTAAAGCTAGCCACTTGAAATTTTGACGAATACTTCCTGGTAGAGTAGATCAGTTGGGATTTTGAATGGGCCAAATCGATCCATGTTTTGATATAGCTGCCATATAAACCTATCTTGACTTCTTGAGCCATTAGAGAGCACAATTCTTATCCGATTTGGCCGAAGTTTCGAATGACGTGTTCTTTTATGACTTCCTATAAATTTGTTCAAATCAGTCTATAACCTGATATAGCTGCCATATAAACTGATCTGGGATCTTGACTTCTTGAGCCTCTAGAGGACGTAATTATTATCCTATTTGGCTAAAATTTTGTACAACGGCTTCTCCCATGACCTTCACCATAAGTGTCATATATGGTCCGAATCGATCTATAGCCTGATACAGCCCCTATTTAGGAAGGTCTCCCTATTTTAATACTTGAGCTCCTAAAGGGCTCAATTCTTGTTCGAATTGGCGGAAACTTCTACTATGGTCTCCAATATTCAATTCATTTATGGTCGGAATCGGACCATAAGTTGATATAGCTCCAGTAGCACAGCAGTTCTTTACTTTATCATTTGTTTGTCGAGAAGCCTAACATATGTCAGTGTGCCAAATATCAGCGAAATCGGATTATAAATTTGCCTTTTATGGGCCAAGATTTTAAATCGAGAGATCGCTCTATATGGCAGCTATATCCAAATCTGAAATGATCTGGGCTAAACTGAAGAAGTAGGTCGAAGGGCTTAACACAACTTAACACAACCAAATTTCGGCGAAATGTAAAATAAATGCGTATTTTTTGGGCCCAAAACCCTAAATCGAGAGATCGGTTATATGGCAGATATATCCAAATCTGGGCCGATCTGCTATATCAGCTTTATCCGAATCTGGACCGATCGGGGCCAAAAAGAAGAAGGATGTCGAGTGGCCCAGCAAAACTCAATGTCCCAAATTTTAGCAAAATCGAATAATAAATGTGCATCAACTGAAGCACACATTTTCATTGGCCTACTTGTCAGCATCTCAGTCATTAAACTTCCTTAAATATCGCTTTTCCCATATTTATTGTTTTATTGGACTATGCTGCAATGCTACTGACACATACATGTCTCCGTTTGCGTACTGGTAAATATCTCATTTACAAAACTTCCTTAAATTTAAATCTCCATGTGCCAACGTTTTTATACTCACCACCATAGGATAGGGGGTATATTCATTTAGCCATTCCGTTTGTAACACATCCACCCTACAACCGATTTCGCTGAAATTTGGCCTAGTGAGTTTTATTATCCGAACCAAAAAAGGTTCAGATTCGAACATATTTGGCTATAGCTGCGCATTTATTACCCAATTTTGCTGAAACTCAGAATAGTGAGTTTTATTGGGCTCGTCGATATCCGAACCAAAAATGATCCAGTTCGGAACGAATTTGGATATAGCTGTCATATTGACCGATCTGCTGGATTTGAGTCTTAGTTAATACTCTCGATATAGAAGCAAATAACAATACACTTCAAATCGAAATTTTTTCTTCGGAACATGTTATAAATTTCCATCAAGATCGGTCTATTGGTCCGTTGTTTGGATTTGAAGATCGAGTTTTAATCCCTAACATAAAGCATACGTCTCACATGCCAGTAAACATCATGAAAGTAAATGCAATTCAAATTTGTTGTAATATTACAACTGGAGCATATATGAATAATTCTCCAGCACATATTATCCATGAGTTCGCAATAAACGTGTCTCCAGGATATAAATTAGACGAAATTCCCAGGAACCTTATTTATTTACCAGTAAACGTTAACGAAATAAGTCGCATAAAAGTTTGGATTGTTGATCAAGAAACGCGTCTGATTAATTTTAGAGGGGAAGAAATAACACTTCGATTACATCTTAAACCTAAATCAAAATGATTATTTTTAATAAATATAATAATAAAATGACCAAACATAACATTCCGATTCGAGCTGTCAACAATAAAAGACGGCTTTTAACTCAAGAAAATAAATTGTTTTTAAAATCCTTAAAATTAAAATTAAAAAGCCATGTCTGAAATTTTAAATGTACTAGAGAAACCATACTCTGATGATAATATTGTTAAAAAGGACTATCATAGCTACGTACCATATATTCAATCCTTCAAAAATAATGACGAAATTAGAATAACAATTCAAAATCAAGATTTATATATCCTACCTAGCGAAAGCTACCTATATATAGAGGGTTCCATTACACTGGAAGATGGAAAAAGTACACTTAATGGACGATTGCGAAATAACTGTGTTGCGTATATGTTTGATGAAATTCGCTATGAAATTAATGGTGTAGAAATAGATAGAACACGATATTTGGGCATTTCAAGTATTTTAAAAAACTACATTTCAATAAATAGTATTGAAAATAATATGATGCTGAATGCTGGCTGGAGCAAAGAAACCGATTTGAACAAGCAGAAGTTCAATTTTTATGTGCCACTAAATAAGTTATTAGGATTTTCTGAGGATTTCACGAAAGTTGTTTTAAATTGTAAACATGACCTTATACTCCTACGAAGTTCCACTGATTTGAATGCCTGCTATTTAACTACCCAAACGGAAAAAGTTAAAATTAATATAACGAATATAACATGGAGAATTCCCCATGTTCATATCTCAGATGAAACGAAGCTAAAAATAATGAAAACAATTAAAGATGGAAAGACTATACCAATCACGTTTCGTAGCTGGGATTGTCATTTTAATCCTACATTTCCCGGTGCAGTCAAGTGCAATTGGAACGTTAAACTTTCTGTAAATAGGGAGAGACCACGTTTTTTAGTATTTGCATTTGAAAATAACAAAAAATTTATCCATTGTAACTTAACAAATTTCAAAGTACATTTAAATTCAGATATTTACCCATACGATGATCTTAATATAAAATTTGATGATAATCGTTATGCAGTTCTTTATGATATGTATGCAAGATTTCAACAAAGCTTTTATTTGAAGGAACCGCAACCTCTCCTGTCATGTGATGAATTCAAAGAAACCCCTATAACTGTAATTGATGTTAGTCATCAAAATGAGACAATAAAAGCCGGGCCTATTGATGTTAAAATTGAATTCGAAACCAGCCAATCCATTCCTGAAAATACGTCGGCATATTGTTTAATAATACACGATCGTTTCATCGAATACACACCTTTGACTGGAACTGTTCGAAAAATCATTTAATAAACAAACACATTTTATTGAAAATATTTTTTTTTTTATTTTATTTAATTTTAATTTTCTTATCAAGTATTTAACTATTAAAATAAATAAGCCTTAAAGGTAAATTATAAAATTGTAGCTTTTTTTTACATATTAAGGTAGTCAAGCAGGTCCCTTAAATCGTTATCACTATAAGATTCGATATTGTCTACATCCATTTCCGTTGTATAATCTATACTTATGCTCTGTAAGTTGTTTTCGGTTGCCATTTTATAATGGCCCCATGCATATGTATTAATTTTATCTTCCCTGATTTTTCTTTTTGTGTCTAAGGGACTTAAAACTACTTTGGTTAACTTATCCGTATAAATATTATGAAGTTTAAATCGGAATGACAACATGCTGCCAGTAGGTTTTATGCCGTTCAAAAGACATTCCTTATAATTTTCAAGAGAATAACCCTCTATGACACATTTTTTCACCCCTTTGGCCTTATTTATTTCGCTACCTTCATCTAATTTGTACGAATACATTTTCGGTCCTAGGCCAACAAATTCTGACATCAATGTACCTCCATTTTCATCTTTCATGTAACCCATTTCTTTTTTATTTTTTAGAGGAAATCCAAACGGATTATTTGCATCATAATTTTAAGTATCGAAATATTTCTCTACATCGTCTTTTATTTCTGCATAGAAATCCTCGGAAGAAATAGTGTAAATAAAGGAATCAGTATCCATATAATTTAACTGACACCTTTCACCAAATTTCTTTTTCATGTAATTATAGTGAAAATCATACATGATTAATTTTGCTATTTCTAATATACAAAATCCAACGTATATTGGCTTATCATAGATTACTTTAGTGCGGTCCATTTGAACAGCCCAAAATTCATTTGAAAATTGAGACAAACTATTAAAGTTTGGTTTGGATATAAGTCTTTCCAAACCAATTTTTTTCTTATTTGAATACTCCCATTCGGTTACAAGTTTTACGTCTTTTCTATTATCGACGTTTTCCATCGTTTTGCCGTATACCGAATTATTCAGTAGCTTGAAAAAATCTTTTCCAAACGGATTCGTTGCTTTTTTCCTCTCATCTGTGTTAGTGTTAACAAATGGAGCAAGCCACGGTTCTTGTCTAAATTCTAAAACTCGGTGGACCTTTTTTAAAATTAAACCATTCTCAAGGCATTGCTTCAATACCAAATAATGAGTGGTATAATTTCGCTTTGGTGTAAGATCGGCAACCAGCTTTTTGTATTTAGCTCCACCGATTTTTTTATTTTCCGCAGCAAAAGGTAGATCATTATGATGATCATGTAAGTGATCTGGATAATCCAAATCAACTTCATAAATGTAACCTATGGGGGAGTCATCAACAAAGTCCAGAATTCTTTGTACATCACTAATAATTTCATTTTCCTTAAGCCATTTAAAGTCGCCACATGGGAGAAAACGCATCATAGCGGCCCCATATAGATTGTTGACATCAAAATACATAAGGAAGGTAGAAAGAAGTAATGGATTGAAATCGCTTAGGTACCTATTATTTGCTTTCGTATGTCTTCTAGAACACTGAGTTATTCCTCCTCGAATAGCATTCTTAATAAAATTGTACATATCTAAATCGGTAAACAGCTCTAAGCTTATGTTAGTGTTCCGAAGCATAGCATCAAAAGATAGACCTGGTGCTGTATAGTATTGGCATGGATCTAATTTGTGGACTTTTTTACACAAACGTCGGAAATTTTCAAAAACATCAGTAAGTAGTAGAACATCTGTTTTTAAATACAATTCCATATAGTCCTGTAAAGTACCACAATTAAATGTATGCCATACTTCTTTGGCATGCGTATAATCTTCGCTGCTACATTTTTTGTTATACAATTTGCTAAAGAAAGCCTCAATGGGAGGAAGTCGTGTTTCGGCTAGTTTATCAAACGAAGTCAGGTATTCGTAGCAAAATACGCCCTTTTTCCTCATTAAATTAAATTCCCTATCGCTTGGAAAATGTGACCTAACTGACTTCATAGTATCTCCCGCCAGATTGTTTGCTAGAGAATCTAAACTTGCCGCCATAAACCTGAGGGAGTCTAAAAATCTATACTCTAAAATTTTTCCGCCACCTAAATATACTTTATGGGATAGGGCAATGTATCGCTCCTTATTTTCTGGCAGTACTGTTGTATTACCAGGAATATTTTTAAGGAGGTCTTTCACAAATAAGTGACAATCATAAGCCGAAAAGTTGTGAAAGAAAATGGGTATAAATGTTGGTACAGTGTGCTCTAAATTACATTTATTATGGGCAGGTCCTCTGTATTTTCCAGTGATGTGACAGTGATCACGAACCCTATCACTACCTAATAATTTCTCACATACATGGCAGTTTTGAGCTACTTGAAAATTGAACTCCTCAGAGGGTGATAATGATGCCATAGGGGTATTTAGACTTAAATAATTTTCGTAAATAAACCTACACTCCTGATCGATGCTTTTAACAAAAACCTCGGCAGCATCTTCTCCCGTATAAATATTAAATTTGTCTAACCTATCATCAAAACTACATTTAATATTATAACTAAAAGCACATGGAATGTGCTTACTTAGGGATTTACTATTACTGTCGTTAACATTTTCAAGTACGCATTCAAAATCTGCGTAAATTGAAAATGGAACGTCCATTGTCTTTTTAGAGTTGGAAAACTCCATGAACTTATTGGCTTCCTCAGGGAGATATGTTACAACTCTTCCACATTCTCGCTTATGATGATCCATCATGTTGGGGTTCCTGGTGTGCTGGAAACACTGGTTGCAGAAGTACAATTTATTTGCGTTTGATGTAACCTGCCTATGTAAAAGTCTGTAAAAAAAAAAAACAGAAAAGATAAAATAAAAAAAAATAGTCATTTAATTAATTACACATAGTATTATTTGTTTTATTACCTTGACGTGTCTCTTACTAACACATAATGCTCTCTCTCATTATTTTCCAGCAACAACAAGTTCACGTGGGTCTCCTTTTCCATTTGGGTAATGTAGTACGGCCCAACAACATGATCTGTTTTGACTTCATATCCCAAAACATTTACACTTATATTTGGGTTGTTTTTTTCGAATATGATTATGTCTCTAAGGGCCATGGGAAAATTCAATCCATTGAAGTTGAGACTTACACCGTTTGTCAAAGTTATTATCTTCTGTTTGATATCCACAGGGTACGAGGATGTTCTTGTTGGGTTTCTTGGCTTTGGTGTTGTTAAGGCTGCTACCATACACCACTTAAAGCAATATTCATCGTCATTAAGAATATTGCAGCAAGCGCGTCTATCTGCTAATTTTTTCGGTGTTTTTATATGTTGGGAGCCTCTTAAAACTGTACATTTATTTATGTTAATGTAGAGTTTTTCAATGTTGACTAAAGCCCATCCAGAATCTCTTTCCTGAAACTCTGACATTTTAGTTTTAATTTCCTCTACATGGCAGCTAACCACATTTTCAATAGAGTCGCTTCTTGTTATTTGCGACATTTTGGAGGTGTGATGCATAATTGTTTTTTTCCATTCATCACTGCAAAGTTTGGTATATTGTGCTTGTAATTGAAAATTAAATTTCACGCAAATATGCTCCGCTAAACTTTCCATAATAAGATTCTCTATGCAATCTATACCTCCGGAGAGAAAATTGTTAATATTCAGAGTTTCTTTAATGGTTGAATATTCATATTTAGCCAACCGATTTTTAAAATCGCTGCTGGTTTGTTTTATGAATTGAGCTCTCATCGCAATGCTATTACGTTTATGGGCATTGGTTTTCAAGTGGGTATACCACTTTCTAACGGGTACTCCAATATTACAGCATTTACAAACTTTGTCTTAGGCAGCTCTCGACCTTGATGGTATATCTTCATTCAAATCTTGTTGTTGGGCCTGTGGTTGAATAGGTTGATTTCCTAGGAACTGCTGTTCCTGATGTTGTTGTTGTTGTAGAGCAGCTCTCGAAGTCGAAGGAACATTTCCATTGAAAATATGTTGTTGGATCAGTGCTTGTTGTTCTTCTCTCTGGTTTTCTGGATGTAGTTTACTTAGAATTTGATCTAATTCATTCAAGTAGTAAGCCATCTCATCCAGATCCAAGTCATTTTCGATTTGTTCGCTTCGAGGAATATTTTGCTCGTGATGTTTAACCAGCTCTTCTTGTTGTTCTCGTTGTTGTTGTTCTTGAACTTGTTGTTGTCGTTGATGTTGTTGATGATGATGATGTTGTTGTTGATGTTGTTGTTGTTGATGATGTTGTTGTTGTTGATGATGTTGTTGTTGATGATGTTGTTGTTGATGATGTTGTTGTTGATGATGTTGTTGAAAAGCGTCCGACGTTGAATGCATATTAACAAACTGGTGTTGGGCCTGTGCTTGTTTCCATTGTTTATCTTCTTTCTGCATATTTTCTTTGAATTTTCCACCGTTTTGTTGTTTCCGCACTATCCGCATTAGTTGGGATTTTTTTCCACCAACATTTTTTTCTTTATTGTGTGCTACTAGCATGTGGAAATTAAGCGCATGCCTACTTAGTTGCACAACGCCACACATACTACACTGCCTATGTGCTTCTTTTACGTGAATTTTTAAATTCAAAACGGAGACGAAATTTTCTTGGCAAATTTCGCAAGTGTATAAAGCCATTTTTGTTTTGTTTTGTTTGTTTTTTTTTTTTTTTTTGTTATTATATTTAAATGTTTTCTTTTGGTTGTTGTTTTTTTTTTTTTTTTTTTTTGCTTTATTTACCACTGCACTGAATGTTTGTTTAGCGTATTTAAATAAACGCACTTTGCAAATTAGGCAAAAATCACAAAAAAAATTTTTAACGATGGTACTTTGGCGCGTTAAAAATTCACTTGGAATTTTGTTTAAATGTTTATATTTTGAGGGAAAAAATTCAATTCGAAAATTTTTAATAATGGTACTTCGACGGATTAAAAACAATTCTATGTTCGTTCAATGGCGAGTTAGATGGAACTGAAATCGAAATTCCAACGTTTGTGGTTGAATTTCAAAATTGGAATCCATTCGTCTTACATTTCTACTACAATAGATAAGAGTTCTTCCAATTTTTTTTTTTAACCTTTTATTTTTCTATCCAAACTCCTTTGCATTCCAACACTTTTAGAACATCAACGAACACAAGTATCACGACTAGTTTATCAATAATATCTAAATAGCTTCTAATGAAATGTACACCATACAACGACACTAACATGTTTGTGTCTGACCAATAAAATCTCTAAGTGGATAGAAACAAACCAAAATCAACCCCAAACCACGTAAACCCCCTTCCCCCACCCAAAAAAAAGGAACACATAGTTTTTAATTTTTTTTTTTTTTGTTTTATTTATATAAATTTCTCTTAAAATTCATTTATAATTCTTTATACTTTTATAGGAAATTTATAAAAACCTTTCTAAAATACTAAAAATAGCTGGATCCATTTCTGTATTCCAGTCCGCTTCAACTTTCCTTAACTCTTGGTCCAATACGGACTCTTTCTCCTCTTCCGATTTCCGCAACATATCGTCTTCGACCGATCCAGGTATAGGCTGGCTGTTTGGGTCGAAATGGTTTGGGAACAATCTCCATGGAAATATTTCCTGGGTAGAATTTCCATCATCTTGCTTGTCATCAGTCTCAGGAATACATTCCTCATCGTCACTTATGAGTTGTTGACTTTGTGAGGCCTCACATTGTTGTAAAATTTTTTGGGAAAAATCCAAAAATACTTCTTTGCTCTCCTGCGAAAATAGATTTTGGCTAAGTTGGACAGAAATAGCAACAGGTTCATTAATTGAATTATGAGAATTGTTGCTCTCATTCTGTATTTTTTGATTCTCATCCTGTTGGGAAAACAAAGGCTGGCTCATTTGGAAATGTTGGTTTGCCATCTTATTCTTCAGATAGAAATCTTAGAAATGATAGGTTTTTTCGAATTCTTTCGTGTTTTTATTAGAAATCACACAGATAATATTCCTTACTACCTAGTCGCATTTTACAACACAATGAAGCCTTTATGGATACCACTCACTGGCAACATATAGAGACAAAAAAAAATTAAAAACTCAGAGTTAGAAAACGACCATCAACCCCTTAATAAACATATCCTACACACTTTACAACACACACACACACACACACAAGAAATGCGCAAGTGCCACAGCATTCATAACATGCAGTGACGGTCACACTTTAAGTGTAAAAAAATCAACATTAATCCCCAACTAAGGCACCCATGAAAACAATTATTAGATAATAACCAAACCAAACATTCCCTTTTTTCTGCCTTACCGCAGTTTACATCTTTACAACACACAAGAAATGAGCAAGACCCATAGCATACAGTGAGGGTCACATTCAATGAATTTTTATAACTCAATAATTGACGAACCAAATAGTTTCAATCCCACTTATCAGTTAAATCAACACCATCCCTAATTAAAAATAACACCCAGAACTAAAAATGTAGGATCCCAAATTCCTTATCCAAAAAGCAGCTTACACAAGTTCGAATCCCCCATTCCCCTTACAAAAAAGAGCTACATAGTTTCCATATCAATGACAGTTTTATAACAACATGATGAGGATCCCACAACAAAAAGGGCTAGGCCGAATCCTCCCTAGCATACATAGAGATCAATGTACAATGGGGATCCCCTAACAAAAAAGGGCTACATTATTTCCTTATCAATGACAGTTTTATAACAACATAATGAGGATCCCACAACAAGAAAGGGTGACATAGCATAGAGATCAATGTACAATGAGGATCCCCTAACAAAAAAGGGCTACATAATTTCCATATCAATGACAGTTTTATAACAACATGATTTGACCCCATTAAAGAAGTAATTAAGAAGTAATAAAGAAGTAATTAAGAAGTAATTAACTCTCCATGCATAATTAATGTGAATTTAAACAGTCCAACTTACCCTACTCTTGGCCAATGACCTGCATTATTTTTCATAAAAATTTAAATTATATTTTTTTCCCCAGAGTTGTCAACGTCTGATGCATGAGTGCTGAGACAGGGAGACGGTGGAGCAAACGTGGCATAACTTTATCTGCCTTTCGACTCTCCGACACGTGGATCCACGTCAAACTCTCACCAATTTTCGTGGGTTAGTACCAACATTGATAAGCGAGGCCAAGCCTTGGCAGAATTGTTAAATACTAACTACCTAATAACACTTAATATTGGTAGCACCGCGGCCTTTTTTAATAGGATAAGGGAGAAGGTTTTAGATTTGACAATATGTTTGGAAAATCTAATCGATAAGGTTCGAAATGGAGCACTCCTTCTCGGACCATCGCCACATTAGGTTTAAAATAGTACGGCCAGCGCCGAAATCAATGAGGAAGACTTGGACAAGATACTTTGAAATATCCAATCATAGAAGAAAACATCAACAGGATTACAACTGCGCTAGTGGGGTCTTTCGAAGATAGTTGTCCTCTTCAAGAAAAATCGACCCTGGATGACCGGGGAGATTCGCAACATTGGGAAAGAAGTCCGCAGACTTAATAATAGAGCACGAAAAAGCGGCAGTTTATTGGGATAGGTATTATACACGGCTGAAGAAATACAATTAGATGATCAAAGCGCCAAAACGTGTCTCCTGGAAGCTTTTCTGCGACAGATAGCGTTAATGACGCCACGCCGGAGACACCTGATTCTTGGAATAATGAGGTTGTACGAAGGCTTATCATTACGGAACTTATGGTAAAGGAAGCCTTGAGGAGCTTCCAACCATTTAAATCACCCGGAATTGATGGAATAATTCCGATATTTCAGAAGAAGGCCAACTAACTGGCGACCCATCTGGTCACTTTTTTCACAGCGAGCCTAGGAGTTGTATGGCCTGGCAGGAGGGAAGGGTCGTATTTATACTTTCTACTCGAAACTATGGAACGCATTGTGGATACTATGATTAAGAGTAGGACATCCAGCGAACTGCTCAAATACAAACATCGTGCCTGACCATAATATCGTACTGTCATACTGTCGGAGATTCGGGTGATCACGGAATGCTTCAGGTGGTGTGGCGTTAACGGATATCGATTGTGAACATCTTTATGGACAGTATACTGGCCATTAGTGCTTTAGCAACTAGGACGGTAAGACCTCGATCTTGGTCCCACATTTGGATATCAGATTCATATTTTACACTAAAATACCTTTTATTTAAGCCCCATATTGCCATGGTCAATAAATAAGTCCTGTTTGGAGGTGTTTAAGCCCCATATTGCCATGGTCAATAAATAAGTCCTGTTTGGAGGTGTTTTGGGGAAGGGGTGGATCCCAAGAAACTTGGTCCTACATCTGGATATCAGATTTGTATTCCAGTCGCAAATACCTATCATTTGAGTCCCATATTGTCGTGATTGGTTTATATATATATATATATATATATATATATTGTAAGTTTTGGGGGTGGGGCGGCCCCCTGGTACCCCATCCGAAATTTGGATACAAAATTCTTGTTTTTAGGTTACTATAAGAGAGCACACAAAATTTCGCTTAAATCGCACCGTTTCTGAAAATTTGGGTAAGGGGGAGGGTCCGCTCTCCCTCAGATATCAAAAAATGTAGTACCCTATTGTCACCACGGTATCATTATGTACCATCTGTGAAAATTTCAATAAAATCGATTTAGCCGTTTTTAAATCTATAAGGAACACAAAAACAAACAAACCGACAAACAAACACAAATTGAATTTTATATATAAGACTAGCTGAGCCCGGCCCGTTCTGCTGCGCCCGATAACGCTATGTTGGAGGAAAGTACTCTTAATTTGGAAATTTCTACCTAATTTCAGTTAAAAGTGTATTCCAATTTTCCTGTGAATTTTTCTACTCTCAAATACTTCTTATTTAAACCCCAAAAATAAAAGTTCTGTTTGGGGGTGTTCCGAGATCTGGTATTTTTGAAAATTGTTGTTAAAGCCCGTCTTAGATTGGGAAAGTTAAAAAATAATATCGCAACCAACCGCAACGAAGATAAATGCTGTATGATCAATTTTGACCACTCTGCCCTCTTTCTGTTCATGTTGACTTCTCCCAATTGGCGCCATTTAATGGCTGTTTTCAATTGGATCAACAAAATCCACTTGAAAACATCCTGTAGATGGCGTTAACTTATATGTTAGTTCTACTACTCGCTAGGAGTGGCTGAACGCCTACAATATTGATCAGCATGTGGTAGATGTCAATAAAAGACTATATGCCTACATATTAAATAGTCATCATTTAGGCTTTTTGTAAATCAAACTAAACGATAGCTATAATCGAGTAACATTCCCATCTGAGGGGTCTTTTGGGGGTGGGGCGACCCGCAAATACTTATACATCACTTTTTTTGTTATATTTGTAATAATCTCCCGATTACCTTTCATTTGACTCCCATCATGATATGTACGTCTAATATGTTCGTTTGGGAAACCTTTAGAGTTGGAGTTACTCCTGGGTTCCTTGGACTCACCTTTTAATACTATATTCGTATTCTACCCTACAATACCTTTCAATTGATACCCATATTGCACCAATCGGTCAACCCTGATTTTGATTGGTGTCATTGGGGTGACTGGGGAGGGTCCGCCCCCTTCCAATATCAACAAATTATATAGCCGATTCCTCCTTCCCGACCTTATTCGTAATATACTCTCAAATACCTTTCATTCGAGCCCCATATTGTCATTATCGTCTAATATGCCTATTTGAAGGGGTTTTTGGGTCGGAGCATGGATCTTAATTAGGATATAAAATTTGAATTGTACTCCCAAATCAAATAAAGAGTCTCTGTGAAAATTTTAAAGAAATCGGCTTAGCCGTTTTTGAGTTTATATGGATGTATGTAATGTATTTCAATTTTCCTATGGGTTTATAATGTGAAAATTTCAAGAAAATCGGTTCAGTCCTTTTATATATATATATATATATATATATATATATATATATATATATATGTAAATAGCTGAGCCCTGCCCGCATCGCTGTGCCTTCATTTTCAACACTGTGCCTTCATTTGTTTTTTATTCTTACTCTTGTTGGTAATTAAACTACCTAAAACACCGTCTTAGGTTGGAAAGTTAAAAAAAATACCTGAAACAACCGCAACGAAATTTCTACATCTTTTTTTTTCTTTATTCAAAGGACCGAAAGCTTGTCATAACAAAAATACATGCTCGATGATTAATTTTGACCATTTTGCCCGCTCTCTGTTCATGTTGGATTCTACAAATTAGCGCTGTTTTAAATTGGATCAACTAAATCCAATTGGATCAATTAAATTCAATTGAAGACAGCCATTAAATGGTGCTTATTTAAATGTGAGTGCTACTCGCTTGGAGTGGACAATCATGTGGTGGTTGCCTATGAATAGTCAGACAACCACCATACCATACGACTACCTATTAAACAGTCATCATATAGTCTTTTTTTTAAAACATTTTAAATTGTCATATTTAACGATTTTCTGTGGTAATGAACTAATTTGCCAGCGTGGTGGCGATAGTTCTTACTATTAAGCCATGTTAGACTTTTGAACAAAAAAGTGTTGTCCAGCAACACGTCATTTGGTCTTGTCTATTGAAGAGCTAAAAATGGTTCCACCTTAACGTTAAGGTTTGCAACTCCTATCACGCTGAACGTCATATTTCGGGGCTATGGCAGCCTAAATTTATTTGTGTCCCCACATGCGCAGAGTAAAGATGTCAAATTCGCAGTTCACAACCTTATACCTTGAATTTAACCCCATATAGTCATGATTGGTGTGTTCAGCGGTTTGGTGGAGGGCGTCTGTATGAGGGTTGTGCGCCACAACCCATCTGCACTTTGAGCACAAATTTGAATGACTCACTCTACTCAAAGAAATCAATCGCTTGATTCCCCATTGGTTTAATAGGTCAAATAACCTATTGGAGGCAATTTTAGGAGGTAAAGCTCCACCTAGATTCTTGGACACAAAGACTAATGTCATATAGTCTAGTCCTGAATACCTTTAATTGGAGCAGTTTTTGGGTTTGGGAAACCCCTTGAATATTTGAACCCAAGTTTTTATGCCACATTCGTATTCAACTCTCCAATATCTTTTATTTGATACCTATATTGTCTTAATCGGTCCACTTTTTTTTGGGTGGTACTTTTTTGGTAATGGGGACGATCGGCTCCCTTGCGATATCAAAAAATTATATAGCCTATTGCTCCTTCCGGACTCACTCCCCCACTGCCCACAATGAAAATTTCAAAGAAATCGGTTAAGCCGTTTTTGGGTCTATACGGAAAAAAAATTTACAAACCCACAAACAAACAACTCACTCCCCCACTAGCCACATTGAAAATTTCAAAGAAATCCCTTAACTAGTTTTCGTGATATAACAATTGAAAATCGAAAAAGGTCAACTTAGACAACAAAGTTGGATTTCCACATCCTTAAAAAGCCATATCGGATAAAATATTATATGGGAGTTATATCAAAAACTGTGCCAATTTTGATGAATAATCCTTGGACGTCAAATAGAACATCTCACGCTCTATATTGTAAAGATGTGACCAAAATTTACTTCCTTAAAAGTCCATATCGGATCAAATAACATTGGAGCTATATATACATCAGGACCGATTTTAAAGAAATTTTGCGCACGTATTGGAACGTCAAATAAAACGTCTCATGCAAAATCTATTCTATAAAATCTAAAGTCTATTTCGGATGAAAGATATTTCGGGGACCTATATCTAAATTTAACCCGAATTTTATGAAATTTTGCACACATTAGGACGTTATATAAAACACCTCCTATTACATCTCGTTAAGATCGGAATAGTGGAGTCGGAATAGTGGCTTCTATAGCCTTAAAAGACCATATCGGACAAAAGATATACATATATGGGAGCTATGTCTTAATACAGACAGAATTATATGAAATTTTGCACTCGCATTTGGACTTTAAATAAAACAACTCACGCTAAAATTTGTAGAAATCGGGCCAAAATTGTGGCTACTACAGCCTTAAAACTCCATATCGGATAAATGATATATATGGGTGCTATATATAAATTTGAACCGATTTTTATGAAATTTGGCACACATATGAAGACGTTAAATAAAGCACCTCATGCCAAATTTTGTAAAGATCGGACTAAAATTGTGGCTTCTATTGCCCTTAAAGGCTATATTGGATGAAAGATATATATGGGGACTATGTTTTAATCTGAACCGATTTCGTTCAAATAGCCTTCGTCCTTGGGCCAAAAAAGAGACTTGTACAAAATTTCATGACAATCGGACAATAAATGCGACCTGTAACTTGATCACAAGAATACATGGACAGACAGACGGGCATAGCTAAATTGAATCAGGAAATGATTCTTAGCCGATCGTTATACTTATCAATGGGTCTAGCTCTTCTCCTTCTATGCGTTGCAAACAAATGCACAAAGTTATAATACCCTGTACCCGTTCGCATATAGAAAGTCTACACAAAAACCATACCTCTATTCACACCCTTGGTATATATGATCTATGCCATATAAAATTCACAGTGGTACAGCTGTACCAAGAATGTGGTTAGAGGGTGCATGAAGAATTATGGTGTCAAATGGCTAAGTCAAATTACTGCACATGCTTACATAGGATGTTGGGGGATCTAAAGTCATAACACGTAACATATTTAAAAACCATATTTAAAAATTTAAAGCCTATGTTATGATTGAATAATACCCTAGGTGTTAAAATATATGACACACCTTGGCGTATTTCTAACTAAATATGATAGCATTCTTTCAAAAGTTTTCTAATGTTATACGAGTTTATAGCAAATGATTATATATCACATAATATTTAATCGCATTTTGCCCATTTTTATACCCTCCACCATAAGATGGGGGGTATACTAATTTCGTCATTCTGTTTGTAACTACTCGAAATATTCGTCTGAGACCCCATAAAGTATATATATTCTTGATCGTCGTGACATTTTATGTCGATCTAGCCATGTCCGTCCGTCTGTCCGTCCGTCCGTCCGTCCGTCTGTCTGTCGAAAGCACGCTAACTTCCGAAGGAGTAAAGCTAGCCGCTTGAAATTTTGCACAAATACTTCTTATTAGTGTAGGTTGGTTGGTATTGTAAATGGGCCATATCGGTCCATGTTTTGATATAGCTGCCATATAAACCGATCTTGGGTCTTGACTTCTTGAGCCTCTAGAGTGCGCAATTCTTATCCGATTTGAATGAAATTTTGCACGACGTGTTTTGTTATGATATCCAACAACTGTGCCAAGTATGGTTCAAATCGGTCCATAACCTGATATAGCTGCCATATAAACCGATCTTGGGTCTTGACTTCTTGAGCCTCTAGAGTGCGCAATTCTTATCCGATTGGAATGAAATTTTGCACGACGTGTTTCGTTGTTATATCCAACAACTGTGCCAAATATGGTTCAAATCGGTCCATAACCTGATATAGCTTCCATATAAACAGATCTTGGGTCTTGACTTCTTGAGCCTCTAGAGGGCGCAATTCTTATCCGATTGGAATGGAATTTCGCACCAAGTATTTCGTTATGATATCCAACAACTGTGCCAAGTATGGTTGAAATCGGTTCATAACCTGATATAGCTGTCATATAAACAGATCTGAGGATTTGACTTCTTGAGCTTCTAGAGGGCGCAATTCCTATCCGATTTGGCTGAAATTTTGCATGACGTATTTTTTTATTTTTACTTTCAACAACTGTGTCAAATAAGGTTCAAATCGGTTCATAACCTGATTTGGCTGTCATATAAACCGATCTGAGATCTTGACTTCTTGACCCCTAGAGGTCGCAATTATTATCCGATATGCCTGAAATTTTGCACGATGGATCCTCTTGTGACCATCAACAAACGTGTTTATTATGGTCTGCATCGGTCTATAGCCCGATACAGATCCCATATAAATCGTTCTCGCTATTTTACTTCGTGAGCCCCAATGGAACAATTCTTATACGAATTGGCTGAAATTTTATACAGGTCTCCAACATATAATTTAATTGTGGTCCGAACCGGACCATATCTTGATATCGTTTTAGTAGCAGAGCAACTCTTTTCTTATATCCTTTTTTGCCTAAGAAGAGATGCCGGGAAAAGAACTCGACAAATGCGATCCATGGTGGAGGGTATATAAGATTCGGCCCGGCCGAACTTAGCACGCTTTTACTTGTTTTCAACTTAAATAGTGTTCTGGCCAATCCATCAAATATTTAAATTGTCACAAAATATTGTATACTTTTAGGAGCGAGAAAAATTTTTTTGTGATTGCAGGGGGCATTATGGCACTATTAGGATTAAATTCTATACTTGCTAAGTATGGTGCCTACTTTCAAGGTTTTATAATCAAAAACGTTGCATACTTTGCATCTAGCACAGATAAACACTTTTTAAACTATATGGTGTGGCATAGTTTTGTATGAGTCTTGCTATTTTAACAATGACAACATAAATGTTTAAAGTCTTTTCTATCCCCTTTCTTTTTGCAGCAAACTACTTTTGTAAGAAACCAATCAACTATCATCACATTTTCTAAACAAACTTGGCTTTAAATGACAGTTTTGGTTATATGTAACTCTAAATTAGTTTTAATAATTTTTCGAATACCAAAAAAAAAACAAAAACCAAATAGTAGTCAAATGTTTTTATTTAAAATATAAAAATCATAAACACTACGATCTACAATTAGGGGAAAACAACAAACGCTTCTTCATAGGATTAAATTACACTTATTTTTAGTAACTGGAAACCCCAAAAACAAAAATAAAGGACAAAAAGAGTATATATTTTTTTCCTTGGGGAAAATATTATGGATAAAACGCCAACTCTACACTTTAAAGGAGTTGGAAAGATACTAGAAATTGTGAAACAAACAACCGCCTCACCAGCCCACAAGACCAACTCATCGTCATCTACTTCAACCTCGCCCACTTCTGAACCCTTAAATACATTCGACTCATCTCAACGCTGTACCATTCCCAAATCGACGAAACGTTATAGACTTCATCGATCTACGGATAATTTTGATGATGCTGATGCAGAGAATTTACTAAATTCCCCCAAAGCAACAGCAGCCTCAACAAAAACCTCCAGTGTCCTCAGCGTAATGGGTGGAGGTTTTGTGACACCTCCGACAGCTGCATATACCAAAAGCTACATCGACAGTGCTGCAACCACGGTAGCAATATTAACTAATCTAAGCAACGAAACAAAACGCCCAGAAGCGAATTCTGCATCCAACTCGTCATCATCTTCGTCGCCGCCACCGGCTCCGCCTGCTGAGAACGAGGCTTCACCAATGCACGAAAAATTGTTGGAAAACGACGGGTGTGATAAAAATCCCCCGACAAAGACTGAGAAAGTAAAGCACAAACCTCACAAAGAATCCAAATTCGCCGAGAAGCTAAGACGAAGCTTTCGCCGAGCAGAGCACAAGTCGCTGGAAATAAAGAGGCAGGATAAAATCGACACAAATGTAATTCAAGAGCGCAGTGGCAGTCTGAGACCTCTGCACCAGCAACTGCACAATTCGGCCTCCATTTTCTCGCTGACCAATCTTCCTGGCCTGGGGGGCCATATCAATCCAGCCCTGCTGTTAGATAGTCCCGACGAAAGCACACCGCCCGAGTTTGCCTATCGCCACTTGAGTAGTGTAGCCACCACCAACTCTAGCACATCCTTGGAAAGCAATTTCTGTGAGAGTCCCACCACGAGTATTAGCTATTGGGCGTGGCATATGAATAACAACAATATGGGGTCAGAAGTGAGTACTAATAGCAATGCCAACTCCAATCAAACTAGTGGCAACACAACCAACCCGGCCAATCGTAACTTAAATGCTTCCACAGATGCAGGAGGCGCAGGTTCTGGGTCTGGAGGCCGTTCTAAACGCTTGGAACAGCAGAGTAGCAGCAAAAGTGATCAATGTGATCATCCTGCGGTTACGGCCGATAGTCGCAGCTGCAGTACGGCCAGTGAGAGCAGTACTGCGGCCAAATTAACTCGCCTGCAAAATTTCCTCTTCAAGTCCAGCAATGAAAGCTCGCGCAGCATACAGGGTCATTCCAATGAAGGCTTTACAGTGTCCTCCTTTAATTCTTCCTCTGGAGAATGGGAAAATCTCTGCAACTTTCCCTCGACCAGTCAAAATGTTACCCTGAATGATGATATTACCCAATTTCCCTTGGCCACGGAGGAGGAGAAACCGGCTGCAAGACGCGAAAGCCTAAGTGAATCCAATGGTTCGCTGCGTAACTACTACCAATACACTTTGGCCTCACCGAGCAATCCATTTCTACCGGAAATCACCGCTCGCACCTATCACAGTACCTATGAGGAGGCCGAAGAGGATAGGGAAATCGAGGATGAATTGGATTCCAATGTGACCTCCGTTAAATACTGCATTGGCTCGCATTCGGCCCAATTACCCACACCTAATTATAGTCGTACCGGCTCGCAAGAGTCCACACACAGTGAATATGGAGCCTATGGCGGGGGTGGTGCCGGTAGTGCGGGGGCAGGCGGTTCAAATGCTGGCCACTATGATTCATCAACTTCATCACTGGGCACTTCTACGCCGGGCAAACATAAGCGCAAGCTCTTCAGTTTGTCCACACCAACCAAACTGGACTTTCCCACAACACAAGCACATACACAAACACCAACGGCAATATCAAATACCAACAATAGCCCTCATTTGTACAGCAGTAGTCATCAACAACATCACAATCAGCCACCATCACCCACGCCTTTAGCTCACAGCAATATGGCAAAGACATCATCATGCAATCTAGTAAGAAGCCTAAATCCCTTTCTGCCTTCCACCACAGTCACCTCCTCCTCACCGCCGCAACGTACCTCATCGTCGAGCAGTCTCAACAAACAACAACGCACGGGACCACTGAAACAGCAGGCTGTTACCTCACCCATTGCCATACCTATGGCATCCGCCTCCCCATCTTCGGCCATGTCAGTGGGCTCCTCGGCAACTTTGCGAGATCTCAATGCTAGGCGTGAAGAATTTCTCAAGGCCACCATGCAGATATGTTTGGTCGTGTCACCGCCTTCCACACGATTGCAGGTAATACTATTGGCAATGCTTTAATAGAAAATAATCGCATAAATTGGATTTGAATTTTTTTTTTTATTTTTTGTTATAATAAATTTTTTAATTTTTTGTTTGATAAAAAACTGTTGTTTTCTTTTGGTTTTATCAAGTTAAAGTTTTATTTAAATTACGAAAACGAAAACAAAGAAGGTTTTATTTCAATAACTTTCTCAACAAAGTCATTTTAGTATCACTTCGTATTGTATTCTGTTATAGCATAGACTGCATACCTCTATTTTGAATTTTCGATGACATATTTTTTTCCAATATACCTGAAATTTAATATTGGCTTACCAGGTCCGAAGTTATCACCAAGAACCTGAACCTAAATACTCAGAGACGTGGTCTTTTTCTACCACTCACCGTTATCGATTAATTTCTTATTCATTCTATTTAATATTCCAATTGTAATTTTATTGCCACTTAATTATCGCCAATCAATAGATTTAATGGCTATTAAAGAAAAAATAAATATATGCGTATTAGGGTAGGGCGATTTGAACATCTTAGGAGGCGCTTCGCGTTTCTCATTCTCGGGCTAAAATTTTTCTGAACATATTACATAGAAAAAAGATCGTTTTCATGATCAAAAAGTCGAAAATTCACAACTTTTCATTTCTTTTTTGATATTTTGGTCTATAATAGCCCGGCCATTGAGATTTTCGGTCCAATACTAAGACAAAAATTCTAGTAAAGACAATAGTTAAGCACTCTCTTGTACATCGCAAAAGCATTGGAACGCTGAGCAAATTTTGTGTGAAAATATTGATAAACTAGCTAACCCGGGCCCGCTCCGCTGCGCCTTCTTTTACTTTATATGGAACAAAAGTTTCCTAGGAATATTTATTTTCGATAATTAGAGAGCTTTTTGTAAAATACCATGCTACGAAAATAGTATATCGCTTGGCTAACAGTTAAACAATATAAGTGCCTTCATTTGAATCCCATATGATCTTTAGTGGTCTACGAATTTAAGTTTGGATGTAAGGTGTACTCCATTCTCAATATCTGCCCGATATTCTCATGATATCTGATTTAGGGGTGTTTACGGGGGTGAGGTGGTAACTTGGCCCTAAAAAAAATATCAGCATCGTGCTCTTCTCTCAAATACCATTTATTTAAACCCCATATTGTCATTGTTTTTGAGGGGAGTTTCCATGATGAGGCGTCCGCCAAACACAAGGCCCCTAATTCGTTTACTAATCTCAAATAGCTTTCATTTGATCCACATATTGGCATGGTCGAAAAATGTTTACCCTTTGGGGGGTGGGTGATCCCCAAAATACATGGTTATACATTTGGATATCAAATTCGTATTCTACTCCCAAATACCTCTATTTAAGCCCCATATTGCGATGGTCACTAAAAAATTGCTGTTTGTGGGGTATTTTGGGAAAGGGGCAGACCCCCAGAAAATTAGTCCCGAAAGTGGGTATCAATTCTTGCTCTACCAATACCTTTCATTTAAGCTCCACATTGACATGGTCGGTAAATATGGCCGATTTAGGGGAAATCGGAAAATATATCAGCAACGTGCTCTATTCTCATATATCTATATATCATTTATTTGAATCTTGGTGAGCAAATACGTCCTATTTGGGGGTTGTTATGGTGGTGGGACGTCCGCTAGACAGTTGGCTCCTAATGTTGATATCAGATACGTGGTCTACTTCCAAATACCTTTGATTTGAGCCCCATATTTCCATAGTCGGCAAACATGGCCGGCTTGGGGGTGTTTTGGGAGATGGGCGGCTACTCAGCGAGTTGGACTTGACAATATATATCGGATTCGTGTTCCACTTTAAAAACCCTCTTATTTGAGCCTCCTATTGCAATAGTCAGAAAATACTTACTATTTGGGTGGTGTTGTGGGGGTGGGGTGGCCCCATAGACACTTTTCCCGAATATTGATATCAGATTCATGCTTTTTCTCCCCTTTCATTTGAGCCCCTTATTGTTATGGTCGTAAATTTGTACTCTTTGGGAGATGTTTTCAGGGAGAGGCGGTCCCCCAAACACTTGGTCCCATATTTGTATATCAGATTCGAATTCTATACTCAAATACCTTTTATTTAAGCCCCAAATTCCAATGGTTAGTAAATGAGTCCTGTTTGGGGTGTGTTTTGGGGAAGGGGTGGACGCCCAGAAACGTGGTTCCACATTTAGTATTAGATTCGTATTTTTCTCGCAAATACCTTTCATTTGAGTCCCATATTGCCATGGTCGGTAAATATGTCCGATTAAGGGGTGTTTTGGGGCTTGAGGTGGTCCCCCTAGCACTTGGTTCGACAATTGGATATCAGATACGTTTTCTTATACTAAATATCTTTCATTTGAGTCCCATATTGTCGCGATTGGTCTAAATATATGTTTGGTAAGTTTTAGGATGGGGCGGCCCCCTAGGTACCCCATCCGAAATTTAGATACAAAATTTTTATTTTTAAGGTACTATAGGAGAGCTCATAAAATTTCGCTTAAATCGCACCACCCATCTTCGAGATCTGGCGCTTCTGAAAATTAGGGTAAGGGGGAGGGTCCGCCCCCCTCCAGATATCAACAAATTTAGTACTCTATTTTCAACACCGTTTCTGAGTCTATAAGGAACACACAAACATACAAACAAACAAACAAACCTACAAACCAACACAAATTGATTTTAATATTTAAAAGAGATTATCGTTTTCAGTTGTTTATTTTAGCGCAAAATCATATAAATAAATATATAAGGTTGTATTTTTGTTCAATATTTCTTTTGAAAATTATTAGAAATTCATTTAAAGTACAAAGTAATTGTATTGGTAGAGACAAGATGTGAATCAAGAAGAAATTTATTATTATTTTCAAAGATTTCACACCAAAATTTCCAATTAAGTGTATTTTCACTCAAAGTTTGCCTTCCAAATCTTTTTGAGATTCCGTATGAGACGCTTTCTCCGTTCCTTGAATATGACAAGGTATTAGTGGGTCTGGAAATGATGGATCTTCATCATCTACACATTCGAGGTATTGTTGTAAATGCTTATACGAATTCTTCAAGTGGAAGTTTTTAGATTTGAAAAATGCAATCCATTCGGCTTATTTCGCTTTGGAGGTTACGCCTTTGCCTTCACACAGTGAATTAGTGCCGAATGTGGTTCACATATTCACTAGGTGTGGTTCACTACTAGGTGTTGTCCTTTTGGCATTGTAGTGTGATATACTTCATTCATTTTCTCTCTAATCGAATAACGAATCATTTTTGCGAGCATCAAACGAAAAAGCGAGTAACGATTCCCCATCTTGATTTGCTCATAAAATATAGTGTCTCGATTTTTCAAGTCTCGGCTTAGTTTTCTTTTATCCGTAATAATGATTTCAACTCGCTCATCCTTAAACTGTGTGTCAGCGAATAAAGCCGAAGCCAAAACGGATGCTAATCGATCGAATAACCCAAAGCGATCGCCCATTATTGCAAACCGTGGTGTTCTATATCGTGAAGTACACATTTTTCGCACGTTTGGTGTATGGATTTCCCAACCAGGAGGTTCATAGTTTTCCAATTCATGCATATCTGATGCGGTTGGTTGAAATATTGGATCAAATGATGCACCTGAATGTATAGATGGTAACACAGTTGATATTTCTGTTTCGACTGGTAAATATTTAGGTATTGTAAGTGTGCGTTCCTTATGCTGATCCAACATGAATTCATGGAGTCGGTCAGGAATTTTGCCACAATTACATGGAGCTATTTTGAGTTGGCATTTACATTTTCCGATGTAAAATATTTTCGTTGTGCTCTCAACGAATACCTGAAAACGGCAATTTATCAATATTTTAACGCAAAATTTGCATATTCACAATGCCTAAATTGCCTGAAGGATCGTTCCAATACTTTTGTGATGTTCTAGAGAGTTCTTAACTATTGTCTTTGCTAGAATTTTTGTCTTAGTATTCGATCGTGATTCGCAATGGTTTGGCTATTCTAGGCTAAAATATCCAAAAAACGTGACTAAAGTCGGAGAAAAAACTGCAAGTAAACATCTGGTCTAGTAAACTATTTAGCTCAGTACAATCAAAAAATAAGTAAGGAAGGGCCGACGTTAGTAAGAAAACTAAAAGCCAATTTTGTTTAAATTTTAAATGTAGAATTTTGACCAATATCAGTACGTATTCTAGCAGTCACGGGGGAAATAGTTGTGCAAAATTTGGACAAGATTGGATGATAAATGTTTTTGCAAAGGTGCCAAGAGTGATAATCGAGAGATGCATTCATACGGGAGTTATATCTAAATCTGAACAGATTTCTATTAAATTCTCCAGTGATCTGAAAAGCCATAAGAGTAACCTTCGCGCCATATTTTATAAGGATCGGCTAACATATGACAAAACTATTGCAGTATTAGTCAAAATCGGCAGAAAATATATATTGGACCTTTATCTAAATCTGAACCGATTTCAACCCAAAATGGCAAACATAGTGAAAGTCATAAAAGAAGACATGAAAGTTAATTAAAGTAAACCTCTTCAAAAATATTTTGGCAAAGGTTCTTAAAATGAAAATCGGGTGAAACATATTTATGGGACGTATATCTAAATCTGATCCGATTTCTGTAAAATTCAACGGCAATTTTTGGCTAAATTTCATGAGAATCGGTAAACAAGTGACTAAGTTATTGCAATATTAATCCAAATTGGACGAACCTATGTATGGGAGCCATATACAAATTTCGAAATTTCGTGAGAAATAGTCAAATTCGGACTAATCTGATCCAATTTTTTCCAATTTCAATAGACTTCGTCTCTAGGCAAAAACGCAAATTGACATTGACAGACATGCGGACATAGCTAAATCGAATCAGAAAGTGATTCTTTGTCGGTCGGTGTACTTATCAATGGGTCTATATCTCTTCCTTCTGGGTGTCACCACAGTAGTGGTGTAGGGTATAAAAATCAGAAACGCGAAGCGTCCATTAAGATTTTTTTCCTTCCATTCTAATTGCCCCACCCTGATAGCTGTGCTTTACACAACATCACGTTTCCAATTTTTTTTTTAATGAAAAGGTAATGGTAGCAAAATACTTCTTCATTTTCTCGACAAAAATTCACATTAATATTTATGATATGTTGAGACGTGATAAGTAGAATGAAGGTGAGAATCATCAATATTATTTTATATGTAGATGATATAAGTAAAAACTAGTAACAACGGGCTTATTTACAAAAATATTTTACAATATCTTTCTGCTTAATAAACTGATTTTAAAATTTCGTATTCACAAACACATAATAACAGTCAAATAACTCTTGAAAGTTTTTCGAATATCTGGCAATTTCGGTTATTTTACAATGCCCAATTGTTAATAAAAATTTAAAAGATTTTTTTTATTTATTGGTGCTGGTTTTGAGATTTCTGTAAAAGCATGCGGACTTTAACTCGTCTTTTGCCGCTATGGACATACATATGTATATCTAAGCCAGTTATCGGCTTGCTGTGCGCTCTAAATCATGCAAATTCAGTCTATACTTAGAATTCTCTCGTCGTATTCCACTTTATGCCCTAATTTGGATTACCTTGAAAGGCTTTACAATCACCAAGTTAATTGGTAGCAGTCCTCTGGCTCTTACAGCAAGAAGTCTACTATTTCAATTCCCTTTATTACATTATGGGCCAGCACCAAATCGATGCGGATTTTGTCAAACTCAAGAAAGGGAAGAACTACAAGACTTCAAGACAGTGACTTTATCATCTTGGTTTTTATTTCTCTATTGGACAACTGGCCATAAGAACGTTCCCCCTTGATTTGATACTCGACCTCAATTGTTGTTGTTGTCGCTACACTTGTTTGTGGTCCTGGTCAAGCTCCATAGGTGAGCAAGTTTGTTCTGGTCCATACGACCGATCACCACGTGTACGTTATAGCCATTGGTTATTTAAAGGCGCCAATAACTCGCCTTGTCATATCGAATATCACAGGCAGTCAGTATTAAGGCAGGAGCTGGTGCCGACCGTCCTCTCACTGAGAATCTCCACTCGATATCGCTGATTGTCCGCGACTGCTGTTGCAAATCACACAAATTGGAACTTAGAGTTTCAACCCGTGTTCCGCTCAAAGTCTTCCTTTATTGGTCTGAATCAATTAATTTGTTCTCATCGCCTCGCCTATGCCAAGACAACACGTTATCTGAACATATGTAATCTTCTTGCTCCACAGAGCCAAAGTGGGAGCAATTCTACCATTGATTTTATAAATCTTTAAGTTGATGGTCCGGGTTCGAATGCAGGTCGACTTTTTTTAAAATCCGCGTTTTGAAAATTGACGATTGAGACGAAGTTTGGAACGCAGAGTACACTGATGCCCGCAAACAACCACATCAAGCAATGAACAGATATGGCACCAAAAAACTGGTCATGAGATTAGAAGCTGTTTTGGTTGAAATGGCTCCTAAATACGTCTAGTAAGCAAAAACGTACCAAGTTCTTGGGAAACCACCAACAACCTGCTAAAAATGTACACGAAATAAATTTAGTGGAAGGGCAAAATATTACTCTGCGAATCAGTTCAAGATGTCAAATTTGGAGATCGGTTTATACGGAAGCTAAATCAGATTATATACCGATTTGGATTGTACTTCGCACAGCTGTTGCATGTCCTAACAGTTTATATGGAGCTACAAGGTTAAAATCCGATTAGGACCGTACTTGGCACTGTTGTTGAAAGTCGTAACAGAACATTACGAGTAAAATTTCAGTCAAATCGGACAAAAATTGCGGCTTGTAAGGGCTCAAGAAGTCAAATAGGGAGATTGACTATATCCAAATCTGAACCGATATGACCTACATCAATAAGAAGTATCAGTGTAAAATTTCAACGACTAGCTTTACGCGTTCGATCGCTGTCGTAATTTCGAAGGACGGACGGACGGACTCAAGTCGATAAACTAACGAAACTTCAAGACAAAGGTGACAGTATCAGCTGGTGCTTGGGACTGTGATTTTGCAGGAAACAACATATTGACGAACTCGCACGATAGGATCAGCCATGAGACCACACGAACCCTATCATCCCCTTTATGTGAGCCTATAATTAATTAAGGCAAAATATGCAAAGAAGTTGTATCCAGGACATTTCAAACAAGTAAAAAGGTGTTAAGTTCGGCCGGGCCAAACTTTGGATACCCACCACCTCGGGTATATACGTAAACCACCTTTCATCAAAATCCGTTGAAAATCCATACCTTGTGCCCCGTAGCAGCTATATCGAAATATGTTCTGATTTGGACCAAATACTAATAAGTACAAGTCATTGTTCAATTGCGTGTAACAAAATATTGATCTTTTTAGTAACTATATCTAAAAATAAACCGATCTGAACCATATACGACACTGATATCGAAAAGCCTAACATAAGTCACTGTGTCAAATTTCCGTGAAATCGGATTATAAATGCGCCTTTTATGGGGCCAAGACTTTAAATTAAGATATCTGTCCCAAATTTCGGCGACATCGGACAATAAATGCGCATTTTATGGGCTCAAAACCTTAAATATAGAGATCGGTCTATATGGCAGCTATACCCAAAACTGGACCGATCTGTGCCATATTGCAGAAGTTTGTCGAGGGGCGTAACTTAATTCACTGTCCCAAATTTCGGCCACATCGGACAATAAATGAGCCTTTTAAAGCCCCAAAACCTTATATCGAGAGATCGGTCTATATGGCAGCTATATCCAAATCTGCACTGATCTGAGCCAAATTGAAGAAGGATGTCAAAGGGCCTAGCACAACTCACTGTCCCAAAATTTGGCAAAATTCGACAATAAATGCGCCTTTTATGGACCCTAGATCTTAAATCGAGAGATCGGTTTCTATGGCAGCTATATCCAAATCTGGACCGATCTAGGCCAAATTGAAAGAAAATATAAGGGCGAGCTTAGAAAGGCTCAGAACAAACCCTGGGTAGAATTCTGCAGCTCCGAGGAGGATTAATCTGAGGCCTCTAGGCTAAGGAAGATTCTGTCCTCGAGACCTATTACAGTGGGGTATAACCAGAAGTCAGAGAATGTATGGACGAGGTCTAGTGAGGAAACACTAGAACTACTCGTTGATACACATTTCCCGGGAAATTCTCCAACGGAAAACGTGGCGCCAGAAGAGGTTGTCACTGATATGCATTCGTCGGAGGCCATTAGGGAAATTGTGTCTAAGCCGAAAATCCTTTGGGCGATAAGAAGTTTCGACTCCTTTAAGTCGCCAGACCCTGATGATGTATCACCGGTTGAATTACAAGCTATGTCTAATAGACTATTTCCCTGGCTTAGGGAGATATACTCTGCTTGTATCAGAATTTGATATTGTATATACCTGTGGGATGGAGGGACACGAAGGTCATTTTCATTCCGAAAGCAGGAAAATCCTACCATACGAAGGCGAACGATTTTCGTCCTAATATTCTGTCATCCTTTAGGACAAAGATTCCTGGAGATCACCTGTCGCGGCAGCAGCATGCATATAGTAATGGCAAATCCACTGAAACAGCCCTTCACGACCTAGTCGGCTACATAGAGGGTTATCTCGCTGTCATGGAATATAAAATGGAAGCATTTCTTGACATTGAAGCTGCTTTCAATAATGTAAAACCGACGTCAATCATGAATGAGTTGGAGTTTCTAGCCATCAACTCTACCGTAAGAAAGTTTATTCATAATTTACTTACAAAAAGATGCATTACGGCAGGCTTGGGATTTGTGGATCTAAAAAGATGGGTCAGCAGTGGAGCACCTCAAGGAGGTGTTCTGTCTCCTCTGCTTTGGAATATAGCGACTAACAATATATTATTGACTCTGGAATAAAAAGGCGCGAAAGTGATCGCGTATGCTGATGACGTGGCAAGTGCGGTTAGGAGAAAGTTTCCCAGCACTCTAAGAGACATACTTCAGGAAGTTCTACGTACAACAGCAAAGTGGGCTACCGAAAGTGGTCTGGGTATAAATCCGTGCAAGACAGAAGAAGCTCTTTTCAGCTGGAAATACAAGTTGCACATAGTGAAACCTGTCTCCTTGGGTGGAAAGAATTTTCAATTTACAGAAAACGGCAAATACCTGGGTGTTTTGCTGGACAGGAAACTGAACTTCAAATCCAATATTTTGGAAAGGGCAAGATAGCCCACTCTTGCCCTATACATGTACAAGAGAGCCATTGATAAAAGGTGGGGATTTATACCACGTGTCATGCATTGGGTATATACTGCAGTTGTCAAACCTATTATGCTATATGGTGTAGTGGTCTGGTGGGCGGCACTTCGAAAATCCACCTACTGCTCAATACTCAACCGGATCCTAAGGATGGCTTGTTTGTGCATCACAGCCGCACTGAGGACGACTGGTGCACTGAATTTAATGCTACATCTAATATCTCTGGCCATTGTGGCTACCCATATATCAGCGACCACTGCCGTGAGGTTAAGGGAGCTTTCCCATTGGTCATGTGGTGGCCACAGACACTGTGTTATACTTGATACAATATCCGGTGTTCCAGGCAGAGCGGATTACACCCTACCTGAGCCGCTTTTTGATAAAAATTACTGTACCACTATTCCTGATAGAACCGATTGAAACTACGATATCCCTGGTAACAGAAGTTACATAGACTTCTATACGGATGGTTCCAAACTAAACGACCAGGTGGGCTTTAGGGTCATATCGAAGAGGTTACCTAACCACTGCAGTTGTGTATCAAGCAGAGATCCTTGCAATTAAGGAAGTGGTGGAATGGCTAAGATATAATGTCATTACGACGATTGGCATAAATATCTTCTCATGCAGCCATTAAATCCCTGGAGAACGTATTTCTGAACACAAAAACCGCCCTCGACTGTCGCAGATCTCCCAACGAGATGGCTGAACAGTTTAAAATTCAACTCTTCTGGGTGCCGGGCCATAGATACCCCAGGGAATTCTAAAGCAGACGAGCTTGCGAGACTAAGAACTACCTCTAGCGACATGTAAGCTATGTTTTCAGGACCAGGCCCGAAGGGCAACGAATGATAGATGGTCACAAAGAGGAGGCTGTGAGCATTCCAAGACTAGTGGCCTCATCTATACTTGAAGAGGTCTACTGCTTTGCTGTCATTGGCTAGAACAGACATATCGAGCATTGTGTCCGTCATGACAGGACACTGTCTAATCGGAAAACATGCTAATATAATGAAGGTTGCCAGCAATGACTTTCGCAGAAGCTGTAGGGACATCGAGGAAGAAGAGACTATAGAACCTCTTCTGTGTGTGTGTCCCGCAGTAGCAGTTAGAAGGAGTTCCACTTTAGGTTCTGATTTCTTAGAGAACCTATCTGATTTAGCGGATGTGAACAAGATACTGGGCAATTTGAAGCGATCTGGATGGTTAGGATACGATTTGGATGGTTAGGAACGATAGGAACTAGAAAGCATCTTCCTTCTTCTGTTCCTGTGGTATCACAATGGACGAAAACGTCTAAGTGAGTCTGATGGCAGACTGCCACTTAAACCTAACATAACCTAGGCCAAATTGAAGAAAGATGTCGAGTGGACTAACACAACTCACTTTCTCAAATTTCAGCGAAGTCGCATAATAAATGTGGCTTTTATGGGCCTATGGCTCTAAATCGGCGGATCGCTCTATATGGGGGCTATATCAAGATATAGTCCGATATAGCACATCTTCGAACTTAATCTGCCTATGGACAAAAAGAGAGCCCGTGCAAAGTTTCAGCTTATTATCTCTATTTCTAAAGACTGTAGCGTGATTTCAACAGACAGATCGTCTTAGATTTTTACGCTGATCAAGAATATATATACTTTATAGAGTCGGAAATGGATATTTCGATGTATTGCAAACGAAATGACAAAATGAATATACCCCCATCCTTATGTGGTGTGTATAAAAATATCTTCTTAAAATATCTCCAGGGTCCTCTGACCAATTATGTCATGAAGGGAGACTTCATAGATTACTGTAGACTATACAAGGGTAAGGGTATAGTAATGTCATTTTAGAACCTAAAGAATGTTCTCCGGGATGAGTGATTAAAAAATTACCACAAAATAAAAAAGCAACCACATCCTACAGTGTAGCTGATATGAAGTGTTACCAATTCAAACGACCAAATATTTTTTATGGAAGTATTTTTTTTGACAAATGAAAAAATTTTGTGGGAGGAATTTAAATTTCAGAACACATTCACTTTGGCTCGATATGAATACCTTGTGCGGTTGAATATTGCTTTGAGTTGGTTAACAAACAAAATGCAAGCTGCACGAATGAAATCCGCCTTTATTTGGCCCATTCCCGTACAAAGGATTTTTTCAACGCATCCATACCCACCACCAAAGATTGGAGGTATATACAATTTATCATTCCGTTTTGAACATATTGTCTGTCCATCCGTCTGTCTGTGGTAATCACTCTATAGTCTTTAAAAATGAAGAGCTAACTTTGTACAGTTAATTTTTTATTCCATGCGCATTTGAAGTTCGAATATGGGCTATATCAGTCAATATCTTGACAAAGCCTTCATTTAGACCAATCTCCCCATTTACGGTCTTAAGGCCATAGAAGCCGTATTTTAAACTCGATGTCGCTAAAATTTAATACCTTCGTCGTTCGTGCGGAGTATGGTTCAGATCGGAAATGGATATTTCGATGTATTGCAAACGAAATGACAAAATGAATATACCCCCATCCTTATGTGGTGTGTATAAAAATATCTTCTTAAAATATCTCCAGGGTCCTCTGACCAATTATGTCATGAAGGGAGACTTCATAGATTACTGTAGACTATACAAGGGTAAGGGTATAGTAATGTCATTTTAGAACCTAAAGAATGTTCTCCGGGATGAGTGATTAAAAAATTACCACAAAATAAAAAAGCAACCACATCCTACAGTGTAGCTGATATGAAGTGTTACCAATTCAAACGACCAAATATTTTTTATGGAAGTATTTTTTTTGACAAATGAAAAAATTTTGTGGGAGGAATTTAAATTTCAGAACACATTCACTTTGGCTCGATATGAATACCTTGTGCGGTTGAATATTGCTTTGAGTTGGTTAACGAACAAAATGCAAGCTGCACGAATGAAATCCGCCTTTATTTGGCCCATTCCCGTACAAAGGATTTTTTCAACGCATCCATACCCACCACCAAAGATTGGAGGTATATACAATTTATCATTCCGTTTTGAACATATTGTCTGTCCATCCGTCTGTCTGTGGTAATCACTCTATAGTCTTTAAAAATGAAGAGCTAACTTTGTACAGTTAATTTTTTATTCCATGCGCATTTGAAGTTCGAATATGGGCTATATCAGTCAATATCTTGACAAAGCCTTCATTTAGACCAATCTCCCCATTTACGGTCTTAAGGCCATAGAAGCCGTATTTTAAACTCGATGTCGCTAAAATTTAATACCTTCGTCGTTCGTGCGGAGTATGGTTCAGATCAGATATTTGAATATTTAAAATGTTCCCATGAACATTCCAAGCTTTTCACATATCAATGAGTGCTGTCCGGTTCAAGTTTAAGCTCAAAGAGAAGAATATCCATTTCCGACCCTACAAGGTATATATATTATTGATCGTCGTAAAAATCTCAGACGATCATTCTTTAACAAATAAGATATTTAGCCGAAACGTTCCACAAGTTCTTTCTTTGTCCATAGGCAGGTTGTTCGAAGATGGGCTATATCGGACTATATCTTCATATTGCCCCCATATAGACCGATCTGCCAATTGAAGGTCCTAAGTCCATAAAAGCCACCTATACTGCCCGATTTTTCTGAAATTTGAGACAGTGAGTTGTGATATCCTTGGAATACTTCTTTAATTTTGCCCAGATCGATCCAGATTTGAATATAGCTGCCAAATATACTGATCTCTCGATTTAAGGTCTTGGTCCCATAAAAGGAGCACCACCCATTCACAAAACAGGATGAAATGAAGGTGCGCACCTGGCTTGTTTTGCGCTCTACATTCGAAAAGTAACCGCAAAGAAATATATGATAAGAATTCCGTACTGCTCACAAAATCCGGACAAGTTCTTCTTTCTATGCCCCTAAGTTGTCTGAAAGCAGAGTAAGCCGAGCCTTGATATAGGAAATGTTTGTCATCTTACCCACATGCCGTACACACGCTGCCACTTGCGAATATCCTTCCTACTTCCTCTCAGTAATAGCCTCCTCTTCACGATCTGGATCCTCCCATAGAATTTTCGTGGTATTTCCAACCGTTTCAATGTTCCACAGCATGCCCGTCAACCATGCCATTAACTCGAACTGCGTCACCCTTAAGACTCCATATTGACCAACTTTACTGATGTTAGCCGTTTAGCACTAATGGCCAATTCGCCTGCCCTTTTGTTCCCCCTTACCCCGCTATGGATCGCCAACTAAACGATGCGGATCAAGCCATCCTCAGAGAGGCGTTAATATCCTTCTTACACCGCAAGATCTGATGACCAGTTTACTGCCCGTAAAATATGTTTACAATCGACGTACTCGCGTTAGTGGTGTCCTCGCGTTAACACAATTTCTTGAACTCTTGGGTTTTCCGCCTGCAGGACCATATAAGGGTCAGACAGTCGGAAACAAATATCAGTCATTGGGTCCTCAAAGTAGACCATTAGGCTCACCCTGCTCCGGCAGCAGTGCCTCGTACTCGACCTCAAGTACCCGATTGAAACCTCTTCGAATCCATATATCTAATCCTATTTCGCCTAAATTACTCTGCGACTGTATGAGCTGGTCCTATCTACTATCCACTTTCAATTGCCTTAAGTCTCACAGCCGCAGTGGTTGCCTCATTCTAAATATATTTGTATGTATGTGTGAAAGGAATTAAGAAGGAGTTCAGTATAGCTTTCAGTATCATACGGGGCACATTGGAAAATGAGCGTATGTTTATAGTGGCATAGGTCATATTAATATCTTCACCCTCTTTTCAACCTAACCTAACCTGTGCAGAATAGGTGCGGAAAGTGATAGCACGTGTAGGGCATGTAGGGGAGCTAATGAGACACTGGAGCATTTCCTATGTCATTGTCCGTCTTTCGCAGGTAATAGACAACGGGGATACAGACTTCCAGACATAGGATGGAGCTACACTAACTTCATCATTCCGTTTGTAACATATCGGAATATTGGCCTTAGGCCCCATAAAGCATATATATTATTGATCCCCATGACATTTTAAGTTGATTTAGCCATATCCGTCCGTCTGTCTGTCAGTCCAAAGCACGCAAACTTTCGAAGGGGTAGAGCTAGATGCTTAAAATTTTCGCAAATTCTTCCTGTTAGTGTAGGTCGGACGAGATTTTAAATGGACCATATCGGTCCCTGTTTTGATATAGCAACCATATACACCAATCTCGGATCAAGACTTCTTGAGCCCCTAGAAAGCGCAATTCTTATCCCACTTGGCTAAAATTTTGCATGAGGTGTTTTTTTTACTTCAACATAATCGGTTCATAACCTGTCTTGAAAAAGTGAAACATAAAGATCTCTAACATCGTGTACCCGAAAATGGCTCATGGACACTAACAGTTTTGAAGCTCACTGGGCCTGCTGATCTAAATATGCATAAAACAAACAAGCATCTGAACAATTATTTAGTATATCTTTCGGTTCATAAACTTTGTAGGCAATGAAGGCATGACCGTCTGTCTTTTCGTCTGCTCTAGTCTCAAATACCTTTAATTTTAGCCTAATATTGTCATTATTGGTTTAAATTTCCATTTAGCGGGCTTTGTGGGTGGGGCGGCCACCCTAGATATCCCAACCAAATTTCAGTTTTTAAGTTATTATTAACAAACTAAAATTTAGTTTAGATGTTAGATCTGCTTCATTCCCTTGGTTTTTGTGGTGGATTGGAGTAGCCAAACCCATTACCCCGAAAGTAGATATCAGATTCATACTCACTTCCAAAAACCATATTTGAGCAACATACTGCTATAGTCGGTGTATATGTGTGGTTTGTGAAACACTTGGCCATAAAACAGACAGATATCAGATTTGAGACCCTTTTTGCCATAATCAACAAATAAATCCAGTTTGAGGTGTGTAGGGTAGGGCGGTCACTTAGCCCTGATATAATATCAGCATCGTGCTCTACTGTAAAATTCCTTTTATTTGAGCCGCAATTGCAATTGGTTTCGGGGGAGTTTATTGGGTAAGACTACCCCCAAACACTTGATCTCAAATTGGATGTCAAATTCATTTTCTACTTTTGTCATAGTTTGTTTAAACCCTTATTGTCATAGTTTGTTTAAACATGGCCTGTTTGAAGGGAGTTTAGGGGGCGATCCCTGAAATAATATCATCGTGCTAGAACACGATTTTGTTTGAGCCCCATAATGTCAATCATTTTGAAGGTGACGATCATGATATTGAGGGCTACAGGTCTCGTTCAGATCCACACTAATTAATTTTTTTTTTGTATTGGTAATCCACATTCAAAATCATATTTCAAAGCAACAACTTGGGACAGCACATTTTTAAAGATCCGCAGGTTCTCCTGTGTCTATCCCAAGTTGAGGGTGAAAAGGCTTTTAATTGTTGTCCTATTCTATTCTAATCGGCCTTCATATATTATATTTAATACGTGTTTATTGTGTAGGATGGGGGGAGGGGAATTGCCTCTCTGACTCGTCCTTTCATTTGAGTACAATATATTCTCGGTCCTCCGACATGACAGTTTGGTGTTCTTTTTATCGGTCAACATATCTTGCTGAACGGCAGGACGTGACCCAGATACTTGAATCCTTATATCAACATTAGATTCAAACTCTTCTAACATAGACCCTTCGTTTAATTCCCATATATCCCGATCGAAAAACACGTCTTATTGAAGCGTATTAGGTGGGTGGGTCCGTCCCAGTCTCTGTCGCAAATGTGTATATGAGATTCGTGATCAACTCTCCAAGACCTTCCATTGTATACCCATTTTGTGACTTTTGACATTGATGCACGTTTTGGGGGTTTTTAGACACCTTGGACCAAAATTTACTCAACTTCCAACACCTTTCATTTGATACCCATATTGTCCCAATCGATAAATATGTCCAGTTGAGAGGTTTTTGGGAGGTGGGGACACCCTTCAGACACCAAGGAATACATTTTAATGTCAGATTTGTACTTTACTTTTAAATTTGACACCCATATTGCCCAAAGCGGTAAGTGTGTTTTTGGGGTTGGGGAACCCCCCGACACTTAAGGTGGCATTTTTATGCGAAAAACGAACTCTACTCTTAAATACCTCTCATTACTTTACTTAAATTGACTATGACAGAATATTTGTTCCACTATCCGAACGTAGAATAGCGTTCCAAGCGTTCTTCATATATTCTGACAACATGACCTAGCCAACGCAGCCGTTGTATTTTGATGCGTATAAGTATGATTTCGTCGTCATACAGCTTGTGGTTCATACGTTCATTTTACGAAGAATCTTTCTCTCAAATACTCCAAGCACTCCCTCATCTGCTTTCACAAGTACCCATGCTTCAGAACCATATGACAGCGCGGGTAGTATCGGAGTCTTGTATAGTGTAATCTTCGTCTGTCGAGAGGTGGCCTTGTTTCTAACTGCTTACTTAGTCCAAAGTCGCATCTGTTTACCAGTATTATTCTTCGCTTAATCTCAAAACTGGTGTCATTCGTTTCGGTTACGGCGGTGCCGAGGTAGATAAAGTTACTGACTGTCTCAAAGTTGTGGTTCCCAACTACCTCTCATTTGATACACAACCTCTCATTTGATACACAAATTGTCCAAAGCAGTAAAAGTGTCCTGTTGGGTGGTGTTTTTGGGGGTGGGGGATTCCCCGACACTAAGGGTGAAATTTTTATGCCAAGTTCGTACTCTACTCTTAAATTACTTTCATTATACTATTGCTACATTTTTTTTTCGGTGTATGGAATACATTTTTCTTTTATTCATGTTAAATTAAATTATTAAATTAATTATTAAATTATTATTAATTAAATTAATTAATTAATTAATTAAATTAATTATTAAATTATTATTATTAAATAGAAAAAAAGTTATTACATTTTTTTTTGGTAGCGGCTTTCATCAGCCACCCTGTATATCCACATTGTCCCAGTCGGTAAACGTATCCATTCGGGTGAGTTTTGAGATGAAGCGTCCCACCAGGTTAGTTGACCTACAAATTTTACCATGAGGTGGCATACAAATTTTCGCTTAAATCGGTGCATCCCTCTCCAAGATCTGGCGTTTTTGAAAATTGGGGTAAGGGGAATGGTCCGCCCCGCCTTCAGATATCAAAAAATCGAGTACGCTATTTTCACTGGAGGCTCAAACTCTACCATCAGTCAAAATTTCATGAAAATCGGTTCAGCCGTTTTATATAATAGAAGATTGTAAAATTCACAATTCAAAATTCTGTAAATAAAAAAATGACGATAAAACTAGCCTACATGTCACCGAAAAGCCAACATTTAAAATTAATGAAACGTTTTAGCCTTTAAAATGTTTTCCTTTAATGCCGTATACCTATGTGGATAGCTGCCCAGGGTGATGTACTTATGTATGCCACCCGGGGAATTTCTGCGAGAATTTCAATTAAAGTACAACATTAATTGGTTTTGGGTTTAGCTTCAGGAATAAACAATAAAGCACACGTAACAAACATGTTACCAATAATTGAGTAATGAGATCTGCAATTTATTTTACACTCGTACATATTTCATTTCAACGTCGAGGGAAACCATTTAAAACGAAGGCAATAAAATAGCGAGAGTGTTTGTATGTGTAAACCAAGATCTAATTAAGTGTATGTTCCTTGACTACACGCAGAGGGGCACATATTTTCACTCAATCAATGTTTTGATCTTAAACTGAAAAAATTGTCATCAAGGACTCGATGTAACTTTCCATCCAAACCTTACCAACTTCTCCCGCAAAGTGTATTCATATATATCGCGCAAGCCTTCAAAATTTATGTCCCCTTGTCAACAACATTTTTATGTTGTTTGCTATCAGTATCATTTCTAGTTGAATGACTTCACGTTCAACCTGAAATGTGCAGAGCTACACAGTAATAAAAGTAAGTTACCCTGAAACGCAACATTTAGGTTACCAAGCAAAAGAAGTCGTAAACCAGTAAACGGACATTGTTGCACTGAATATGCCTATGCGGAAACGGAAATTGACATAAACACTGTAATGCCATCAATGTACAGTGGTCGCTAATTGGCCAAAATTTAAAAAATTAAAGTCTTAAGTTGAGTACCAAATATGTATACATTAACTCTTAAGAGTTTAAACATCTCAAAAGTAAACATGTGATTTATTTATTCTAACGGTACTCTTGAAGAATAGCACCAAAAGAGAAAAGATGTAATCACTTGGTTTCAGACGTGAGTTAAGTGCAAAAGTAAGTAAAAACAGTGTAAGTAGCAGGGAATTCCTAACTTAGATTTTCTTTTTTGAGGCTACTTTGTAGTGTTTAGAGCGCACAACAAGCCGATTACTGGCTTAGGTGTATGTCTATAGTGGCATGGGCAGATTAATATCTGCACACTCTTTTCAACCTAACCTAAGTGAAAGTTCGGCCGGGACGAATCTTTTATACCCTCCACCCTGGATCGGATTTGTCAAGTTCTTTAAAATACTTTTTTAAATATATATGTGGGATTATGCTTACCCGATTGGCTCAATTAATCAACACACGGATATTTAATAAGTCAATAGTTTAAGAATAAGTTTAATGAAAATGCTATGTTTGTTTGAGAGTGTAGAAAATTGACACGTCTTTACTGTTCCGCGACGACGCAAGCACCGAACTGTGGTGGTTGAGTTCCTACAACTCGGGCATCCTGCAGCCTCACGTGTCATCATCGTTCAGATAATCGGGCCATGGTTTCATGAATTCTGTTAAATATTTTCAAAACATGTACTTTACATAAAATGTGTTTAAGTCTGTTAAAGGCCATGATCTATTCGTCGTCAAATCTGAATGGAGTATCCAAATTTGTTAATAGTTTTGCTTGAGTGCGAAGTTTGGTAAAAATTTCCTGAAGTATCCGGCCAATCCAGGAAATGTTTCTACCTGTTTGGTATCTTGCTGTTGCGGATATTTCGACACAGCTTTTTTCTTTTCCGGTGACTGTGAAATCTGTTGATTTTCAATAATGTTGCCAAGAAATTGGATTCTTCTTTCAAAAAGTGAAATTTTTTAACGTTAAGTTCTTGTCCATAACCCTTGCAGGTGTTCACAACTCTTTCCAAATTAGATAACGCTTCTTCTTCGGTCTTGGCTGGAACAGCAATATCATCAACATATGGTAACGCTACACCTTCACGTGTCAAGTCTCTCAATACGGTTATCTTTCACGATGACCTTGTTGATGCTCCTATAATCCACATAAAGTCTCTCTTCTTGACTAAAACAATTTGAATACAAAATTATGTGTGTATCGTCAGTCAGGGTTATACGAATATAATTCTGGATAATATTCTGCACTTTCTTTACGGATTCGTGTCTAGTTATAGGATCTACATCGATCTGATACTCTTCGACGGTGATATTGAATCGCTTACTTTCTTGATTTTTAGGCCGTCAGATGTTTTACTTATCTCAGCAAATCTGCCGAATTCTTTGCCTAGAATTATCACGAAGTCAAATAAAGAACTTGGTACGACGTGGAATATTAAATCATATTTGTCATCTTCGATCTCCATTTCAAAATTAAAGTTGGCTAATGATTTAACTTTATTCACATTTGCGTTATTACCGAAGCCTACAAAATAAAAGTTTGATCGAAACAATTTCGGTTTACCCAAACGATTGTAGACGGTTTCGGAAAAAATGTTAATTCTACTTCCTGTATCGAATAATCCCAGTAAATCGTGTTCTCCGAATTTCACATTATTTCTCATAATGTCGTCAGAAATTAATCGAATATTAGATTTATCAGTTTTCTCGATTTTCCAAGGGCAATCTCTTGATATATGTCCAAATTTCTCACAATTAAAACACTTGATTCCTTAATGTTTGTTTTTGCAAGATTTCGATGAGTATGCTTTCATACCGCAGTTAAAATACAAAATCTTTTTATCAATTTTAACACTTGATTTGTCCGTGAAATCTTTCCCTATGCTATTGTTTCTGGATTTTAGCCACATCATCCCATAACATTTAAGCTTTTCTTTAAAATCAACTAAATTACGCACACCGTATAAAATTGTTTTATTTGATAAAGAGTCTTTAATACCTTCCATGACGTACTGTATCAAAGCACTGTCCTCTATGGAACCACGCGATGCTCATTCTTTCATATGCAGAAAATATTCATGCACACTTTCATTTCTAAACATTTTTCTCCCAGCAAGAAGTCGATGCAACTGCGCACTGTTCAAGGAAGATCCCAATTCGCTTAAAAGAGCTTTTTTCAAACCAAGTCGTGATACCTCTTTCACAGGACACAAATAGTTTCGCCAAGCCCGTCAGTGATTTCTTTGCGAATACAAACTTCTGGAATTCATCCCAATGCATTACAGTTACCATTTCCTCAAACTCTTCGAGCCACGATTTGATTAACAATGTGCCAGATTCGTCAACCGACTGGATGTCTCTAAAGTTCATTCAAAATCTGGATGCTTTCACGCTTGCCACGTTCCATTGTGTTGATCAATGTTTGTTTACATTCAAGTCTCTTTCGTCTATTGTGTTGCCTTTATTTTTGTAACGTCTTTTCGGTTTGACATCTCTCTCATCGTTGTGTTGGTGCTTGCTACTCCGTCCAGACCAACTATGCTTATCTTTTATAGCATGTCATGTGTGCTATATCAGGATATGGACTGATTTAGACCATACTTAGCAAAGTTATTGTAGTCGTAACAAAACAGCTCGCGAAAAATTCCAACTAAATCCGATAAGAATTATGCCCTCCAGAAGCTTAAGAAGTCTAATCGGGAGATCGGTTCATATGGCAGCTATATCAGCACATGGACTGATTTAGACCATACTTGATACATTTGTTGGAAGTCATAGCAAAACGATATGTGCAAAATTTCATCCAATTTTATGGACTGACTTAGATTGTATTTGGCATAGTTATTGGAAGTCATAAAAAAACACCACATGCAAAATTTCAGCCAAATAAGATAAGAATTGCGTCCTCTAGTAACTCGAGAAGTCAAGACCCAAGAACGGTTTATAGCAGTATCAAAATATTGACCGATTTGGCCCATTTACAATCCCAACCGACCTACACTAATAAGAAGAATTTGTGCAAAATTTCAAGATCCTAACTTTACTCCTTCGAAAGTTAGCGTGCTTTCGTCAGGCAGACGTCGTATGAAAATTGGGCCCAAGCCAAGTCGTATGAAAATTGGGCCCTCCGGGGCTCAAAAGCTCAAATATGGAGGTCGGTTTATATGGTCGATATGAACCAGTTTCATCTCAGATATTGGGGAGTCTCCTGAAACTCGCCGTTACAAATTTTCGCGAAATCAGGTAATAAATGCTGTAATTATGGGCTTAAAACTAAAAATCGGCAGATCAGTCTTTATGACAGCTATATTGGAACATAGTTCGATCGGACCATATTCGGTTCGGTCTTAGGCATGAATAGTACAAGTCATTGTTTCCAATTTAATCGAAATAGGATAATAAATGTGGTTTTTATGTTTTTTTTGGCAGCTCTTTCCACACAAGTAGGACCACAGTGCAATACGGAAGAGAATATGAACAGAAACATACATGGCAAATGACATCTGTAAAACGACTATGTAGTGTATGAAGGGAGAAATTATCAATGAAATATAGACAAATTTTATGAAGTAAAAGTAAGTAAAGTTCTAAAACGAATTCTATATCTATATGAGAATATAAGGGGTCCTGGGTGAGTTATATTGATGCCTTAATATAAGGCATCAATGTAGGCAGTATATTTGTCAATCAGTATGGGCTCAGCTGCATACCAACCATCAAAGGATCATAGGGTAGTTATCTAAATATTTTATATATAACACCTCGAAATAATATCATGACTCGTATCGTGTCACCATTTACTCTATATAATCCGTAAAGAGATTCTTTCCATTAAATAAGTTACAAATTTGATTTTATATTTAACGAATATTCCTTCGAGGCTAAGGCTTGGAATTTTCACTTTACAAAATATTATTATATATCATTAATTAAAACTTTTAAGCCCTTAAGGTCTGACATGCGTATTCCACATTGTAACGTATAAATAAATAAAATATGAAGTAGACTTATTGTAATTATAAAATAAGTTGCAAGCACTAATATTCTCGTCATGAACATTTTTTAATTATCTCAGCTCGTTTCATAACGGCAAGAATTTTTTGTCCTGAAAATTATTAAATTTATAGAGAAAACAAAATGAAATAAATTAAAATAAATAAATAAAAAAAGGATATCATGCTCACCCTTGGGCGATAAACAACAACTAAAATTATAAAACAATGAACTGTTAATGGCGCTTTCAGCCATTTTCAGAAATCTGATTTAAGCCAATTTTCAATCAATGTTTTTTGTTTTAACCAATGATCCCTGTTACGTTCGATTGATGCTCGATTCGTGAGATGTTTCAGAATTTTTATAAAATCCCCAGAATTGGTTGGGGGAATTTCAGTTTGCAGCTAGTTATTAATTGCTAATACAAATGTGTTTGTATGTAATACATTTCTGGTTGTAGCCGCTTCCTTGTATTCCGATTTTGTGACCACAAGCGTTTTTATTACGGCCCATCTCTGAATTAAATACCACACGTGATAGGCTGACATACTCAATGTATGATAAAAATAAACTTGAAACCCTATGCCTACGTGTTGAAGCAGTGCTTGTGTAGGTTTGATAGAGTATGATGAATAACTCAAACTCGGAAATTGGTTAATGAATTCAGAGTAAGCAAAGCTAAAGAAAAACAAGTAAAAGCGTGCTAAGTTCGGCCGGGCCGAATCTTACATACCCTCCACCATGGATCGCATTTGTCGAGTTCTTTTCCCGGCATCTTTTCTTAGGCAAAAAAGGATATAAGAAAAGATTTGCTCTGCTATTAGAGCGATATCAAGATATGGCCCGGTTTGGACCACAATTAAATTATATGTTGGAGACCTGTGTAAAATATCAGCCAATTCGAATGAGAATTGCGCCCTTTGGGGGCTCAAGAAGTAAAATAGAGAGATCGATTTATATGGGAGCTGTATCGGGCTATAGACCGATTCAGACCATGATAAACACGTATGTTGATGGTCATGAGAGGATCCGTCGTACAAAATTTCAGGCAAATCGGATAATAATTGCGACCTCTAGAGGCTCAAGAAGTCAGCTATATCAGGTAGCTATATCGGGTTATGAACCGATTTGAACCATACTTGGAACAGTTGTTGGATACCATAACAAAATACTTCGTGCAAAAATTCATTCAAATCGGATAAGAATTGCGCCCTCTAGAGGCTCAAGAAGTCAAGACCCAAGATCGGTTTATATGACAGCTATATCAGGTTATGGACCGATTTGAATCATACTTGGCACATTTGTTGGATATACCATAACAAAACACGTCGTGCAAAATTTCATTCCAATCGGATAAGAATTGCGCACTCTAGAGGTTCAAGAAGTCAAGACCCAAGATCGGTTTATATGGCAGCTATATCAGGTTATATACGGTTTAAACCATACCTGGCACAATTTTTGAATATCATAACAAAACACTTCGTGCAAAATTTCATTCAAATCGGATAATAATTGCGCCCTCTAGAGGCTCAAGAAGTCAGGACCCAAGATCGGTTTATATGGCAGCTATATAAAAACATGGACCGATATGGTCCATTTACAATACCAACCGACCTACACTAATAAGAAGTATTTGTGCAAAATTTCAAGCGGCTAGCTTTACTCCTTCGGAAGTTAGCGTGCTTTCGACAGACATACGTACGGACATGGCTATATCAAGAGTATATATACTTTATGGGGTCTCAGACGAATATTTCGAGTAGTTACAAACAGAATGACGAAAATAGTATACCCCCGCATCCTATGGTGGAGGGTATAACAAAACCACAAAGTTTATGCTAATGGAATCAGTTCGTTGGCAAAGGAAGGATAGGAAATATAAATGGTACACAAGAAATGGGGATATAGTAAGAGATGATGAAATCTTTGCTGTTGTTTCGTTTCAGGGGTAAAAGTAAAATAAAACAAGTAAAAGCGTGCTAAGTTCGGCCGGGCCGAATCTTATATACCCTCCACCATGGATCGCATTTGTCGAGTTATTTTCCCGGCATCTCTTCTTACGTAAAAAAAAGGATATAAGAAAAGATTTGCTCTGCTATTAGAGCGATATCAAGATATGGTCCGGTTTGGACCACAATTAAATTATATGTTGGAGACCTGTGTAAAATGTCAGCCAATTCGAATAAGAATTGCGCCTTTTGTGGGCTCAAGAAGTAAAATAGAGAGATCGATTTATATGGGAGCTGTATCAAGCTATATACCGATTCAGACCATAATAAACACGTATGTTAATGGTCATGAGAGAATCCGTCGTACAAAATTTCAGGCAAATCGGATAATAATTGCGACCTCTAGAGGCTCAAGAAGTCAAGACCCAAGATCGGTTTATATGGCAGATATATCAGGTTATGAACCGATTTGAACCATATTTGGCACAGTTGTTGGATATCATAACAAAATACTACGTGCCAAAATTCATTCAAATTGGATAAGAATTGCGCCCTCTAGAGGCTCAAGAGTCAAGACCCAAGATCGGTTTATATGACAGCTATATAAGGTTATGGACCGATTTGAACCATACTTGGCACAGTTTTTGGATATAATAACAAAACACGTCGTGCAAAATTTCATTCCAATCGGATAAGAATTGCGCACTCTAGAGGCTCAAGAAGTCAAAACCCCAGATCGGTGTATATGGCAGCTTTATCAGGTTATGGACCGATTTGAACCATACTTGGCACAGTTGTTGGATATAATAACAAAACACGTCGTGCAAAATTTCATTCCAATCGGATAAGAATTGCGCACTCTAGAGGCTCAAGAAGGCAAGACACAAGATCGGTTTATATGGCAGCTATATCAGGTTATGGACCGATTTGAACTATACTTGGCACAGTTGTTGGATATCATAACAATACACGGATATCATAACAAGACACAAGATCGGTTTATATGGCAGCTATATCAGGTTATGGACCGATTTGAACTATACTTGGCACAGTTGTTGGATATCATAACAAAACACGTCGTGCGAAATTTCATTCCAATCGGATACGAATTGCGCACTCTAGAGGCTCAAGAAGTCAAAACCCCAGATCGGTGTATATGGCAGCTATATCAGGTTATGGACCCATTTAAACCATACTTGGCACAGTTATTGGATATAATAACAAAAAACGTCGTGTGAAATTTCATCCCAATCGGATAAGAATTGCGCACTCTAGAGGCTCAAGAAGTCAAGACCCAAGATCGGTTTATATGGCAGCTATATCAAGTTATAAACCGATTTGAACCATACTTGGCACAGTTGTTGGATGTCATAACAAAACACGTCGTGCAAAATTTCATTCCAATCGGATAAGAATTGCACACTCTAGAGGCTCAAGAAGTCAAGACCCAAGATCGGTTTATATAGCAGCTATATCAAAACATGAACCGACATGGCTCATTTACAATACCAACCGACCTACACTTTTAAGAAGTATTTATGCAAAATTTCAAACGGCTAGCTTTACTCCTTCGGAAGTTAGCGTGCTTTCGACAGACAGACGGACGGACGGACTGACGGACGGACGGACAGACGGACGGACATGGCTAGATCGACATAAAATGTCACAACGATCAAGAATATATATACTTTATGGGGTCTCAGACGAATATTTCGAGTAGTTACTATCAGAATGACGAAATTAGTATACCCCCCATCTTATGGTGGAGGGTATAAAAATAACAAGTAAAAATGTAGTAATACCCACCACCCCGTATAACTATATTAACCACTTTTCTTCATAATACCGTTAAAAGTGCATCGTTTATGAACCCATAGCTGCTATATCTTAATCTGGTCCCATTTGGACCAAACTTGGCACGGACGTCGGCGGGTCTAATACAATTCATTATTTAAGACGGTTACATTTAATATTGGTCTACATGACAGCTATATCTAATTATATTCGGGAAGAATATTTAATGGTTTTATACCACTCATTTTACCAAATTTCAGCGAAATCGGGACATAAACGCACATTTAATCGAGAGTTCGGTATATATGGCAGCTATATTCAAATATACTCCGATCTTAACCATGCGAATGTCGAGAGGCCTACAAACTCGTTGTACTTAATTTCAGCAAAATTCGTTAAAAAAATTCATCTTTTATGGCGCTAAAACGTTAAATTAGAGGATCGGTCTATATGGTATCTATATTCAAATCTGGACCGTATTGAGCAGGGATGTCGAGAGGCTAACAAAACTAACTGTCTGAAATTTCAGCGAAATGGGACAATAAATGTGGCTTTAATTGTGACTTTTTCCGACAAACAAAATACTTTTATCTCGAAGTTTTCCTTTAATTGTAACCGTGTAACATTTTGCTTCAACATATCATACGCTAGCTATAAACGTAGCGTAATTGATCGTAACTAATTTTGTTTATTACAATAAACCCTTTGGCAGCTTCGCCTATGGTAAATGGACCTTTCTTTTGTTGTAACACCAAAAACTCTTTAATTGCAAAAGTGTTTCGATAGCCGCAAACGATTAGTCGTGTTTTAGACCAATATTTATTATCCTTTGTCTCTCCTGCTAGAGAGAAAGATTGAGTATTTGAGCGTATAGACTAATGGTTGGAAAATGTTTCTTTTTTGTTTTGACTGAGCAAACTGCAGTCGGTATGTGAAGCAGTTCGGTCCAGTGAGGATGTTAAACTCAAAAAGTGACAGTTTTTAAAAAGTCATAAGAACAATACACAATTGGCTGCAAGGTTCAAGAAAACACAACAAGAAATTCTAAGGCACAGAGAATAACAAATACAGCAGATCATATTACAAAACCATAATAGAGTTACGCGAAAATGAAAGACTTTGTAAATATAACTGTCTATCATAGCAATTTTCAAATAAGTAGTACTAAGTACTTTTTACGAAACGATTTAATATGTTGCTAGCAACATTGTAAAATTTCGTAGATTTTAAATGTACGTGTATATTAATTCCAGCGAATAATGACAATAAGCTGTTTACAAAATTGTTTAAGTTTCTATTTTTTATGAAACTTTTTTTTTATTTTGTGTTGTAAGTATAATGAAAGACACTGCACCCGTCCAGAAGTCTGCGTGACTTCCTAATATCTAGGAATTCAACAAAAACCTCTGTGCCAGTACCCTAATTCAAATTGGATCCATCCCTGTAAAAAGAGGGGCCAGTAAAGTTCGGGACACCCCCAGCTCAAAGCTACATTTCCGGGAAGACAAACTCCAATTGGCCATGGAAGAATGATCCGCCCGGTACACAGTCCGTCGCGTCACCAATGCCACGTCGTCGTCCCACACCATCAACCTTCCGCAGAACGAACGAATGCCCAAAACTCGAAGAGTGCCATGTCGCTGACTACATTAGTCATAAGGCAGACCTGAACGACACGCTCTCCTCGTGCAAGTGCAAAAGTTTCAGAGTATCGCATACGGTGCAGCTGTTGGAGCACTCCTCCTCGCCTCCGATATCAGCTCTGCCGCAATACCCTGTACCTTCTTAACCATAACGAGAAGAATCACCCTTTCCAGGACCCGGTGCAACACCAAGTACTCCTAGGTGAGGATCAGCCAAACCACAGCAGTGTACAGTCCGCGGACCGCCCCTGGTCTATGTTCCCAACTTCTGTCCATTGAGTTGCACCATGAATTAAGCGAACTCAGCCTCCGATTAACTCTCTCCTCACGTTCATTCTCTCATTCTATTTATGGCCAAGAATAACGCTGTGGCAGCTACACTCCGTCCAGAACCAATCCCCTGAACTCCTCATACATCCTCCTTCTGGTCTACAACATTCGCTCGACCTCTCTGGGCTTTATGCCAAGCCCATTGGCCCTCGCCCATCTAGACAACTTTCTCACCGTACCTTGAAGGGGATCTGTGATAGCGATGACCTACCACGCCTGAATTTGACGTTTTTGATTCATTCATGGAACATATGAGGGTAGCAGTTGGTGTATTGACAGTGCCCTTCATGATACACGGATAGGTTTAAATAAGATGGGGTCACTCTGCACATTCTTATTTTCTCATGGGGAATGAAGATGAGGTGTGTCGGCATGCTATATGCAGCGCGACTGATTACATGTCATGGAAGTCTTTTCTTGTTGACGTTGTTGATGTTTCGAGGATGATCGTCATCTCCGAGAGCTTTTGTATACACGAATGAGGGCTCTGAAGCAGGAGTCGTTATTGAATTCCGTAATTCAAGGGATCGTAAAAGCTTTTTGAGGATCTCAAGTCATTGGAGATGATGTCAATGTGGGAACGGCGGCTCGATTAGAATCTCACGATATAAGAGGACGCTAAAGGCTCTGGCGTCGAGACTGGTTGCTATGCCTCTTTGTATTGTCAATTTCATGTTGTGCTGCCAAACATACATCAGTTAATGTTTAAATTTTCTTAAATACTACTTGTACGCCTTGTAGTTAAAAAATTCCAATTTATTTTTGTTTGGTTGACAGTCGTATGATAACAATGTTGTCAACATACAACTGTTCACTATCAAAACAATGCTTGAAACGCCAAATAAAAAGTTTAATTACAACTAAACGAATTAGCAATACTGGTGGAAACATTGTGAAATTTCTCCAAATTTAATTGATGTTAAGCAACATTTTCCGCACAATCGAAGTCAGTACTATGTTTAAATTTAAAAATTCTGTCCAGTGACAAAAATCATTAGAGCAATATTCAAATGGCTGCCAGGTACAAAATAACACAAGAATAATTTGTAAGGCACATACAGTGGTTCATAATATTTACGCGACAGAGAAATATCCATCTCAAAGTAGGTATTATCGCACATTTGATAACAACCACTCCCATATATAATGTTTTGTTTTATTTATAGCAAAACGAAGACAGATCATAACACCAAACCATGATGAAGTTATACGAAAATGGAAGACATCATAAAATCGGAATAAGTCCAAATAAAGTCTGAAAGATTTTGAATTACCAAGTGAGATCTGCTTATAATTGGTAACATAATGAGTTTGAATTATGATACAACATTAAGGCTGTACTATATTCGTTTTTCGCAGTTATTTTTATTTATTTTTTGAAAAAAAATCTCAACATAATACGTTCATGAAAATTTTTTCAAGTAATGAGAGAATGTCCTACTGATTGGAATAAGCCAGTTTTTTTGCCTCAAAACCTTTTATTTAAAAAATGTAATCATGGAAAAGTTTCGCTAAAAGCGAATAAAGTATCACACTTTAAATAGATCTTGGTATCCTTTCAATATGCACAATCTATTTTAAAACAAGTAAAAGCGTGCTAAGTTCGGCCCGGCCGAAATTTGAGAACCCATCACCATGCATTCTGATAAAAATGTATACAAAATAAATCTAGTTGAAGTTCATTATTTTACTCTACATACCAAACTTCTGTCAAGCCAGCAAAAATTAAAGCTTCTAGGAACCGAATAAGGATTATCCGGAGAACGGTTTATATTGGAGCTATATCAGGTTAAAGACCGATTTGGACCGTTCTTAGCACAGTTATTGGAAGTCATAACAGAACGCTACATGCCAAATTTCAGCCAAATCCGATAGGAATTGCGCCCTCTAAAGGCTCAACAAGTCAAGACCCCAGATAAGGTTATATGACAGCTATGTCAGGTTATGGTCTGATTTGAACCATAATTAAAAAATTTCAGCCAAATCGGATAAGAATTGCGGCTTTCAGGTGCCCAAGAATTCAATTCGGAAGATCGGTTTATAAAGCAGCTATATCAAAACATGGACCGATGTGGCCCATTTACAATCCCAACTGACCTACACTAAATCAGTCCATTACCTGATATAGCTGCCATATTACCGATCTTGAATCTTGACTTCTTGACCCACTAGAGGGCGCAATTCCTATCCGCTTTGAAATTTTGCATGAGGTGCTTTGTTATGACTTCCAACAACTGTGCCAAATATGGTTCAAATCGGTTCATAATCCATATAGCTGGGATCTGGGATCTTGACTTCCTGGGCCTCAAGGGTGCGTAATTATTATTCGATTTGGCTGGAATTTTGTACAATGGCTTCTCCGATGACCTCCAACATACGTGTCAAACATGGTCTATATCGGTCTGAATGGTCTTCAGCTTGGTATAGCTCCCCTATAAACCGATCTCTCTATTTTACTTTTTGAGTCCCTAAAAGGCCCAATTCTTATTAGACTTGGCTGAAATTTTACACATAGACTTCTAGTGTGGTCAATTCAATTAGCGTAGCAATCTTTTCTTTTATCCTTTGTTTGTCTAAAAAGAGATACCGGGAAAAAAGTGAACAAATGCGATCCATGGTGGAGGGTATGTAAGATTCGGCCCGGCCGGACCTAGCACGCTTTTACTTGTTTTATATCTATTTGATTTAAACAGTCAAACGGACGGAGCTGACTATATCAAGAATATATATACTTTATAGTCTCGGAAACGATTATTTCCATGTGTTGCAAACGAAATAACAAAATAAATTTACCCCCATCCTTCAGTGGTGGGTATCAAAATATAAATATTGAGTTGCCCAAAAAGTAATTGCTGATTTTTTAAAAGAAAGTAAATGCATTTTTAATAAAACTTAGAATGAACTTTAATCAAATATATAATTGCCATTTTGTTCGATAACCTTTTGCCATCTTCCTGGCAAATTTAGTATTCCACGCTCATAGAATTTCTGGCCTTTATCTGCAAAAAACTGAACCAAGTGCGATTTTACAGCCTCATCATTGCCGAAAGTTTTACCATTTAAGGAGTTCTGCAAAGATCGAAATAAATGGTAGTCTGATGGTGCAAGGTCAGGGCTATATGGTGGATGCATCAAAAGTTCCCAGTCAAGCTCACTCAGTTTTTGGCGAGTGACCAAAGATGTGTGCGGTCTAGCGTTGTGCGGTCTATCGTTGTCCTTTACGATTGACCAATTCTGGTCGCTTCTCCTTGATGGCTGTATTCAATATGTCCAATTGTTGACAGTAAACATCCGAATTAATCGTTTGGTTCCTTGGAAGCAGCTCAAAATATACCACACCCTTCCAATCCCACCAAACAGACAGCATAACCTTATTTTGGTGGATATCAGCCCTTGAAGTGGTTTGAGCTGGTTCACCATGCTTGGACCATGATCGTTTTCGACTAACGTTGTTATAAACAATCCATTTTTCATCTCCAGTTATGATTCGTTTTAAAAACGGATCGAATTCATTGCGTTTAAGGTGCATATCACAAGCGTTGATTCGGTTTGTTAAATGAATTCTTTCAATACATGTGGTACCCAAATATCAAGCTTTTTCACCAGTCCAAGACTTTTTTATGTGATAATGAACGGTTGAACAGAACACTATATGGAAAATTTTAGCCAAATCGGACAAAAATTGCGGCTTGTAAGGTCTCAAGAAGTCACATCGGAGATCGGTTTATATGGGAGCTTTATCAGGTTATAGACCGATTTGAACCGTACTAAGCACAATTGTCGGAAGTCATAACGGAATACTAAATGCAAAATTTAACTACAACTTTCAAAAATTGATAAATTGAGCTGAAATTTGGCACAGATATTTTCTTTTTGCTGCACGCAGTTTAAGTTTTTGAACGGGCGAAATCGGACTATATTTACACATAGCTGCCATATAGGCCGATCTGACGATTTAGAGTGTGAAACCCATAAAAACTGAATTTATTACTCTTGAGTCTTCTTAAGTCTCCCAACATCAGACCCAAATATGGTTTGGATCGGACCATATTTAGATATAGCTGCCATCATAAGCATAGAAAGCCTCTGGGGATGACCTAAGCACACCGACATCTGATCAAAATATGGTTCAGATCGGACTATATTTTGATATAGCTGTCATCTGCGGGTTAAGGGTCTGAAACCCATAAAACCTACATTTATTACTCGACTTTGCTCAAATTTTAAATAGTGAATTATTTTAAGACTACCGACATCTGACCTAAATATAGTTCAGATCTGACTATGAAGAGTAATTTTTAAGTGCTATAAGAAAGTTTTTCAAAAAAAAAAAAGAACGGTAAGGAAAGCCAAAAGTCGGGCGGAGCCGACTATATAATGCACTACACCACTGAGTCTGCGTATTACTTTAATGGAACATCTTGTGAAATATACTCAGATTTTAATTTTAAATACCTATTTATATATTTATATATATATTATATATTGAATAGAACCTTGTTAGATTTTCTTACGTACGATAAGACCTAAATTGTGGTTACTAGAGCCTTAAAGGCCATATCATATATATACAGAGGCTACATGCCCTAAATCTGGACGAACTTCGATAAAATTTAGCACACGTACTAGGTTAGGTTAGGTTGAAGAGAGGGTGCAGATATTAATCAGCCCCAAGTCACTAAAGACATACACCTAAGCCAGTAATCGGCTTGTTGTGCTCTCTAACAACCAAAACGTAACCTCGAAAAAGAAAATCTAAGGAATTCTGTACTACTTACAAAATCCTTAATTGTTTTCCATGCCACGCCTCTATGTTGGTACATGTCTGGTATTGTGTCCCGGCCTAAATGCGTGTATCTGTTAGATATGAAAACCGGGCAATGACAAAGAAAGTGCTCCAACCTCCAAATGCTCGAAATGCTTCGGGTTAACCAAATTTATTGACGGCAGTCATCTGGCCTTCACCGCCGCATCGTCTGCCCTTTTATTCCTCCTTACTCCGTTCTGGCCCGGCACCCAAACGATGTGGATTTTGCCATCCTCAGAGTAGGCGTTAATCTCCTTCTTACACTGCAACACCGTCCCGCTTATTATCGCCCTTATGGCAATCTTACTGTCTGTAAAGATGATCACACTCGACGTCCTCGTGTAAGCACCACACCACCTCACGCATTCCTTGATCGCCCGGATCTCCACCGTACTAAGACGTCAAATAAAACACCTCACGCTAAGTTTTATAAGATCTAACCAAAACGGTGACTTCTATTGCCTTAAAATGCCATATCGGATGGAAGATATATATGGGATCTATATCTAAAACTGAACCGATTTTTATAAGCACACAGTCAGATCGACGGTCATAGCTAAATCGAATCAGGAAGTGATTCTAAATCGATCGTTATATTTATCTATGGGTCTACCTCGTCTCCTTCTTAGCGTTGCAAACAAATACACAAAGTTATAATACCCTGTCCCATAGTGATGGTATAGGGTATAAACACATTCAATTCAGAAAAATGCATGAAATCTTTATTTGAATCGATAGTTCAGCCCATATAATTCAATAATTGAAAATTATTTTATGCCAATGTTGACCGTGACTGCGCCTCAAATGGTCCATTCGCTTAGTCCAATTTTCTTCATTGTTGTCTTCCAATGCGTCAATTGAAGCGGACTTGTCTGTATAGACATGGGATTTAACGTAGCCCCACAACAAATAGTCTAAAGGAGTTTAATCGCGTGATCTAGGCGACTACCGAACTCGCACCTCAAAGAATCCATTGTTACGCGTGCTGTGTGGCATGTGACACCGTCTTGTTGAAACCACATGACATGCAAGTCAAGCTCTTTTTTCATGAACATTAGATTAAGGAACAGAGGATACTTCTCTCACATCAATGAGTGCCGATTAAAGTTTAAGCTCAATGATAATTGGCCTTCTTTTTTATGTCGAGTCCGAACGACGTGTCGCACAGCGACAACACTTGGCAGTGATGTTTTAGCATGGCAGGATACCTTACATATGTAGCCAGCATTAGTAGGGGGAAAACCACCGCTGAAAATTTGTTTACGCTGTGATTTAAAACCAGGCGTCATAGGCGGGCATGCTAACCTCTGCGACACGATGGTCTCCATTTTCGAGTACTATCTATCAAAAAAAGAATTTTGAAAATCAGACCACAACAAAAGGTTTGGCCGCCTGAACCATTTTTCGAAATACCGAGGTGATCAACTTTAGGGACTTGCCAAGAGATAATAGCTAAGATACAATGTCATAAAGGCGACTGGCATGGATATCTTCTCGGACAGCCAGGCAGCCATTAGGCCCTGAAGACAAAAACAACCCTCGATTTCTCAACGAGGAGGTTGAACAGCTCAAAGTCATCTGTTCTGGGTGCCTGGCCAAAGAATATCCCAGGGAATTGTAGGGAAGACGACTATGAAACACCTTACACATTTCAAGGGAACTATGCTTCTAAAGATATGTCAGCTAAATCTTTAGGATCAGTCCCGACGGGTAACGAATGACAGACGGTCACAAACTGGGGTTTGTGAACAGTCCAAAATTATGTGGTCTACAGCTTTGCTCTTGCTGGCTAGAACAGATGTCTCAGACGTTGTGTCCGCCAGGACAGGTCAGTGTGTGATCGGAAAACATGCTGACGGACGGAAGGCTGCCAGTAACGATTTTTGCAGAAGCTGTGAGTACGTCGAGGAGGAAGAGACTGTAGAACATCTACTGTGTTGCTTGGATTATTAAAGCGATTTTGATGGTTCACTGTAGGAACTGGAAGGCATCTTCCTTCTCCTGTTCCTCTGGTATCACCGTGGGCGAAAACGTCTAAAAGAGTCGGATCACTGACGGCCGTTTAAACCTAACCTATCCTAATAAACAATGAGCACACATGCAATTCTTTTGTAATTCATATTCACAGTCAACTGTTTCAATGAAGCCTTAAGAGGCTTTCAAAGAAGCGCCTTTGAGATGTCAATTTACAATACAATACTTAAGAGTAATACAACGTAAACCCATTATTCTACCTTTCTTATTATTGTGCTTCATATGAGTGTCACTTGAGATTTTTCAAATTATTAACAAATTTATAGGTTTTCTTCAATTCACACACACAAATGTACCTTTGTAATGTATAACAAAATGGCCTCTTTTAGATATACGCTTATTGTATTTATTAAACTCGCTCACAAGTATATTAAAGGAATTAATTGCCTACCCTTCCCTCGAGGCACCAGGAAATACATTTCATGTTTTGTACATGATTGATTTCATCGTTTACACAAAATGAATCAATTTAATTTAATGGAAAACCATAATCATAAATGTCAATTGCCAAAATTTCCCAGGAAATCTCAATGGAAATATGAGCCCTAAATAAAGGCATTATTTCACTTGATCACAGAGGTGTGCCTCAACTGTCTGAACAAAGTCACAATTCCGGAGAAATTAATAATCCATTTAAAATCAAATTTATGAGCATATGTATATCCAACATGTGCACTTATGAAATATTGAATACAAATTTAAATTTAAAACTAATTATTGCAATATGTAATTGAATACTGTTGATCGGCTACTTGTTTATGTAGTAGATTATACAATATTTCATTTAATTACATTTATTAAATTGTAAATTGATTAAAATCAATTAGTGGGATTTGCACAACAATTTGCAAATTTAATTGTTTTTATCGACTTTTTTTGTGCGAATGGAGCTTTGACATTTGTGGGGCAATAATAATGGCAAGCACAGAAAAACACAATACACAGTTTGTGTGGTAATAAAAAGCACAATAACATTAATAGTTAGGGCCTTACTCTCAAAACTGAATGTAGATTTGAAATAGATCTATAGATGACAGTTCTCTGAAGGAAATCTGTCAAATAAACCTAATTCAAATCTACATTAATCTATCGGTGTTAAAATATTACGGCCTTATGATGCTGATTTTAAAATTTTGTATTCACAAATACATAATAACAATCGAATAACTAAATAGTAAACCATGGCAGAATCATATAAAATGTACAGTCAGATGTCCAACAACAAAAAATTGGGATACAATTTGACGCATAGAAACGTCATAGATTTGACATTTATTTCTATATGATTAACTAAAATATTTGAGATTGCTGAAGTCAGTAAACAAACCAGCAAGGAAAGGCAAAAGTCGGGCGGTGCCGACTTTAAAATACCCTACACCTACCCTATAAGTACAAAGTGAGAGCTATATCTAATTCTGAAGCCATTTTGATGGACCCCGGTGGAAGTTTTCAGATGGGTTATTAAACAACCCGTATCAAATTTCGAGCAAAGCAAATATGTTCAAACTGTAACAGCTACGGTTAACAAACAACAACATAATTGCAAATTACCCAAAATCTGATGAATATATATATATATTTATGGGTGCTATATCTAAATCTTAACTGATTTCGAGCAAACTTCTTAGATATTGTGGCAGTCGTCGAGGAAAGCGTTATACAAAATTTTGTCATAATTGGTCAATAAATGCACTTGCAGTGGCTCTAGAAGTGAACATCGGGCGATATACTTATATGGCAGCTACATCTTAATCTCATCCACTTTCTATGAAATTCACCAGTTATATTTATAGTCATAGGAAAATCCTTTCTGCTAAATTTCGAAAAAATTGGTTAACAAATGAGCACTTTATTTCAATGCTATTTAGTTCATGTTGTATTGATTGGTCTATAAATCCATTTGCCGGGTTTTGGGGGTGGGCGGACCTCCTAGGCACCCCATGTTATATTACACCCCGTGTTAGAGTGCAAACAAAATTTAGCTTAAATCGCCCTACCCATCTCCGAGATCTGGCATTTTTGAAATTAGGGTAAGGGGGAAGGTGTCCCCATCATCACATAACAAAAAATGAAGTACCCTATTTTCACCACGGGCCCATAATGCACCTTCTGTGAAAATTTCAAGAAAATCTGTTCAGCCGTTTTTGAGTCTATATGGAGCACACAAACAAAGAAAACGATAAACAAACAAAAATTTATTTATATAGAGAGCTGAGCCCGTCCCGCATCGCTGTACCTTCATTTTCACCACGCGAAAAATATGTTTCTTATTCCTACTCTAAAATGTTGACATTTTAACTAATAAGATGTTTCTTCAATTTTTTTTCTAAAGAATTTTTTTGTATCCATATCGATTTTTATACCCTCCACCATAGGATGGGGGTATACTTATTTCCTCATTCTGTTTGTAACACCTCGAAATATGCGTCTGAGACCCCATAAAGTATATATATTCTTGATCGTCAAGTCATTTTAAGTCGATCTAGCCATGTCCGTCCGTCTGTCTGTCGAAAGCACTCTAACTTTCGAAGGAGTAAAGCTAACCGCTTGAAATTTTGCACAAATAATTGTTATTAGTATAGATCGGTTGGGTTGTAAATGGGCCAAATAGGTCCATGCTTTGATATAGCTGCCATATAAACCGATCTTGGGTCTTGACTTCTTGAGCCTCTAGAGGGCGCAATTCTCATCCAATTTGACAGCAATTTTGCACGTAGTATTTTGTTATGACTTGCAATAAGTATGGCGCAAATCGGTACGTAACCTGATATAACTACCATATAAACCGATCTGGGATCTTGACTTCTTGAACCTCTAGGGGGCGCAATTCTCACCCGAATTGGAAGACATTTTGTACAACGGCTTCTCTCATGACCTTCAACATACGTGTCTAATATGGTCTGAATCGATCAATAGCTTGATACAGCTCCCATTTAAACCGATCTCCCGATTTTGCTTCTCGAGCCCCTGCAAAGCGCAATTCTTATCCTAATGAAATGAAACATTGCACAATGACTTCTACAATGTTCAGCATTCATTTATGGTCCGAATAGGACAATCACTTGATATAAAGAGATACCGCGCATAGAACTCGACAAATGCGATCCATGGTGGAGGGTAGATAAGATCCGGCCGAACTTAGCACGCTCTTACTTGTTTTCTATGTCATAGATTGGCAATTAAATTACCTTAAACAGCGTCTTGGGTGGAAAAGTAAAAAAATAATACCGCAAACAACTGCAACGATATTCCTATATTTTATTTTTCTTTATTCAAAGTACCGATAGGTTGTCATAACAAAGATACATGCTGGATGATTAATTTTTACCACTCTGCCCTCTCTCGGTTCATGTTGGCTTCACCAAATTATTGCCATTTACTGGCTGTTTTCAATTGGATCAACTAAATCCAATTGAAGACAGCCAGATGGCGCTAATGTATATGTTAGTGCTACTCTCTTAGAGTTGGATGTGGTGGGTAGAAAAACAAGGGCAAATGATGACTATTTAATAGGTAGTCACATGGTATGGTGGTTGTCTATGAATAGTCATACCATATGACCCCCATATATATATATATATATATATATATATATAGATTACGAATATGGTCAGGAAGGAGGTATAGGCTAAATAATTTGTTGATATTGGAAGAGGCTGAGCCTCCCCCGTCATCCCAAAAAACACCACCCAAAATCAAGGTTGATCGATCGGGGCAATATTGGCATCAAATGAAAAGTATTGGAGAGTAGAATACGAATATGGTATTTAAAGCTGGGTCCAAGGAACCCAGATGCCACTCCAACCCCAAAAGTTCCCCAAACAAACATATTGGACATACATATAAATATGGGACTCAAATGAAATGCATTCGGGAATTGATTACGAATATAACATAAAAAATTATGTCGAAGTATTTGCGGGTCGCCCACTCTCAAAAAGCCCCCCAAATTAGCATTTTACTCTATCATATCTACAACATATAAGACTCAAATGAAAGGCATTTGAAAGCAGATTATGAATATGAAATTAAACTTTGTGTTCATGAATTAAACTTTGTGTTCATGAATGTAGGTGGTGCTTTACCTCCTATAATCGCCTCCAATAGATTATTTGACCTATTAATTTGCGTCATTCAATTTTGTGATCAAGTGACAGTATGGCGCACAACCCTCATATAGATGCCCCCCACCAAACGGCTGTATACACCAATCATGAAAAAATGGGGTTAAATTAAAGGTATGAGGTTGAGAACTGCGAATCTGATCTCATTATTGTGCTCATATATCTAGCGGACCACCTCACCCCAAAACAGTCGATAAATTATAATGACCTAACAGGACACTGTATGATTTAATTAATGTGTGGGGACACAAATAAATGCAGGCTTCGGTCGGGCCGAATCTTATATACCCTCCACCATGGAGCGCATTTGTCGAGTTCTTTTCCCGACATCTTTTCTTAGACAAAAAATGATATAAGAAAAGATTTGCTCTGCTATTAGAGCGATATCAAGATATGATCCGGTTTAGACCACAATTAAATTATATGTTGGAGACCTGTGTAGAATGTCAGCCAATTCGAATAAGAATTGGGCCCTTTGGGGGCTCAAGAAGTAAAATAGAGAGATCGATTTATATGGGAGCTGTATCGGGCTATTGAGCGATTCAGACCATAATAAACACGTACGTTGATGCTCATGAGAGGATCCGTTGTACAAAATTTCAGGCAAATCGGATAATAATTGCGACCTCTAGAGGCTCAAGAAGTCAAGATCTCAGATCGGTTTATATGGCAGCAATATCAGGTTATGAACCGAATTGACTCATACTTAGCACAGTTGTTGGATATCATAACAAAACACGTCGTGCAAAATTTCATTCCAATCGGATATGAATTGCGCTCTCTAGAGGCTCAAGAAGTCAAGACCCGCAGCTAAACCAGGTTATGGACTTATTTGAACCATACTTAACACAGTTGTTAGAAGTGATACTAAAACACTATGTGCAAAATTTCAGTCAAATCGGATTAGAATTGCGCCCTCTAGAGGCTCAAGAAGTCAAAACCCAAGATCGGTTTATATGACAGCTATACCAGTTTATGGTTCGATTTGAACCATACTTAGCACAGTTGTTAGAAGTGATACTAAAACACTATCGGTTTATGTGGCAGCTATCTCAAAACATTGACCGATATGGCCCATTTACAATACCAACCGACCTACACAAATAAAAAGTATTTGTGCAAAATTTCAAGCGGCTAGCTTTACTCCTTCGGAAGTTAGCGTGCTTTCGACAGACAGACGGACGGACATGGCTAGATCGACATAAAATGTCGCGACGATCAAGAATATATATACTTTATGTAACTACTCGAAATATTCGATCTCAAACGAATACAAACAGAATGACGAAATTAGTATATCCCCCATCCTATGGTGGAGGGTATAAAAATGAAATTATTGGGCTTTGTTTGTAAAGGGTGATTTTTTTGAGGTTAGGATTTTCATGCATTAGTATTTGACAGATCACGTGGGATTTCAGACATGGTGTCAAAGAGAAAGATGCTCAGTATGCTTTGACATTTCATCATGAATAGACTTACTAACGAGCAACGCTTGCAAATCATTGAATTTTATTACCAAAATCAGTGTTCGGTTCGAAATGTGTTCATTCACCGTAACGTTGCGTCCAACAGCATCTTTGAAAAAATACGGTCCAATGATTCCACCAGCGTACAAACCACACCAAACAGTGCATTTTTCGGGATGCATGGGCAGTTCTTGAACGGCTTCTGGTTGCTCTTCACTCCAAATGCGGCAATTTTGCTTATTTACGTAGCCATTCAACCAGAAATGAGCCTCATCGCTGAACGGTGAATGAACACATTTCGAACCGAACACTGATTTTGGTAATAAAATTCAATGATTTGCAAGCGTTGCTCGTTAGTAAGTCTATTCATGATGAAATGTCAAAGCATACTGAGCATCTTTCTCTTTGACACCATGTCTGAAATCCCACGTGATCTGTCAAATACTAATGCATGAAAATCCTAACCTCAAAAAAATCACTCTTTATGTTTATTTGTTTGTTTGTACAGACTCAAAAACTATTGAACCAATTATCATGAAATTTTCACAGATATTTGAGCCTCCGGTGAAAATAAAGTACTACATATCCGAAGGCGGGGCGGACCCTCCACCTTACCACAAGATCTCGGAGATGGGTGCACCGATTTAAGCGAAAATTTTTATGCAACCTCTTCGTACGCTAAAAACACGAAATTCGTATAAAAGTTTAGGGTCAACTAACCTGGAGGACGCCCCATCTCAAAACCCACCCGAACGGACATGTTTACCGACTGGGACAATGTTGGTTTCAAATGAAAGTTATTTAAGAGAAGAGTACGAACTTGGCATAAAAGTTTCACCCTTAGTGTTGGGGGGTCCCCCACCCCCAAAAACACCACCCAACAAGACACTTTACCGCTTGAGGCAAATAGGAGGTTTTTAAGAGTAGAGTACGTACTTGGTATAAAATTCCCACCTTATGTGTCGGGGGGTTCCCCATCCCTAAAAACACCAACCAACAGAACACTTTTACCGCTTCGAGCAATATGGGTGTCAAATGAAAGATATTTAAAATTACAGTACAAGTCTGATATTAAAATGTATTCGTTAGTGTCTGAAGAAATGGGGGCCTCCCCACCCCCAAAAACCCCTCAACTTGCATTTTTACAGATTGGGACAATATGGGTATCAAACGAAAGGTGTTTGGAAGTTGAGTATAATTTGGTCCAAGGTGTCTACAAGGCCTCTCCAAAACTCCAAAAACCCCCAAAACGTGCATCAATGTCCAACGTCACAAAATGAATATTAAACGAAAGGTCTGTGAGTTGACCACCAATCTGATATACATATTTGGGACAGAGTCTGGGACCGGCCCACCCACCTAGTACTCTTCAATAAGACGTGTTGTTCGATCGGGATAATATGAGAATTAAACGAAAGGTCTATGACAGTAGAGTTCGAATTGAATGTTGATATAAGGATTCAAGTATCTGGGTTACGTCATGCCGTTCAGCATAAAATGTTGATCGCGACAATAAAGGACTCAACAAAATTGACTTGTGGGTCTTAGCGTCGGGGGGACCGATCCTCACCTCCCAATAAAAAGAACAGCAAACTGTCATGTAGGAGGACCGAGAAAATATTGTACTCAAATTAAAGGACGAGTCAGAGGGCAATCCCCCTTCCCCATCCTACACAAGAAACACGTATTAAAAATAATATATGAAGGCCGATCAGGATAGAATAGGACAGCAATCTTTGGTACTAAAGTACACTTTTTACTCTCAAATTGGGCTAGACACAGGAGAAGCTGCAGATCTTTAAAAATGTGCTGTTTCAAATTGTAGCTTTGAAATATGATTTGGAATGTGGATTACCGATACAAAAAAAAAAAAAATTAATTAGTGTGGATCTGACGGAGATCCGTAGTCCTCAATATCTTGATCGTCACCTTCAAAATGCCTGACATTATGGGCCTCAAACAAAATCGTGCTCTAGCACGACGCTGATATTGTTTCAGAGATAAGGCGTAAAAGGCGCTCAAAAGTAGAAAACTAATTTGGCATCCAATTTTGATATCAAGTGTTTGAGGGTAGTCTTACCCCATAAACTCCCCCTAAACCAATTGCAATTGCGGCTCGAATAAAAGGAATTTAAAAGTAGAGTACAATACTGATATTTTTCAGGGCTATGTGATTGGGTGGGCGGCCCACTCAACATACACCCCAAACTGGACATATTCGTGGATTTTGGCAAAAAGGGTCTCAAATCTGATATCTGTTAATGGCAAAGTGCTTCAGGGACAACTCATCTCATAAACTCCCCCTGAACCACACATATATACCGATTATAGCATTATGTAGCTCAAATGTGGTTTTTGGGAGTAGAGTATGAATCAGATATGCACTTTCGAGAATTTGGATCTAACATCCAAACTTTAATTGGCGGACCCTCCCCTTTTCTTTTTTCAAAAACGCCATATCTCGGAGATGGGTGGGGCGATTTACGCAAAGTTTAGTTTTTTATAATAACTTAAAAACAGAAATTTGGTATACTTGCTAAAGGATGTGTAGGGCAGCCGCCCCACCCACAAAGCCCGCCAAATGGAAATTTCAACCAATAATGACAATATTAGGCTCAAATGAAAGGTATTTGAGAGTAGAGCACGAATCTGATACAAGGGGGTCCACCTCACCCCTAAAAACACCCCCATACCGGACATATTTACCGAATGAGCCGTATAAATAAAGAGCCGTAATAATAAATTAAAGAAATTTGGGAGTAGAGCACCATTATGACATCCATACTGGGGCGAAATATCTAAAAGGTCGAACTAGCACTCCCAAACAGGACTTTCTTCCTGACTGTGCCAGTATAGGGCTCATATAAAATAAGTGAGTGAAAGAACGCGCAGCGGAGTGGGCCCTGTCCAGCTGGTCTATTATGTACACATTAAAATGTTTTTAATCAGCAGGGCTAGTGACGCTACCTTGTATGTGGTTCTACCAACTATTGAACGTTTTTCGAATATCCTATATCTAAATATGACCAATCTCCACCATATTCAGAAAGTCTAAACACAACTCTTTGTACCAAGTTCATCGGTTAAAAATGCAGCTTTATCCAAATAAAGACCGATCTGAAGCATATAGAGTAAAGAATGTCGAAGATCTTACAAGGGCTCACTGTGACAATTTCAGCGAAATAGAGTAACGTAACGTGCACTTATGGTCCCAAAAACTTAAATTGGGAGAACTATATATTTGACAGCTATATTTAAATATAGCCCGATCTAGACCATACTCGGTACGAATGTCGATGGTCCTATCGAACCTCATTGTGCATCATTTCAGCAAAATTGGTTTATAGATTAACCTTTTGTGGGCCTAAAACCTTAAATCGGGAGATCGGCATATATGACAGCTATATCTAAATCTGTACCGTATTGATCAAGAATGTCAAGAGTCCTTACACAACTCACTGTCCCTTATTCCGGCGAAGTCGGACAATAAATTTGCGTTTTATGGGACCAAGCCCTTAAATCGAGAGATTTGTCTATATGTCAGCTATATCCAAACGTGGAGCGATTGTTTGTTTGTTAGTTCCGAATGGACTCAAAAAAGGCTGCACCGATTTTCATGAAATTTTCAAAGATGATAGAGTTTAGCCCATGTTCCTTAATGGGATATTCATGCGAAATTTAGTAGTTGTAATACTATTTAATCTAACCTCCACAAAGTCAGTGTTAGTGACCTGGTGGAGTCCTTCTGTGGAGTAGTATCTAGGTAGATTCTTTATAAGTTTAAATACTTTATTCTGAGTAACTTGCACCCTTTTCAAATGACATTTGGAAGCTGAACCCCAAACAGGATTGTCGATGTCTAATGCTGAAGATCTCTTAATAAAAGTATACAAACATATTATAAGTATATTACATTTGGTCACTTTATAACATAGGTGATATTTAAAAGTTAGTTTAGTGTCCAATAAAACTCCTAAATATTTAAAATTTGCTACCGTTTTTTCTTACAAAAAAATTGTGCAATCAAACATGGAACACAATTTTTTATCTAATGGTTAACGTCAAATGGCGGACAAACAAAATGTGTCTAATGTGAATTCAACAACAATAATTTATGAATTTAATATATTTTGGACAAAAATTATAAAACAAATTGGGTCAAATATTTGACTAATGGGAATGAGGCTTAAGGCAACCATTTAAAAATTTTTCAAAAATGTAACTCCCGTTTTTGGAAGAGATCGTTGTTGATATGGTTGTAGCCACATTTTCTTGAGGAGGTGGCGATCCTCGTCAAGCACTTGTAGGTGAGTAAGCTCATTCCGACTCAAAAAACCGATCGACGCGGGAACAGGTTAGCCATTGGTTATTTAAAGGCGCCATTAACCCGTTTTGTCATACCGAGTATCTTAGGCACTCAGTATTTGTGCAAGAGCCGGTGCCGCACGCCCTCTCACTTAGACTCTCCGCTCGGAGAGTCTAAGTCTAAGGTTTGTCGCACAGTGATAATTGAAAAAAGTTTACCTATAACCCGACATTTCCCTATCGCGGTAATGCAACGTGATCCATTATAGACAGAATACTTTTCGACTTCTTCCTTAATATCTTCTGTAAGTTCCCAATGAGGGAACAAATTGTTTAGAAATTTTTCTATCTGACCTTTCATAAAAGAATTCAACGTTTTAAATTCATAGTAATCGCTTTCGTTCGCTTGCAAAAGTAATTTCTTCTCCGAATGCTCAACTTAATACGATACGTGCCGGTAACTTTTTGATGCAATTTCTTATCTGTCTCAAGGACACGCTTCCTGAAATCGCATCGTTTAGAATTCCATTGAAATATTGAAGGTGAAAGTCAATAAATACAGAGGTTATGAAATCGTCTTCATCTAGAATAATGGGATTTCTTTCAATTTTCTACCTTGAAAAATACTGCCAATTGCCAATCAAAATAAACGGGCATGTCAGATTCGCAAAAATTTGAAAAGGTTGTCTTCTCTGGCAAGTGATCCGCACTTAGTTCATTTATTACCTCTAGAAGCGATAAAAACTCGGGGGCATCTGTAATAAAAAAAATTTAGAGTCGAATTCTGCCGATTGAGTTGTGTGGAAATGGGAGTATTCTCTATTGGATAACAAATACTAATATTATAAGAATCCTATCTTTCATACATTATGTTGTACCAGCAGTTTGCCCTCGATCAACCCCGTGATTGGTGGCAGCTAAAATATTTTTTATTCCACTTCTGGTCAGTTTATACATGTCTGACGTAAACAATTTTTCCTAGTGCCAACAAGTCGTTCAGGAAAATCTCATGAATAAATATCAACTTCTCCGTTAACTTTCTTAATTCTAATACCACTGCTTTCAATATCTTACGTATTAACAATGGGTAATAAAATGTGAGAAATTTATTTTCTAAAAATAAATGCCACTCCACCTCCTCTTCTTAATTCTCTTTCGTTTCTATGTATATGCAAAAGTTTTGGTGACCAAGAGAAACGTTTGCATTAAGCCAGGCTCAGAGACAAAGCAGTTGTGAACACTATTATCAAACATAAATTGAAAATGTTCAGTCTTTAGAGATTCGTTAAAACCTGGAACAGCTCGTATTTACTTCTGTAATTTCTTAAATTACATATAAGCTCAAATGCGAGTGCTTGCATTTCTTGGATAAAGAATAAACCCCCCGAATGGGGGACTTTGAGAAGTTGTTGTTAATTAATGTTGGGACATACGTATTTGGTTGTCTATTAGTGAATCTGCTACGTTGTTTCACATATATATATATTGCAGTTTAGCAATGCAGTAAACACGTCTGTCGATAGCAAGGGCTGGTCAGAGACTGAACAGTCCGAGCAAAGAGCACCGACTCCACCTTCCTTAGGTTTGTCTTCAACCCATCAACTATGGAAACCTGATCTAGTTGATCGTCAATAGAATCTGAAATGAATGTAAACCAAGGCTGGCAAATACTGGATAGAATGTAATCATAATGAGAGTTGAAATCAACATCAACACTCTCCACCATAGGATGGGGGTATACTAATTTCGTCATTACGTTTATAACCCAAAGTTATATTGATTTGAAACCCAACAAGGAATATATATTCTTGATTGTCTTGACATTCTAAGTCGTTTTAGCCATGTCCGTCCGACTGTCGTAAGCTCGCTTGTTTTCGAAATGGCAAAGCCCGTCTGTCGAAAGTACGCTTACTCTCGTTAGTGTAAGTCGTTTGGGATAGTAAATGGGCCAAATCGGTTCATGTTTTGACTAGCTACCATATAAACCGATCTCCTGATTTGATTTCTTGAGCGTCTTGACGAATTTAGCTGAAATTTTGCACAAGGCGTTTTGTTACGACTTTCAAAAACTGTGCCAATATAGTTCAAGTTGATCCATAACCTTTCTTCCTTCTTCCAATAAGCGTAGGTCGGTTGGGATTGTAAATGGGTCAAATCAGTCCACGTTTTGATATAGCTGCTATAAAAACCGATCTACCGATCTGAAATGTTGCTACGACATTCAACAACTGTGCTAAATATGATCCAAATCAGACAATGATGTAGCTGCCATATAAACTGATCCCACGATTTGACTTTTATTTGCCTCTAGAGGACAAAACTTTTATCTAATTTGGCAGAAATTTTGAACGCAGAGTTTGTTTCGGCTTCTCCAATCCACGCTAAGAATGATCTTAATTGGTTCATATAGCTCCCATACAAACCCATCGCCCGATTTGATTTCTTGATCCTCTAATGGCGCAATTTTTATCCGATTTGGTTGACATTTTAAACGTGGCCTTTTTTAGGAGTTCTAACAGCCATAACAAGTCCATAACTTGAAGAAGCTCCTATATATTTGAAAAATTCATTGAAAGAGCTCGTCAAATGCGATCTATGGTTGAGGGTATATAAGAGTAGGCGCTTTTACTGATTTTTGTTTTTATTATTAACTCAATATTTTTTAAGAATTCTCCATCAAATATTATACTAGAAAATAATATTGCTCATACGCCCCATGGAACATACTTCATACTTAAACAAAAATTTTCATACGACCTATAGTGCACACAGGACTAAGTTCATAAAATAAAAATTTGATTTACTTTTTGAAAGAAATCAAAAAACTACCTACTTGCCTATTTTTCCTCGAAGTACTCACTATTTGAAAAGCTCTAAAAAGAGAAACTCTATAATATACTCGCCTTGATTATTTTCAAAAAAAAAAGCCCAAATACTATTATGAACATCAAAAAGGAAACTTTTAAAATTGGATTGCTAAAGAAACGGAAAAATCATGACAAAGCATTATTTGAATGCATGACCTTTCATTTAGTTGCAAGCTTCAGCAAATGTTGAGTTTATTCAATAACCCTTGGTACCATTTTTCTATTTTACACTCCAGTTAAGTCCTTAAGTCGAATAGAAGCATTCAAAGGTATGCATTAAATAGAGACGAAATGCATTTCAGCCATTGAAATATTTAAACGTATGCAAGTTGCAAGGGTCATTTATAGATTCACAAAGCGATAGTAAGAGTAAAGAACAAACAGACAGGTACACTGACAGAAATACAGACGCGTGGCTAAACACATATAATGGATGACATTTAATGCTGAAACTGATCTTTAGCACAATCAATTTGACACTTCCAATTTAACTTTAGTTTGAAGTGTTATACAGAGATAAGCATATATTGGCTCAGCTACGGAAAAATTAAATAGATATCAGGAATGTGAAAAGTATCAATGTTACCAAGTTTGATTTGCAAAAGGCTAGGACATGTGTGTTGAAATATGGACAAGTACATTGGCATTTAAATGTTACAAAAGCAAGGCCACTTGACAAAAACATTGCTTTAAAAGCGGTTGTGCCATGAGGGGGTTCGTTAAAAAATTGTGCTGTGCTGTGTTTTTATGTTATTGCATTTTTATTTAACGTGTTAACTAAAATAGCAAAACGCCAAAAAAATGGAAGGGTTAGAATTTGTTGAGAGTAATTTTTTTAGGTGCGCTCAACTGTAGTTTGCCAACATGATGTATAGAAACATTTTTATTTAACTGACAAACTGTTGATAGGGGCTTATGAACAATAAGCATTGGATTGAGGAGAAATTAATTTAAATATAATGTGAAGTTTAAGATGATAAAATAAAAACAAGTAAGAAAGCATGAAGTTCGACCGGGCCGAAATTTAGACATGCTAACCTCTGGTCTCTGGTTCCCATGGTCTTTAAGCTCGACCCTACTTTGGAAAAAAAAACTACTAAAGTATATCAATTCTTAATCACATATTCAGTTCCTTTCAAATACCATACAGCCAATGGCTTATAAAACGACTCCACACAAAAGACTTCCCCCTTCATTAAATAAGCCTTAAACTATATGATCAACATATGGCATTTTATTTGCCTTTAAAGAGCTTGTCCCAAAGCTTCCTTTTCTATAATAACACACGCTGATATTAAGACTCAAAAATATAATCAAAACAATTGGCTAAAAATGCTATACCCTGTCTCATACATTTAAGTTTTTCCTATTTTATAGGTCACCAAAATCACAATAACCTAAAATATTACGACCCTTCCACATGAAAAACAATTTTATTTCAACGTCGGCCTATATCAGTTCAGCTTCATATTTTTATCGCCAATAAAGTCATATGCATATAAATTTACATGAGTTATTAAATTGACATGAATGCCCAAGGCTGAGATAACGACCTTTAACTCACACAAAAAAAAAAAAAAAATTAATACCTTTTTGTGTGGGCAAACTGGGAAATATTCAATGAAGGAAAAACGGATTAAAATGATACATTTTAAGTTGAATTTTTTTGAAAGAAAGTATTTAAATACTCTACAATTTCCATGAAGTTTTCGCTTATGACAAAATGTCCATGAAATTTTCGCTAATGACAACAATTTCAATGAAATTTCCATGAAATTTTCACCAAAAACCAAATTTTCACGACATTTTCTCTAAAGACAAAATGTCCAATTTTCCCCGAAAACGAGGTTTTGTATGAAATTTTCTCTAAACACAAAATTTTCATAATATTTTTTTATATTTTTTTTTATATTTTCTCTAAAACAAAATTTCCATAAAATTTTCTATAAAGCCAAAATTTCCACCAAACTTTCTCTTAAGATCAAAATTTCATAATATTTTCTCTATGGACAAAATTCCCATGTTATTTTCTCTAAAGACAAAATTTCCGTGAAATTTTTTATTAAAACAAAATGTCCGATATATTTTCTCTAAAGACAAAATTTCCATAAAATTTTCCTTTAAGGCGAAATTTCCAAGAAATTTTCCCTTAAGGCAAAATTTCCATGAAATTTTCTCTAAAGACAAAATTTCCATCAAATTTTCTCAAGAGACAAAATTGCCATAAAATTTTGTCTACAGCAAAATTTCATGGAAAAGACAAAGACAAAATCTCCATAAAATTTTCTCTAAAGACAAATTTTCCATGATATTTTCTCTGGAGACAAAATTTTTATAAAATTTTCTCTAAATTCCAAATTTCCATCAAGACTAAATTTTCATGAAAATTTCTCTAAAGAAAAAATTCCATTAAATTTTCTCTGAAGACAAAATTTCCATGAAATTTTCTCTAAGACAAAATTTTCATAAAATTTTCTCCAAAGACAAAATTTTAACTAAATTTCCTCTAAAAAACACACATTTATATAATGGTCAAGCTGATTAAGAACGAATTTTCATTCCAAAGGCAGGAAATTTTGACCAGGCTAAACTTTGGATACCCGCCACCTCAGGTATACATATTAACCACATTTCGACAAAACCGGGTGAAAACGCACCATTTACGAACCCGTAGCAGTTTTAACGAAATGTGATCCGATGTGAGGCTAAACCTAGTGCAAACGGCGAAATCGGATAATAAGGGAACTTATGTGGATTCAAGACCAAAAAACGGCACATCAGTTAATGTGACACCTATATCCAAAATTGATTTGATCAGCACCATATTTGGCAAGGATGTGTAGGGTTGTAATAACATTCCCCCAATACCCTAAATCGGAAGATTGGTATATGCAGCAGTTAGTTATCTAAATACAATTCACAGTGCCAAATTTCAGCAAAATTGGGTAAAAATGCCTTTTATGAACCCAATAGCTTGAATCAAAAAATCGATATACTGATATGCTGATGGCAATATGTAACAAATGCGGCTTTTATGGGTTTTAGACCTTAAGTCGGGAGATCGGTCTAAATGGGGCTATAGATTTGAAATATCAGCGACATCTAGTATTAAATGCGATTTCTATTGGCCTTAGACTTTAAATTAGGAGATCAGTCTATATCGGAGCTATATCATGAAATTGTCCCATATAGCTCATCTTCGAACTGAACCTCTCTATAATAAAAAAATAAGAGCGTGCTAAGTTCGCCCTGGCCGAATCTTATATACCCTCCACCATGAATCGCAATTGTCGAGTTCTTCAGGGCAAACAAAGAATAATGGATAAGAATTGTTATGCTATTGGAGCAATATCAAGTTACAGACCGATTCGGACCGTAAATGAATTGAATGTTGAAGACCATAGTAGAAGTCATTGGGTAATATTTCTGTTCATTCGGATAAGAATTCCGCTTCATAGGGGATCAAGAATCATAATCGGCAGATCGGTTTTTATGGGAGCTTTATCAGGTTAAAGACCAATGTCGACACTACGATACTACGCGCAATTGTTGGAAGTCATAACAGAACATCTTGTGCAAAATTTCAGCCAAATCGGTCAAAAATTGCGGCTTGTAAGGGCTCAAAAAGTCAAATCGGGCGATCGGTTTATATGGGGGCTATATCAGTTTATAGACCAAGCTTGACCGTACTTGGAACAGTTTTTGGAAGTCAAAACAGAACATCTTGTGCAAAATTTGAGCCAAATCGGACAAAAAATGCGGCTTCCAGAGGCTCAAGAAGTCAAATCGGGAGATTGGAAGCTATAAATAATATAATAATATATATAAAGCTTTACGCGTTCAACCTCTATCGTGATTTCGACAGACAGACGGACGGACATAGCTAGATCAACTCAGAACGTCGAGACGACAAAGAAGATACATATACTTTATGGGGTCTTAGACAAAGATTTCGAGGTGTTACAAACGGGGGGTATATTAATCTAGTCATTCCGTTTGTATGGTGGAGGGAATAAAAAAAAGACTTGGTGGAAATTTTTTATGATGATCAAATGCACCGCCCCCGCTCCGTCGGGAAGGGTAGACAGGTGTGACGACGAAAAATATTCTTTTAGATTTGTTTTGAAAAATTTCCAATAAACTCTTCCAACTTAATCCTTGTGTCTATTCATTGTTCTGTACCGTTAGGCAACAACAACAAAATAACGGCGGCGTATCTCTACCATTGGTGGAGAAGTTTGTTGTTGTAACCTCAATCAGCAACTGTTTTCGTGACGCCCACGCAGCACGTGGCCAAGCAAATGGAGACAGTCAGTGCGTAGCAACGATACAGTGAACAGCTGACAACGGTGAGAACGAATATCCTGCAGAATCCTATCATATCCTTGCTGGAGTACTTACCACGGTCTCCTGGCTGTGCTGTAGAATCCTAGCAGATCCCTGCTGGAGTACTTACCACCGTCTCCTGGCTAACCTGTAGAATCCTATACGATTCATGCTGGAGTACTTACCACGGTCTCCTGGCTATCCTGTAGAATCGTAGAATATTCTGCCTGGAGTACTGTACTGTAGAATCCTGGTAAAATCCTTACCGTAGATTTTCCTCCTCGAACTTACAAAGGTCTCTTGCCGTAGTTTTCCGAATCGTTCTTGCTTGAGTACTTACTAAGGCCTCTTGCCGTAGTTTGTTCCTCATCCTTGCTTGAGTATTTACTAAGGTCTCTTGGCGTAGTTTTTCACCTCGTCCTTGCTTGTGTATTTACTAAGGTCTCTTGGCGTAGTTTTTCTCCTCGTCCTTACTTGAGTACATACTAAGGTCTCTTGCCGTAGATTTACTATTATTTAAGGTCTCTTGCCGTAGATTTACTCCATGCGTCTATTCATCACATCACCACGCAAGTCCTTCCCAGGAGCATAAGCCCACACTCACTCAAGTATTCACTTGTCAAGTGCTAAGCATTAGTGCTCCAGGTCATGACAGTGTGTTGAAGATTTCATCGCGTCCTTCGTCATATCAAACCATTCTTATCCACGTATCTGAGGAGTCTCTCCAGAGAACCGTTACCCTAGGATGGAAAGTCTATGCCTCAGCAGACTCGGGCATGACCAGAGCAGGTGTTTGATAGTCTCCTCCTCATCCTCATCAAGCCATTGTCCACAGTAGTCGCATGCGAGATTTCAATGCGCGCGGCCATAAGGCCTATCGCACAGTGTCCCGTTATGATTCCTGTATTCAGTCGGACTCAGTGACATCTTATTTTGAATTGATTTGATATTTATGTATGCCTACACAACAAGACAAAGTCTTAAAGTAAAAAGTTAAGGGCGTGGGCTATGAACGCGCATTTAACACAGTGACGAACAGCTAAACGGCCGATAGGACGACGAATATCCTATGTGGAAATCAAGATTGTGATAAGACGAGGCTATTACTGAAAGGAAGTAAAAAGGAGGTTAGTATAGCTTTCGGTGTCATAACAGTGTCACATTGGACTACAAGCTCATTTATGCAAAATCAGTGCGGCAACTAATAACATGTGTAGGGCATGAGGGGAAGATGATGTGACATTGGATCATTTCCTATGTCATTGTCCGGCTTTTGCGGCTTAGGTGGGGACATAATACCCGACGTGAACAACTTAGGGGCGTAGTATGGAAAATAATTAGGGAAATTGTAAGAAGCACCGAATTCTTGACTTAGATTTTTTTTAGAAGTTCCTTTTTTAGTATTTAGAGCGCACAACAAGCCGATTAATGGCTTAGATGTATGTCCATATTGGCTGGGAGGATTAATATCCGCACCCTCTTTCCAACCTAACCTAGCCTTACCTATATTTCCGAGTGAAAAGCACCAGCTCCGTCTTTCTTGAAATGGTCCTCAACCTACTTTTCGAAGCCCATATCTATAGCTTGCACAGTGAACATTCAAAATGACTTCATTCATCATCAGCTTTCAGAGAATCGGCGAGATCGGCCTCTTTGAGGCGTTCCCCTTGCCTTCTAACCAAGCTTTCCCCTAAGTCCGCATTATTAATTCTGCTGCGAAGCAATTTATCCGTTTACCGGGATCCAGGGCGGCGATTATGGAACCTATCTCCACGTTATTAAACGCCCACCTTAATATTGAGGAAGGGCGCTATCGTGTACTCCTTCTTTAGAAGGGACATTTCGACCCCCCTACCACTTCATGTGAGGCCGTCTCCACCGACCCCCCTCGAGCTATGCATGTTGTGCTCCACTAAAATTCGCCGGTGTCAGTTCTTCCCCACCTTCAAGTCAACCAATCATTTCAGCGTTTTAAGTAAAAACGATGACGGACTGATTAGGTTAAAACTTTGCATGATTTCCTGATGGCTTCCCAAAACCCCAAAGAGCCAAATCAATCTCTCGATCCTACTTCTTAAACATGATGACCCCTGTAATAAACTTACCATGTATGGTCCAAATCAGTCCATTACGTTATGCAGCTCCAATATTAACCGATCTCACGATTTTACTTCTTGAACCTGCAATAAGTCTTATTGTTATTCGATGCGGCTGAAGTTTTGCACAATGACTTTTATTGAACTCCAACATTCATACCATCGGTCCATAACCTGATAAGATCGAACGTAAACTGGTCTCAAGATATTACTTCTTCAGCCTCTAAAGGGCGCAATTCATATTAATTTCTTCTTTTGACCTACCATTGTTATCCCATTATTTGGTAAAGAGAAACCGAGCAAAGAACTTGACAAATGCCTTCCAACAGGAGATACAAGGTACCTTCGGTCGCGGTGAGAGTTTTAACCGCTTGTCATGCACTTTGCAGTATACTCCACTTGTCAGTGGTCTAGTGGACGGCAGTTAGAAAATCATCTTAATATTCAATACTTAACTGAATGGAAAAACACTCTGATTTGCTCATATTTTTAGTTAATGTCATAGGAAAATAACAAACAGGTGTGATAGCAAAAATGATGAAAAATGAGTCGTATGGAAATTGATAATCTTGACAAACATTTTAAATTACGTACTTGTGAATACAAAAAGTGGCATGTCATAAGACAACTGTGCTTCATGCCGTGCAATAGCGGCTTTAAAAGACATAATTTCATAAAGTTTTTATAAAATCGTAGGGCAAAATTTAATGGTGTAACAAATCGAATAAAATTCGTACACCCCCATCGTCTGGTACAGAAGCACATTTAAATCTGACTTGTCAACAACTAACAGGACAGGCAACCATACAAATTTGCATATTTTAATGAGCTTCATTGTAGCAATTTACCAAACTGAACCACTTTTCTCGAATCCATATAATTTATAATGCATGAATGGCATTTACATTAAGGGTTGTTTTTGTTCACAACGTTCTACATGTCTTACATTGCATGTGAATTAGAGCTGGCAAACTATCGATAATCGCAACATTCAATATTTTTAAAAATATATATCGATAGTATCGATATTATCGTCAATTTCCCATCACCCATATTTCAAGCAAAATTGAGAAGTAACAAGTAAAAGCGTGCTAAGTTCGGCCGGGCCGAATCTTACGTACCCTCCATCATAGATCGCAGTTATCGAGTTCATCTCCCGGCATCTCTTCTTAGGCAAAAAAGGATATAAGAAAAGATTTGCTCTGCTATTAGAGCGATATCAAGATATGGTCCGGTATAAAATTTCAGTCAATTCGAATAAGAATTGCGCCCTTTGGGGGCTCAAGAAGTAAAATAGAGAGATCGATTTATATGGGAGCTGTATCGGGCTATAGACCGATTCAGACCGTAATAAACACGTATGTTGATGGTCATGAGAAATCCGTCGTACAAAATTTCAAGCAAATCGGATAATAATTGCGACCTCTAGAGGCTCAATAAGTCAAATTCCCAGATCGGTTTATATGGCAGCTATATCAGGTTATGAACCGATTTGAACTTTATTTGACACAGTTGTTGAAAGTAAGAATAAAATACTTCATGAAAATTTTCAACCAAATCGGATAGGAATTGCGCCCTCTAGAAGCTCAAGAAGTCAAGTCCCCAGATCTGTTTATATGACAGCTATATCAGGTTATGAACCGATTTGAACCACACAGTTGTTGGATATCAAAACAAAACACGTCGTGCAAAATTTCATTCCAATCGGATAAGAATTGCACACTCTAGAGGCTCAAGAAGTCAAGACCCAAGATCGGTTTATATGGCAGCTATATCAGGTTATTAACCGATTTGAACCATACTTGGCATGGTTATTGTATATCATAACAAAACACGTCGTGCAAAAGTTCATTCCAATCGGGTAAGAATTGCGCACTCTAGTGGCTCAAGAAGTCAAGACCCAAGATCGGTTTATATGGCAGCTATATCAAAACATGGACCGGTATGGCCCATTTACAATACCAACCGACCTACACTAATAAGAAGTATTTGTGCAAAATTTCAAGCAGCTAGCTTTACTCCTTCGGAAGTTAGCGTGCTTTTGACAGACAGACGGACGGACGGACAGACGGACGGACATAGATAGATCGACATAAAATGTCGCGACGATCAAGAATATATATACTTTATGGGGTCTCAGACGAATATTTCGAGTAGTTACAAACAGAATGACGAAATTAGTATACCCCCCATCTTATGGTGGAGGGTATAAAAATCAGGAGATCGATTTATATAGAAGCAATATCGATGCACAAACCAAATAAAACCAAGCTTAATAAAGTCAGTTGCAAGTCATGAGAGAAATCACTGTACAAAATGTTAGCGTAATCGGATGGGAATTGCGCCCTCTTTAGGCGCATTGTACCGTAAAGAATACATTCAAGGTCGGATGGTTTATTTTGGTTTAGTTTTGCAAAAAAATTAAACTTTTGCGATAGTATCTATCGGAAAAATAACAATCGATATTCAGTCAAGAAATTAGTATCGATGGTACCATCGATACCGATTTAGTATCGATGGTGCCATCGATATTTTGTCAGCTCTAATGTAGACGCGACTAATTGCAATGTGCAATGTTTTGGGTTTTAACTCATTTAGTGATTTGTCCAAATGAAGTTCGGTTAACCACAATGATGGCATGTTTGATTGGTATTCATGGTAATTTTTTTTAGGTGTTATTTTTTTACCCACCATACACTTTGATAGGGGGTATATTCATTTAGTCATTGTGTCACTCTACAGCCTTCAAAAAGTGAGATATTGAGCTGAAATTTGGCACATTCTTCTTTTTGCTATACGCAGGTTAAGTTCGTGATCTGGCCAAATCGGACCATATTTGGATATACCTGCCATATAAGCAGATCTGCCGATAATGCTTCATGTATTACCGGATTTCGTGAAATTTGAAACATAATGAGCAGATCGGTCTATATACAATAGCAGCTATACCCAATTATGGTCCAATCTAAACAGCGCTTGAGTCGGATGTCTGCAAGCTTAAAACAACTCACCATAAATGCAGCTTTTATGGGCTTCAGACCCGTAATCGGCTGACCGGTCTATATGACAGCTATATCCAAATACATCCACGATAGGAGAGCATGCTAACCTACGCACTACGATGACGCATTTTAATAAATAGATTTATTTTTATTATTTTACTAGCTGACCCGGGGCCGCTCCGCTGCACCTTCTTTTACTTTATATGGAACAAAAGCTTCCTTGGAATATTTATTTTCGACAATTAATGATTTTTTAGTGAAATACCATGCTACGAAAATAGTATATCGCTTGACTAACAGTTTAACAATATAAGTTCCTTTATTTGAATCCCCTTATGATCTTTATTGGTCCGATTTAGGGGTGTTTTGGGGGTGGGGTGGTGTTGTGGGGGTGGGGTTGCCCCATAGACACTTTTCCCGAATATTGATAGCAGATTTTGCTTTACTCCCAAATACCTTTCATTTAAGCCCCATGTGGCTATGGTCGTAAATGTGTTCCCTTTGGGGGAGGTTTTTGGGGAGAGGCGGCCCCCCAAAACACTTGGTCTCATATTTGGATATCAGATTCTACTTCTGCACTCAAATACCTTATATACCAAATACCCCATATTCCCATGGTCAGTAAATAAGTCCAGTTTGGGGGTGTTTTGGGGAAGGGGTGGACTCCCAGAAACGTGGTCCCACATTTGGATATCAGATTCATATTCTACTCGCAAATACCTTTCATTTGAGTCCCATATTGCCATGGTTGGTAAATATGTCAGATTTGGGGTGTCTTGGAGCTTGGGGTGGTCCCCCTAGCACTTGGTTCGACAAATGGAGATCAGATACGTTTTCTTTTCCTAAATGCCTTTCATTTGAGTCCCATATTGCCGTGATTGGTTCAATTATATGTTTGGTAGGTTTTAGAGTAGAGCGGCCCCCCTAGGTACCCCATCCGAAATTTGGACAACAAATTTTTATTTTTTTTATATGAGAGCACACTAAATTTCGCTTAAATCGCACCACCCATCTCCGAGATCTGGCGTTTCTGGAAATAAGGGTAAGGATAGGGTCCGTCCCGAACTTAATGCGTTTTTTCTTGTTTTAATTTTCGAAATGCCTGACAATGTGGTTACATTACGCGGACTAGAATGTGGTTAACCCAAGTTTGTGAAATAATTTATTAAACACCCACTATATTGGGCAAAATTTGCAATCACAGTTGTCAGAGTGTTTAAACGTTTCATTAGAATTCAATGCAACGTGCATAATGAAAAACAACCTTTTTAAATAACGACCTTGATATGCTTGTGATACAAAAAGGTAATCGACATTTTGTGAGAAAGTAACAGAGAGAGAGAGAAAGAGCATTTGTGGTGTGTTTTCTCATATTTGATAAGATTGCCAATATTTCACTTGAAACGCTTAGTCTCCCTTAGGGCGATTTCTTGCCACCCCAGTTTCTTCTTAGTTCAATATTCATGGAAACCTCATTTGCATTTGTCCCACCCACCCAAAACATAAACGTAATACCCGATGACGTTCACCAGTTACTTGCACTTGGCAAACACATACAGTCGATGTCAGTAGGTACGTGCCGTTTTTTTACATTTGCAGATTAGCAAAAAAAGAAAAAGTGTGACACTGTTTTGATGGAAATTAATTTACTGCATTCAATTACAATATTTAATGTATTGACATTGCATCCAAGCAAATATTTAATATCTCCTTGAAATAAAAAAAATAAACAAACAAATGGTTTTGAAAGTTCAATAATTGTATTTTCATTTGAGTGCACTTTGAACATTGCATTAAGGAACAGGGGCAAACTTCTCACATATCAATGAGTGCTGTCCGATTTAAGTTTAAGCTCAATGATAAGGGGTCTCCTTTTTAAAGACGAGTCCAAACGGCGTGCCGCAATGCGACATCCCTTTAGGGACAAATTTTTACATGGCATAGTCAATCACATATGTGTCCAGCGATGGGTGGAAATACCCACCGCTGATTTTTATACCCTCCACCATAGGATGGGGGGTATACTAATTTCGTCATTCTGTTTGTAACTACTCGAAATATTCGTCTGAGACCCCATAAAGTATATATATTCTTGATCGTCGCGAAATTTTATGTCGATCTAGCCATGTCTGTCCGTCTGTCTGTCGAAAGCACGCTAACTTCCGAAGGAGTAAAGCTAGCCGCTTGAAATTTTGCTAAATACTTCTTATTAGTGTTGGTCGGTTGGTATTGTAAATGGGCCATATCGGTCCATGTTTTGATATAGATGCCAAATAAACCGATCTTGGGTCTTGACTTCTTGAGACTCTAGGGGGGTGCGCAATTATTATCCGATTGGAATGAAATTTGGCACGACGTGTGCACAACAATTGTGCCAAGTATGGTTCAAATCGGTCCATAACCTGATATAGCTGTCATATAAACCGATCTTGGGTCTTGATTTCTTGAGCCTCTAGAGGGCGCAATTCTTATCCGATTTGAATGAATTTTTGCTCGAAATATTTTTTTATGATATTCAACAACTGCGACGAGTATGGTTCAAATCGGTTCATAACCTTATATAGCTGTCATAAAACAGCTCTTGGGACTTGACTTCTTGAGCTTCAAGAGGGCGCAATTCTTATCCGATTTGGCTGAAATTTTGCATGAAATTCTTACTTTCAACAACTGTGTCTAATAAAGTTCAAATCGGTTCATAACCCGATCTGGGATCTTGACTTCTTAAGCCTCTAGAGGTCGCAATTATTGTCCGATTTGCCTGAAATTTTGTACGACGGATCCTCTCCTGACCATCAACATACGTGTTTATTATGGTCTGAATCGGTCGATACAGCTCCCATATAAATCGATCTCTCTATTTGACATTTTACACAGGTCTCCAACATATAATTTAATTGTGGTCCAAACCGGACCATATTTTGATATCGCTCTAATAACAGAGCAAATCCTTTCTTATATCATTTTTTGCCTAAGAAGAGATGCCGGGAAAAGAACTCGACAAATGCGATCCATGGTGGAGGGTGTATAAGATTCGGCCCGGCCGAACTTTCCATATAAATTTACAAATTTACACAACAACCAATTACTTATTGCAGTAGAAAAAACCTGTTCACGAAATATTTTTTTTTCAAGCAATCTACATGCGTATTAGTTATATCATTAAACTGCCATGGTGAGTATGGGTGTTATCAATGGCTATCTAATTGTAAAGCGCTATTAAGTATGCTTATATATTTCCACGAATATTTTGTAATCTGGATATGAATTTTAAATGAGCAGGAAATTATGTAATGACATTAAAAGATAAGTATATTATAGACAAGTGTGAAATATAATATTGAATTACATACCATGGTGCGTATGAGTGTTCGATAATAGCATACGCATTTCAAAACGATGTTAAGTACGCTATGCGAGCATAAATAGCATTTGTCTCTGGACGACTAGCTCCTATAGGCACAAGCTAAGAGGAATGATTCAAGGTGATGTGTTAGACCCACCTAGACTTTTTAGTCCATTGGAATACCACAGAAACAGTTGCCTTCTAGTTCCAGCCAATTTGCCCTTAAAAGTCTAATAACTTGGAAATGTTCATAGCCGCTAACCAAAGCAGTCTTCAAAAAATAATAAGCTTTTGAGAAAGCTCTTCTAATTGCCAGCGCAAGACAAGAACACAGCATATGTTCTATAGGCTCTTCTTTCTCAGTGGCCGGGCATAAGGACATCTTAAGTAAATTATATTCTGGCCAACTACAATAAAGCGCTAGACCTCTTTTAGTTAAGATGTCATCCGGAAGAATTATCTTACATGTCGCACTGTGTGATAGAATAGAAACAAAAAACCAGTAACAATTCGGATTGAGAAAACTCTTTGTAATTTAAATGATTGGTTGGAGCTGTAGTGGTATCGAGATCATATGCAGCAATTTTAGGCCCTAGATGGTCCGGGCACCTCCTGTCATGTTGTATACTTCTGCAGTTCGAAAAATAGTTGGGGCTGCTAAAAAACTTTCTAAAAAATACCTTTCTGTTAACAAAAATTCAAATTGAAAAATTTGTAAAAAAAAAAACGAATAGAGTATCTTCATAATTCTTTTGGAATTTGTCATTTTGTCACAAAAATACCCACTTCGTGCAAAGATTGTTTCAAAATCGTAATTTTCTAGAAATTTTACTGTGGAGGCTACAAATATTCTTTGGTGCAAACAATTTTTGCATGAGTTAAAAATACATATGAGTTAAAAAAAAGGAGAACTTGAAACTTAAAAAATTGCTTATTTTGAAGTTTTAATTTCACTTAATTCACTCTTACTTAAATTTAAACTTAAAAAAAAACACTTAAAACCCATCTACAATATGTACTTTTTGAACAACATAAAGAAAAAGTTAAGGTATTTAAGAAAGTTTATTCGATAATGGCCACCGTAGCGCATAGGTTAGCATTTCCGCCTATGACGATGAACGCTTGGGTTCCAATCCTGGCGAGACCATCCGAAAAAATGTCCAGCGTTGGTTCTCCCCTTCTAATGCTGGCAACACTTTTGAGGTACAATGCTATATAAAACTTCTCTCCAAAAAGGTGTCGCACTGCGGCACGCCGTTCGGACTCGGCTATATAAAGGAGGCCCCTTATCATTGAACTTAAACTTGAATTGGACTGCACTCATTGATATGTGAGAAGTTTGCCCATGTTCCTTAGTGGAATGTTCCTGGGCAAAAATTGCAATTTTTTTATTCAATAAAGACTGATCAATGAAAATACTTTTTGGACCAAAGAATGAAAAAAAACATCACTTTTTTGAACCTCCAAACTGTAAAATTTTTAACTGAATAATCGGATGTGGACTCTTTTTGCAGCAAAGTCATTGTAAATGTTTTCACCAATCTAATTCACGCATTATTATGAAAATCGAATCTTAAATGTTTTCGTAAATCGCAAAATTCGAAGCCAGTCTTAGCCAAGGAATAAAAATAAAAAGTCGAACATCCCCGAAACCAGGAGAGATATTTTTGACAATTTTTTGAGAGATTCTTGAGCATTATCCGGCAAACAAAGAAGATTTGGTGGTCCGAACAATTTTTGGAAATGCCAAGATGACCAATTTTATGGCCCTTCCAAGAAGATCCTGGATAACCTGTGACCTAAAAATTTTAATATAACTGCTCAGCTCTAGCCGTATAAAATGTTAAATAGTTATCTCTTTCCTTTCTCAAATGGCAGCAATTTTACTATTTTTTTCAATTCTATCCCACTGTGTGTCGTCAGAAGCATACCTATCCCCATTGCATTTGCTTGCAAATTGGTCTTGCAAGCTAATCTGCTCTACAATTCCTCCGGATATATCAGGAGTGGTTGCAGCAGATTGTCTAGCCATAATGTTAGGTTCACAAGAGGAGTCCCAGTAGTAAAGGATTTACAAACAAGAGGTGTAATTTTGACATGCGTTGACATTATCACTGCATTCCTTAACGTGATTTAGATATAGCTCCCATATGTATATTTTGAACCGTCTCATCCTATAAGAGAGACATTTTTTGCACAAAAAGAGATCTCAATAAGCTTAATACGAAATATTATGACCATCGGTAAATAATACTTTGTTTTGTCATTCATGAAAAAAGGCGAATATAGAACCACCCTATAGATAAAAGAATGTTGACTAATATTATTTTAACACATTTCCTCAATTAAGGTGGGTATAAAGTTCGTGCTTCACAGTGAAATTAAAAATTTTTTACGATTACTTTTTGTAGATAATAGAATTTGAAGCAAAAAGACTTCCTGATTTCATTCATTTATGATAAAATTTTAGTAAAAATGTTATGTGTTCAGTGATATTTTTTTAGTTTTTCCAAAAAATAATCGTGAAAATCACTGTGAAACATCAAATTAATACCCACCTCGTTGTAAACATGCAATCACTCGTCAAATTTCATTAAAGTTTTTCGCACATAAAATATAAGGAAATGATTATTAGCAAAATCTTTTCATTGCAAAAAGATGTTCTTGGAAGAAAATCCTAAATTCAAAAAGTAAATTTTAAAATGTTTTCAGTAATATTTCACTGTGTTCAAATCTAAGGTCAAAGCCAACAGAACTAAAAAATGTCTACTGGAATTTTCACTATGAGCTCCGTTTCAATTGCCTTAAATACTGTATTGTGAATGATGGAATTCCAAGAAAAAAAAAGACAAAATGGTTTAATTTTAAATAATTATTTTTGAAATGTAAATTAATCTGGGTGATCATTTCGGGGTTTCAAAGTTTCCGAGTCCTTCAAATTTTTCATTTCATTGCTGATGTAATTCAAATAATTTATAATTAAATATTACTAATTATTCTTTGAAAATGTTTTGCATGCAAACAAGCAAAATATTTCATTTAAAGAAATAAAAATACGAGAATTAAGAAATTAAGAAGAAAATGCATATAGAATTATGTCTTAGAACAATTTTTTATAATGTTTGTCTTCCGAAACAATTTTTATAAAAAAAAAATGTTTGCAAGAAAATTTCATGAAGATTTTGGTTTAAAGAAACTTTGAATAACTTTTCGTTAAAAACAATCACAAAAATGGCATTAACTCATTTACAACGAAAAATACCAAAGAATAGAGCTGCCTTAGAAAAATTCCAGTTCGAGTTAGGAAGAGCTTTCGTAATGAAATTTGGATAAGCTTAAAGTGGACAACTGAAACCAGTTACAACAATTTGTGGGAGAAAATTGGATTGTCGGAAGTCGGCAATTATTTATATCCCAAAAATCAAGAAAAAAATTCTCAAAATTCTTAGGATTCTCAAAATTCTCAAATTTCTGGAATCTGCTTTAATGTCTTGTTGTATTTGATGGTTTCTATATTAAAAAAATGACAACAATCCTACTTCTTTTGACAGCAGGTGCGATTTTACTAAAATTTGACTATAGAAACAAATTTTAGGAAAATGTTGTTTGGGACGGAAGAGCATAATACAAATTTTAATGCAACTTGTAAAGTCGTAATTTGCAAAATTTTATTAAAATGTTGGCTTCAACAAATCATCTATTTAAAATCTTAATTCTTAAAAAATAATCTCGAGACATCTCGAGATGTCTTTAAGGAGTTTCTCGCTGAAATGTAATCCTTGAAAAAATTCTTTAAAATTTAGTCTTAAAAAAATTTTTATTTAAATTATTTTAATAAGAATTTTTTTTGTGTTTAGAAAAACTTCATTAAACTGTTGTCTTTAGAAAAAATTTTAAATAAATTTTGTCTTTAAAAAATAATAATTGAGGGGGTCCGGTCCGTGATGTAGTTGTCATTAGCTTCTAGAGCCGCTGCAAGCGCATATATCAACCGATCTTCTCAAAACTTTGCACTACGCTATCTTCTACGACCACCACAAAATGTGCGGACTTTGGTCGAAATCTGCTCAGATTTCGATATAGCTCTCGTACATATATTCGCCCGGTTTGGACTAATATTGCAATAACGTGGCCATTTGTTAACCGATTCACATGAAATTTGGCACAAACGAATCCCTTATGACTCCCGACATTGCTGTCGAGTTTTATAGAAATACAGCACCCATATATATGTATCAACCGATTTTCACTTTTATAGCCTTGTCACCGTATTTCTTAACAGATTTTCTTTAAATAATGCTCAATGTCTTTTTCTATGATTTTAACTATGTACGCTGATTTTGGTTGAAATCTGTTAAGATTTCGATACAGTTATGATATATATTTTCGTCCGACTTTGACTAATATTGCAATAATTTGGTCATTTGTTAAACTATCCTCACAATATTTTGTCAATTAGGTTTCTCTTATGAGTTTTCTAATCACTCGTAGATTTCATAGATGTTTGTTCAGATTTAGATATAGCTCCCATATATATGTATATCCGGATTTTCTCTTTTAAGGCCTTTGCTAACGCATTTATCAACCGATCTTCTCAATATTTTGCACAATGATTTTTTCTCTAACTCCCACAATATATTCGGAATTTCGTCGAAATTCAACATTTCAAATTTAACCAAATTTTAGTTTCCCAACTTAACTTGGATGCCCAAAGTGGTGTAGGTTGGCTTCGCCCGACTAAGTAGTGATAGGTGGATATTTCTCTTAGGAATACAGAATCAACGATTTCATAGCCGAACGGAGTAAATTTCTTGCAGCTCTACGATATATGCATGTGTTTGGTTTTGGAAATGTACGGGGAAGTGAGATCTTGCCTACCTTCAAAAGCTTGACGAGGATCGCCACCTGCACATGAGAATGTGACTACAACTACAACAACTGTTGGTGCTTTTTCATTCAGTTAACCAGAATTGATTGCTGTAATGTTAAATGTAATGTGATTTAATGTAATGTAATGTTATGTTCATGTTAAATTTGCCAAAAATAGTTGGCAGAATAACGCAACTAAAAATGTAGGTTTTTGCATTTTTATGTGTGAAAAAGCAAAATGCGAAACTCGATATCGAGTCTTTGTGATTCGAAAAATGAGCAATTCGATTAAAAAATCTCGAAATCGAATGCCGAATCTCACCAAAATTCTTATTCTAGAAGAATGATACGTGCAAAATTTCGTGATGATTGGATAAAAATGTACCTAGATTTACCTACAAAACAGACAGGCGGATTCGCGGCCAGACGGACATGGCTAGATTGAACTAGAAAGTAATTTTGAGTCGATCGGTACACTATTAACTGCCAAAGTAGTGGTTCTGGATGTAACTGGCTCAACGTGCTTAATTAACAATTACTGCCATATAAATGTTTACTTTGTGCTCGAATTAAATACTACGACGTAAAACCCTCCAATGGATCCCAAAATAAATCACTTTTTCCAATTTTGAACGTAGTTGCGGCACGTGTTATCGTTAACCGATGGTCATAACATTTCGTATTTAGCTCATTAATATCAAAAGAGAAAAAACTGGAGGGTAAGCGCTGCTCTATTTGCAAAAAAATGTCTCCCTTATGGGATGGGGCGGTCTAAATTATACATATGGGAGCTATATCCAATTTTCATCAAAATTTATAGCGTTTGTCTCTTGGATAAAAAAGTGATATGTGTAAAATTTTGTGGGACCTGTACCTTGGGTTCGTGGCCAGACGGACATGGCTACATATAACTAGGAAGAAATTCTAAGTCGATCGGTACACTATTAACTGCCAGAGTAGTGGTTCTAGGATTCCAAAAAAATCACTTTTTCCAATTTTTGGTCATAATACTTCCTAGTTCCCCTTTTTGAGATTAAAAGGAACAAAATTAAAGGTACGCATTTCTCTATTTGCAAAAAAAAAAAAAAACTTATAGGATGGGACGGTCTATAGGGTCTTGGACCAACATTTGAAAGTGTTTCAAAACGAATGACAAAACTGTTGCATGCCCCAACCTACAATGGAGGCGTACTACAATAAATCTATCTTCTTCTGGGAGCGATTTAATCCCTAGTGCAATAAGATTGAACACTGTCCATTAAGAAATCTGTTAGCTTGACCAACAAATGTTTGTTAAGTAGCACAAAACTAATGCTGTCACTCTAACTTGGTAATCATCACCAGTTGTCTTAATTATAAGCTAACTTAATAAAATTGTTGTCCACGCTATCGCAATTATTAGGGATGCCAATTTCTAAAGTTTGTCATCTAAGAAGTTATAAAACCAACAACAAAAATCTCACTAAATGTAGTGTCAAATCATGACTGCAGCCAAGATAAAGTTTCTTTTATTTTGTGCTGTGTTATGTGTGTGGGGAAACTTAAGTTACTTTGATATTTTTCTATGGGAGTAAAATTTATGGCAATTATCTCTGAAGTAATAAAGTAAATAACTTGACAGATCTTCTTAAGTTTGAAAGGGGAAGAAAAAATGGCAAAAAGATACCAGGAGTTTTGAGGGGAAGAACTTTTTATTATTGAAGGAAAGGAGGACAGTATAGCCCGCCTTTAGTCCTTACTTTTCTGCTATACCCTCTACTTTAGGATGGCGATATACTGTTTTTGTCATTCCGCTTGTGCCTTCTCGAGATTATCTTCTCTGGATTACCTCGATCTTCTAAGACTGATACCTTTGTTTATCAATCGAAATAAAGCAAACATTCAAAGAAGTTAAGCTAGAAACTTAATATTTTGCACAAATACATCATATTTAGGTCGATTGGTTGGGATTGTAAATGTGCCAATTTGCTAAAATTTTGCACGTGGTGTTTTGTTATGGCTTCCAACATCCATTATAAGTGTGGTCCAAATCAGTCCATAACCTTCCAATCGGAAGGTTATGGAACCGATCTTCCAATTGTCTTGATCCTCTGTTGTTCCACTATCCGAACGTATTGTAAAATAGCGTTCCAAGCGCCTCGATCTGCTGCGCTCATTCTAAAAGCTCTGACACCAAGTTTCGAGGTGTCTCCCACCACTTGATCTTTCCAACGGGCTTTTGGTCTTCCCGGTTTGCGTGTACCACCGTGTTTGCCTTCAAAAAACTTCTTTGCTGTAGCTTCTTCATCCATTCTGACAACATGACCTAGCCAACGCAGCCGTTGTATTTTGATGCGTGTAACTATGCTATCGTCGTTATACAGCTCATACAGCTCGTGGTTCATACGTCGCCTATATTCTCCGTTAACGCAAACTGGTCCATATATTTTACGAAGAATATTTCTCTCAAATACTCCAAGCACTGCCTTATCTGCTTTTACAAGTACCCATGCTTCAGAACCATATAACAGCACGGGTAGTATCAGTGTCTTGTATAGTGTTATCTTCGTCTGTCAAGAGGTGGCCTCGTTTCTAAACTGCTTACTTAGTCCAAAGTAGCATCTGTTTGCCAGTATTATTCTCGCTAAATCTCAAAATAGATAATGTAGATAAAGTTACTGACTGTTTCAAATTTATGGTTTCCAACTTTCTCCATTTTCTTTATCTGCTCGGTTGTGCAAGGCTTTTTGGGAGTTGAAACCATCCATTTCGTCTTATCTCCATTTACTGCCAGACCCATTTTCACTGATTTCCTTTCAATTCGTTCAAAGACTGCAGTTACTACTTCCGGTGACCGGCCCATGATATCGATGTCGTCGGCATAGGCGAGTAGAGTGTGTTGTCTTGTTAGCAGTGTGCCATATCTATTCACATCTGCATCTCGTACAATCTTCTCTAGCAGGATATTAAATAGATCACACGATAGGCTGTCTCCTTGTCTAAAATCTTGTTTGGTATTGCATGGTTCCGAGAGATTCTTCCCTATTCTTACTGAGGAACGCGTAAATGTCATCCTGCACAGTCTTATTAATTTTGCAGGGATACCAAACTCAGACATGGCTTGAAATACCTTTGAACGTAAAGGAGTATCGAAGACGGCTTTGTAGTCAACAAAGAGATGGTAGGTGTTGATTTGTCCTTCTCGGGTCTTTTCCAGGATTTGGCGCAGTGTGAATATCTGGTCCAGGGTGGATTTACCAGGTGTAAAGCCACATTGATAAGGTCCAATTATCTCATTGACTTTAGGTTTTAATCTTTCGAAGTTCGAAGATGGGCTATATCGGACTATATCCTGATATAGCCCCCATATAGACTGATCCGCCGATTTAGGGTCTTAGGCCAATAAAAGCCACATTTACTATCCGATTTTGCTGAAATTTGGGACAGTGAGTTGTGTTAGATCCTTCGACATCCTTCGTCAATTAGGCTCTGATTTGGATATAGCTGCCATATAGACCGATCCTCAGATTTTGGGTCTAAGGCCCTTAAAAGTACACATTTATTATCCGATTTTGCTGAAATTCAGGACAGTGAGTTGCCTTACGCCCTTCGACATCTTCCGTCAATATGGCTCAGATCGGTTCAGATTTGGATATAGCTGCCATATAGACCGATCCTCCGATTTAGGGTCATAGGCCCATAAAAGCTAGTGAGTTGTGTTAGGCCTTTCGACATCCTTCGTTAATTTGGCCCAGATCGGTTCAGATTTGCATATAGCTTCCATATAGACCTATACTCCGATTTAGGGTCTTAGGCCCATAAAAGCCACATTTATTAACCGATTTTGCTGAAATTGGGGGCAGTGAGTTGTCTTAGGCCCTTCGACATCTTCCGTCAATATGGCTCAGATCGGTTCAGATATAGCTGCCATATAGACCGATTTTCCAATTTAGGGTCTTAGGCCCATAAAAGCCACATTTTTATCCGATTTTGCGAAAATTTGGGACAGGAGTTGTATTAGGCCCTTCAACATCCTCCGGCAATTTGGCTCAGATCGCTCCAGATTTGGATATAGCTGCCATATAGACCGATCTCTCGGTTTTAGGTTTTGGGGCCATAAAAGGCGCATTTATTGTCCGATGTTGCCGAAATTTGGGACAAAGAGTTAAGTTAAGCCCCTCCACATATTTCTGCAATTTGATCTTGATCGATCAAGATTTGCATATAGCTGTCGTAAAAACCGATCTCTCGTTTTAAAGGCTTGGCGCCATAAAAGGCGCATTTTTAATCCGATTGCACTGAAATTTGACACACTGACTTATGTTATGCTTTTCGACATCCGTGTCGTATATAGTGCCGATCGGTTTATTTTTAGATATAACTACTAAAAAGAGCAATATTTTGTTATATACAATTGAAAAATAACTTTTACTTATTAGTATCTGGTTCAAATCGGAACATATATTGATATAGCTGCTATGGGGCATAAGGTATGAATTTTGCACCGGATTTTGAGGAAAGGTGGTTCACATATATATCCGAGGTGGTGGGTATCCAAAGTTCGGCCCGCCGAACTTAACGCCTGTTTACTTGTTCTTTCTGCAGAATGGACGTTTCTCCTCTCTCCTTTTCTCCCGATAACTCTTCTTCATCTGGCGCCTTGCTACTGATTGCAGGGTTGCTCTATATGACGCATTCTTGGCTTCGGTAGCATCTCGACACTCTTGGTCGTAATATGGGTTTCTTGGATGAGGCTTCCGGTACCCAAGTACGGATTTCGAGGCATTTTCTATGGAGTGGGCAATAGTTTGCCATTGCGCCATTATATCATCGGAACAAGGAGTGCTTTCATCAAGCAGTTGGGTCAGTCGAGTGGAGTATGCCGCTGCCATTTGTTGTGTTTGCAGCTTTTCAATGTCCAGCTTCCGTGCAGTGTCAGATCGTACTTTCCTCGCCATGTTCAAACGTGTGCGAACCTTTGCTGCAACGAGGTAATGATCCGAATCTATATTCGCTCCACGGATCGATCGTACATCTAACACGCTGGATGAATGCCTTCCATCTTTCACAACGTGATCAATTTGGTTTCTCGTGTTTTGATCGGGTGACAGCCATGTGGCTTTATGAATATTTTTATGTTGAAATCTGGTGCTACTAACTACCATGTTTTTTGCCGCGGCGACATCTATCAGCCTCAACCCATTACTGGACGTTATCTCATGGAGGCTAAACTTTCCGACTGTTGGACCAAAATTTTCTTCCTTCCCTATCTTCGCATTAAAATCTCCCAAAACGATTTTAATATCATGGGCGGGGCAGCGGTCATATTGTCTCTCTAGGCGCTCGTAGAAAATATCCTTGGCCTGCTCGTCTTTGTCTTCCGCCGGGGCATGGGCACAAATAAGGCTGACGTTGAAGAATTTATCCAAAATGCACGTGGTGTTTTAGTATAACTTCCAATATTCAGGTCTTAGTCGGTCCATGACCTGATTTTGCTCCCATATAAACCGTTCGCCGATTTGAGTTATTGAACCTCTACAAAATTATTATACGATTTATATGCTATACATATAAATTTTATGCAACCAGATTATACTACGCTCCAATGGTATACATATTGATAGTATATATACCTCTACATACATACATATTCGTTGTATTTATTTAAGCTAAGGAACTTAAATACGGAGCGACCGTAGCGCAGAGGTTAGCATGTCCGCCTTGGGCGCTGACATCCTGGGTTCGAATCTATTTGGACAAATTTGAATTTGTCCCTTTAATTTAAGTACATATCTATCGTAGAATATGTCGAAGTATATGAAGTCAAATTGTGAATTGTAAATGAATTTCTAGCACGTAAGAAAATATCTATTAGCACTAAGTGTACATATTGTGAATTTCTAATCTTAAGCCATTTTTATACCCTCCACCATAAGATGGGGGGTATACTAATTTCGTCATTCTGATTGTAACTACTCGAAATATTCGTCGGAGACCCCATAAAGTATATATTCTTGATCGTCGTGAAATTTTATGTCGATCTAGCTATGTCCGTCCGTCCGTCTGTCCGTCCGTCTATCTGTCGAAAGCACGCTAACTTCCGAAGGAGTAAAGCTAGTCGCTTGAAATTTTGCACAAATACTTCTTATCAGTGTAGGTCGGTTGGTATTGTAAATGGGCCATATCGGTCCATGTTTTGACATAGCTGCCATATAAACCGATCTTGGGTCTTGACTTCTTGATCCTCTAGAGTGCGCAATTCTTATCCGATTGGGATGAAATTTTGCACGACGTGTTTCGTTATGATCTCCAACAACTGTGCCAAGTATGGTTCAAATCGGTTTATAACCTGATATAGCTGTCATATAAACCGATCTGGGGTCTTGACTTCTTGAGCCTCTAGAGTGCGCAATTCTTATCCGATTGAAATGAAATTTTGCACGACTTGTTTCGTTATTATATCCAACAACTGTGCCAAGTATGGTTCAAATCGGTCCATAACCTGATATAGCTGCCATATAAACCGATCTGGGGTCTTGACTTCTTGAGCCTCTAGAGTGCGCAATTCTTATCCGATTGGAATGAAATTTTGCACGACGTGTTTTGTTATGATATCCAACAACTGTGCCAAGTATGGTTTAAATCGGTCCATAACCTTATATAGCTGTCATATAAACCGATCTTGGGTCTTGACTTCTTGAGCCTCTAGAGGGCGCAATTCTTATCCAATTTGAATGAATTTTGGCACGTAGTATTTTGTTATGACATCCAACAACTGTGCCAAGTATGGTTCAAATCGGTTCATAATCTGATATAGCTGTCATATAAACAGATCTGGGGATTTGACTTCCTGAGCTTCTAAAGTGCGCAATTCCTATCCGATTTGTTATTGTTACTTTCAACAACTATGTCAAATAAAGTACAAGTCGGTTCATAATCTGATTTAGCTGCCATGTAAACCGATCTGGAATCTTGACTTCTTGAGCCTCTAGAGGTCGCAATTATTATTCGATTTGCCTGAAATTTTGTACGACGGATTCTCTGGAGGCCACCGTAGCGCAGAGGTTAGCATGTCCGCCTATGACGCTGAACGCCTGGGTTCGAATCCTGGCGAGACCATCAGAAAAATGTTCAGCGGTGGTTTTCCCCTCCTAATGCTGGCAACATTTGTGAAGTACTATGGCATGTAAAACTTCTCTCCAAAGAGGTGTCGCACTGTGGCACGCCGTTCGGACTCGGCTATAAAAAGGAGGCCCCTTATCATTGAGCTTAAAACTTGAATCGGACTGCACTCATTGATATGTGAGAAGTTAGCCCCTGCGTGTTTATTATGGTCTGAATTGGTCTATATCCCGATACAGCTCCCATATAAATCGATCTCTCTATTTTACTTCTTGAGCCCACAAAGAGCGCAATTCTTATTCGAATTGGCTGACATTTTACACAGGTCTCCAACATAAATATAATTTAATTGTGGTCCAAACCGGACCATATCTTAATATCGCTCTAATAGCAGAGCAAATCGTTTCTTATATCCTTTTTTTGCCTAAGAAGAGATGCCGGGAAAAGAATTCGACAAATGCGATCCATGGTGGAGGGTATATAAGATTCGGCCCGGCCGAACTTAGCACGCTTTTACTTGTTAGTACTTAAGCTCATCTGCAATTCTTTTACTAATGAACTGCCCACTCCTTCTACAACCGCAGCAAGGTGAGCAACACATCTCTACTCTTTCTCTCCTAATAAAACTAGTGTCTCTATATCAATACCCGAACTTTACCATTGCGTTATTTTTTTTTTCTAACTCTTTTTCGTTGGGTTTACCTTCTCGTCATCTAACTTATTATTCCTCGCTCTATGAGGAAAAATAGACTAGTTCATCGCATATTATTACAGTCCACACAGCATCGACTGAGGGAATTCCGCCAGTGACGTCACCGCCTCTCTTTTCTCAACGCAACAGCCACTCTAACCCCACTTCACGTCTAACTGGAAGACCCCCACTCCTGTTTACTATTTGTCAGCGGTGGTTATCCCCTCCTAATGCTGGGGACTGTTGTGAAGTTTTTACATGGCATAGACATGTAAATACTTCTCCCATGTGAGGTGTCGCACTGTGGCACGCCGCTCGGACTCGGCTATAAAAAGTAGGCCCCTTATCCTTGAGCTTAAAGTTAAATTGGACACCATTCATTGATATGTGATAAGTTTGCCCCTGTCCCTCAATTGAAATATCATGGGCAAATTTGCATTGCATTTGCAAGGACTTAAAAATTATTGTCGACTTTTCTTTAGATAATCAAATCTTTCATATTTGGTTACTTCTCTAAACTGAAGTTAAACAAAGAAAAAATTAAATAAACGCTAATGACATTAGTCCATCCAAATTGAAAACTATGACACAGATACAAATTATAAGCCTTTTTATACACCAAGCACGCTTATATTTGCCACACATCAATATAGTATATCAAAAATATTCTTTATATATATTGGGTTGCCTAAAAAGTAATTGCGGATTTTTTAAAAGAAAGTAAATGCATTTTTAATAAAACTTAGAATGAACTTTAATCAAATATATAATTGCCATTTTGTTCGATAACCTTTTGCCATCTTCCTGGCAAATTTAGTATTCCTTATAGAACTTCTGGCCTTTATCTGCAAAAAACTGAACCAAGTGCGATTTTATAGCCTCATCATTGCCGAAAGTTTTACCATTTAAGGAGTTCTGCAAAGATCGAAATAAATGGTAGTCTGATGGTGCAAGGTCAGTGCTATATGGTGGATGCATCACAAGTTCCCAGCCAAGCTCACTCAGTCTTTGGCGAGTGACCAAAGATGTGTGCGGTCTAGCGTTGTCCTGTTGGAATATGACACCTTTACGATTGACCAATTCTGGTCGCTTCTCCTTGATGGCTGTATTCAATTTGTACAATTGTTGACAGTAAACATCCGAAGTAATCGTTTGGTTCCTTGGAAGCAGCTCAAAATATACCACACCCTTCCAATCCCACCAAACAGACAGCATAACCTTCTTTAGGTGGATATCAGCCTTTGAAGTGGTTTGAGCTGGTTCACCATGCTTGGACCATGATCGTTTTCGACTAACGTTGTTGTAAACAATCCATTTTTAATCTCCAGTTATGATTCGTTTTAAAAACGGATCGAATTCATTGCGTTTAAGGTGCATATCACAAGCGTTGATTCGGTTTGTTAAATGAATTTCTTTCAATACATGTGGTACCCATATTAAAATTGACGCCAAACAAACAAATGTAAACAAAATTTCGCGCACTTTTTTTCTAAAGCAAGCTAAAAGTAACAGCTGATAACTGACAGAAGAAAGAATGCAATTACAGAGTCAGAAGCCGTTGAAAAATTTTGTCAACGCCGACTATATTACTACTATATTACCGACAATTACTTTTTGGGCAACCCAATACTAAGCAAACATTTGTTTAAACACACAAAAGAAAAATGCACTGTCATAATGAAAACACACAAAAAACAGCGTTTAACTGTAGGGAAAACACTCGTTGAAATATGTCGAAATGATTTCTATCACAAATTGTACCCCAACTTAAAAAAAAGAGAAATAAAAATGTACAAAACCAAATAACAGCTCTCAACTTCAAAAACTGCCACCATAATTTATCAAATCCAACACAGAAAATGCAAATACTCGTTCTGAATATTCATCAAAACTGACGAAGACCTTCATATACAAAATGGGATGTCACGGGAGAGAGGGAGAAAGAATTAATTTGTTCATATTTTTGCTATTCTGCGACCCTAAAATGTTAAAAACCCTCTGCAACACAAACCTTACTAAATACATATTTCAATTGTTTTATTTATCAAAAAAATCATAGTGTACTCCAATGAAATTTAAACAAAAATATATTTTTTCTGTGATCAATCTGGAAAGTGAAAGAAGTTTTGTTAGCATTGAACCATAAATTTAGGAATTATTTTTTATGTCCTCAAGCAAATAATAAGGGATATATTCATTAAGTCATTCCGTTTGCAACACATAGAAAGGTCCATTTCCGACCCTACAAAGTATATATATTTCTGATGGTCGCCGTCAGTTGTAATCAGTCTATAGTCCTTAAAAAATTGAGATATTGAGTTAAAATTTTGCTCGTATTTCTTCCATACGCAGGAAGTTGTAATCACTCTACAGTCCTTAAAAATTGAGATATTGAGTTGAAATTTTGCTCGTATTCTTTCCATTCGCAGGTTAAGTTCTTGAATGGGCCAAATCGGACTATATATAGATATAGCTGTCATATAGACCGATCTGGCGATTTTGAATCTTAAGGCCACATTTTTTGACCGATTTTGCTGAAATTTGAAACAGAAGGTTGTACTGGGGGCGCCGAATATGGCCCATATCGGACCATATTTACATATAGCTGTCATATAACTCGATATGCCGGTTAAGAGTCATAAGCCCGTAACAGGCGCATTTATTTTCCGATTTCGATGACTTTGGAAACAGTGAGTTGTTCTAAGCCTCCCGACATCTGACTCAAATATGTGTCAGATCGGACCATATTTAGATATAACTGTCATAAAAGCTGCATTTATTACCCGATTTCGCTGAATTTTGAAATAGTGAGTTGATTAAAACCTCCCGTTGTCCGACTTAAATATCGTTCAGATCGGTTCATATTATTGAGATATAGCTGTCATATAGAGCGATCGGCCGATTAAGGGTCTTAAGTCCATAGAAGCTGCATCTATAACCCGATTTCGCTGGAATTTGACACAGTGACTTGTATTAAGCCCCCCGTCATCCGCCCAGCATATAGTCCAGATCAGACTATATTAAGATATAGAGAACAGAGTTCTCAGGACCTGAATAAAATATGATCCCGACAAGCCCCTATTTAGATATAACTATGGATATGGTAATGGAGTTATAATAAAAAAGGATGAAAAATATATCCATGGTGGTGGGTATCCAAAGTTCGACACGGTCGAACATAATACGTTTAAAATTGTTTTGTCTTTAAATAATTCGGCATATATATTTTTGTAAAAATATAAACAATTTGAGAGAAGCAGCAAAAATATGCTGCTTGACAGTGTAATTTGGAATTAGGCTATTGTGGTTTATGAATCAAAACCAAAAATACGAACTATGGGTCAGAAACAGGCATTTTTCATTTTACAATACCGGTATGTCTGTCCACCGATTGCAATTTCAACACAAATTTAGAAATTGTGTTGAAATTTGACTCCGAATCGCTTCTCTTCATCACACAGGTTAAGTTCTTAAATGGGCCAAATCCGACTTATTTGGATATAGCTGCCTATAGACCGAACTGGGTCTTAAACCCATAAGAGCCGGTTCTTTCCGATTTCGCTGAAATTGAAGAACAGTGAGCCAGATAATCGTACCATATTTATATATAGCTGTCATATAGACCGATCCGCCTATTCGGGGTCTTAAGCCCTTAACGGCCATATTTATTACTCGATTTCACTGAAATTTGCAACAGTAAGTTTAATTAGGACCGTCGATATCAGAACCGATTATGGTCCAGATCGTAATCTTATATATAAAAATGAATTTGTGTTTGTTTGTTTGTATGTTTGTGTGTTGCTTATAGACTCAGAAACGGCTGAACCGATTTTCTTGAAATTTCCACAGATGGTGCATAATGATCCCGTGGTGAAAATAGGGTACTACATTTTTTGATATCTGAAGGGGGGGCGAACCCTCCCCCTTACCCTAATTTTCAGAAACGACAGATCTCGGAGATGGGTGGTGCGATTTAAGGATGAGGTACCTAGGGGGGCCGCCTCCTAGGGAGTAAAGCAAATTCTGCTATCAATATTCGGGAAAAGTGTCTATGGGGCCACCCCACCCCCACAACACCACCCAACCCCCAAAACACCCCTAAATCGGACATATACCGATCATGGCAATATGGGACTCAATTGAAAGGTATTTGCGAGTAGAATACGAATATGTTATCCAAGTGTGGGATCACGTTTCTGGGGGGGGTGGACCCCTTCCCCAAAACACCCCCCAAACAGGACTTATTTACTGACCATGAGAATATGGGTCTTAAATAAAAGGTATTTGAGTGTAGAATTTGAATCTGATATCCAAATATGGGACCAAGTGTTTGGGGGGCTGCCTCTGCTCAAAAACATCCCCCAAACCCAAAGGGAACAAATATACGACCATAGCCATATTGGGCTCAAATGAAAGGTCTTTGGGAGTAAAGCACAAATCTGATATCAATATTTGGGAAAAGTGTCTATGGGGTCACACCACCCCTACAACACCACCCAAGTAGGAAGTATTTGCTGACTTTTGCAATATGAGGCTCAAGTAAGAGGGTTTTTAAAGTGAAACACGAATCCGATATATATTTTCAAGGCCAACTCACTGAGTGGCCGCCCATCCCCCAAGCCGGTCGTAAAGAGAGTGGAACTAAATATTTATAGTTTTTAGGGCCAATACCCCAAACCGGACATATTTGCTGACTTTTGCAATAAGGAGTTTAAATGAGATTTGAAAACGAATTTGATATCCAATTTTGAGGGCAATGGAAATATGGGGTACAAATAAATTGTATTTGAGAGAAGAGCACGATGCTGATATTTTTCAAGGGCCAAGTATCTGGGAGTACACCTTACATCCAAACTTAAATTCGTTGACCAATAAAGATCATAATGGGATTCAGATAAAGGCACTTATATTGTTAAACTGTTAGTCAAGCGATATACTATTTTCGTAGCATGGTATTTCACTAAAAAATCTTTAATTGTCGAAAATAAATATTCCAAGAAAACTTTTGTTCCATATAAAGTAAAAGAAGGCGCAGCGGAGTGGGCCCGGGTCAGCTAGTATATATATATATATATTTGGATATAGTTGCCATATAGAATGATCTGCTTATTTTGGGTCTTGAGCCCATAAAACCCAAATTTTTTACCGATATCGCTTAAATTTCGAACAGTGAGTTACAATAGCTATATTAACATATCTCGTAGCCGTCATTTCACCAATCTGCCTATTTAGCGCCTTAAACCCTTAACAGGCTGATTAATTACCCGTTTTCGGTGAAATTTGAAACAGTGAGTTTTATTGGATCAGTAGACATCTGTACCGAATATGGTATAAATCGGCCGCCGATATGTCTATTAATGGTCTTATATCCATAAAAGACGCAAGGACCGTACTTATATCGAAGTCATTACAAAAACGCACTTACGATGTGAGTGCGAAACTAACCAAATTCGACACATTGTCACGCTTGCTGCTAGTAGCGGAAAACTAGGGAACAAGGCGGACCGGGGAGGTTCTCTCACCGGTAAGAGCATGGTCCGGCCTGCTAACCGAGGCCTGCACAGAACTCCAAAATGACAACAGGACTATCTGCCTACGGGAAAACCTGAGACAGAAAAATGTGTTAGGACTCCTATCCAGTCCAAAATCATTTTTTCCCAGAACCAAGATAAGCGATGTCGTGTTCCGCGAAGACCATGTCTCATTTGCGCGGTGATCGTAGAAAGCGACCACCATTATAAGAAGCTCGCGCAGGGAAGGGCTTATTGATTCCGTAGCACGATCCTTGCTTATAAGCGGTCTATTCCTGGCTAGCTGAGTCGACCGCCATGTATCTCGCCAACCCTTGATGGCCCAGACCCAGCAGAAGCTGAAATCTTTTTCCCGTAGTTGGAAGAAGCTCATTGCAACTTCTTACCAACCCCGACCCCATGGCTTTATGCTAGAAAAGGAAAAAAAATTATAATACTTGTACTCTCAACTCATTACTCTCACAGGGCTGGTATTCCAGTCGGCTTTTTACTTTCAAACCAAAAAATTGTAAATGAAGAAATATTTTTTTATTTTAATTAAAGGTGTCCGCTTATTATAAAATTAAATTATTAAGTTATAGCTTTACTTCAATAATAAATCCCGCAAAAGCCTCCAAATGTACTTCCCCTCTTTCCATTTCTATAAAACATATTTTTATATACCATCCACCATAGGATGGGGGTATACCAATTTAGTCATTCTATTTATATCACCTCGAAATATTCATCTAAGACCCCATAAAAAAATATATTCTTAAATGTCATGACAGCTAAAGTCGTTCTAGCCATATCCATCCGTCTGCCCGTCCGTCCGCCTGTATGTCTCTCGAAACAAGCTAAGTTTCCATGGAGTAAAGCCAAGCGCTTCAAATTTTGCACGAAAACTTGCTATTAGTGCAAGTCAGTTGGGATTGTCAATGAGCTATATCGATCCATGTTTTAAAATATCTGTCATATAAACCGATCTCGGATCTTGAATTCTTGAGCCTCTTATCCAATTTGTCTGAAATTTGCTATAACTTCCTTGTCAAGTGTGGTTCGAATCGATTAATAACCTGACTATATAAACAGATCTGACTTCTTGAGCTCTTAGAACCCGCAATTCTTATTCGATTTGACTAAAATTTTGCACATATCGTTTTGGTATAACTTCCAACAGTTGTGCCATGTATGGTCTAAATCAGTTCATTTTCTCAGACAGCTGCCATATAAACCGATTAGACTTCTTGAGCCTCTAGAGGGCTTAATTCTTACCAAATCTGGCTGAAATTTTGCACATGTTGTTTTGGTGTGACTTCCAACAGATGGTCTAAATTGGTTGATAACCTGACAAAGATGCCTATATGGCATCTTTGTCCAATCTCCGAATTTGACTTTTTGAGCCTCTGGAGGGCGCAACTATTACTCGATTTGTCTGATACATTTGAGTTGGGATTTTCTTTGACTTCTAATAGCCATATCGGACAATAACTTGATAATGCTTATATATATTTGAAAAAGTCTTTCAAAAGAACTTGACAAATGCGTTCCATGAAGGAGGAGGTATATAAAATTCGACACGGCCGAATTTAGCACGCTATTACTTGATTTTTTTCGTTTAAGAGCTCCTCCATATGCACCACTATAAGCTTTAACACACTTTCTCCTAAAATTAAGCCCAATAGACATAACTCTGGCATATGAATTATGAAGACCACAAAATAACAAATCATTTTTCATGGGATGAAAAAAAAAGTAGCAAAAGAAGGCGAAGAAATATAATACAAATATCATTTACATATGCCGCAATATATTCAACTTAATAGCGCCTACCACTCGCACTTTTCTTCGGTTGGCTCTACGGCTTGCCAAAATGCTCTAAACAACAAACAAAATTTGCATAATTATTATTTAAGTATCATACAATGAGAGAAAGAGAATGAAAAGAAAGAACACAAAGAACAGACTTTGCGTCAGAAAAAAAAAATAAATAAAAAAAATATGTAGGCCTTAAAGCCTAGAATGGAATTTCAACATATAAACGAGTGTATCCTTGAAGCAGTAGTAATCACCATCATTATCAACTGGATCTTAATATCATTGTCATCATGACAAAAATCATAATCATGAAGACAACAATGACGATGATGAAGTTGATGAAAATGGTAGATATGAAAAAGAAAATTATGGCAATGTCGACAATTATTATTCTCATTTAAATTAATAATATTTATAAGAAGGAGAGAAAAACATCTCATTGCAATCATTGTCGTTGGCAGCAACGCCAACATTCGCTCATATGTATAATATTTATAAAATTTGTCTTTACAAATTGTTAAGGCTCTCCGCAGGATATGGTCATATGCTAGTGACAGCCAAGTGAAACAGTCATTGGCATGGAAATTATAACAAACGAAACTAAATTGTTTGGTGAGAGGAGGGTAAAGGGATCGACATTTAAAAAAATGGTTTACAAAAAATCTAAATTAGTAACGAAACGACCCAGCTAACAAAAATTTCCGATGAACCATCCGATTTCGGATCCGATTTTGGATCCGATGTCTTACCGACATCGTAATTAAAAACAAATGGTTATCATGTTGTCGGCACGACACGGCTGAGGGAAATCTGATATATTTACTCCTATATTGTATCGAAGTTAGAGCAAAATTCCAGTGAGTTTCTGATGGTAAATCTTATATCTTAACGAATTGGGACCGAATTCGTAGACAACTTCGGACCGATTTATTGACTTGTCTTACAAACTGCGGATGATTTTGCCGACCTATGACCGTTAATCGGACCGAGTTCATACGGTTTCAATTAACGGCACCACACTCAATTCCAAAAAAGGAAAACAAAATATCCCCCCTTCACCACTTGTGTGCATTCCACACACGTGGTAACGAAATGTTGCTATGCAAAAATAAAAAGGAACCAAACAAAACATCTCTCTGACACGCTGTACAGAAATCGTTACGATTTCGTTCTTAAATGTCGGAATGGTAAAAATAAATTCTCTCAAACTTGTCGAACCGATTTCTTTCCGGATTTGGTAAGAATTGTCCTATCTTTTGTCCGACTATGTGCAGATGTGTCGGAAGTAAGACAAAGTCGGGTCATGTTGTTAGCTGTGTAGTTTAAAGAGAAAACTTAATATAAACAACTAAAACATTTCTTAGTTGCATTTCAGCGTATACGTGATTTACGTAGGAACTCATGGTGATATATTATAAATATTTGTGTGAAATAACATACTTCTCTCATATCAATGAGTGCTGTCCGATACAAGTTTAAGCACAATGATAAGCGACTTCCTTTTTATTGTCGTAGAGAAATTTATACCGCTTATTACCCAAGGTGAATACCTCACAAGTGCCGCCACCACAGGGAGAGAGGGATTCAGGTATGGATCCCTTATTGCCGCAGATCGTGCTACGGAATCGGCGAACTCTTCACTGTGCGAGCTTCTTGGTAGGGTCGACGACATCTACGATGATCGCTCTAGTGAGGCGTGGGCTGTCGCTGTCGGTTGAAGGTTTGCAAAGATCCTGTGGCCAAGCATATAGCAAAACATGATGTCGGATAGTGGGATACGAAAAAAAAAATTGTGGAAATAAGTCTGCCATTAAACGGATTAAGACAAAATTTAGTCCGCATTTACTATCTGATTCTCAACATTTCATTTTTATACCCACCACCGAAGGATGGGAGTAAATTCATTTTGTCATTCCGTTTGCAACACATCGAAATATCCATTTCCGACCCTATTAAGTATATATATTCTTGATCGTCGTAAAAAACTAAGACGATCTAGCTATGCCCGTCCAACTGTCTGTTGAAATCACGCTACAGTCTTTAGAAATAGATATAATAAGCTGAAACTTTACACGGGCTCTCTTTTTGTCCATAGGCAGATTAAGTTCGAAGATGTTCTATATCGGACTATATCTTGATATGGGCATAAAATTATCCGATTTATTATCCGATTTTGCAAAAATTTGGGACAGTGAGTTGTGTTAGGTCACCCGACATCTATCTTAAATTTGGCTCTGATCGGTCCAGATTTGAATATATCTGCCATATAGACCGATCTCTCGATTTAATGACTTTGGCCCATAAAAGGCGCATTTATTTTCCGATTCTGTTGCAATTCGGGCCAGTGAGTTGTGTCAGGCCTTTCGACATCGTTCTGTAATTTAATCGATCCAGATTTGGATATAGCTGCTATATAGACCGATCTCTCGATTTGAGATTCTGGTCCCATAAAAGGCGCGTTTATTGTCCGATGTTGCCGAAATTTGGGACAGTGAATTGTGTTAGGCCTTTCGACTTCCTTCTTCAATTTGGCTCAGGTAGGTTCAGATTTGGATGTAGCTGCCATATAGACCGATCTCTCGAGTTAAGGCTTTGGACCAATAAAAGGCGCATTTGTTGTCCGATGTCGCCGAAATTTGGGACAGTGAGTTATATTAGGCCTTTCGACATCATTCTTCTATTTGACACAGATAGGTTAAGATTTGGATATAGCAGCCATATAGACCGATCTCTCGATTTAAGGTTTTGGAGCCATAAAATGCGCATTTATTTTCCGATTTCGCCAAAATTTGGGACAGTCAACGTCTTTCTTTGGCAGAGATCGGTACAGTATTGGATATAGCTGCCATATAGACCGATCTCTCGATTTAAAGTCTTGGCTTCATAAAAGGATTATTTATAATCCGGTCTCGCTGAAATTTGACAAAATGCCTTTTTTTTATTTAAATCTATAGATAATAAATACCCTCCCAGACTAACAACAAAATTATTTATCACATGTATTAACCTAAAAATTCAAAAAATAATAAATTTTCCTTTCTAAATTTTCTCGATTCTCAGATAGATCTATAATATCTTTCAGTTGATTAAATTGATAACATAGATGCCGAAAAGGATCATTATTGGCACAATTGGTTCTATATTAAGAAATTTTCAAAAGATCAAAATATCTGGTAGGTCTGATAGCAACGTTAAAGAAAAATCGACACAAAAGAAAGCAATAATCTATTTGACCATGAATTAATTTAGCCAAAAACATAATGTTTAGCATGGTTCTACGACTTTTTAATGCAGGAAGCTTTATGAGATAAAAATTTTTGTCCCACCCATTTCGACGGAGACAAAATAATAAAAATTGTTTTTGAACCGATTCTATCAATTCAGCGGTAGTACGGATCCCATGCCACTGAACCATACTCAAAATTACTTTTGACTAGCGAAATATATAAGTTGTTCGTCGAAGAGAAATCATTAAGTTCTTTACTCCAGCGTTTCATGAAGCCAAGTGCAACATGTGCTTTGTTTACAACCATTGAGATGTGTTGACGGAAGTTTAAGCATTGGTCTAGAAGCAATCCAAGGTCTTTAAAGCTAAAGACTACTTCAAGCTTGATTGTAATTCTTGAAAATGATATATGTTTGCATTTGGAAAAATATAAAGTTCTGGTTGCACCATTCGTTAAGAGAATCAAGGTCATACTGAAGATAACACTGTTCATTAGAGTCTCTCGTCGACCTGAAAATATTTACATCTTCTACATACATCAAAATATTCGAGTGCCTTAAAGTAAAAGGGAGATCGTTTCTGAAATAACAAAACAGCACAGGGCCAAGATGACTACCCTGTGGAACACTTGAAGAGACAACAATTGATTTGAGAACTGCAGTACCAAGTTTTTAAGTACGTCCAAGTTTTGAGTACGTACGGAACTGAAACCAATTTGGTATATTTTTCTTAATAGTGAAATGGTGTCAGTCAAAATTTTCTCTAATAGCTTCGGAATAGCATTCAAAATTGAAATGCTGAAAGTTTTTTTTTTTTTTTTTTTTTTTTTTTTTTTTTTTTTTTTTTTTTAAGCAAATTTATTGAATAGGTATCATGCTTAAAGTAATACTACAACTAGTCTCTAATTACAAAGTGACTAACTAGTAGTTTTGATGCAGACGTACTAAAAAATAATTGGGTAATTAGATTAACCTAATACAAAATATTTGAATTAAGATAATTTATTTCTATTACGTAATATGCTATCTATCTTCTATCCTGTGAAGCGTGTTAACAAATCATGGGGTTTGAATCGTTGCAGTCTTCTGAATTGATTCGAATAATCGAGCAGCTTTAGGGCCTCAGGGTTAGTATGTTGCTGGAGCCGCATTGCATGTTTCTGAGCATGGTTAGAGATTTCCTCTTTTACAGTTTTCATTTTAAGATCTCGATGTAAGTCACTATTTCGGACAAACCATGGTGCATTGACAGCTGATCTCATTGCTTTATTTTGGAACCTTTGTATTTTTTCTATATTACTGTTTGAAGCACATCCCCAAAGTTGTATGCCATATTGCCACAGAGGTTTTAGCGTCTGTTTGTAGATCAGAAGTTTGTTGTCCGTTGATAAGACTGAGTTTCTTCCAATTAGCCAGCTTAAGTTACGGTATTTTATATCTAGCTCATCCCTCTTTTTATTAATATGATCTTTCCATGTTAACTTTGAATCTAGGGTAAATCCTAAGTACTTTGCGGAGTTTGCTACTGGTATTTGCTCAGAGTTTAAGTATAATGGTGTATTTCTAGTGTGTACCTTGGAAAAATCCACGTGAACTGATTTATTACTATTTAGTTTTAGTCCCCACTCTTTGGTCCAATTAGATATATTGTTTAAGGCAGATTGCAAGCAAGTTATTGATTCTTTTGAGCTTGAACCTGAAGACATCAAGACCGTATCATCAGCAAAAGTTCCTATGAAACAGTTTTCGTTTAGAGGCATATCATAAGTATAGATAAGATATAAAATAGGGCCTAGGATACTGCCCTGTGGGACTCCTGAGAGTATGGGGTGCAGTTCGGAATATTCATTTTCGTACCGTACCCTGTAGTATCGATCTCTCAGATACGATGTGAGGATATCGCAATAATTTTCAGGAAGCAGCATTCTGAGTTTGTTTATAAGTCCATTATGCCAGACGCCGTCAAACGCTTGAGAGATATCTAAAAATACAGCTGAACAAACCTTCTTATTTTCGAATGCCTTTTCAATGGTATCGGTAACTCTGTGAACCTGTTCAATAGTAGAGTGCTTCTTTCGGAATCCAAATTGGTGATTGGGTATTATATGCCTTGTCGAGACAATTGACTCCAGCCTTTTGCAGAAAAGCTTTTCGAAAAGTTTTCCAATTACCGGAAGAAGAGATATTGGTCTGTATGATCTGAGTAAGTAATGCTTAAAAAAGTCTGCAAAAATGTCGGCAATACCTGAATCGTTATCAGCTTCTTCAACTTTATATCTAAGAAAGTTCGGTAAACTATTACAACGGCACTTTGAATTCACAAGTTTGTAAAAGGATTTAGGATTTGATTTCAATTGATTTCTAATTTTATTCAAACAACTTCCATATGCCAATTTGTTTTCTATATTATATTCACACCTTGCTAAAGAATACTTCGAAAAGTCAGACGTTGACCCTGAGCGTTTAAACCTTTTATATAATTTATTATTCTTGTTCTTAAGCCTAGAAGGATTGGTTGTATTCCATGGAGGACGAGATGCGTTGCAAAAAGTAGCTTTAGGGACAGATTGAGAAATAAAGTAAATTTTTAGCAAAACCGTACATTTTTTCAATTGGTACATCTCTTTTAACTTTAAGAGTGGGATAGGATATAAATAATTTGAGTGTCCTATGATGTCTATCCTCAGGATCATTAGAACTTAAACATAACTCAGATGGTTGATTAACGAAAACAAGATCGAGTAATTTAGAAAATGAATTGTTTATGTAATTAATTTGAAAAAGACCAAAATGTAACAATATGCAGAAGCATTCATTAGAAACGCCATTTGGTATCACGGGTGTTACATCATTTGACTCGGACGAATGGATCCAGTTAATTTTAGGAAGATTAAAATCACCACGAGCGATCAATGTGTCTCTTGGTTGAGATGACTGAAACGCTGATTGGATTGCAGATCCGTGTTTTAAATATTCATATCCAATTAAATTCAATATCCAAGGAGAATCTACTATTATTTCTTCACAAGGAAATTCAGTGGAGACCGCTTTTAGCACACCACCGTCAGATTTTTTTCATTTTATCGTTCCGACCACGCCTATATATTTGATATTTGGAAAGTAATATTTCAGAATCGTATACCTTATTCTGAAGCCAAGTTTCAGTAAAAGCGATAATATGATAATCGAAATTAAAGCTATCTGAGTAAAGAGACGAAAGTTTTGTATTAAACCTCTAACATTTTGATATACTAGAGATCAACAGAAAATGAAAAATTCAGTTTTTTAGAATAATTTTGGAGTTAGAATTAGTCGGGAGGTAAACAACATCAGATCGAGGCGTCTCCTTGAGGATATACTCTCGAATAAATGCCTTAGCGGGCCAGATTTTATAACGACTTCAAAAATGTCTTCTTCGGAAAGGAGCTTTGCTACGCCTTTCATGGTACTTAAATTTATAAACACTCAATTCGACATCAATGCCAATTTTGATGTTATATAAAATAAACCCAATATTTCGCTTTCGATATTCGTACGAAGATCATTAATAGTCGCTGACTTGTTGGCATAGACCATCATAAACTTGACGTTGCCCCACACGTCCGAGGCGGCCAATCAAATGGACCATTTCTTGAGATAACACGTTCTCCAAACTTGGTTTCCAATAAAATTATTGTGACATTCGCTATGTAGCTTGTAGCGCCGTCTTGTTGGATCCACATGTCATCCAAGTGCATATCATCCAATTGGGACCAGAAATATTCTGTTATCATTGAAAGGTAGCGATCACAGTAAAGTGCCAGTCTTGATCATCACAGAAGAAGTACGGCCCAATGACGCGGCCAGCATATAAACCACACCAAACTGTATTTTTTCGTAATGCATTGATGACTCATGAAGTACGTGTGGATTGCCGTCTGACCTTTAACGCATATACTCTCAACGTTGAGGTCACTGACTCCGAATTTTAATAATTTCGGCTCTTTATTGGCTCGTACATCTTTCATCATGAAATGACAAATTTCACTGAAGGGAAATGTCAAAAGAGCGGCAAATATATGGTGTCGTTTGCTGTCCCTATCGGTCTACTTTTGAAGCTTCCCTTTTGAAATACCCTTTAGAATAGGTCTGGCGGCTGGTGGAGCCTGGCGCAGCCGCTTCAGCAGTTGAGGTCTTAGCAGCAAACAACATGCTACGGCCTGATACCACCTCCGCAGTTGTTGAATCTTTGGGGCTCTAGATCTGCTGCTCCATTGGAAACAGACCCAGATCATCAACCGAACCGCCTAATAGATAACACTATACAAGCTCTTAAGTAACTTAAAATTATTCCTAAAATAACTACCTATTATTTTTGCACAGCGAAATAACAAAATGTTCGCTCGCAATTGAAAATAATTTTGGAAAGCCACTGTAAAACTTTCCACTTTCATGCTCGCCTATTTCAATAAAGACAATTCATCTGAATAATGCGCAAAGTTTTTATATATGACATTCTTGGATTTATCCGATGTACATGTGCTTACCAAACCACAACTATATCAAATATTTTACCAGCATTCATTCTGTATTAAGTTCACTTTTAATAAAATCTCATCTAGCAATACTGCTTCACATTTCTAAGCAAGATATTTCGGGTGAAGGTTGTGTTTTGGGGGTGTCAGTTTTGGTATGTCGGTTTGGTGGAGCAGAAGCTCTCAATGTAGTATTTTCCTTAAATTTTGTCATTCTTCCTCAGAGTTGTTTTTCGTTTCGCTTGCTTGAGTGCCCCTTTGACCTCTTTTAGCTCCTTTATTGAGTATATTTTATTGTTGTCTACTTTGGAGCTTCATTCCGCAGCTTGCTTTGTCGGTCTTGTGGGCGAATAAATATCGAAGTGATTGTAACAGACTTGGTGACAGTAAATCTCTCATGATCTAAATATAGGATATAGTTCAAGGTTATGAAACAAAAAAAAAAGAAACAAAAACACTTGCAACTGTGTTGATTGTATGGTGTATTCCTTTTTTCGGGTAGGTGGCTACAATCATTCTTTTCCTAAGCACAACGTTTCCTTCCTACACAATTTGGATTTTTAGAACATTTCATTGCTTAAGACACAATAAAGAGTATGTCCCTGTGTTTGTTGAGCAATTTTTTTGCAGTTTTTCCATTTTACTTTGTTTTCGAGTTAATGTCAATGTTAAGCAGCACTTGCTGTCAAGCAAACATTTCCAACGAAAGAAACAATACATAGCTTTATAATCATCACATCCTTGGGGTGCTAACAAAAAAAAAAGATTCATGAAATCGTATTTGGAATAATTTAATTTCAAAGATTTTATAAATGTGCTGTGGGGATTTTGTCATACTTTCTGAAGGGTATCCGTTTATGTAAATTTTTATTTAATATCAAAGCAATATACATTTCTCTGCTATGAGATAAACAAACAAAATAAATACTTTACAAAGCAGGGGTTTTTCCAAGAACAATCATCAAATGATGGTTTGTTTACATACTTACAAAATTATGGCAAAAGGGGAGACTGTTGTTATTTACAAAACATTGTTTTAATTAATAATTTAATTTTATAATGGTGCCATAAAGTTAACTGTGAAGATTTTTTAATTTAAATTCTAGAAAAAATATTTTTGGAATTCCTCTTTAGTCATTTGTCTATAGGGAAGATTTTTTTATTTTATTTTTTTTATATCTGAAAATCCCTTAAAAACTTGGAAAATATTTTAATACAATAAATTTTTTTAAACTTAAAGGAAACAAATCTTGGGAACATACCACATTGGTTTATTTGCTGAAATAAAGGTTTATACTTAAATTTTTTTGAAGAAATCAAACCGGATTGCGATTGAGACTTGTGGGCATGAGTACTTCTCGTTCCAAATTCTATCCAAATCCAAATCCAAACCACAAAGTTTCACATCCTTATCGGTCTGCTTAACAATTTCCGAAATAAAATCAATTTATTTATTGTTTTCATACCCGCCACCATAGGATGTGGGTATGCTAATTTCGTCATTCCGTTTGTAACACATCGAAATATTGACCTGAGACCCAACAAATATCTATATTTTTGATCGTCTTGACATTCTAAGTCAATGTAGCCACGTCCGTCTGTCTGTTCGTCGAAAGCACACTTACTTTCGAAGGAGTAAAGCTAGGCTCTTCAAATTTTTCACAAATATTTCTTATTAGTGCAGGTCGGTTGGGATTGTAAATGGGGTATATCAGATCATGTTTTAATATAGCTGCCATATAAACCGACCCTGGATCTTGACTTCTTGAGCCTCTAGACTGTGCAATTCTTATACGATTTGTCTGTCTTCTGTATGGTCAAAATCATTTAATAATCATTTATAGCTGCCATGTAATCCGATCTTGCATAGTGGCTTCTTGAGGCATTAAAGGGCCCAATAATTAATCGGTTTGGCTGAAATTTTGCATAAAGCGTTTTGTTTTGATCAATAACTGTGTCAAGTATGGTGCGAAACGGTTCAAAATCTGATATAGATCCCATAGAAAACGATCTTCCGATTTTACTTCTTAAGCCTCTAAAGGAAGCAATTCTTATCCGATTTGGCTGAAATTTTGGGCAATGGCATCTATTATGGTCTCCAACATCCAAGCTAAGTACGACACGAAACTGTTCATAACCTAGTATAGCTCCAATAGCAAAGCAATTATTATCCAATATCCTTTGTTTGCCCATAATGAGATACCGGGCAATGAACTTGATGCATGCGATCCATTGTGGAGGGTATATAAGATTCGGCCCGGCCGAACTTAGCACGCTTTAACTTCTTTTGCTTCTTTCAAAAGCCAAATGTAAAACAAAGTTATTTTAATAGCTTAACATCATCAAATTCTTTTTAAACATTTAAAGCATTTGTTCTGAATGCATACGTATGTGTAATCGTAGGAATTTTAAGTTTCCTTATCAATTATTGAAGCTTAAAAATTGAATTAAAAGTCCCATACCCACTTTATCCATCCATCCATGCATGTAGGTAGGTTAAGACCCCAGGCTTTATTGCCAGCCAACTGTAGCACGGCATATAAGATGAGGATGTTAAAAAGAAAAAAACGGCAACACATGGAGCAAAGTGCATCATACACATCCGGCCAATACCATAGTAGGTGCCAGCCACAAATTCATAAGGTCTACAGTGTGTGTGAGAGATACTAATGCACACACATTGTATGCAATGGACTACTTTCTTATTCCTTTTACTGTTGGTTTGATGTGTTAGCAGACAAATATAAACATTTTACATATTTTTGATTTGGTGTTATGCAGTCTGCATACAAGAAAATCCTTAAAGTCTTTTGTGAAAGACAAATGGTCTGAAATTGTTGTGATTACATTTCTTTGTATGGCTTAACGCCTATAGAAAATAGTGGTGTTGGCTTTTGTGTTTTTTGTTTGATACAAAAATTCTCTAAAATGCAGTTAACGTATGAGTTAACTGAATTGCCCCAGTCGTATGAGTTATAATTAGAATGATCAATAAACCGGCTTTTTCCTAAAACCGGGTTTTTAAGAAACCGGTTTCAGTTTTTGAGAATTTTAAAAAAATCGCTTAGGCCGGTTGTTTTTTCTTTTAAACTAAACCCTTTTACCAACCCATATACGCTAACTTTGGAGCGTGGTATGGAAAACTATTTGGGAGTTCATGACTTAAATTTTCTTATTCATGGTTACTTTTTAGTATTTAGACCACACAGCAAGCCGATTACTGGCTCAGACGTAAGTGTATGTTCATAGTGGGCGGACTAATATACACACCAAACATTCAACCCAACCTAACCCCTTTTAAAATTTTGTAAATAGTCCTAAGATGAAGTCAAAAGTCGACCAGAATATCCTTTTTCAATTTCTGAGACAACATTCGTTTAGCACAAAAACAACATCTAACGAAAAAAAATGAAAACAATTTGTTAAAAAAAATATTATGAAATCTTGAAAGTCGAAATTCGAATGAATGAATGAAATTTTCTCCTAAGACAGAATTTCAATTGAAAATCCTCTTAGGATAAAATATTATTTAAATCTATAGATAATATATACCCTTACAGACTAATAACAATATATTTACAGATGTATTAACCTAAGAATTTAAAAATAATATAATTTTCCTTAACTTTTCTCGATTCTCAGATAGATCTATTATATCTTTCAGTTGATTAAATTGATAACATAGGTTCCGAAAAGGATCATTATTGGCATAATTGGTTCTATAATAAGAAATTTTCAAAGATCAAAATATCTGGTAGGTCTGATAGGAACGTTAAAGAAAATTGGACTCAAAAGAAAACAATAATCTATTTGACCATGAATTAATTTAGTCAAAAAAATAATGTTTAGCATGGTTCTACGACTTTTTAATGTAGGGAGGTTTATAAGATTTAATCGGTATTCATACGAAAGTAATGAACTACTGTCCCACCAGTTTCGACAGAGACAAAATAATAGAAATTGTTTTTGAACCGATTCTATCAAATCAAAATTAACATTGTAGTACGGATCCCATACCACTGAACCATATTCAAGATTACTTCTGACTAGCGAAGTATATACGTTTTTCGTCCCAGAGAAATCATTAAGTTCGTTACTCCAGCGTTTCACGAAGCCAAGAGCAACATTTACAACCATTGAGATGAGTTGAAGGAAGTTTAAGCGTTGGTCTAGAATCAATCCAAGGTCTTTAAAGCTAAAGACTACTTCAAGTTGATTGGAACCCAAAAAGTAGCTAGTTTTAAGAAAAGTTATTCTTGAAAATGATATGTGTTTGTATTTAAAAATATATAGTTCAATAAAGTTCTGGTTGCACCACTCGTAAAGAGTATCAAGGTCATACTGAAGATATCACTGTTTATCAGAGTCTCTCATCGATCTGAAGTTCTTTACATCTGAATACATCAAAATTTTCGAGTGCTTTAAAGTAAAAGGTAGATCGTTTATGAACAAACAAAACAGCACAGGGCCAAGATGACTACACTGTGGAACACCTGTAGAGGCAACAATTGATTTGGAAACTGCAGTACTACATTTAACTCTTTGAGAACGTCCAGTCAGATATGATCTGATTCACTTTAGTAAAGAGGGACTGAAACCAATAAGGTATATTTTTCTCAACAGAAGGTTGTGGTTGACTTAATCAAATGCTTTACTAAAGTCGGTATAGTTGTATCCGTTTGGTAGCGTTCCCTAAAACCATCGTTGACCAAACAAGCAAATTCTAAAATATTTGCTATCGTCGATTTCGATTTCCGGAACCCATGTTGCTAGGGAGTCAATATAGAAGAGACTTGATGTGAAATAGTGTCAGTCTAAATTTTCTCTAATAAAGGGTGATTTTTTGAGGTTAGGATTTTCATGCATTAGTATTTGACAGATCACGTGGGATTTCAGACATGGTGTCAAAGAGAAAGATGCTCAGTATGCTTTGACATTTCATCATGAATAGACTTACTAACGAGCAACGCTTGCAAATCATTAAATTTTATTACCAAAATCAGTGTTCGGTTCGAAATGTGTTCATTCACCGTAACGTTGCGTCCAACAGCATCTTTGAAAAAATACGGTCCAATGATTCCACCAGCGTACAAACCACACCAAACAGTGCATTTTTCGGGATGCATGGGCAGTTCTTGAACGGCTTCTGGTTGCTCTTCACTCCAAATGCGGCAATTTTGCTTATTTACGTAGCCATTCAACCAGAAATGAGCCTCATCGCTGAACAAAATTTGTCGATAAAAAAGCGGATTTTCTGCCAACTTTTCTAGGGCCCATTCACTGAAAATGATTTGCAAGCGTTGCTCGTTAGTAAGTCTATTCATGATGAAATGTCAAAGCATACTGAGCATCTTTCTCTTTGACACCATGTCTGAAATCCCACGTGATCTGTCAAATACTAATGCATGAAAATCCTAACCTCAAAAAAATCACCCTTTAGCTTCGAAATAGCATTCAAAATTGAAATGCTCTTGTAATTAGAAACCTCATTGCGATTTCCGGCTTTAAATTATGGTCATGCATAAGATTGCTTCCACAATTCCGGCAGATATTCATACTTTAATGAACTGTTAAAAAGTGTAGAAGGGGATACAACAATTCCATAGCGCAATGCTTTAAAATGTTCAATGGAATTCCATCTGGACCGGGATTAAAAGTTATCTTCAGTGACCTTAAATTTTCTAGTACCACGTTTTCGCCAATCTCAGATACGTCTATAAACGCTGAATTGTTGATGGTGATGGATATGTTCCACATAAATCATAAAAGTTATCTGAGTAAGTAATGCTGAAAAAGTTTGCAAAGATGTCGGCAATACCTGAATCGTTATCAGCTACTTTAGCTTTATATCTAAGAAAGATCGGTAAACTATTACAACGGCGCTTTGAATTCACAAATTTGTAAAAGGGTTTAGGATCTGATTTCTAATTTTATTCAAATAACTACCATATGCCAATTTGTATTCTTTATTATATTAACATCTTGCTAAAGAATACCTCGAAAAACCGATAACCCGGTTTTTAAAATAGAACTGATCACCCTATTTATAATAACATGTAAAAGTACTTATGAGTAGTGTCGCCGTTTTTGGTAGGTTCCTACCAAAATTGAAAGGTTATTATTCTCTTGGTAGGTTGGTAGGCTACCTCAATTTTTGGTTTAGGTTTGTCCAACTTATAAACACCAAGTTAATTACTGAAAAATCGCCGGCAATAACTTGTCGTTTCTGTGTATTCAGTGAGCGGAAAAAAAACATGGATGTCGAGGGGCCAAGTACTGTTACTAGGTTAAAAATTCTCTTTCAATTTACGTAAATCTGGGTAGGAATTGCTGCTTTTGTGCGTTGAATGCCTACAATCGGAAACTAGGGCTATGTGGCAGATGCAAATAAATATGGTCAAATATGGTCCATACTTAGATATTGAGGGATCCATGCAACTCACTGTTACGGTGAAAATGGGTAGTAAAAACGCACTTATGGACTCAAACACTTAAATCGAGGGATCGCTTTATCCAAACTCGACACGGCTGTTCATTGAAATCGGGGCAACAATACGACTTTATAAACTCAAGATTTCTTATTGGGAGGTCGGTATAAAGGATGCTCTATCAAGATATAGGCCATATTTGAACGTAAGGTTGTAGAGTGATTTCAACAAACAGACGGACGGACATGTCTAGATCCTTTATGAATACGACGATCTAGTACTTTGTTGAAAATGTATAATTTGATGTGTTCCAAATCGAATGGCCAAATGGCCAATGGTGGTGTCTGTCCATATTAAGAATAGCTTCCATATAAACCGATCAGCGATTTTACTTCTTGAGTAAATTCATATCCGACTTGGTTGAAATTTTGCACAATGCCATCTAGTATGGTTTCCAATATCCAAGCCAAGTATTGTCCGAATCGGTTCATATAACCCTGATAAAGCTCGAATATCATTGAATATCATTATCCATTATTCTTTGTTGGCCTACAAACTGGCAAAGAACTTGATAATTGCGATGACAAGTGTCTACATGTATGTTCCATGAAATAAAAGCACGATTTAATCTAAAATGTTGCATATTTATTCCCAAATCCATTTGCCATATTAACTTTTTCGTACGTATCACTCGAGGTGTAAAACTTTCAGAGTTAATGTTTCCGAAATTGCATATGACAAGTCTTATCGTGTAATAGCAGCTTAAATTGGGATAATGGGAAATATGTTCAGCCGTGGCCAATTAAAGTAAAGTAAGAAAAAATATGCGCTAATGGGGTTGTTAAATTTAGTACAACTACCAACACAAATTACTACACACAACTTCAAGGATTAGGTTTATACTAAAAGTTTATTGAAAAAAAAACTCATAAAAATCTTAAAACTAATCTAATATCGAGAGGCTTTAATCGGATAATAATTGCAGGTTTTATGGGCTTAAGACCCTCAATCGGCAGATCGGTCTATATGGCAGCTATATGCGAATATTGTCCGATCTGAACCATATTTGCGTCGGATATCGGGAGGTTTTAATAAACTCACTATTTAAAATTTCAACGAAATCGGATAATAATAGCGACTTTTATGGGCTTAAGATCCTATATCAGCAGATCTGTCTATATAACAGCTATATCTAAATGTGATCCGATTTGAACCATATTTGAGTCGGATGACGGGAGGCTTAAAACAACTCACTGTTTAATGCTTTCTATTCAAAGAATAGTATAGCAAAAAACATTTAAAAGTTCCCGTATCACGATTTCAATTTCGACCAAGAAATATCATCAGCGAAATGGATCATGGTGCTTTACCACCATTCCAACTAGAGTTGGTTGTATTTGAATTTGAACCGGGCACTTTAAAATTGGAAATGAAGACAAATCAAACCTTACTTCTCTTATTCGGATCCAACTTATCCAAAGATGCCAATAACAACAAACACAAACATCTTTTGCAAAGCTCTTTTGTTCTTGTTCTTCGCCCAACAGTTGTAAGATGGCGTTTATAAAGCAAGTCGTCTTGACATCTCATGCTGATGATATTTCTTGGTCGAAATTAAAATCGCGATACGGAAAACCAGTCAAATGCTTCTCTCAATAACACACTTTTGCTGCCTTTTAAATGTTTTTTGCTATACTATTCTTTGAATAGAAAGCATTTAAGAATGATCTAAAGCCGGACAATATCCTGCAAGGGGAATCTCAATAAGATTTTAAGATCGAAAAAAAATTGGTCCTATATGGGCCATATTCGCTTTAAATAACGGAGCCCCTATTATAACTTCCTGTTTCGTACAAAAAATGCGGCTTTTACGGGTTTATGACCCAATATCGCCAAAATCGGTCTATATGGCAGATATACCCAAATATAGTCCGATTTGGACTATATTTAAACTCAATATCTCAAACGGCACGCCGTTCGGACTCAGCTTTAAAAAGGAGGCCCCATATCATTGAGCTTAAACTTGAATCGGATTGCACTCATTGATATGTGAGAAGTTTGCCCCTGTTCCTTAGTGGAATGTTCATGGGCAAAGTTTGCATTTTTTTTTTTTTGCATCTCTATTTTTAATAACTGATGCGTAGTTACAACTGACGAACACGCAAACGGACAGACACACGGACATCGTTAAATCGTTCGTCTTAGATCGTTAAATCGTCCCAAATCGGTGCATATTTAAATATACCCAGCAAAAACTAGGTAAGTAGATGCCATTACCCACAGGCATACCAGTAAGAAAATTCTTGTTAATCGTATGAATACCTAATAATGGGTTACCTATAATGAGTTAAATAATTACTTATTGGTAATAAGAAGTTAAAGAATAGCCAAAAATTAAGTAATAATTCAAAAGAAAATTTGAAAAAGAAAAGAATTCTGTTAAATCTTAAAGTAATTACGATACGATCGATAGCGTCCGTCTCTAGGCCAAAAAAGCCACCTGTGCCAAAGTAAATCGGACCAGAAATGCGATCTGTACTTTGTGCACAAATTAACATGGACAAACACATAAACAAACATACATGGCTAAATCGAATCAGAAAGTGATTCTCACTCGATCGGTATACTTATGTTAAAGTATTACTGCGGGTATACCTACTAGTAAGTAGTTACAGAATCTTGTTTCGGGTTACCCACTGACTTACCCGGTAATATGAGTTTTTGCTGGGTAGCCTGAATCTGTCCATAACCAGATGTCTCTCGATTTGACTTCTTCAGCATCTACCAAAAGAAATTTCTATTCAAAAATATAAAAACATTTTGGGATTTCTTGTTATGGCCTCCTGCAATGATTTTAGCTTATATAAATATTTGGCATTTTCTTATAAGTTAGTTTAATTTTGGCAATGAGTGTTCATATATAACTTGAAATAAGTATTATTTATACGCTCCAATGCAATTCTTAACTAATTTAAACAATTTGAAGTATACTAAAAAATATAAAATTTTCACACTTCTATCCATGTAAAATTGCTTCTTGTCTCATCATTATTTGTCTTTAAACACAATATGGAATTTTAATCTTTAGCTCATCTCATACAGTTTTAATTGACAACAGAAATGGACTTGAGCACACCCACATGTGTTGGGGTACTTCAATGTTCACTCATTAAATACAAACACTTCAATAATTCGAATAAATCCGTAGAGAGGCCCCCCTTGCCATTAAGAAGATCGAACATATGTTTGAGTTTGAAATCCTAAGGCCAAAAGCTGCAATGGATGAGTACAATCTGTCAGAGTACATTGCAGTCATTCGTTTGTAGTTGGCGCCTGACCTGAGGTTTAATTATCATCACCAAATGTCCCACACTCATTCAACTGTAAGTACATCGCCACAGGCTAAGAATAGCATCGCTTCAAAGTGCATTTAATTATACATATGAGCTTACAACATTAGGTGCGTGATTGTGGTTAGTTTTGCATAAATTCTGCAAATGGGTTTTAGTTCCAAAACACTGAACAATTAAGAGAACCTAAAGCTTATAAAGCAAAAATTTCAATAAAAATTCAATGTAATTTCATAAAAGACAATATGTCAATGACCTTTTTATGAAATTTCCTTTAAAGACAAAATTTCAATGACACTTTTTCTTAACAAAAATAAACTCAATCGACTTTTCTGCTTTCGAAACAAAATTTCTGCGAATAAAACTCCTTCAAAATGTTCAACATATGTCGGAAATTTGCAACCCAAATTCCAAAAATCCAAAAACACTACCCCAAAACCTCCTAAAACGAATATATGTACAAACCAACCAAGATATCGCACTTCATATCAAAACTATATGGAGAAGGATATAAATAGGACATTGAATGCTTCTGTAGGTCAACATATTTTGGAGGACGATCCTACTTCCAAAACAGACAGATCATAACAATATGGCAGTGAAATGAAATGTATTTGGAAAAAATTTCGGGTCGAGTCGCCTCACCCGAATAACCCAAAATAATTCAATTGACATAGTATGGTCTATAACCTGATAAAGCTTTTATTTAAACCGATCACCCGACTTTACCACTTGAGCCTCTAAGTGGTGTAATTCTTATCCAGCTTGACTTACATTTTTGCACTGTGCCTTCTTTTATGACTCATAACATTTATCCAAAGAATGCTTCGAATCGGCCAATTACCTAATATAAGTCCCATATAAAGCGATTTCCCGATGATACTTCTTGACCACCTATAGGCAATATTTATCATCCAAATAATAAAAAAAAATCCATAGAGATTTCTATGCCCACAAACATAGCAATCTAATCACTTCCTTTGTAGGTTAGGTTAGGTTAGGTTAGGTTGAAAAGAGGGTGCATATATTAATCCGCCCCATGCCACTATAGACATACACCTAAACCAGTAATCGGCTTGTTGTGCGCTGTAAAAACTATAAAGTAACCTCTAAAAAGAAAAATTTAAGTTAGGAATTCCGTGCTACTTACAAAATCCTTATTTGTTTTCAATGCCACTCCCCTAAGTTGGTTCATGTCTGATATTGTGTCTCCACCTAAGTACCAATATCTGTTGGCCGCGAAAGCCGGACAATGACAAAGGTAATGCTCCAACGTCTCATCATCTTCTCCGCATGCCCTACACATGCTATCACTTGCCGCACCGATTTTACATAAGTGAACCGTTTCGCTGTTCCAATGTTGCATGCGCATTCGTCGCTCACTCGCTTAACTCGGACTGCGTCGACCCGAAAGGCTTCGGGTTAACCAAATTTTTTGACGGTAGTCCTCTGGCCTTCACCGCTAAATTGTCTGCCCTTTCATTTCCCCTTACTCCGTTATGGCCCGACACCCAAACGATGCGGATTTTCCCATCCTCAGAGAAGGCGTTAATCTCCTTCTTACACCCCAAGACCGGTCTTGACCTTACCGTCCTGGTTGTTATTGGCCTTATGGCAATTTAACTGTCGGTAAAGATGTTCTCATTTGACGTTCTCGCGTTAGCACCACACCCCTTCACGCATTCCGTGATCGCCCGGATCTCCGCCTGCAGGATCGTATTATGGTCAGGCAGTCTAAAACATATCTCAGTCTCTGGGTTCTCAATGTAAACCCCCAGGGCCACTCTGTCCTCTAGCTTAGATCCATCCGCGTAACATGATCTTCCAGATGGCATACTAGGGTTCCGTCAATCCAAGACTGTGCCTCTGGCAGCAGTGCCTCGCACTCGACTTCAAGGTTCATCTCAGGTATCCGATCGGAAACCTCTTCCCTTCCTTCCATTCTCCCAACGCCTTAAGTCTCATAGCTGCAGTAGCTGCCTCACACATAATCTGTTTGTCAAAGGGTCGGATATCTAGAATAGTCTCCAGTGCCCTAGTGGGTGTGGTTCTTATCGCTCCGCCTATGCCAAGACAACATGTTCTCCAAACCTGTTGCTTGGTCCTTATATTGCACTTTTTCTCCATTGCAGTCCACCAAACTACTGAGGCGTAAGTAAGTATTAGTCTTATAACGCTCCTGAGATCACACCTAAGTATTTGACCTTGTCAAATATAGAAATCGTCTTATTGAGAAAACGTGGTGCGTTAAATTGGCCCACCTTCGTCTTCCCCGTGAACAGGCATATTTCAGTTTTCTCTGGGTTAACATTGAGACCTTTAGGTCTAGCCCAATCATATGCCATATGCAAGACCCTTTCGGCCCTTTTGTTTAGCTCGTTCGGATCCTTACACACAATTTATCCACCTGTTCCTTAGCATATGGGTTATCCAGTCTCTAAGGACCGGGTCCACCCGGTACTGGTCTAAGGATTGGATCAGTCTGTGGGTCCGTTCATTGTTAAAAGTCCCCTCGATGCTAATGCATACCGCCAGTGTGTACGTTTTGGCATGGAAGGATTCTTCTATTTTATGCACAATCTCGTGCAAGGCAGTCTCCACCGACCTTTCCTTGACATAGGCATGCTGTTTGTATTTGAGCAGTTCGCTGGAAATTTTGTTTTTAAACAAGTAAAAAGGCGTTAAGTTCGTCCGGGCCGAACTTTGGATACCCACCACCTCGGGTATATATGTAAACCACCTTTCATCAAAATCTGTTGAAAATTGCATACCTTTTGTCCCATAGCAGTTATATCGAAATATATTCCGATTTGAACCAAATATTAATAAGTACAGTACCTATATCTAAAAATAAACCGATCTTAACCATATACGACATGGATGTCAAAAAGTCTAACATAAGTCACTGTGTCAAATTTCAGTGAAATCGGATTTTAAATGTGCCTTTTACGGGGCCAAGACTTTAAATCGAGATATCGGTCTATATGGCAGCTATGTCCAAATCTGAACCGATTTGGGCCAAGTTGCAGAAAAAAGTCGAAGAGCCTAACACAAAGCACTGTCCGAAATTTCGGCGAAATCGGGCAATAAAGGCGCCTTTTATGGCCCCAAAACCTATAACCGAGAGATCGGTCTATATGGCAGCCATATCCAAATCTGGACCGATCTGTGCCATATTACAAAAGTATGTCAAGGGGCTTAACTTGACCCACCGTCCCAAATTTCGGCGACATCGGGCAATAAATGCGTCTTTTATGGGTCCAAATCCTTAAATCGAGAAATAGGTCTATATGGCAGCTATATCCAAATCTGGCCAAATTGAAGAAATATGTCAAAGGGTCAAGACAACCCACTGCCCCAAATTTTAGCAAAATCGGATAATAAATGTGGCCTTTATTGGCCTAAGACCCTAAATCAGAGGATCGGTCTATATGGCAGCTATATCCAAATCTGGACTGATCTGGGCCAAATTAAGGAAGGATATCGAAGGGCCTAACACAACTTACTGTCCCAAATTTCAGCAAAATCGGATAATAAATGTGGCTTTTATGGGCCCAAGACATTAATCGGAGGATCGGTCTATATCCAAATCTGGACTGATCTGGATCAAATTGACGAATGATGTTGAAGGGTCTAACACAACTCACTGTCCCAAATTTCAGCAAAATCGGATAATAAATGTGGCTTTTATTGGCGTAAGACCCTAAATCGCCGGATCGGTCTATTTGGGGGCTATATCAAGATATAGTCCGATACAGCCCATCTTCGAACTTAACCAGCTTATGGACAAAAAAAGAATCTGTGCAAAGTTTTAGCTCAATATCTCTATTTCGGAAGACTGTAGCGTGATTTCAATAGACAGACGGACGGACATGTCTAAATCGTCTTAGATTTTTACTCTGATCAAGAATATATATACTTTACAGGGTCGGAAATGGATATTTCGATGTGTTGCAAACGGAATGACAAAATGAATATACCCCCATTCTTCGGTTCGGTTTTATTGTTACTAAGAACTTCAATACAATTTGGCCTTAGGAAGAATAATTTTAAGGCGGCCCTGGCCTCAGCAAAATGTTTTCTTTGTGACATTTTATCATTTTAAAAAATGTTACTGTAATTTTTTGTTTGGAAGGAATTTAATTAAAATTTTTTCTTTAGACATAATCGTTTTTGAGGGCCACGGGGCCTTGGGCTCGAGCTACGCTCCTGGCTCCCATATACATCTTTCAGCCGATATGGCCTTTAAGGCTGTAGTAGCCACAATTTAGATCCTATCGTAAGAAAATCTTACAAGTTCATTCGATATTTCAATAAGTATGCAAAATTAAAGTCTGACTTGATTTCGACATAGGTTCTAAGTATTAAAAATAGTACATAGGGGTATTATATAGTCGGCTCCGCCTGACTTTTGCCTTTCCTTACTTTTTTGTTATCAATATGAACCCAAAATTTTAATTTTTTCAAAATGTTGAACTGATATTCTTTTTTTCTTCTCCTTCCAGTTAAAATCCAAAAGTCTTACGCATTTAGATGGCTTGGAATCGGAAATGGTTTGCCAAAATGCAAAAAATTCCAATGTTGTGAGTATAGTTTACGCTATATAAAATTAACAAAATAAAATTACCTTATGTGATATGTACCCTAAAGCAAACTCCCCCAAAAACAATATATGGCAATAATTTTTTTTTTTAAAGTTAGTCTCAAATGCATTGATAGTTTCTCCTTTTGAGTAGCCAAATTTAAGAGCAAAAAAACTTAGCTTATGCATTTATTTTCTATTATCTCGAAAAATTCTCTCAATTTATCTGCTATGAAAATTTAAGCACTCCGTTTGTTATGTTTCACCAAATACTTGTAGATAAGTTTATGAAAATGATTATGTTGTCTGCGAATATGTTTGTTTATGATCATATATAGTTATGATAATATGAACATATTGCTCTATCAGTACTGTGTGTTTATGTGTGCGTGTATGTTACTGTGCTCTTGTAACGTTCCGTTTGCTGAAATACAATACGCTTTTAATAGTGTTAGTAATTGCGTTATTTATTTTCTGCTTATATTTATTTCCAACTTATGCTTAAACAGTGTACGTATGTATGTATGCACGTAGTTTGTGAGTGCAATGTTAGTGTCTGCATTATGTGTACGTGACTTCTTTGATTTATATTTTATTCTTTGGACTATACTGAATGTTGTTCTGCAGAGGATTTTGAGGATCCTAAACTCATAACCACACTCCTGCAGACAATATTCTCCTCAAATACTTGCAAAACGCAAAACAAAAAAGTAGCGTGTTGGCTTCAACACAATAATACTATTCACGCACACCAACACAACTTAAAACCAAAGACAACCCACCACATTTACCACTATATAACCAATATAAAAATCAACAGCATCTTGGCCCTCCACCACCATTTATGTCTACTACCACAACAGAGTCACGCAACCACAATCCTTACAAATAGAAAATGGCATTTCCTTTTTTTTTCATTTTGTTATTTGGAGAATTGTTCCCAACAATAGAAGGGATATGTGTGCGTAAAAAGTTTTCAGCACAATTGCACATAAAATTAAAAAACAAAAAAATGGCTACGATAACATTAGAAATGGATAGTGAAAGTTTGTAGGTGACTGAAGTGGTAAGTGCTGCAAGTTAAGAAAACAATGCAAACACTTTTAAATAGTTTTCCCAAAAGTTCAATTGTTTGTGGGATATTGTCTTCCTCATCCACTGCTCACTGTTGAAGTTTGCGAAAAGTTTGTGTCAAAATTAGTAAAGGGAAACATGTTGGTAAGGTTGAACAAATTACAATTATTTTTTTTTTTTTTTTTTTTTTTTTTTTATTTATCACTATCCATGTTACAAAGTTAAAATATAAGATTTTCAATATAACATATTATGAGATTTTACATATAGTATTGCATCAAGTAAGGCTTATAATATAATAGAAAAATAAATACCTAGTAAAAGAGCCATGTAAGGAAAAAGATAGGCAAAACCTTTGATAATCTACAAAATTTAAAGAAATTTTCAGTCAACCACTTTAATCATCTTTTTGTTATAAAAGATGTAAATATGGTTAACCGTACAAATGTCTTATTAAATGGATATGTGAAGATCTGCATCTATCTTCAAATCTTTGTGAAATTTCATTAAATATTTCAGATAACAACTTAAAATTAAATCTTGAATGTAATGTATTCGTTGGAAATCTTCTTGGTAGATTTAAGATACATTTTAGGTTTTTGTTTTGAATGACTTGAAGTTTTTTGAGATTCGTTTGTGTCATCTGTGTTGACCAAATTGGGCAACCGTAAGTAATGATCGGCCGGATACACATTTTATAAATTAGTGTTTTATTTTTGACATTTAGTTTTGATTTTCTGTTTAACAGCGGAAACAATGCTCGTCCGCATTTTATAGCTTTCCCAGAAATATAAGATATGTGGGCATTAAAGTTGAGTTTTTTGTCGAATAACACGCCTAAATATTTCACCGAATCCTCCAGGGGAATGATCTCATTATTCACCGACAACTGAATACTAGGAATTCTTTTTGGCGATTTGTTATAAGGAAAAATTATTGCTTTTGTTTTGGCGGAGTTGATCTTGATTTTCCATCTGTCAAAATATTTTTGAGAAACAGTTATCGCCTTTTTCATGTTCTTGACTAAAGCATTCGAAACTTTTCCTGAAGTGATTAGGGCAGAGTCATCCGCATAAAACGCTGCCTTTTGATTTCTTGGGATACTAAAGTCCGCAGTAAAGATGGAGTATAAGTGGGGCGAGAGAATTGAGCCCTGGGGGACACCTGCTGGAATTGAACGTTCTGTGGATATTCCTTCACCTACTGTTACAATAAATGATCTTCCCAATAGAAAACTTTGTATCATTTTTTGCAAATAAATAGGATATCCAAACTGGTTCATCTTAAAAATAAGTCCATTATGCCAAATAGAATCAAATGCCTTTTCTATATCAAGAAAAACAACACCCGTTGATTTCCGATTTTCCTTGTTAGTTTTAATATAATTTAAAACTCGTTTAAGTTGGTGAATAGTAGAATGATCTCTTCTAAATCCGAATTGCTCCTTATTAATAATACGATTGTTCTCCGAATACTCTACAATTCTGGAGTGTATAACATTCTCAAATACTTTATCTAGACCACATAAAATGCTGATTGGTCTGTAGCTAGCTGCTTGCTTTGCGTCTTTGCCAGCCTTTAAGACTGGAACAATTTTCGCCTTTTTAAATTGCATTGGGAAATAACCGTTTAAAATACACCAGTTGAAAATGATGGCCAGTTTATGAAAAAATATTTCAGGCATTTTTTTTCAAAAATATTGCTTTTATGCCATCGACTCCAGCGGCTTTGTTATTTTTTAATTGGCTAACTATTAATTTGATTTCATTACTAGTCGTAAGTGCTTCATTTGCAGTGTTTGGAATTCGTTGTGAATTTAACCATTGAATATGTTTTTCAACCTTACCTTCAACAGAGGAATGTGAACTCAAAGTGGTTTTATGTGCATTTTCAAACGAGTCAGCTATAAGGTTTGCTTTATCTGTGTTGCATAAGACATCAGTTCCGTTTGATTTTAAATTTCCAACTGAGCATTTTTTCCCTTTTATGGCCTTCGTTATTGCCCAAAACTTTTTCCTACCAGGTGGCAACCCTTGTAGAAAATTATTCCAGCTGTTATTTCTGTCTTGACAAGTGTGCCAGCTGATCAGTTTCGACAGCTGTTTCAAGACACATGTAAGGTAGATTCTTTCTTGAACATTATTGGATCTTTGTAACTTTCTGGTATATCTTCGTCTTTGCCCGATTAAATATATAGTTAATCGAGACAATCGTTGCTGCCAAGCTTGTTTTTCGACTTTTGGAACCTTTTCTGCGGCGCCTTGGACAATTTTCGTTATTCGGGATAAGGTAATTTCAATATTTGTTAATGAGATATTTAAAGGCTCTATGCTAAGGCTTTGTATTTTATTTTCAGCCCAGTTTTGTATGGCATTCCAGTCAGCAAGTTTTAGTTGTGGTACTAAAATTCGTCTTTCAGAAACTTGGCCGTATATTTGGCATGTGATGGGAACATGATCCGATTGGAGCTCACCTGGATGTGTCTCAAGCGGTGAAATATTAATGCTGGAATTTGTTAATAAAATGTCAACAACTGAAGGGCGCTTCGCCAATGTTCCCTGTGGATATCTGGTGAATTCTGTAGGCGCATAGATGTAAAAATTCGATTGAAGTTGATTATTGAATAAACAGTTTCCGGCAGAATTGTTGTGGAAACAATTCCAGCTTTTATGATGCGCGTTTAAATCTCCAAAAATTAAATAATCTTCTGATATAGACGTCATTTTATCTATGTCATGAGCAAAATTGGCTGTATATTTCGGGCTATAAGCTGCAATTAATCTTATTGGTCTATGGTCAATGTTAATTAGTATCGAAATGTTTTCCAATTCGTATGTTGGGATATGAGGCAATATTTGATGTGGTATTTTGTTTTTAATTGCAATTAGTACGCCTCCACCGTGCGTTGGTCTGTCGGCTCTGTATATTTTATAGTTGGTTATTTTGAATTTATGATGCTCTTTTAAAAAAGTCTCATTAATTAAGGCTATGTGGATTTGCTTTTGGTGCAAGAAGTGTTCCAATTCAATAACAGAATTTCTATTCGTTATGCCTTGTGAGTTCCAGTGCATAACATTTAATCGATTTATTATATTAGGATTATATGACATGACGAAGCATATTTCCTAGTACTCTCATTTTATCAAATTTATTTGTGCATTTTTCCAATGCATCTATTGCTTCGAAAAATATTTCCATAATTTTATCGTTTGACAAATCGTCATTAGTTCTATTGTTCGAGTTCGATAATGGAACATTTTTACTGTTGTGGTCATTCTTGGGCCAGGAAGGCACTTGAAATTGCGCAGCTTGACGACTTGTAGATGGAAAGTCGTCATTTGACATGCTAAAGTCTTGAGACGGAATAAATTTGTTATATTTTCGGTTTGCAGTTACCTTTTGTCGAATTTCCATATACTCCTTTCGAGAAGGGCAACGTGGGTCATCCGCACGATGGTTTACATGTTTTAAATTCCTCTTAGCACAATTAAAACATTTGTACACAACAGCATCATCCTTGGGGGCTTTTTGTAATTGACATACTGAATAGTCGTGGGGCCCACCACAACCCAAGCACGCATTATCTCTAAAACAGTTTGAGGAACCATGGCCAAACATGGCACATTTGGAGCATTGTGTGGGGCCCCTGGATCTTTTTTGTGGGTTTCGCCAGTAAACGACGATTCCACAAACGTAGCGTATTTTACGAACTTCTCTCTTCGAAATTTTAGTGCGATCAAACTCAAGCATGTATAATGCGTCGTCGACGTTGGAACGAGCGGTTTTAACCTCTGTAACCTTCGTTGGTTGAATGTTGTACTTCGTGTTGAACTCTTCAATTATGAAAGCAGTCTCCAGCTGTGGAAGCCCAAATAAGGCCAGTTTAAAAGCTTTTCTATCCAATACTGGATGAGTATAAAATTTCATTTTCTTTTCTTTCAGATATTTTATGATTTCATCATAATATGCTAGGGTACTCGGCACAAGTTTTGTTCCAATTGACATCCTCTTATAATTGCATTTGGTACCAAAAAGTTTGATAACTGAACTGAAGCTATGGCAATTATCTACAATAATTGGTGGAATCTTATCTTCAATAGAAATGTTTTGGTTTGCATCCATTATGGAACTGTCGTCGTCACTTTCGTCGAGATCAGATAAACAACTGAAACGATTAGAGTTTCTATCCATAGTCTTAGGAACTTTGAATCGTGGGTTGTTTCCCCAATATTGTTTACGTTTATTGTTCATTTTAATGGAAATAAATTCCAACAAATTGGTTTGTTTTATTTATTTTCCTTTTTGTATCAGCTGTTTAATTAACTACCGCACACGTTGATAGTCAATAGTAAACTCACAAATTACAATTATAAATAAATCAAGTCATGAAAAATTTTGCAAAATATTATAAAGATTTAGATTTTGATTAAGTTTTTACATATTGACAATGAAAAATATTAGATTCGAATTTAATTCATATATAAATCATGAGCAAATTTAATATGAATTCTGGAGAGCAATAAGCATATTTTCTATCCTTTTACCTATGCTAGAAATTCAGTTTATAAAACTTTTCAAAAAGGCGAACGCTACATTGTCCCCTGCTGAGTTATGAAAATTAAACAATGAATGAGAGGCTCAGAACAAATCCAGGATAGACTGCAGCAGCTCCGTAATAGATACATGCTGGGCTTCTAGGCTTCGGAGATAGCCTTCAAACATTATGGGGAGAAATGCTAGAACTTCTTTGGATACATACTATTTTTCGGGAAACTTGCGAACAGAGAACGTGGCGCTACAACATATTGTCACATACATGTATTCGCCATTGTGTCTGAACTAGGAAGCCTTGGCCCGATGATGTGTCACCAGTTGATTTACAACCTGAGTATTATAGACTGAATGTCGAATTTACTAAATTTCAGAATTTACCTTGCACTGAGTTCGTAAAAAATGTAATCTGCCAGTATTTTGGTCCATTCCCGTGCAATGGCTTTTTTCAGTGCATCCATACTGTCATACTTTTATACTCTATACCACAACTGTAGTACAGGGTATTATAACTAAGTGGTTTTGTAACACACAGAAGGAAAAGAGACAAACCCATTAATAAGTATGCGGATCGGCTTCACTTCCAGATTCGATTCAGCTATGTCCGTCTGTCTGTCTGTCTGTCCATGTAAAAATGGGAAGAAAGTATGCACTAAAAAAATTTTTGGCCTCATTTTAAAGATTCGAGCCAAAGATTAGCAAAGTTAATTTTAAGATGGTAAATTTTCCAAATTTTAAGGTAAGGATTTTTTATTTTAAATGGTAGGTTAATAAATCCTTAACTTTGCGACTTGGTATTAACCCTCTTATGCCTGAATAAAAATAGGTAGACATATGAGATAGAGTTAACCTCAATATAAACTGAAAAAATTTCAATGTCCTAGGTGTCCTGGTTCAAGAGCTACAGCATGTTGCTATGCATATGCAACATTGGGCAATGTTGTTAAATTTAAACACAAGTCCTTTTTTTCAATTCCCGATTATTTATTTTATTATTTCAATTTAAATATGGTAGGATATAAAACAATTTTTCTGAGCACCCCTAGAGGCTCAAGAAGTCAAATCGGGCGATCGGTTTATATGGGAGCTATTGGGTTGCCCAAAAAGTAATTGCGGATTTTTTAAAAGAAAGTAAATGCATTTTTAATAAAACTTAGAATGAACTTTAATCAAATATACTTTTTTTACACTTTTTTTCTAAAGCAAGCTAAAAGTAACAGCTGATAACTGACAGAAGAAAGAATGCAATTACAAGTTGTGAAAAAAATTTTCAACGCCGACTATATAAAAATCCGCAATTGCTTTTTGGGCAACCCAATTTATCAGGTTATAAACCAATTTGGACCATATTTGGCGAGCCTGTTGGAAGTTATTTAATTACTCATCGTTTGTTTTGTTTTGTTATGATTTATTTCTCAGAGCAGCTTTTTTCTCTGTAAAGCTTTCTTTTCGCTTATTTAACTTCAAAAACGATTATTCAACTTTTTAATCACTGAAAGTTAAATTGCACTTTTTACACAAAAAGTCGACTAGTCGATTAGTCGAAAGTCGACTTTGGGATCCCTATCTGAAAACTCTAGAGAGGTTGATAGAAACATATCTTAGGGCACAGATCCATGGAGATCGCCTGCCTCCGCAACAGCATCCATATAAAGGGTGATTTTTTTGAGGTTAGGATTTTCATGCATTAGTATTTGACAGATCACGTGGGATTTCAGACATGGTGTCAAAGAGAAAGATGCTCAGTATGCTTTGACATTTCATCATGAATAGACTTACTAACGAGCAACGCTTGCAAATCATTTTCAGTGAAATCATTTTCAGTGAATCGACAAATTTTGTTCACCGATGAGGCTCATTTCTGGTTGAATGGCTACGTAAATAAGCAAAATTGCCGCATTTGGAGTGAAGAGCAACCAGAAGCCGTTCAAGAACTGCCCATGCATCCCGAAAAATGCACTGTTTGGTGTGGTTTGTACGCTGGTGGAATCATTGGACCGTATTTTTTCAAAGATGCTGTTGGACGCAACGTTACGGTGAATGAACACATTTCGAACCGAACACTGATTTTGGTAATAAAATTCAATGATTTGCAAGCGTTGCTCGTTAGTAAGTCTATTCATGATGAAATTTCAAAGCATACTGAGCATCTTTCTCTTTGACACCATGTCTGAAATCCCACGTGATCTGTCAAATACTAATGCATGAAAATCCTAACCTCAAAAAAATCACCCTTTATATTAAAAGTCCTTTAACCCGAATCACCCTGAAATTTTCTACCGTATATTTTTGGACGATTTATTCAATATTTATTCTTTGAACGTTCAGAATTCTACTACTATTGCTCTTTAATTCCTAGGTGTTCTTTGAAGCGAGAAATATTCTGTTGCCACAGCAACACCAGGGATATAGGGAACAGGTTTTTTGTTGAAGAAAATTTTTAGATATTGGTGCATTTTATTGAAGAAGGAATTAATATATGTAAAACTAAGTGGAAAAGGGATATTTGGAACACTTCAACATAGTCGCTTTTGTCAAAATGGATAAAAATTTCGCCTTCTTAGGGCACATGAAGCCAATTTATGAGACGTATTAATAAGGGAGCTCTTACCGCTTATTGACAGATTTGGACTATATTCGAGACATACATAGCAGAATTTTTGCCAAATCGTTTAAGAATTGCGCCTTCCATGTGGTCAAGAAGGCAAATCCAGAGATCGGTTTATATGGGGGCTATATCAGATCATCGACCAATTCAAAGCAAATTTACCATGTGTTTCAAAATTTCAACCTTAATCGGACTTAAATCGCACTTTCTAAGGACTCAAGAAATCCAATTGGAACTATTGGGTTGCCCAAAAAGTAATTGCGGATTTTTTAAAAGAAAGTAAATGCAATTTTAATAAATCTTAGAATGAACTTTAATCAAATATACTTTTTTTTACACTTTTTTCTAAAGCAAGCTAAAAGTAACACCTGATAACTGACAGAAGAAAGAATGCAATTACAGAGTCACAAGCTGTGAAAAAATTTGTCAACGCCGACTATATGAAAAATCCGCAATTACTTTTTGGGCAACCCAATATATCTAAATGTAGACCGATTTGGTCCATTTACTATCAGAACCGACCTACATCAATGACAAGTACTAATAAAAATTTCAAGAACTTAGCTTTACTCGTTCGAAAGTTAGCATTCCTTGGGACAGACAGAGTTTCCTTTGGTGAAAGGTATAAAATACTGTACCCCAACATAAAGCAACGCTCAGTTTTACCGACAGAAATAGGTCAAAAAATCTGATTTTTTTGGTATTACGAATATTTTTTTTAAATAATTCATTGTAAATATTAACTTCAGAAATAAGTTATGTTAACCGCTACGATAACATAATGTAGTCAAAATACATAAATATATATACAATAAAAAGTAAAAGCGTGCTAATTTCGGCCGGGCAGAATCTTGGGAAACCCACACCATGGATTCTGCTAAAACTTGATACAAAATAAATTTAGTTGAAGTTCAAAATTTTATTTTGCATACCAAACTCTATCAAACCCGTAAAACTTAAAGCTTCTAGGAACTGTGCAAGGATGATCGAGAAACCGGTTAACATGGGAGCTATATTAGGTTACAGACTGATTTAGCACTGTTGTTGGAAGTCGTAACAGAACACCGCATCTAGAATTTCAGTTAAATCGGATAAAAATTGCGGCTTAAGAAATCAAATCGGGAGATCGGTTTATATGGGAGCTATATCAGGTTATAGACCGATTCAAACCGTACTTGACACAGTTGTTGGAAGTCTTTACAGAACACTACATGTAAAATTTCAGTCAAATTGGACAAAAATTGCAGCTTCCAGGAGCCCAAGAATTCAAATCGGGAGATCGCTTTATATGGGAGCAATATCTAAATCTCAACCGATATGGCCCATTTGCAATCCCCAACGACCTACATCCATATAATGTATCTGTGTAAAACTTCAAGCGGCTAGCTTTACGCTTTCGACCGCTATCGTGATTTCGACAGACGGATGGAAGGACATGGCTAGATCGACTTAGAATGTCGAGACGAGCAAGAATGTGGGGTCTTAGACGAATATTTCGAGGTGCTACAAACGGAATGACTAGATTTGTATACACCCATCCTTTGGTGATAGGTATTAAAAAGATATGTTATTTTAATTTGGCGTTGAAAGTCGACATATACCCGAAGCAACTTATCATTGCAAATTGTTTATAATGGATTCTTAAGACTTGTTAAAATGTGCTCTTTTAACAACCTTTTAAAAGTATCTTTTTAAAAATCGTTTGTCTGGCACTGGCTATATACTGCACTTGTTAGACCTATAATGCTATTTGGTGTTGTGTTCTGGTGGACGGCGCTTGAAAAGTCCACTTACTGTTCAATACTCAACCGGCTCCAAAGGATGGCTTGTTTGCGCATCACAGCCGCATTGAGGACGACACCATCTGATGAACTGAATTTAGACACTAGGTTAGACAAATTGCTCCGACCACTGCTGGAAGGCAAAGCGAACTTGCACTGCGGACACTGTGTTTTCCTTAATACAATGCCCCATGCTCCAAACAATGTGGATTACACATTGCCTAAGCCACTTTATGATAAAAAGTACTGTGCCACTATTCCTGATAGCCGACCTGTCATAACGCCCAACGGTCATCAGGCCCGCTCATACTGTGGTCACAAAGCCCAAAATGAAATTGGGCGTTAAGACCGCCCATATTGCGGTCCCAATGGAGGCGCAACGCCTATTTTTGCAGTCTTATATCTTCTAATTTTGAATTTTCATATCAAATGTTGAAATCTTTTTCGCTACGAAATAAACCTCAATGAAATAAACTCGAACGTACAAAAAAAACTAAATAGCCCCCACAGTAATTTGGGTAATATTTTATCTTAGTTGGAATTTATTTCGTCGATATTGTTTGGATATCATTTCATTATGAAATAATTCCCTAATAAAAAATGAAACAAACTCCAAAAAAAAAAAATATTTGAAGATTATTTAATTTTTTGGGGGTTATTTCATTTGGTTCAAAATTGAAAGTTTATCGAGTTATTACAAAAAAATATTACAAGAAGTACCGTTTTAATTCGTTTTCGGGTCCAGTAAAATCCATTGGAATAATATTTCTGCGTATTATTATCAATTCAAAGTTTAACCATGAAGCGATGAACGGGGGATAATGGAATTTGAAATCATTGTCGGTAGACGCAAAAACCGAAACTCGTTGTATATTCCTAGCAAAAGGCAATTATATGCTAGAATATCTGCTTATAAAGAAAAAAATATTATGAGTCCTATGTTGAAAAGTTCAAAATTGGGGTGTTTTAAAAATGATTTTAGAAATTCAATTCTGGTTTATTAAAGTGAAAATGAATTATATGAAATTATTAAAACAAAAAATTAATAATTATTATTTAGATGTTAAAGGGTACATAAGAGAAAATTTTGTCCAATTTAAAATCGAGAGCGCGTTTTTTTATTTGGGCGGTATTTTATTTCATTTATGTTGAGGATTATTTAATTAGGGGTTGTTTGGTAGCTCCGAAATCTTTTATAAATAGAAAACGGTCATAACACCTAATGGGTGGTCTTAACGCCCAATTTTATTTTGGACTTTTGACCGGTGTATGCGCGGTCATTACGCCCAAAATTGATTTTGGATCCTATGGCCGTTGAGCGTTACGACAGGTTCCCGTCCTGATAGAAGCGATTGAAACTACGATATCACTGGTAATAGAAGTCACACATGATGATAGAGTAAAGGTTGCCAGTAACGACTTCTGCAGAAGCTGTGAGAATATATGTATCGAAGAAGAGGTAATATTGTAGAACACCTTCTGAGTGTGTATCCCGCACTAGCAGTCAGAAGAGGCTTTTATTTCTCTAAGAACATGTCTGATTTAGCGGATGTGAACATTTGCAAGTTGTTGTGCTTTTAAAGCGATCTGGATGGTTCAACGGTACACGCAAAAAAATAAGACGTTTGAGACATTTTTACGAGAAACAAAATATTTTTTTTCTTTTATTGTAACAATGTAGCGTTTCGCTTCTAATATCAAACGTAAGCCTACAGTAAAAGTACCTCTCTTTGTTGCAAAACCAAAAACTCTTTAATAGGAAAATTTTTTCGATAGCCGCAAACGATTATTCGTTTACCGGGCCAATAATTATTCTACTGTGTCTCTGGTACTAGAGAGAGAGAGAGGGAGTGAGTATTTAGACGTATAGATCAGTGATGGATTAAATGTTATAGGCCGATGGAAAACTCGGAAATTAAAATTTTTTAAAGTTTTGTCCAATGACAAAAATCATTAGAGCAACATGAAAGGCTTTTAATATAATTGTGTATCATAACATCGAAATAATTCCAAACATATTATCGAAGAGTTTGAAGTACCAACTTAGATCTGCTTACAATTGGTAAAAATTTTAGTTAGAATTGTGCTACAACAAATTCAATTTGGTAGCCTTTTCAATATCCACAATCTTAAACATAAAAAAGAATATCCATATGCCGAGACCACCGTAGCGCAGAGGTTAGCATGTTCGCCTATGACGCTGAACGCCTAGGTTCGAATCCTGGCGAGGCCATTAGAAAAAATTTCAGCGGTGGTTTTCCCCTCCTAATGCTGGCAACATATGTGAGGTACTATGTCATGTAAAACTTCTCTTCAAAGAGATGTTGCACTACGGCACGCTGTTCGGACTCGGTTATAAAAAAGGGGCCCCTTATCATTGACATTAAACTTGAATTGGACTGCACTCATTGATATGTGAGAAGTTTGCCCCTGTTCCTTAGTGGAATGTTCGTGGCCAAGTTTTTGCATTTACCTATGCCGTTAAATTAATTTATATGTAAAGAACAAGTAAAAGCGTGCTAAGTTCGCCCGGAACTAATTTGGGGTAACCACCACCATGGATTCTGCTAAAAATGTACCCATAATAACTGAGTTTATATTTGAACTATTTTGGTCTCAAGAAGTCATATCGGGATATCGGTACTTACGGGGCTAATATTACCATATTGACCGATTCGGATAGAACTTGGCACTGATATTGTAAGTCATAAGATAAATTTTGGACAATATTTGAGCCAAATCAGGTGAAAATTTAGGCTTCTAATGGCTTGAGAAGTCAAATCCGAGGATCGGTTTATATGGCGGCTATATCTATTTATCGACCGACTCGGATCATACTAGATGGATATTGGAAGTCATAACTTAAGTTTTTGTTCCATATTAAAGCCTAATCGGATGAAAATTGAGACTTTTAGGGGCGAAGACAAATCGAGGGATCGGTTTATATGGGGGCTATATCCAAATCTGCACCGATATGGCCCATTTGCTCAAGGACCAACATCAATAAGAAGTATCTGTGCAAAACTTCAAGCGGTTAGATTTGCGCGTTTGACCGCTATCTTGATTTCGGCAAACGATTGGCTAGATTGATTCAGAATGTGGAGACGATCAAGAATATGTATACTTTATAGGGTCGTAGATCAATACTTCGAGCTGTTACAAACGGAATGACTAGTTCAGTATTCCCCCAAGAATGAAAGGTGTTGTCAGTGTAAAAGAAAAACTTTATATTTGTCACAAATTCTTGAGAAGTTATCGCAAAAACAGGTACTTTAATCGTAAACAAAATCCAACTTTTTCAGAAAAGAAATTTACTTGGCGAAATTTTCTTTTATGTGAATGGGGGATGTGGGCCTTGCGTTTTAAGAATACGTTTTTCCGCGTTCGTTGCCCACGCCCTTATCTCGGACTGTGTCGGCCCGAAAGGTTTCGGGCTTCATTGACCGCAGTCCTCTGGCCTTCACTGCCAAGTCGTCTGTGCTTTTAATTCCCCTTACTTCGCAAGGACCCGGCACCCAAACCATTCGGATGGTGTCATCCTCAGAGAAGTCGTTAATCTCTCTCTTACACTCCAACACTGTTCCAGGCCTTATCATCCTGGTTGTTATTGCCCTCATGGACAGTTTACTGTCCGCTTTAACATCACACATTCCCTGATCGCCCGAATCTCAGGCAGTCAAAAACAAATATCAGTCCCTGTGTTCTCAATTTAAAACCCCGGCCCGATCTGTCCTCTAGCTTTGATCTTTTAGATGACAATACCAGAGTTTCGTCAATCCAAGACTGTGCCGCTGGCAGTAGTGCGTCGCAGTCGATCTCAAGTGTCGTTTCAGCAATCCAAACTTAAACCTCTGCCATTCCTTCCTTGTTTTCTATCGTTGCCTCGATTATACCGCGATGGTATGCTCCTATCCTCTATCCATTACCCCATCGCCTTAAGTCTTATTGCCGCAGTGGCTGCCTGTCAATGGGTCGGATATCTACAATGGTCTCCAGTGCCCTAGTGAGGGTGGTGGTCATCGCTCCGCCTATGCCAAGACAACGAGATCTCTGATCTTGTCGTATTATCCTTACATTGCACTTTTTCTCCATCGCATTCCACCAAGCTACTGAGGCGCAAGAATGTATTGGTTTAATAACGCTCCTGTAGAGCCAGTAGACTATCTTCGGACTCAGGCCCCATTTCAATCCTAAGTCCTGTCAACATAGTACCCAACATCTGTTAGCTTTCTCCATACGCTCCTGAAGATCACTCCTAAGTATCCAAGATCACTCCTAAGTGTTTGACCTTGTCAGATAAAGAAATCGTTCTATTGAGGAAACGTCTTATGGTGCTCACCCATAGGAGAGTGGTTTTCCTTAAAATGCAACGGAAAATATTGTCTCTCGAATTATAAAACAAAGAGTAGCGTGGCGGGTTAAGGCGGGAGTTACCTACATAGACTAACAGTAATTAATATATATTTATTACAGTAATTTTGTGAATTACATGATTTGGGGAAGTAAATCCAATAGAAACATATTAATATAGAAATGTTATAATAAGATCGATGGAGGTCGCCGTAGCACAGACCATCAGAAAAAAATTTCGGCGGTGGTTTTCCCCTCCTAATGCATTTTGTGAGGTACTATGCCATGTAAAATTTCTCTCCAAATAGGTGTCGCACTGCGTTACGCCGTTCGGACTCGGCTATAAAGGGGAGGCCCCTTACCATTGAGCTTAAACTTGAATCGGACTGCACTCATTGATATGTGAGAAGTTTGCCCCTGTTCCTTAGTGGAATGTTCATGGGCAAACATTTGCATTTGCAAGATCGATGCTAAAGAAGCCGTTATGCCATTAATATGAATATTTTGATCATAAACAAAATTAGCATTGCGTCTTGAAAAAGGCAGTCGAAAGACAGTAAGTTGGGTAGTTTTATCGTCTATATATAGAAAGTATTTACCAAAATTTCGAGCGCCTAGACTTTTTTAAAAACGGCCGTCATAACAGTGCTGTTAGGTCTAAAAAAGTTTGCAAATCAATGTGCACCCAAAAATTTGTGCAAATTTGCACAAATTCTTACTGGAAGTCGTAAATAAGGGCTTGCAAATTTCTACTGGAGGCTATTCTTACTCTCCTGCAAATTTTTACTGGTAAAGTCCGCGAACTGACCTAATGATTAAACAAATTTACTGCCTAGACCACTAATATTTTTTTCTTTTTTGTCACTCTATTCGTTCGCAAATTCAATGAACATATCTGTTTTCCCTTTAAAAAATCAGCTGTTCTCAATAAAGTGGCGAACAAATCGAGTGACAAAAAGAAAATAAACTTTTGTGGTGTTAGGTCATTCATGTTTAATTAATAAAGATAAAAAATTTCAATCACATCTATATAAAATTTTGGATACCCACCACCTCGGGTATATATATGTAAACCACCTATCGTCATAATCCCGTGGACACTGCATAACTTATGTCCCATAGCAGCTATATCGAAATATGGTCCGATTCGCACCAATGGGAACGGCCATTGAGTGGTCTATTAAGTACAAGTCATTGTTCAATAGAACAAAATATTGGTATTTTTGGTAGCTATATCCAAATATAGACCGATCTGAACCATATACGACACGGATGTCGAAAAGCGTAACATAGGTCAGTGTCAAATTTCAGCGAAATCAAAACGCGTCTTTTATGGGGTCAAAACTTTAAACCGAGAGATCGTTCTTTATTGCAGCTATATCCAAATCTGAACCGATCTAGGCCAAATTGAAGAGGGATGTCAAAGGGCCAAATACACCTCAACGTCACAAATTTCGGCGAAGTCCGACACTAAATGTGCAAAGTTTCAGCTCAATATCTCTATTTTTAAAGACTGTAGCGTGATTTCAACAGACGGACGGACATGGCTAGTTCGTCTTAGATTTTTACGACAATCAAGAATATATATACTTTATAGGGTCGGAAATGGATATTTCGCAAACGGATTGCAAACGGAATGACTAAATTAATATACTCCCATCCTTCGGTGGTGGGTATAAAAATGACTGAACCAATTATTTTTATACCCACAACCATATATAATCTAGTCCTTCCGTTTGTCACACCTCAAAATATTCGTCTAAGACCCCATAAAGTATAAATATTCTTGATCGTCTCGACGTTCTGAGTCGATCCGTCCGCCTGTAGAAATCACGATAGCGGACGAACGCGTGAAGCCGCTTGAAATTTTACACCGATACTTTATATTACTGTAGGTCGTTGGGAATTGCAAATGGGCCATATCGGTTCAGGTTTAGATATTGCTTCCATATAATAAAATATCCTGATTTGGCTTCTTGAGCCCCAAATTTGTCCAATTTGGCTGAAATTTTGCTATTGTGTTCTGTTATGACTTCCAACAACTGTGCCAAGTACGGTTGGAATCGGTCTATAACATGATATAACTCCCATATAAACCGATCTCCCGATTTGACTTCTTGAGCCCTTACAAACCGCAATTTTTGTTCGATTTGGCTGAAATTTTACATGCGGTGTTCTGTTATGATTTCCAACAACTGCGCCAAAAACGGTCCGAATCGGTCTATAACCTGTTATTGCTTCCACATAAACCGATCGCCCTATTTGACTTCTTGAGCCCTTACAAGCCGCAAATTTTTATTTTCAATTAAATTTTTATTTGATTCAATTAAAAATTTAATTGGATATTTCAAAAACGTTCAATCATTTTTTTAATTGAATATGAATTTTTTTAATTGAAAATTTTTTCAATCACCTTTATCGAAAACTTTAATTGATATTATCATTTTCGTGATAGAAGCAGTGTGAATTAAAAAATTAATTGGATCAATTAACTTTTTGATTGAAAGTAATTTTTATTTTTCTCTGTGTAGGCCAGATAATCCGAATCCTTCTGTAGTAACGCCGGAAATGTTCCATCAGGTCCGGAATCGATTCAGTTTTAGTTATAGCTTCCATATATATGTATCTATCGGCCGTTTTTTTACTTTTAGAACCCTTGCAAGCGCATTTATCAACCGATCTTCTTGAAATTTTGTACAACGCTTTCCTCAACTACTACCACAATAAGTCTGGTTATCGTCGAAATCGGGTTAGATTTGAATATAGCTCCCATATATGTTCTTCCGATAATATTGCAACTTTATTTACTGACTCTCACGAAATTTGAAAAGGATTCTCCTATCTCTCGCCCGACTTTCACTTCTAAACAATTTTAAGTCAGTTTTATGAAAATCGGCTCATACCGAGATAAAGCACCCATATATATCACTGGTTATACCTTCATAGAGTCGTAGATTATAATTTTGTGGAGATTAATAAGTTTTTTTTTTTGCTATACCTTAATTTTGCGGACGTTTGGTTCTCGCACTAGCTATTCCATTATGCCATTATTTGAACAATTGTCCCATCCTAATTAATAATTTTAACCAATTACACTCAAAAAAAATGATTGTGCATAAACGTACAACCCTTATCTATCTCAAATAGCCAATTAATAAGGCCAACATTATTATGACTCTCTGCACGTTCATATGGTTGCTGTGCTTCCTTTCAACTTATTCTAAGACAGATACAATGATGACTGTGCTAGTCATGGCCAAGTGATTTTTTAAGGTCACTGCCATCAAAGACAACATCACTAATTTAAAACTTTTTCATGTCGTTCTTTTTACTGCATCTTCACCGATTCAATTAGTTGCGATGATGGCAGTGATGGAACAAGAAACAGCACAATCTCTCTCCCCCAATCACCACCACCCACGGACCATAGACTGTTAGTGGTCTTTTGTGGTTCTAAGTGGTTTTGTGCCTGCCTTTGTTCTACAACCCACACACGAAAAAAAAGAAGGAGAAGAAACAAAAAACAATACAGATAAAGGAAAAATGAATCTCGCAGAGGGACAAGAAAATCTAATTTCAATTCATGGTGGTTTGTGTGGGGGTCTTTTTTTGATTTTATGCGTTGCATATCTTCAGGAGGAGTAGAAGCGAAGACAAAAATGGCCCACTGAAATCAGATGACATCTGGACCATGTGATTGTTTGTTAATTGTTTACTATCCAATCAAACTTCAATCTCACACAGCATTTCTTCTACCATGTCAATTCAATTCCATGGAGCCACTAGCAAAAAGCTATCACTAGTTATTCTGCGCCTTCCAAGGCATGCTGCGTCCAATGTTTGCTGACAAAACTCCCTCCAAAAGCTATCTTTTGCAAAAGAGAAATATCAAATTTTGTTCAATTTAATTTCCTGCGTTTCTGGTTTTCCTCTCATTTGTCAGAGTTTTCATTGTACGTTTAATTGATTTTCCGCTTGGGATAGGGAAGGGGGAGGCCAAGAGGGATTTTATTCCAACTTTCTTAGTGGCATTGCCTATGTTGACAAGTATGACTACTTCCTTTTAGTGTGTATCCTTTTGAAATCGGAACATTTGTTCACCTTTCCATTGGTTCGAGGTTAGAGGCTGTTGCTGTTGTAACTATAGATGTTTCAATTGATTTATGACAAATTTTATCTTCCTACATTACTTAAATGAAAAATATTCCCTTGTTCCTTCAAGAATTCTATTTTTCTTATAACAGTGTAACCCTAAACACATCTATGGCTGCACCTTCTATTTGTGGTTGTTGATTAGTTATACCCACCACCATAGGATAGGGGGAATATTCATTTAATCATTCCGTTTGCTACACATCGAAATATCCATTTCCGACCTTACAACGTATATATATTTCTGATCGTCGTAAAATTCTAAGACGATTTAACGATGTCCGTGTGTCAGTCCGTCAGTTGTAATCACGCTATAGTATTTAGAAAAAGAGATATTGAGTTGAAATTTTCCACAGACTCGTACTTCTTCCATACGTAGGTTAAGTTCTTGAATTGGCCAAATCGGACCATATTTGGATATAAATCTGGCGTATACACCGATTTGGCAATTTAGGATCTTAAACCCGAAGAAGCCGCATTTTTTGTCCGATTTCGCTGAAATTTGAAAGAAAGTTGTACTAGGGGCCCCAATATTCAAACCGAATATGGCCCATATCGGATCATATCTAGCTGCCATATAGACCGATATGCCGGTTAAGGGTCTTAAGGCCGTTACAGGCGCATTTATTATCTGATTTCGATGAAATTAGAAACAGGAGTCGATTTTAGCATCGTCGGGATGATTAACACAAGTATATTTCAGACCATAAAAGCCGTAATAATTATCCGATTTCACCGAAATTTGAAATAGCGAATTGAATAAAGCCTCCCGATTATGGGCTCAAATATGGATCAGATCGATCTATATTCAGATATAGCTGCCATATAGACCGATCTGCCAATAAAGGGTCTTAAGCCCAGTGACTTGTATTAAGCCTCCCGTTATCCGATCAGCAAATGGTTCAGATCGGTTATATAGACCGATCTTCCGATTTCGCTGAAACTGTGGCTTGTATAAGAGTTTTCGGGACCTGAATCAAATATGATCCAGACCAGCCCCCATTTGCATATTACTATGGATATGGTAGTGGAGTTGTTAGAAAAGAAAAGATGGTTAATTTATCCATGGTGGCGGGTATCCAATGTTCGGTACGGCCGAACTTAACACGTTTTTATTTGTTATACCATCCACCATAAGATGGGGTATACTTATTTCGTCATTCTCTTTGCAACTCTTCGAAATATGCGTCTAAGACCCTATAAAGTACATATATTCTTGATCGTCATGACATTTTAAGTTGATCTAGCCATGTCCGTCCATCTGTCCGTCCGTCCGTCTGTCTGTCGAAAGCACTCTAACTTTCGATGGAGTAACGCTGACCGCTAGAAATTTTGCACAAATACTTTTCATTAGTGTAGGTCGGTTGGGATTGTAAATGGGCCAAATCGTTTCATGTTTTGATATAGCTGCCATATAAACCGATCTGGAGTCTTGACTTATTTTGCCTCTAGAGGGCACAAAAGAGATACCGCTCAAAGAACTCGATAAACGCGATCTATGGTGGAGGGTATAAAAGATTCGGCCCTGCCGAACTTAGCACGCTCTTACTTGTTTAAGTTTCGTCTAGTTTTACTATTGGCTAGTGGTGATGTCTTATAATATATCTTGCTTTCAGTTTGTTTCATCCTGTAAAGGATAATGGTGTAATCATCAACAGTATTTTAAAATAAATTAAAGTTGATGTCATTGTTAACATTGACATTTGAGCTAACAAATGATTTTGCCTTTGTAACATTATGACCTTTAGTGCGATAATGTGTTCACCATCTTCTACTCTTTCTCAAGCGGCCTTTTGGATATGGCACAAATATCTTTTCGTGTTGATTAAACGATTGCTCAATAATCGATGGTTATGAGTATTTCTAATGTCATAGTACCAAATATAACCAACAAAATTGCAATTAACTTAAACACACTTCAGAAAGCCTAAAAGTATACTATTATTTTTTGTTTGGTATAATGACGAAAAAATCAAATTATTAGATAGCTAATAGGTTTAAAAGTTTATTGGGATGGGAATCAATAAACATGAACTATTGGTTAATGAATGACCTTAACAACATGAAGAAGGAAGAGTAAAGTTGTGGTAGGACTACCATATAAGGTCAAACCCTGTAGGGTCAAAATAAAACCAAAAATGTAGGTGGCAAATATCTAAAATAGACGTAATTTATCATAATCATACTTGGTATAAAATATAAACTATGCAATATTTTTGGAATAATGATAATATTGGCATAGTTTCAAGGCAAAAAGTTGTTTGGGTGCTGGACCATAGCGAAGTAAGGGGAATGAAATACCAGTTAATTAGGCAGTGATGGTCTGAGGACTCCTGTCAACTAACATGGTTAACCCGAAGCCTTTCAGGTCAACACGGTCCGAGTTAAGATCGTGAACGACGGTTGATAAGATTGCGACAATCCCATAGGGCGATCCGGATCATGAGAAGACGAGGTTATTTCTTAAGGAAATTAGAAGGAAGGCATTACAGCTTTCGGTATCATAACGGGACACAAACTACGTGCTCACTTTTGCAAAATAGGTACGGCAAGTGATAGCATGTGTAGGTCATGGGGGAGATGATGAGACGTTGAAACATTTCCTTTGTCATTACTCGGCTTTCGCGGCAAACAGACACCGGCACTTAGGGGTGGACACAATACAAGACATGAACCAACTCAGGGGCGTGGTTTGGAAAACAATTAAGGATTTTCTTTTACGGAATTCCTGACTTAGATTCTCTTTTACGAGGCGAGGTTAGGTTAGGTAAGAGTAACAGTCCTTACAGACTCAATTAGGCAATTTTAAGTCCATTGTTATACCACAGTAGCAACAGACCATGGCCTCTAGTGGCAAATGAACCCACGACCAATTCGAGCATGCTACCAACTGGGCTACCGGGGCGCCGAGTTTCGGGTTTCGAGGTTACTTTTTTAGTATTTAGAGCTTCTGCTTCAACTGGTTTTACTAGGTGGATCCAATTATTTGACTTTGTTTCCGTTTACTGTCAGACCCACATCAACAAATTCTTTTTTAATTTTCTCTAAAGGCTATATTTACAACTCGGTTTGGTCGACTTATGATGGCGATACCATCTACACAGTCGAACAACATGTGTTGTATGTTGATATGTATGCCAAGACGATAAACTTCTTGGTACTGAATGGTTCGGAAAGGTATTACACTATTTCAATCGAAGAACAGTATCTCTTAATGTCATCTTGCAAAGTTTTACTAGTTTTAGAGTAAATGCAAGAGACTGTCGAAAGCAGTCCTGTGGTCGTCGTAAAGATGAATGGTTTCCGTACTTCTGTCCGTCGGTCTGTCTTTTGTCCGTCCGACTGTCAGTGTAATCACTATACTGCCTTTTAAAAATCTAATTACACCGATCCAATCCTTAGACCAGTACTGGGTGGAATGAGTCCTTAAAGAATGACATATATACAAGGGACAGGGCACGTCACAGGCGGGCTTTTGTCATCACTACATTGGTTGACCACCGTAAATAACCTATTACGAATGCTGGCTGAAGAGGGATTTGAACCCGTCTTCTCCGCAGACAATATTATAATACTTCCAAGGGGTAAGAATCCGAATCAACTATGTGGAAGTGACAAAAGAGTCTTGGAGATGGCATACGATTGCGCTAGACCTAGGGGTCCTAGTGTTAACCCAGAGAAGACTGAAATCTGCCTGTTCACGAGAGTGACGAAGGTGGGCCAATTTGACGCACCTCGTTTCCTCAATTAAACGATTTAGATATCTAATAAAGTCAGGAAATGTTACATTCGGAAGCGTACCGAGAAGGCTCACAGATGTCGGACACTATATAGACGGGCCGCCGTAGGCTCGAAATGGGGCCTGAATCCGAGGATAGTCTACTGTCTCTATACGAGCTACGTAAGGATAATACAACAGGATCAGAGATCAGGTTGTCTTGGCATTGGCGGAGTGATGAGGACCACGCCCACTAGAGCACTGGAGACCATTCTAGATATCCGACCCATTGACATACAGATTAAGTGTGCGGCTATGAGACTTAAGGCGATTGGATAATGGTTAGAGGATAGGAGCAAGTCATACCATCGCTGAAAAATCGAGACGACAGTAGGAAACTTGGAAGCAATGAAAGAGGTGTCCGATCGGATGCCTGAGATAACACTTGAGATCGTGTGAGAGGCTAGCGGCACAGTTTTGGATTGACGGAACTCTGCTATTGCCAACTGGAAGTTCATACTATACAGATGGATCAAAGCAAGAGAACAGAGTGGGCATGAGGGTCAACATTGAGAATCCAAGTACTGAGACCTGTTTTTGATTGCCTAACCAATTCGACTGCCTAACTACGGGCGGAGAGCCGGGCGATCACGTGAGTTGGTTTGATGTTAACGCGAGCACGTCAAGCGTGAACATCTTTGCGATCAGTAAACAGGCCATTATGGCAATAACAACCAGGACGGTAAGTAAAGTGGGATAGATAAAAACAAAAACTGGTAAAAAATATGTCATTTGAGAGTGGATAAAAAAACTCTTTCTAATTTTAAATGGTTTTTAGCTGAGGTGTTATCGAGATCATGTGCAAAATTTCAAGACCTAAGGAGGTCCGGGCGCCCCTTGGCAGGTTTTGAAAAATTGTTCGGACTGCCAAATCTTCATATGTGGTTCGATTTTCAGAATTCTTTTTTTTTTGCCATATAGTTCTCTGAAGAAGATAAAGTTGAGTTATTTAAGCAACTTTTTTAATAAAGACTAATCAATTAGAATGCTTTTTTTTATCAAAAATACAAAAAAAAATCCTTTTTTAATTTTGTGATTTCCAAACAATATAACATTTAAATTAATTATCGGATGTTGACACACACCACAGCCAATTCATTGTAAATGTTGTCACCAATCCAAATCACGCATCAAAATGATAATCGAACCACAAATGTCTTCTCATTTCCATTCAACTTCCGTTTCAACAAATAAACGTTAAAAGTTGAATATCTCTGAAATCAACTGAGATACTGGTTACCTCAAGCAGACTTTTTTGTAGGGATTATTGAGAACTATCCAGCAAAAAAAAAAGAATTTCCAAAATCGGACCATAAATGAAGATTTGGCAGCCCGAAGAATTTTTTGAAATGCCGAAGTGTGCAAATTTAGGGCTCGGCCAAGAGGCGCCTTTGGGCCTTGAAATATCGCCGATTACACGCTCAGTTGTATGTCTAATGGACATTGGTCATAGTGGCTTGGGACGGATTATTATCCGCTCCCTCTTTTGAACCTAACCTAAAAGGCCTTTGCTACCTCATGGTTATGCCCAGAATCAATGCTGGTAACTCGCATTGGTTAATAACTCACTCCTTTAGTTGCAGATTGTGGCACCAAAACTAGACAGGTGAAATCAATGAAAACAAGTAAAAGCGTGCTAAGTTCGGCCGGGCCGAATCTTATATACCCTCCACCATGGATCGCATTTGTCGAGTTCTTTTCCCGGCGTCTCTTCTTAGACAAAAAAGGATATAAGAAAAGAGTTGCTCTGCTATTAAAACGATATCAAGATATGGTCCGGTTCGGACCACAATTAAATTATATGTTGGAGACCTGTGTAAAATTTCAGCCAATTCGTATAAGAATTGCGCCCATTGGGGCTCACGAAGTAAAATAGAGAGAACGATTTATATGGGATCTGTATCGGGCTATAGACCGATTCAGGCCATAATTTGTTGATGGTCATGAGAGGATCCGTCGTACAAAATTTCAGGCATATCGGATAATAATTGCGACCTCTAGGGGTCAAGAAGTCAAGATCCCAGATCGGTTTATATGGCAGCTATATCAGGTTATGAACCGATTTGAACCTTATTTGACACAGTTGTTGAAAGTAAAAATAAAATACGTCATGCAAAATTTCAGCCAAATCGGATAGGAATTGCGCCCTCTAAAAACTCAAGAAGTCAAATCCCCAGATCTGTTTATATGACAGCTATATCAGGTTATGGACCGATTTCAACCATACTTGGCACAGTTGTTGGATATCATAACGAAATATGTCGTGCAAAAATTCATTCAAATTGGATAAGAATTGTGCCTTCTAGAGGCTCAAGAAGTCAAGACCCAAGATCGGTTTATATGGTAGCTATATCAGGTTATGGGCCTATTTGAACCATACTTGGCACAGTTGTTGGATATAATAACAAAACACGTCGTGCAAAATTTCATTTCAATCGGATGAGAATTGCGCACTCTAGAGGCTCAAGAAATCAAGACCCCAGATCAGTTTATATGGCAGCTATATCAGGTTATGGACCGATTTGAACCATACTTAACACAGTTGTTGGATATAATAACAAAACACGTCGTGCAAAATTTCATTCCAATCGGATAAGAATTGCGCACTCTAGAGGCTCAAGAAGTCAAGACCCAAGATCGGTTTATATGGTAGCTATATCAGGTTATGGGCCTATTTGAACCATACATGGCACAGTTGTTGGATATAATAACAAAACACGTCGTGCAAAATTTCATTCCAATCGGATAAGAATTGCGCACTCTAGAGGCTCAAGAATTCAAGACACAAGATCGGTTTATATGGCAGCTATATCAAAACATAGACCGATATGGCCCATTTACAATACCAACCGACCTACACTAACAAGAAGAATTTTTGCAAAATTTCAAGCGGCTAGCTTTACTCCTTCGGAAGTTAGCGTGCTTTCGACAGACAGACGGACGGACGGACGGACGGACAGACGGACGGACATGGCTAGATCGACATAAATGTCAAGAATATATACACTTTATGGGGTCTCAGACGAATATTTCGAGTAGTTACAAACAGAATGACGAAATTAGTATACCCCCCATCTTATGGTGGAGGGTATAAAAAAAGAGATACAAAAACTTATCTGGGCTTGCACAAATGAAACAACAGATGTTTTCATATTCTTTTATCAAACTCTTCTAAATATTTAGCTGGGCAAAGGAGTTATAAGCAAATAATTAATACATAAATTAAAAACTTGAATATCCGCATTTCTGCCACATTTAAATCGGTATTGCTATACTTTTGAAAACACTACACAATCGAACCTTATCCAATCTAAAAATTCTCCATTCTTTATTATTTTCCTCTTATGTAGTTGTAGTATGGTAGAAGTAGTTCATTTCCTTTTTTAACACCTAGAAGTATGCACTGATTTCAAACCTTTAAAGCTCCTTAGAAGCATGCTAATCCGCATAGATTTATTTTAGAAAAAACCCCAAAGTTGTTTAAATATTATACCTAGACCTATAGCTTTTCCATCTATGTTATATAAGCTTGTCCGTAAATATTTGAAAAATACTTATTATGTAAAATCTTTTCTATTTTTTCTCCAATTGTATCCTATGATCAACGCTATCTACTTTTTGAAACACCCCCACTTCAATTGACAAAAAAAAAAAAACGCCCAACTAAAAACTCATGCACACGTAACTTAAATTCAACCTAAATTCAAAAACACGCACAAAAATCTATGATGTGCTCGCTTTATCTTCACAATCTGCAGACCCTTGCCGCCATAACATCCACTCTCACCACTGCTTATCCTATATCGCCATCATCCCTATCACCTCCACTGCCTCAATATCATGCCCCCATTCCAAAGAGACCATTGTCACCTGTCCGTTCGTTGCATCCAAAATTATATTCATCGACACGATTGGCGGCTTGTCGACGCACACCCACCATCTATACACAGGCCCCGCAACAGCCATCACAGCCCAGCACCAAATCATTGCCTAACAATTTGAACTCGCCCAATTCACATGCCATCGATTCGTCCTGCACGACCACCACGACGGCAGCGTGTTGTAATAGTAGAATTTGTTCATCCCACATAGGCAGTGCTCCCTGCAGTAGCAGTAATCTACAAATGTCCTCTCATCATCATTATCATACCAATAAATTTCAGAGTGATGTCTCGTCCAGTAATGCCCTCATTGCTGTCTCATCGTCCACACCATCGAGCAGTTCTCAGCATACGCTAAAACCTTTGCCATTACCATTGTATTCAGCCGCCGCCGCTTCAGACAATAATGCCTCATCGACTTTGTCCTTCAGCTCGTTTGGAGGCGAGAACATGGGCTCTATCGCTTCCATGTCATCCACTTCCAGTCTATATCCACCGCACTCGCATGGTGGTGTTGGTGGTAGTGGAGGTGGCTGCATTACGCCCACCACAACCACAAGCTACAAGAAGAAATCGTCGTTTTTGCAACGCAAAAAGCCCATACTCACACGCAGTGAGGTGAGTGTCTAAAAGCTAAGGCCAAAATACTTTTATTTCCATATGTACATGTACTATACGTTTTTCATACTTTCCTTAATTTCTGTTTTAAAAAACTCCTTCTTTTTGCCCTTGACTATGTTCTCAAATTTCATTTTCTTGTCTTTACTTCCACTTTAATCTTTCTATCATTAACTGGTTTGCGTTGTTTTTCGTTTTTTGCTGCTCTTCATTTTGCAACCACAAAACAACTTTCATCAACTAAATGACAGTGTTGAGTTAGTGCCTTCACCTTATGCTTTCGTTTTTGTTTCCTTACACGTTTTATTTTAATTATACCCTAAGGTATGCAATGGTTTTCTCTTTTGTTTTTTGCTCACCCGCTTTTCTCACTTCTTTCAATGCGTTTTAATTATCACTTCAAGCCGTTTATTATTGCATTGCAAACTACTTGAATGACATTTAACAAACTCATGAAATATTTATAAACTACTTTATCAAGGGAGGTGAGACGAAAAAGGAAGTGGAAAAATCCTTAATTAAATTGGCTTTATACATACTTTATCCATGTAAAATATTTTTTTTAAATATTAAGGGAACGTAGTAAGAGCACATTCCCAAAAAAAATCATATTGAAATAATGACACGTTAAGAATGTTTAAGAAACAAGAGGTAGGTATATACACGATACGTGATATTTATTTGACTACTTTCGTGTCCAGTATATTTTGATCATAAATTGACAAATAAATTCAATGAGTGTTTTATTTCTCTTTTTGAGTTAATTTGCATTGTCATGCAATTTTTGGATATTGGCGTCATAGGTTCGGTTTTGGTTAGGTCGAGATGCTAGTAGGTGCTAACGTCCACCCCAACCAAGTACAGGCTGCAATCAGACTTACTTCGATATTTTATTTTTCGCGATGTCACAGAGAGATTAATTCCAGTTTCTACAGTCTGCTAATTTGCGAATGTTCACATCCGCTAATTCGAGATATCAGCTAAATAATATGAACTTTAAGTCGAATTCCTCCAGCTTTCGGGACAGGCCCACAGCAGATGATCTATGTTTCTTTCTTGCCCATCAGCATGTTTTCCGATTAGACAGCTGTAACGTTGTTTTGTTGTTGTTTGGCTGAGGTAAGTTCAATCGTCTCAAGGACCCACAAACCTTAAGTGATAACACAAGTTAATTGTAGTCGAGTATGAAAAATAAGGTCACTTTATTGGACTAATTAATGTTAATATTAAAATCTACTTGTGTTATGTATGTGCACGACAATGTGGCGAGGGGTGAGTAAGTAATCGTCTTCGGCTCTTACTAACGAGCGTTCGGTTGTCCTCTGGGAGGACGGTTGAGTTTGAGGGTGTTAATGTAGGCTTGGTTGGTGAAGTCTCGAGGTTGAGGCCCTCGCAAATTTAAGGCCCCCTTGCTCGTGCTTTTTGTCGATGCGGTTACTGACGGCAGTCGAAGGCGTCAGTCGTCGGTGCGGGCAGTGAATGGTGTTTGGGAAAGCTAATGGGCATCTTGTTGTCGGACGCTCCTTGTATCAGTGTACCCAAACAAGGGATTTTTTTCGTGATTGGGGGAAAAAGTAAAAATTGGGGATTTCCTAGAGGAGATTCCATCAGTATTTTTCTTGAGTGCACGCATTTGCTTTATGTTTAATGCTGGCCGATACCCTTGGATTAGGTGTAATTTAATAGAAAGCATATTCACCTACACTGGTGTTTACTGTAGAAATGTATCCCAGGAGATAAGAAATTGCACATGACATAGACTTGGGCTTTAGTCTATCAGGAGGCATAGGCCCTAATCCATCGTAATAAAGCTGGAGATGTTTCCAACAATTTAAGGTCGGCTAAGGTCGCAGCATCCAAAATACCACCACCATAGGAATAGCTTGAAATATTGTTGCAAGTTGTAAAAAAATACTGTGTGCAAATTTTCAGCCTAATCGGATATGCAGCTTCTAGAAGCTTGGAAGTCAAGTCAAAGAAATTAATTTTTATTAAAAAATAAATGTAATCAGTAAATCTTTTTCTTTAGGGTATTTTATTTGGGGGAAAAACATTTTAATTTCCAATTTTAATCCAAGCTAAGTGCGGATGCAAATGAATCGCTCTAGGCAAGTTTAAACAAGGTAAATTCACCGTAGTGCAGAGGTTAGCATGTCCGACTGTAACACTGAATGTCTGGGTTCGAATCCTGGCGAAAACATCAGAAAACATTTTACAGCGGTGGTTTTCCTCTCCTAAGGCTGGCTATGCCATGCATAGATGCCGTGTATAAACTTCTCTCCATAGAGTGTCGCTATGCGGCACGCCGTTTGGACTCGCCTATAAAAAGGAGGCCCCTTATCATTTAGCTTAAAATTAAATCGGACAGCACTCAATGATATAAGAAAAGTTTGTGCCTGTTTCTTAATGGAATGTTCATAGGCAAATTTGCATTATGTTAAAATAAGTTGTTTCGATTGCAGACACTGCCACTTTTCTACTTTGTCCAGTTTTTCTCTAGAACTAGAGAGTTCACCTCGATGGCAGAAAAGACCCAACCTTAAGACCACGGGCGAACATAATTTGAATGGGAGTAATTTCCAACATTTGAAAACTACAAGCAATAAAATAAACACCCAAAGTCGTACCAACACTAAACTATGTCCATCACATGCATCGATCACGGCTCATGAATAGGGTTGTTATGTGTATACGGGATGTGCGGGGTATTCGGTAGAAAAACTGATAACTGTCGATTGACAACAATCTCCTATGGTGAGATGTAAAAATGACGTATAGGGTTGTTTTTTACACTGGTGAGAAAAAAAAAATCCATTTTGCTGTGCCAATCGACCTATTTTTCTAACACTGACAAATTTTGACGTTTGTCAAAAATCAAAAGTAAACAAGATGTGCGCGCCACATAATAGCCACAAAATAATCATTATTTGCGTAATGAATATTTTTCAAAAATATTTTCCATTACTGCTAGCAGTTTTATTGCAAATGCGAACGTTGCAATATGGAGATATTTTAGGTATCGCTTGGGAAAAGAGGAAAACACTGCGAGTAAGACAAATATTTGCTTCTAATTTTTTCTGTTGTTTACATGAAAATGATGAACGAAACTCACGCCAGGGAACTAAACGAACACAAAACTGCACTTAAATATTTATTTTCGACAATTAAAGAGCTTTAGTGAAATACGAAAATAGTATATGCATATTGCTTGACTTACAGTATGACAATATAAGTGCCTTTATCTGAATTTCATATCATCTTTATTTGACCACAAATTCGCTCGGAGAGTTTAATGCCATTCTAAAAAAAAAAACTTTATTTCCGACCGATATTCTCATGATGTCCGATAACTGGCCCTGGACACTTGGCCCTGAAAAAATTTCAGCATCGTGCTTTTGTCTGAAATAACATTGTTTTGGGGAAGGGGTGGGCCCCCAGAAACTTAGTCCCACATTTGGATATCAAATTCGCATTCTACTCGTAAATACCTTTTATTTGAGTCCCATATTACCATGGTGAGTAAATATGTCCGATTTAGGGGTGTTTTGTGGGGTTGAGGTGGTCCCCCAAACACTTGGTCAACAGAACACTTTAACTGCTTTGAGTAATATGGGTATCAAATAAAAAGTATTTAAAAGTAGAATGCAAATCTGAGACAAAAATCAGAGACACCAGCCAAAACTCCCCAGCAGGACAAATTTACCGATTGGGAAAATATGGATATCAAATGAAAGCTATTTAAAGGTAGAGTCCAATCCGGTTATACAAATTTATTCCTTGGTGTCTGAGGCGCTTCCCAACCCCCCAATTAAATCAAAGGTTATCTTGGTCACGTCCTACCGTTCCGCAGGACAAATAAATCGCGACAATAAAAGACTCAAATGAATTGTCGTTTGTTTCTTTACGTCGGGGGGACAACGCCAAACGTTCGACCGAGAATTTATTGTACTCAAATGAAAGGACGTGTCAGGGGGCAATCCCCCTCCCCCTATACTACCCAAACAAAAGGAATTAAAAACAATTAAGACGCAAGATCGGTTTATATGGCACCTATATCATAACATGGACCGATTTAGCCCATTTACAATACCAACCGATCTACACTAATAAAAAGTATTTGTGCCAAATTTCAAGCGGCTAGCTTTATTCCTTCGATAGTTAGCGTGCTTTCGACAGACAGACGGACGGACGGACAGACATGGCTAGATCGACTTAAAATGACATGACGATCAAGAATATGGGGTCTTAGACGCATATTTCGAGGTGTTACAAACAGAAAGACGAAATTAGTATAAAAGTATACCCCCATCCTATAGTGGAGGCCGATCAGAATAGAATTCAACAGAAATATAAGGTCTTTGGGGCAATTTCAGCGAAATTTAATCCAAGTCCAAAAATTTTGACTCAAATGAAAGGTATTTAAGATCATAGCACGAATCGGATATGTGGGGATCCGACTCATCCCCAAAAACACCCCCATGCCGGGCATATTTACCGACCATAGCAATATAAAGCTCTAATGAAAGGTATTTTGGAGAAAAGCACCAATTTTATATCCACATTGGTGCCAATATTGGGCTCAGATAAAAGAAGAGAGTGAAAGAAGGCGCAACGGAGCGGGCGCTGTTCAGCTAGTTATGTATAAGAGACGAGTTTACTTCTTCATCAAATGATCGAGATATATCCAAAAGTACCGCTAAACATATCTCTTTATTTTTAAAGGAATCCTCCATATTGTGAGTTGTTCTGTGTATTTGCTTTGTGGTCTAGTGGCTTTTGCGGAACCCAAATTGGTGGCTCGGAACTAAAATTTTATTTGAAATAACTTTTACAAAATATTTTCTCGAATAATTTACCATTTAATGGTACTTATGAGATAGGCCTATAAAAACTGTCTTCATTTGCATCCTTACCGTGTTTTGGAATCATCTTTACTTCTGCGATCTTCGATAGCGTTGGAACGTACTGCAACCGAATAGCAGTATTAAAAATATTTGTGAGCTTTCCTAAATCTTTAAGTGGTAGTTGCTTAAGTACTTCTGCATTTATGAGGTCAAATCCTGTGCACTGTTTTCTTATGATACTATCAATTTCTGTAAGTATTTCCTTTATGGTTTCTTCGGGGATCTGATCTTGGCATGTAGCTGTATATTTTCCATTATTGAGGCTGAAGTCTTTGCAAAAATTTTGCTTGAATGATGTGCAGAAACAGTGCCTTTTTAGCATCCGTTTTGCCCTTGTATTTTGCGTGGTCCTCAATGGGTGATTCATTATTTCTGATCGTTTTAGCTTCCTTGTTGATCTCCAAAGAGAGCAATTTGTCTTATTATCATAACTAGAGAGCGAATACATATGCAAATGCATATATTTTTTGGAGCATCGGAAAAATAGTTGAAAACACATAAATTCGTTTCATCGAATGTAGTTTTAGAAAACACTAAGAAATTTTTGCATATTATATGCAAACTGCATATATTGCATATGTTTGCATATCTTCTTTTACATAAAAATCAATTTGTGTTTGTTTGTAGGTTTGTTTGTATGTTTGTGTGTTCCTTATAGCCTCAGAAACGGCTAAACCGATTTTCTTGAAATTTTCACAGATGGTGCATAATGATCCCGTGGTACAAATAGGGTACTACATTTTTTGATATCTGAAAATGGGGCGGACCCTCCCCCTTACCGTAATTTTCAAAAACGCCAGATCTTGGAGATGGGTGTTGCGATTTAAGCGAAATTTTGTGTGCTCTCATATAGTACCCTAAAAATAAAAATTTGATATCCAAATTTCGGATGGGGTACCTAGGGGGGCCGCCCCACCCTAAAACCTACCAAACATATATTTAGACCAATCACAACAATATGGGACTCAAATGGAAGGTGTTTAGGATTAGAAAACGTATCTGATATCCAATTGTCGGACCAAGTGTTATGGGGACCACCCCAACCCCCAAAACACCCCTTAATCGGACATATTTACCGACCGACATGGCAATATGGGACTGAAATTAAAGGTATTTGCGAGTAGAATACGAATCTGATATCCAAATGTGGGACCACGTTTCTGGGGGTCCACCTCTTCCCAAAAAAAAAAAAACACCCTCCAAACAGGACTTATTTACTGATCATGGGAATATGGGGCTTAAATTAAAGGTATTTGAGTGTAGAATTAGAATCTGATATCCAAATATGAAACCAAGTGTTTGGGGGGCGTCTTTCCCCAAAAACCTCCCCCAAAGTGGACACATTTACGACCATAGACACATGGGGCTCAAATGAAAGGTCTTTGGGAGTAAAAGACAAATCAGTTATCAATATTCGTATCTGATATCAACATTAGGGGCCAACTGTCTAGCGGACGTCCCACCACCATAACAACCCCCAAATAGGACGTATTTGCTTTCCAAGACAATTTGGGTCTTAAAGAGAGTGGAACTAAATATTCATAGTTTTTAGGGCCAATACCCCAAACCGGACATATTTGCTGACATTTGCAATAAGGAGTTTAAATGAGATTAGAAAACGAATTTGATATCCCATATTGAGGGCATTGACTATATGGGATTCAAATAAATGATATATAATATGAGAATAGAGTACGTTGCTGATATGTATTTTTCGGGCTTAGTGTTTGGGGGACCACCCCAATCCCCAAAACACCCCTAAATCGGGCATATTTACTGACCATGTCAATGTGGGGCTTAAATGAAAGGTATTGGGGGGTAGAGCAAGAATTGATACCCATCTTCGGGACCAATTTTTTGGGGGTCTACCCCTTTCCCAAAATACCCCACAAACAGCAAGTTTTTAATGACCATTGCAATACGGGGCTCAAATAAAGGTATTCGGGAGTAGAATACGAATTTGATATCCAAATGTAGGACCATGTATTTAGGGCATCACCCCTTTCCCAAAACACCCCCAAAGGGAAAAATGTTTCGACCATGCCAATATGTGGCTCAAATGAAAGGTATTTGAGATAAGAAAACAAATTTGATAAGCTATTTTGGGCCATGTGTATGGTGGACGCCTCATCCTGTAAACTCCTCTTCAGCCGATGGCAATATGGGGTTTAAATAAATGGTATTTTAGAGAAGAGCACGATGCTGATATTTTTTCAGGACCAAGTATCTGGGGGACCACCTCTCCCCCGAAAACACCACTAAATCAGACATCATGAAAATATCGGGCTAAATGAAGTATTTTAAGAATGGAATACACCTTACATCCAAACTTAAATTTGTAGACCAATAAAGATCATATGGGATTCAGACGAAAGCACTTTATTGTTAAACTCTTAGTCAAGATATCATGGTATTTCACTTAAGATCTTTAATTGTCAAAAATAAATATTCCAAGGAAACTTTTGTTTCATATAAAGTAAAAGAAGGCGCAGCGGAGCGGGCCCGGGTCAGCTAGTATTATATATTTTTGCATATTTTTTCCATATTTTGCATATATTTTGCATATCTTTTGCACATATTTTGTGCATATTTGTTGACTAAAAAACGCCAGTTATCGAAGATGGCTTAACCGATTTAAGCTTATTTTTGTATGTACCCTTATAATTACTCAAAAACACGAATCTTGTGGTAAGTTTGGGGTCAAGCTATTAGGTGAACGGCCCAACCCAAAAGGACTTTGGTAGATTGGGACAATATCTGATTCAAATTTAAGGTATTTGGACACATGTCATCTAGATGATCGATCATTTTCGGCATATAAAACGGTTTACACTGACAAAAGTAAAAATTTGACTGCAAATCACATTGAAAAAATTTTAGTAATATATTGTAATACAGAAAATAAACATAGTTATTAAATATATGTATCTAAACTTAAAAAAACGTCTTAGCAATTAAAATACATGAAAAAATGTTTTCTTTATTTTGGGATTTCCTCTGTAAAAAATTGAAATCTTATTTTCATTAGTTCCTATTTCCTCTATATATCTAAAAGTTTAATTCAGACCTACGAATATTTAATAAATATCGTTATTAAAAATATGTATAAATATTTAAAAACAAAAAACTTGTTAACAATCAAAAGACATGGTTTAAATATTTTTTTTATTTAACAATTTCTTCCTATAAACATTATATATATATTAAAATTTTATTAAAAATGAATTAAATTTAATGTAAAATGTATTTAAAGAAACGGCTTCTTTTTTTGCAAAACCCAGATACATTGAAAATGCGGAAAGCAAATTTTTAAGAATTTGTTCAACTTAAATAATAAGATCAGTCTATATGGGAACTCTACTAAGACACAAATTGTTGCGCCAAATTTCAGCCAAATCGGGTAATAAATACGGCTTTTATGGGCTTAAAACCTTAAATCGGGAAATCGGTCCATATGGGAGCTATACTAAGAAATAGACCGATCGGACCCGAACCATATTCGGCACAGATATCTGGGATCTTAACACAATTCGTTGTGCCAAATTTTTGAGCCAAATCGGATAATAAATGTGACTTTTATAGGCCTAAGACCCTAAATCGGAAGACCGGTTCAAATTTGGACCTAGTAGGTTCTTAAGATACAGTTAGAGGAAAATGGGTTCAAAGAGGACATTTATACCTACAAGGTATTTAGAACCCAAACAATTAAATCATTTAAGGTTCTAAACGTATCTATTTTTCCTCGTACATTTTGCATACACATAGTACATAAAGTCTGCGTTCATGTGACAATTTCTTTTTTAATAATTAAAAAACAACATAAAAAAATAAATAAAGTTACGTTTTGTAGTATTTGTTGTTTCTTAATATTTCTTAATTTAGAAAACAAAAACAAATATACAAGTTTGCTTTTGCTTTTTTGTTCCAACGGTACTTTTGTCTCATAATAAGAAATTATGACAACCAAAAAGTCTGCGTTCACTTTGTTTACTTCGAAAGTACCGTTACTTTTTATGATGCTTGTTCCTATTTTTGATCAGTTTCAGTTCATTATCATAACAAGTGATAGTTACACGTGTTTTTTTTTTTTTAATTAATAAATTTGGAAACATGAAACTAAAGGAAAGGAAATATGCATATCTGAAAGAAAAATAATTATTAAATTGTGGAAAGAAGGAAAAAGCTTTAGAAGTATTGGTGGAACAGTTGGAAGAACGTATTCTTCTGCCCAGCGCGTAATTAATAATTGCAAAGAAACCGGCATTATAACTTCAAAGCCTCGGCCTTTGGCGTCCAAAAAAATTATCCGTTAGAGAAGAGCGCAAAGTGATTAATAAGGCAAGTTTAAAAAAAGCATCTGTGCCGAAACTGCCAGAAAAATATTACATAGAGCTGGATTTCATGGAAGAGTTGCTCGAAGAAAGCCGTATATTTCAGTCATAAACAGACAAAAGCGGATTGTATTCGCTAATACTTTCATCAATAAGCCTCCTGACTTCTGGAAACAAATTATTTTCTCCGACGAGAGCAAATTCTGTATTTTTGGCATAGAAGGTCGGCAAATAGTGTGGCGCAAGTCCGGGACTGAGCTGGAAAAACAAAATTTTGTCGGAACGGTGAAGCATGGTGGTGGTGGAGTTATGGTGTGGGCCTTTATGGCTGCTAGTGGAGTGGGTCAATTAGAATTTTTTGAGTCCAAAATGGATAAATGGGGTTATCTCAATATTTTGAAAAGAAATTTGAAACCAAGTGCCGCTAAACTAGGGTTCGCAACGACGTTTTAGTTTCAACAAGATAACGATCCAAAGCATACATCGGAGGTTGTTAGGCTTTGGCTTCTATATAACACTCCAAAGCAGCTTAAAACGCCACCCCACTCACCAGATCTCAACCCCATTGAGCATTGGGAAAAAATTCGTCAGCACGTTATAACCAGCAAGGAGATGTTATGAAGTGTCATGCAGGCAGAATGGGCGAAAATAACATCTGAGGAAACGGGGAGTTGGTAAACTCTATGCCAAATAGACTAAGTGCAGTCTTAAAACAACGTGGCTATCCTACGAAATATTATGAATGTGTTAATATGTTTTTATTTTGTATTTAAATAACTCTTTTGTTTATTTTTAATTACTGAACGCAGACTTTGTGGTGCTTATATTTAATTGTTATCATATTTAAACCGCTCTAGAGTGAAAGTGCTTAACCAAACTTAGAATTTTGTTTTTGTTTTTTAATGTTAGGAATATGAAGAAAAAATATATGTAAAAGAGTTGATTTGATTTATATTTTTATTTTGTGTTCTTTAACCAATCATAAAAGTTTGTCAGGTGAACGCAGACTTTATGGGCCATGTGTATATCAGATATGACGTCAACATTCGTTTTCTTACACCAAATAATGCCTAAATACAAATTTTGGTCAAAATCGGTCAATAAACAAAAAGTGCATATATATCCGCTGTCTAATCATAGCTTAAATTGGTTTTAAACTCTTTGAATTTTAAATTTTTTCAATTTGAATTTTTTTATTTCTTAACTTCATTTCTAATACTTTGATTAAATTTGGTAAGGAGTTTTTCGTCTGCCATTTCTTACACTGTTTTTTTCTTTGTTTTACCAAATTTCTTATATAAAATGGGTATGTGTGGGCTTGTTTTGGCCTTTAATTCGTATGAGTAGCAAGTTATCCTACGTTTTGAAATATTTGTAAGGTTTTGAACTTCTATTTCGCGATCTTCTGGAGTTTGAATTTGAGAATAAGAGTCATTTCCGTTGAGAATAAAAGTCATTTCCAGATTTTTAAAGTCAATTTTGGGTTTTTGTCATTAATGTTTAAAGTTGAATTGAATGCCAAGTACATAGGAGAATAATATGAAAATATTCTCTTTGGATTTTGTCTTCTTTCCAATGAACAATGAATTTTTAAATATAATAGTGCTGCCTTATTCAAAAACAGAATTAAAATTGTCTTCCTACTAGAGCAAACGATTTTCGAATATTTTGTTCTGAGTTTCGATATTTTCTAATTTTATTAGTATTTGTGTTAAAATGTTTTGATTCATTTGGTTGTTACATCTAAGATGGTATTGATGTTATAGCGGACGTGTTCCTCATCGCTCCGCCTATGGCAAAACAACATGTTCTCTGAACCTATTGTATAATCCTTACGTTGTATATATTCTCTATAGCAGTTCACCAAACTACTGAGGCGTAAGTAAGTATTGGTCTAATCACGCTAATGGAGAGTCAGTGGACTATCGGATTCAGGCCCCCTTTCGAGCCTACGGCCCGCCTACATAGTACCAAACATCTGTGAGCCCTCTCGACACGCTCTTGAATTTGAGACTTCCCATTCAATTTCCTATCTAAGATCACTCCTAAATATTTGAACTTTATCAGATATAGAAATCGTTCTATTGAGGAAATATGGTGCGTTAAATTGGCCCACCTTCGTCTTCCTCATGAACATTGACATGTTCAGTCTTCTTTGGGTTAACATTGAGACCCCTAGGTTTAGCACAATGGTATGGCATCTGCAAGACCTTTTCAGCTCTTTTGCATAGCTGGTTCAAACCCTTCCATTTAGAAAAAAAAAATCGTCGGCGAAGTAGGTTATTTTTGATGGTGACCCATACGATTGGTCAACCGTATTTGGTACAGTTGTTGGAAGTCGTAACGGAACACTACACTCAACCAACATTGTTATTCAAAACAGCAAAACTGTTTGTTAAAACAGCAGTTTTTGCCTGCTGAAAATGGAAAAGCAGACTTTACTATTGTTCCAGCAAACATAGGGCTGCTGTATTAGCAAACATTTCTTACTGCTATTTCAACTAACAAAATCTGGTGTTTGAGTACACAAGTATGCTGAAAAAAATTTTTACTACTTTTTATTGTTGCCTGTTACTCGTTGTGATTACTTTAGGCATTTTTATGAGTTTTTTAGAAATTTTGTTGGAAGAGATGATTTTAATTTGTGGAATATTACTGTAAAGAAGCTACCTGATCCATCCATTGGTATACATTTCGAAATGTGGCAGAGCTAGCTCTAATGTGCACATGACTGGCATGGCCTTTTGTATCTAAATTTAAAGAAACAAGTAAAAGCGTGCTAAGTTCGGCCAGACCGAATCTTACATACCCTCCACCATGGATCGCATTTGCCGAGTTCTTCTCCCACCATCTCTTCTTAGGCAAAAAAGAATATAAGAAAAGATTTGCTCTGCCATTATTATATTATTACATGTTGGAGACCAGCCAATTCGAATAAGAATTGCGCCCTTTGGGGGCTCAAGAAGTAAAATAGAGAGATCGATTTATATGGGAGCTGTATCGGGCTATAGACCGATTCAGATCATAATAAACACGTATGTTGATGGTCATGAGAGGATCCGTAGTACATAATTTCAGGCAAATCTAATAATAATTGCGACCTCTAGAGACTCAACAAAAACGTCGTTCAAAATTTCATTCCAATCGGATATGAATTGCGCACTCTAGAGGCTCAAGAAGTCAACACCCAAGATCGGTTTATATGGCAGCTATATCAGGTTATGGACCGATTTGAACGATACTTGGCACATTTATTGGATATCATAACGAAACACGTCGTGCAAAATTTCATTCCAATCGGATAAGAATTGCGCACTCCAGAGGCTCAAGAAGTCAAGACCCAAGATCGGTTTATATGGCAGCTATATCAAAACATGGACCGATATGGCCCACTTACAATACCAACTGACCTACACTAAAAAGAAGTATTTGTGCAAAATTTCAAGCGGTTAGCTTTACTCCTTCGGAAGTTAGCGTGCTTTCGACAGACAGACGGACGGACAGACGGACGGACGGACGGACGGACGGACAGACGGACGGACGGACAGACGGACAGACGGACGGACATGGCTAGATCGACAAAAAATGTCGTGAAGATCAAGAATATATACACTTTATGGGGTCACAGACGAATATTTCGAGTAGTTACAAACAGGATGACGAAATTAGTATACCCCCCATCTAATGGTGGAGGGTATAAAAAGGTTAAGGAAAGTTTACATTTATTGGTGATTATAAACATCCACTCAGATACACATTAACATATGTGTTCTATTTGTTCGTCTAACTTCCCCTTCACTTTCAGCAAACAACAGACTTTTCAGCAGTAAGCTTGGTACTCTGAAAGTGTTTGCTATTATCAGCAAACTTTTTTCTATGGGTGCACATGCAAAATTTTGGCCAAATCGGACAAAAATTACGGACTGCAGAAAGGGGCTCAGGATGTCAAATCGGGATATCGGGATATATTGGAGCTATGTCCGGTTATAGACCGATTTCAATCGTTCTTTGCACAGTTGTTGGAAGTCTTAACATAACACTACATGCAAAATTTTGGCCAAGTCGGACAAAAATGACGGCTTCCAGTGGCTCAAGATGTTAATTCTGGAGATAGAGTTATATGGGAGCTATATCAGGGTCGAAATATGTGAAATCGGGAGATCGATTTTTATGGGAGTTATTAGCAAACTTGAACCGATATAGTCTATTTGTAATCCCGATAAGATGTATCAGTGCAAAATTTCAAGCAAATAGCTTTTTGCGTTCGATCGCTATCGTGATTTCGACAGACGGGTGGTGGTGGTGACTAGATCGACTCAAAACTCCCAGATGAATAAGAACAAATATACTTTATGGGGTCGCAAATCAATATTTCGAGGTGTTGTAAACGGGATGACTAGGTTACTATACCCCATCCTATAGTTCCCCAAACTAGGGCAAAACCTTCGCCAACTGGTGTGATGAAAGTTGGGGAATATCCCATTTCCAGAAAACTGCCAGACTATAGCTCTGGTAACCGCCGCTGAGCCGTCTTATGAGTTTCAAACCTTACCGCTTCTTTACACCTTTGGCCTCACCTTCTTAAATCAGTAGGACACAACTCCTTTAATCGTGTTGAGGTCTGCTAGGCAGCTGATATTCAGTGCAAATACTGCATGTCTCCGGTTCCTATTAGCCTTATCTTATAGCGCCATCTTCTAGTCGATGGTAGTGAGATGAAGATTGCAATCCCTTAGACTCATAAGAATAGATTCGGGATCGGATGAATTTTTTCAGTAACCATGCTGTTTGTCACGATATATCTTTCTCCTTGATCGAATCTGGTGCTGCTCTTGGCCAAATTCTCCACCATTTATTTCATGACGCAACGGTTCATGGTGGCTGAACGTTGATTCCTGAGTCTTGGAAAGTTCTTGGCAATTTAGTGAGGACTTCAGAATATACGTAAGATAGTACATGGACTTTTCCACTCCACATTTTCCTAAGTATACCGCCGCTTGTTAATAATAGCCATCTCGAAGCTGTCCTTAGAAACTTTATTAAAGTTTTTTCCACTATACTTTTGTTCGCCATGGTTCTCTTGGGAATAGTATGTTGAATTGGGATTTTGGAGTTGTATCAATGGGGCTGAGGGCTTAACAGATCCTTTTGCTCGAACAAAACTTTACTCTGTGTCTTTTTTAAAATGTTTACCTTTTAATCCAGTTTTATAAGTTCTTCTCACTATTAAAAAATTTCAAACAAAGCTTCGTTTTTTTATTTCACCAGAAGTTCTACCTTTAATCTCCGTCAATTCACTAGGGCCCCATCAAGGTCAAGTTAAGCAGTTGCTGGCAAATTTCCAACGAATGCCACCTAAAGTTTTTTTTTTTCAATTTTGGCCTAATCTTTAAATTTCATTGCCAATCCAAAGTCAAGGAGAGGTCGAGAATACACTTATTTGGTCCTTTTTGTTTTACTTTGGCCAGAACCACCTTCGTATGCTTTTAAGCAATAGAATAAATAAATAAGCAAAATGCAAAAAACACAACCAAGAAAATTGATGCTTTCGTACAACAATGTGAACTTGTTTTGACTTCTTTCCTTTTCTTCTTTTCACATCTAGAGTGTCCTTTTACTCATTGGAAATTTAATCCTACTTTTGTGTAAACATAGAGTAAAGCTTTTAAAAAAATATTTTCATGGGTTGTAATTCTAGAAAGTAGAGAGATAATAAGGGCTTCATAAGAAGACAGGGGAAACTTGAAACATTCAATGCAATGGAGCCACTTGTAGGGATGTATCTATAATCAATTTAAATTTATACAAGTCAAGCAAAAATATTGCAGCCTTCTATTGTGATTCTAGAACTGGGTTGCCATTTAAAAATCCCATGTCAATTAAATGAAAATACTTTTATCTGTTAGTATGATATTCGATTTCGAAAAATTGTCATTTTGATTTCTAAAAATTTACCTTTTCAGTTGGTTTTGAAAAAGAAAAGAAGTTCTCAAAGAAATAAAGTGGGACTCCTTCTGACAGCCAGTGCAGGACACACACATAGAAGGTGTTCTATAGACCCAACTTCTTCGATGTCCTTACAGCTTCTGCAAAAGTCGTTGCTGGCATCCTTCAGTCTGTCAGCATGTTTTCCTATTAGACAGTGACCTGTCATGACGGACACAATGACTTAGATGTCTGTTCTAGCTAGTGAAACAAAGCGGTAGACCTCTTCAAGTCTAAACTAGGCCCCATAATTTGGGAATGTTCACAAGTCCCAATTTGTGACCACCTGTCATTCGTTGTCCTTCGGGTCTGATCCTGAAGATTTAGCTTACATGTGGCTAGAGGCACACCCACATAGTCCAGTTCCCCTGGAGTGTGTAAGGTAGTTCCTAGTCTCGCAAACTCGTCCGAGAATTTTGAACTGTTCAGCCATCTTCCTGAGAGATCTGCGACTGTCGAGGGCGGTTCTTCAAGTCGGAAATATGTTCCCTAGAGATTTAATGGCTGCTGGCTGTCTGAGAAGATACTTATACCAAGCGTCGTTATGACATCATATCTTAAGCTTCTACTACACGATCAGACATATGATATGAGCTGTCACTTTCATATACGAATAGAGCGTACTCTAATCGGCACGTATTCTAATATGTATTGTACTTTTTTTATATGGACATGTGTCTACATGTATATTCGATGAAATAAAATCTCGATTTAATCAAAAAAGTTGTTTATTCCAATCATATATTACATTTTTCGTACGTATCACACGAAGCGTACAACTTTCAAAGATGCTATTTTTGAAATTATGTATGACATGTCTGATCGTGGAATCGCATCTTTAGCCATCCTACCACCTCTCTTTTGCAAGGATCTCCGCTTGATACACACTATAATTCTAGTTCTTCAGAGTACACCCCAAAACCCACCTGATCATCTTGTTTGGAACCATCCGTATTGAATTATATGTAAATTCTTTTACCTGGGTGTTCAAAATACATTTATTTTGAACATGAGAGATAACGCATTAGCATTTCATAGCCCACGCGTTGTTATCTTATCGAGTCTGTGTGCGGTTTAGGGTCTATTTGTACGATCGCCTATCTCATAAAACCAATACGCACAGCCGTATAAACCCTGCATGTGTACTTTTAAAAAGGGAATAGATAATGAGTCTAAGAAATGCATGTGTGTGTTTACTTAGGATCGTAAAATATCAGATAAGGAGAAACGGAGATATCACTGCGTTGGTATCTCGTTCTAGTTTAGTTTTAAGATTTTCATTTATTGTAGTGATAGGAAATTTGAAAATAAATGGTCAGTATAAATCTAGCATCAGAGAAGTGCGTTTTAGATTCAGCTCAACACTGGGTATTGTTGTTCCAATCGGTGATATCAGGACAGTGGTGCAGTATTTTTTTTATCAAAAAGCGGTTCAGGCTATGTGTTATTCACACTGCCTGGAATACCGGTCATTGTATGAAGAACTAGGCAGTGTCTATGGCCGCCACATGACCAAAGAGAAAGCTCCCTTAGCCTTAAAACAGTGGTCGCTTCATTTTGTCTAGCTACAATAACCATTGGCATTAGAAGCGACGCACAGTGTTGCTCAGGTGGACAAAAATGCAAAAATCGAAAATCAATTTTTTTTTAACTTTTAAAAAACCTTCAAATGAGAACATTAAAAAAAATATTTATATATGAGGTCCCTCTTCAACTAATCGATGATTTCGTACGAAGGTTTTTAAGCAAATGATTGCTACATATTTTTTCCCAAAAATTTATATTTTTGGTTTTTGTAAGCAAAATGGATTTTTCTTTGTTAATTGGGGTACCAAAATGGAATAAGATCTTAAAGTCGACATAACTGAAGCTCATTTGTTAACGACAGGTTTCACAGTGGCAAAAGGGGCAAAAATAAAGCAATAACTGTCAAAACTTTAATTTTCAGCAGAGTGGGTCTAAAAAGGTTCGACTTGGGCCGCCCTTGTTCTTTTTCGGTGTTCAGTAAAGTGTCCTGTCATCTGCACGAACTTGCACCAATTCAATATTTTGGATTAATTTATAAAAAACTAGTTGACCCGGGCCCGCTTCGCTGCGCCTTTTTTGACTTTGTATGGAACAAAAATTTTCTTGGAATATTTATTTTCGACAATTAAAGAGCTTTTAGTGAAATACCATGCTACGAAAATAGTATATCGCTTGACTAACAGTTTAACAATATAAGTGCCTTTATTTGAATCCCAAATGATCTTTATTGGTCGACGATATGATATTTCTTGGTCCTCACTAATTCAGACATCATGAGAATATTTCAGCCCGATATTTTCATGATGTCTGAATTAGTAGGGTTTTCGGGGGAGAGGTGGTTCCCCAGATACTTGGTTTAAGAGGAGTTTACAGGATGAGGCGTCCTCCAAACACATGGCCCCAAAATAGGTTATCAAATTCGTTTTCTAATCTCAAATACCTTTCATTTGAGCCACATATTGGCATGGTCGAAAAATGTTTTCCCTTTTTTCAAATTCGTATTCTACTCCCAAATACCTTTATTTGAGCCCCATATTGCGATGCTCACAAAAAAATTGCTGTTTGTGGGGTATTTTGGGAAAGGTGAAATTGGTCCCGAAAATGGGTATCAATTCTTGCTCACCCCCAATACATTTCATTTAAGCCCCACATTGACATGGTCGGTAAATATGCCCGATTTAGGGGTGTTTTGGGGATTGGGGTGGTCCCCCAAACACTAAGCCCGGAAAATATATCAGCAACGTGCTCTATTCTTATATATCTATATATCATTTATTTGAACCCCATATTGCCATTGGCCTCAAAATTGGATATCAAATTCGTTTTCTAATCTCATTTAAACTCCTTATTGGAAAAGTCAGCAAATATGTCCGGTTTGGGGTATTGGCCCTAAAAACTATAAATATTTAGTTCCACTCTCTTTAAGACCCAAATTGTCGTAGTGAGCAAATACGTCCTTCATTTGACACAGCTTGTCTTGATTGTGTTAGACGTCAACCTAATTTCCAACCAGATTCATGTTTTTGAGTAACCCGTCTTCAAATTCAACATTGTTTTAATTGAATTTTTCTGCAAAATCTCGCCAACATAGTGTTTGTAAAAACTACATCGAAATTTGGAAAAAAAAATTCAAATATGGTAACATTGTTCGTAATACGAGTACAATTTGGTCTTCTATCCTTTATGTGGTTGCTTTGACACAACAATTTTATCAAATTTGTTGATGTTTTTGTTGTTTGGCCATAACAAAATGTTGGCGCAGGTGCCCATGTCGTTAGAATTTTTTGGAAGAAGAAAGAATACATACATACGTACCACATTGAACTGCAAATATGCAACATTATACAAAAACTCCCCCCTTTTCAGTACATACATAGGCAATGTTGTATTGCACGGTTCACTTAAAATGTAGTAAGACACCTTTCTTCACTATCTATCAATATCAGCAATTTCTTTTCCCTTGCTTCATTCCATCCTCTTGTCTCTAACATTATTTGTATCTTTGTCCTTGTTATGAATGTGCATGTTATAATGCAAATGAGTGCAAGTGTTCGCCTAAAGATATGCTACACTCTGATGCACTCTCCTATCTAATGCCATGAAAACACACATAAATGATGCGATGCATTCGTTGTAAGTTAGTTAGCTGCAAACATCTGCTGCAGCAATTGGCCACCATTCCTTTAGGGTAATGGCCCTTAAGATATTTCTGGCTTTTTATTTTTTTTTGTTGTTTCGTCCTTTTGTACTGGCAAACCAACTGAACCTAGTCAAGCGTATCTAAACAAGTGCTGGTTCGCTGATTTCATAATGTAACATGAAATGTCCTTAGGTTATGATGACGTATATTTTTAAGATACCAACAGCCACCATAGAAATTTGGCTTCAAGATGTTTCTCACTGTTCTGGCTGAATGCCCACCAATGATAGCTGAAGGTTACAATGGAAAGTAGTAACAAACTAAGTGATGAAGTACAAATTAAGGTGGATTATTAGAATAATAATAATGAGATAAGTGACATTAAAGATCTTTATTGAGATAGTTGAGGATTTATTCAAACATTTAGTATAAGAATGTTATGTGCTTATAACTAAATCGAATTCTTAAGCTTATTTGAAAAAAAAAAAATAAGTAAAAAGGCGATAAGTTCGGCCGGGCCGAACTTTGGATACCCACCACCTCGGGTATAAATGTAAACCACCTTTCAAAAAAATTCGGTGAAAATTTCACACCTTATGTCCCATATCAGTTATATCTAAATATGTTCCGATTTGGACCAAATACTAATAAGTACACTAGCTATATCTAAAAATAAACCGATCTGAACTATATACGGCACGGATGTCGAAAAGCCTAACATAAGTCACTGTGTCAAATTTCAGTGAAATCGGATTATAAATGCGCCTTTTATGGGGCCAAGACTTTAAATCGAGATATCGGTCTACATGGCAGCTATATCCAAATCTGGACCGATTTGGGCCAAGTTGCATAAAAATGTCGAAGAGCCTAACACAAAGCACTGTCCCAAATTTCGGCGAAATCGGACAATAAATGCCTCTTTTATGGGCCCAAAACCTTAAATCGAGAGATCTGTCTATATGGCAGCTATATTCAAATCTGGACCGATCTGGGCAAAATTGAAGAAGGATGTCGAAGAGCCTAACCAAACTCACTGTCTCAAATTTCATCGACATCGGACAATAAATGCGCCTCTTATGGCCCCGAAACCTTAAACCTAGATATCGGTCTATATGGCAGCTATATCCAAATCTGGACCGATCTGTGCGATATTGCAGAAGTATGTCAAGGGGCTTAACATAACTCACTGTCCCAAATTTCGGCGACATCGGACAATAAAAGAGCATTTTATGGGCCTAAAACCACAAATCAAGAAATCGGTCTATATGGCAGCTATCTCCAAATCTGAACCGATCTGGACCAAATTGCAGAAATATGTTTAAGGGCCTTACGTAACTATTAACTAACTGTCCCAAATTTCAGCAAAATCGGATAATAAATGTGGCTTTTATGGGCCTAAGACCATGTATCGGAGGATCGGTCTATATGGCAGCTATATCCAAATCTGGACCGATCTGAGCCAAATTAACGAAGGATGTCGAAAGGCCTTACACAATTCGCTGTGCCGAATTTCATCAAACTCGGATAATAAATGTGGCTTTTGTGGGCCTTAGACCCTTAACCGGACGATCGGTCTATATGGCAGCTATATCTAAATCTGAACCGATCTAAGCCAAATTAACGAAGGAAATCGAAAGGCCTAACACAACTCACTGTCCTAAATTTCAGCGAAATCGGATAATAAATGTGGCTTTTATGGGCCTTAGACCCTAAATCGGAGGATCGGTTTATATGGGGGCTATATCAAGATATAGTCCGATATAGCCTAACTTCGAGCTTAACCTGCTTATGGACAAAAAAAGAATTTGTGCAAAATTTTAACTCTGATTTCAACAGACAGACGGACGGACATGTCTAGATCGTCCTAGATTTTTACGCTGATCAAGAATATATATACTTTATAGTCGGAAATGGATATTTCGATGTGTTGCAAACGGAATGACAAAATGAATATACCCCCATCCTTCGGTGGTGGGTATAAAAATGAATATACCCCCATCTTTCGGTGGTGAGAATAAAAACGTTCAAATGAAATAGCTATAAGCAGGGATCGGGAGCGGGCGCTTCCGCTCCTTTATATTTAAATTGACTATTTTTTTTTTCAATTTTCTTCATACACACATGGTCATAGGGCAAGTCATATACTAATTTTGTCATTCGCAATTGTAATCCGATTTGGCTGAAATTTCGCCAAACGGTTTCTTTTATGACCTCCAAGTATAGTCTCAATTGGTCTATAACCGTCTCAATTGGTCTAACCCATATAAACCGATCTCCCGATTGTACTTTTTGAACCCCTAGAGGTCCTATAGATCTACTATGGTCTATACCGGTCTATAACCTGATAAAACTCCCATATAATCCTACCTCCTGATTTTACTTCATAAGCTTCTAGAGGGAGCAACTATTATTGGATTTGGCTAAAATATTTCTGCCAATGATTTCTCCTATAAACTCCTACATCCATGTCAAGTATGGTCTGAATCCGTCTCTATTGCTGCCATATAAACGGATCTTACGACCTTACTTCTTTCTACTCTCGCAAGATCGTCCGCTTTACAATTCTGTGGGATATCTCCATCTCGTTAAAAGATTTGCAACAGTCGATGGAGGGTTTTGAATTCAGAAATACGTTCTCCAGGGATTTGATACATGCCTGGCTATCTGAGAAGGTATTTTTGGAAATCGTTGTTATGACATTATATCTTAGCCATTCCACCACTTCTTAAATTGCAAGGATCATCGCTTGATACACACTACAGTGGTGGGGTAATCTTCTCGAAATGACCAATCCAAGTTCTTAGAGTACACCCCAAAGCCCACCTGGTCGTCTAGTTTGGAATTATCCATATAGAAGTCTACACTGAAAAAATGTTTGTCCTAAATTTAAAGCGTAGCGTCATTTCACCCCAAACAACAAATGTCATATAGCCCAAACGATGCTAATGTTGGTTGTTTTTGCACACTTTTGGGCGATATGACCGTCTTTTGGACACACTGACATTATTTGAATATGATTTTGGACCTTTAATGAAAATAGATATGACATACTACCCAACCAATCATAAAATTATTGATGTCATAAGACCCAATGCCATAAAATCCAAATGTATAAATGACATTAAACCCGATATAATTTTAGTTATATTGCACTTTCTTTTAATGAATTAAAAATAAAAAAAAATCCAAAAATAATAAAACATAAAATTTGAGCCCGGCTGAAGTCCAATTATATTCTCCCTATCTAGAACGCAAACGGCATTTTTAATTTAAGAAAATTTGACTTAATTTTACTTTGGACCAAGGAACTTGACAAATGCGATTTATGGTGGAGGGTATATAAAATTCTGGCCGGCCGAACTTAGTACGCTTTATCAAGTTATGAACCGATTGAGTCTATACTTCGTTTGGCTGTTGGAGACCAAAGTGGAATTGATTGTGTAAAATTTCAGCCAAATTGGATAACAATTGCGCCCTATGGTGGATCAAGAAATAAAATTGGGAGAACTGTTTATATGGGAGCTACATCAGGTTATGAACCGATTTGAACCATATTTGGTGCAGTTTTTAGAAGAATAAAACACTTCACGCAAAATTTCAGCCAAATCGGATAATTGTTGCGCCCTCTAGCGGCTCAAGAAGTCAAGATCCGAGATCGGTGTATATGGGAGCTATATCAGGTTATGAACCGATTTGGACCATACTTGCCAAAGTTGTTGAAAGTCAAAACAAAACACTTCATGCTAAATTTTAGGCAAATCGGATAAGAATTGAGCCCTCTAGATACTCAAAATGTCAAGATCCGAGATCGGTTTATATGGGAGCTATATCTGGTTATGAACCCATTTGAACCATACATGGCAGAGTTTTTGAAAATTAAAGCAAAACACTTGGTGTCATCATGCAAAATTTCATCCAAATCGGATAAGAATTTCGAATTCGAAAGGATCAAGAAGCCAAGATCCCGGATGGGTTCATATGGGAGCTATATCAGGTTATGAACCGATTTGGACCAAATTGGTGCAAATTTTCAGCCAAATCGGATAAGATTTGCGCCATCTAAAGGCCCAAAAAGTCAAGATCCGATATCGGTTTATATGGCAGCTATACCACAACATGGACCGATTTGGCCCGTTTACAATCCCAAATGACCTGCACTAAAAAGAAGTATTTATACAAAATTTCAAGTACCAAGCTTAACTATTTCGAAAGTTAGTGTGTTTTCGACAGACAGACGGACGGACATGGCTAGATCGATTTAAAATATCATTACGATCAAGAATATATATTCTTTATGGGGTCTTAGACGCATATTTCGAGTAGTTTCAAATGGAATGGCGAAATTAGTATACCCCTATCTTATGGGTGGAGGGTAAAAAAAAGTAACCTCGAAAAAGAAAATTTTATGTTAGGAATTTAGTGCTACCGGTGATTTTTAGCCGCAAACAGCGGAAAATTATATAGGAATTGCTCCAACGTGTCATCATCTTCCCCACATGCCCTACACATGCTATCACTTGCCGCACCGATTTCACCGTTATGATACCAAAAACTACATTGACTTCCCTTTTACTTCCTTTCAGTAACAGCCTCATCCTCTCACGATCTAGATTACCCAAATGCTCCAACGTCATCATCTTCCCACACATGCCCTACACATTCTATCACTTACCGCACCGATTTTGCATAAGTGAACTCGTAGTCTTATGTACCCGTTATGATACAAAAAGCTACCTCATTCTTACCATCTTTTAGTAGTTGCCGCATCCTTTCACGATCAAGATAATCCCATAGGATTATCGCCGTCCTACCGCTGTTCGCTGTCCCACAGTGTTACATGCGCGATTGCGACTGCGTCGACCCGAAAGGCTTCGGGTTAACCAAGTTTATTGCCGGCAGTCCTCCTGCCTTCATCGCCGAATCGTCTGCCCTTTCATTCTCTCTTACTCCGTTATGGCCCGGCACCCAAACGATGTGGTTTGTGTCATCCTCAGAGAAGGCGTTAATCTCCTTCTTACACCCCAAGACTGGTCTTGATCTTTCCGTTGTGGTTGGCATTGCCCTTTGGTCGTTTTGATGTCCGAAAAGATGTTCACACTGGACGTCCTGGCGTTAGCACCACAACAAGTCACGCATTCCGTGATCGCCCGGATCTCCGCCTGTAGGACCGTATTATGGTCAAGTAGTCTAAAACAGATCTCAGTCCTTGGGTTCTCAATGTAGACCCTCAGGCCCCCACTCTGTCCTTTTACTTTGATCCCTCCGTGTAACATGATCTTCCTGAGGGCAATACTAGGGTTTCGTCAGTCCAAGACTGTGCTGCTGCCAGCAGTGCCTCGCACTCGACCTCAAATGTCCTCTCAGGTATCCGATCGGCCAATTGCAACACAACATGTTCTGTGAACATGTTGTATTATCTTTACACTGCACATTTTCTCCACCGCAGTTCACCAAACTACTGAGGCGTAAGTATGTATAGGTCTAATTACGCTCGTATAGAGCCAGGAAGCTATCCGCTCGAAATGATGCCAAGCCTACGGCCGTCTACATAGTGCCCAACATCTGTGATCCTTCTCAATACGCTCCTGAATATGACACTTCCAATTAAGTTTCCTAACCAAGATCACTCGCAAGTATTTGACTTTATCAGATATCGAAATCGGTTCGTTGAGGAAACGTAGTGCGTCAAATTGGCCCACATTCGTCTTCCTCGTGAACAGGCATATTTCAGTCTTTTCTGGGTTAACATTGAGACCCCTGGCAAGACCCTTTCGACCCTTTTGCATAGCTGGTCTAAGGATTGGATCAATGTGTCGGTCCACACATTGTTAAACGACCTCTTGATGCCAATGCAAACCGCCAATGTGTACGTCTTGGCATCGAAGGACTCTTTTATTTTATGCACCACCTTGTGCACCTCGGTGCACAACCTCCACCGACCATCCCTTGACATAGGGATGCTGCTTGTATTTGAGCAGTTCGCTGGATGACCTACTCTTTACCATGGTATCCACAATACGCTCCATGGTTTTGAGTAGAAAGGACGTTTGTAGGCCTTTGGTTTCGCATTACTTGCAGTGCCGAGCTTGCGTATAAACACCAACCCTGCATTCTGCCAGACGTTCGGAGCATATGCAAGTCCTAAGCACGCTGTGAAAATAGCGGCCAGATGGGGCGCCAGATAGTGTAGTAACGCCGAAATTATTCCATCAGGTCCGGGTGTCTTAAATAGTTTGAAGCTCCTCAAGGATTCCTTCACCATAAATTCCATAATTATAAACCTTCGATCAACGTCATTATTCCAAGATTTCGGTATCTCCGTGAGTCCCGTCGTATCATGTGGAAAATTTGTTTTTATCAAAAGCCTAATGTCGTCTACTAAAGTTTCAGTTTGGACATGGGTTTCTGAGAGAAACTTTTTTATCTTGGCGCTATCGACCTGGGGCTGAATTAACGCATACGTGATCGAGTGCGCTATCGTATCGAATGAAATTTCATCTCGTATTTAATGGGTATTATACCATTTATATTTCAATTTTTATGTCCAAATTTTTACAAATAATAATCGATTTTAACATTTGCACACTTAAATTCCAAAAATTCCCGTTCAATAAAGAGATACATAGTTCGCAATAGAGAGATATCGAACTATTTTACTAGCTCACATATGCGGTTATTCGACCCCTCGTTGTAGAAAAGCTTCCAGAAGGTACGTTTTGCCGTTAGGCTAATCTCATTGTATTCCTTGATCCGTGTGTAATACACATTCCAATATGCTTCCCCCGTTTTACGACGTATTTTGTTATAAAGTCTGTGGGCCTCTTTCCCAATGTTGGTCATCAAGGGTTTTTCTTGGGCTGGTCATTAAGGGTTTTTCTTGGGCTGATTTCCTTTCTTGAAGAGGACAACTATCTTCGAAAGACTCCACTAGTAATTCCAATCGGTTCTATCAGGAATATTTGTACAGTAGTATTTTTTATTAATAAGCCACTCCACACTGTATCAAGGACAACACAATGTCCTAAGCCGCCACATGACCAAAGAGAACCAAACCACAACACCATATAGCATTATAGGTATTGACAGCTGCAGTACACATCCAGTGCATGATACGCGGTTAAAATCCCTTACTTATGCCAATGGCACTCTTGCAGGTGTATAGGGCAAGAGTTGCCATTATTGCCCTTTCTAAAATGTTTGATTTGAAGTTCAATCTCCTGTCGAGCAAAAAACTGAGGTATTTTGCGCTTTCAGCAAATGGAACATTCTCTCCACCCAAGGAGACAGGTGCCACAGTGAGAAACTGCTGAAAATAACATCTTCAGTCTTATACGGATATACGCCTAAACCACTTTCGGTAGCCCACTCCACTGTCGCACGTAGGTCTTCCTAAAGTATATCTCTAAGAGTGCTGGGAAACTTTTTATGGTTGCCTGTTTCTATTGTAGTTTTGATTACTTTAGGCATCTTTCTGAGATTTTTTTAGAAATTTTGTTGGAAGAGATCGTTCTTACTTGTGGAATATTACGGTAAAGAGACTACCTGATTAACAGATTCCTTGTACCCATGACATCGTATCCATTGGTATCCATTTCGAAATGTGGCTGATCTCGCTCGCATTTTTATACCCTCCCCCATAGGAAAGACCCCATAAGGTATATATAGTCTTGATCGTCTTGACATTTTAAGTCGATTTGGCCATGTCCGTCCTTCCGTCCGTCAGTCTGTCGAAATCGCGCTAACTTTCGAAGAAGTAAAGCTAGCCGCTTGAAATTTTGCACAAATATTTTCTATTAGTGTAGGTCGGTTGGTATTGTAAATGGGCCAAATCGGTCCATGTTTTTATATAGCTGCTTGTAGAAATGGAACGCAGCTTAATGACTACAGGGGATAGGCAAGGGCGCGAAAAGAGCTGGAACCTGGATGATGTAAAACTGGTTATGGATCTCTCGAGCCGAAACAAATGCAAACCAAACTATAATTTTTGTTTGCTTTGTAGCTCCCGATGTAGTTTATGGAAAGTAGAAATAAAGAGCAATGAAACACAAGTATGTAATTAGTGTTTGGACATTGGATGGATTTTATTTCTTTGGATTAGAGCTTACCAAGGTGTGGACTGTCGAAAGGTTAGGAAAATACAAGACCGAACCCATCGGATATTGCTTTTACAATATGGCCGTAATAATCGATAAAACTTTTAAATTCGCTTATTTTCTCTAGGCGGTTTTACATAGTAACTAACAGAGCCAATATGGGATTTCTAACTTAATTTTCGGGATACAAGTAAATAGGGGTTTACGTTTGAACGTAAACATTCCGCCCGCCTTGCAGTATTACTGGAAATTCAATAAGGGCAATATATCTCAAATTTAATCAAATTCAAGGAAAGTAATTCAAGCATACGGTTCTTTTAAGGTTATATATATTCAATTCTAATGATAATTCTATAGTATTTGTTACTATTTTTTCTAATGTTAAAATTCAAAATATTTTTGCTATATAGAGTAATTATATTATAACATAACAGCAAGTATTGCTAATTAAATAGAAAATGTTCCGTAAATCACCATGCCAAAAGCAGTATTTTGGGCCGTAGGAAGACCAACTCTTGCAAAAAGACCCTCTCGCATGATTCGAGAAAGTATGTCGACTCCTAGGACTATATCTATAGCCGAAGACTTGTAGAATGTTTTATCGGCCAAAACTAAATTATGGAAGTGCGACTTTATGCTCACCGGGTACGATTCTTTCGGAGTCATCGTACTTATACGTCGATGAACCCTTAAGGTGGTCTCTATCTTGAAATTTTCCTCAATACGGGACCACAAAGTGATGGGGCAAATGGTCTCATTATCCAGTTCTAACGTTGTAAGTTGCAGCTTGTCCACGAACGGCTTGGAGATGGAACTCATTCTGGATGCAGAGTCCAGTAGACATCTGGCATAATGCTTCCCATCCTTTGCGTTTATTATAACCGAGGCTGTTGGCAGTAAGGTGGCAGCATTCTGTCGGAGTATTGCAGTGAGCGAAGTCGACGATTCTTTAGCTGCTTCATTGGGCCTGAGTGGCGTGGGAATATTTTTTGAGGCTGAAGCTGTTTCGGACTTCTTATTAGGCTTACTTCGAGCTTGAGACTTTGTTGATCTAGAAAATGTCTTCTTCTTTAACCTGGGGTGCATATGTAGCAGTGAATGATGGCGTTGATGGCAATATCTGCAGCCCGTTTTGGTGAAGCAAGAACCTTGAGAATGTGTGTGTGCCAGACAATTTAGACAGTATCCGTATTTTTTGACCACATCCATTCGCTGATTTGTGTTCATTTGGAGGAATAAACGGCATGTTTTGAGGGAATGTATTTTCCTGCACAGCCTGCATACAAAGGAGGAATGACCCGGCTTCTTTTTCTCATGGTGGTGGGAATTCATTATACTGCAAAAGAAATTGATTAATGTTTGGAAGATTCTAAATATTGTGTAAAATCAAGAAAACTCTAAAAGGTGAAAAATAGAATATCTTGGAATCTAGGAGTTTTCGCCAAAGAGTACTACTAGTTTGGTTATTGCTCGGGTTATTAGGCCTTTCTGAGTGAGTATGTCAGCGACTCTGACCCGATTATCGCTACCATGATAAACTTTGGTAATTCTTCCTAGTCGCCAACAGTTAGGAGGTAGATTTTCATCTCTAATCACAACCAGAGCATCTACTTTCAAGTTGTCGCTAGATTTCTGCCACTTGTAGCGCTTCTGCAACTCCTTTAAGTACTCATCTTTCCATCTAGAACAAAAATGTTGATGAATCGCCTTTAGACGTTCCCACCGATTTTGGATTGAAATAGGAGCTTGCGAATACTCTGGGTCTAATGGTACTAATATGGGGGTACCTATCAAAAAGTGGCCTGGAGTTAGGGCTGTTAGGTCAGATGGACTTGCGGACGTGGGAGACAGCGGTCTGGAATTAAGACATGCCTCTATCCTAGACAACAAAGTTTGAAGTTCTTCAAACGTGTACTTGGAACAACCTGCTGACTTTTTGAAGTGCTGCTTGAAGCTTTTGACACCAGCTTCCCATAACCCGCCCATGTGTGGGGCTCCAGGCGGAATAAAATGCCATATAAGATTTTGATAGGAATAGCTAGAGGTGATAGCTTGATGAGATGTTTGGATAAATTCTTTGGCTAGGATTCGGGACGCCCCAACAAAAGTAGTTCCATTGTCCGAATGTAGGTGTAAAGGACAACCACGGCGGGAAACAAACCTACTGAATGCTGCGAGGAATGCAGGGGTGGACAAGTCTGAGGTAGCTTCGAGGTGTATCGCCTTTGTCGAAAAACAGACGAAGACACAGACGTATCCCTTGGTGATGCGGCAACAGCGGCCTGCATAGCTTTTGACGTCGAATGGTCCAGCAAAATCCAATCCCGTGTGAGTAAAGGGACGAGAAAATTCTACCCTTTCTGGGGGTAAGGCCGCCATCAACTGCGTTTGACATCGCTTCTTATACAGCACACAAGGCTTGCAGTGGTAAATCGTAGTTTTTATGAGATTTTGTACCTTTGGGATCCAGTAATGGGTTCGAACCAGTCGTAAAATAAGTTGGTTTCCTCCATGCAGAGTAATCTCGTGGATAAATTTTATCAATAGCCTAGCGTATTGACAGCCATACGGAACGATGGCAGGATGTTTTTCATTATAAGTCAATGAAAGCGATGATTCCAATCTACCACATATTCTCATTACGCCTTCATGATCTATAAATGGGTTTAAACTGAGCAATGGACTGGATGAGGATATGGATTTCTTTGCACTAAGTGCTAGATATTCATTGGGATAAACGGCCTTCTGAGAAATGGATATCAGTTGTTTGCGTACGAATAAAATCTCTTCTGTGGTAATATTTATGGAATCTTGGGTATAATCATTGCGGTGCTTCGGATGAGTGCGATGGAAAAAGCGGTATATATAGGCAACGACTCGCAACGCCTTTGAAAATGAAGAGAATCGATCAAGTATATCTGTGAAATCCGTGAAGTACGCGAAATGGACTTTAAGGGACTTTTTCTCCATAGTGGTCTCTTCCACAGGATCTAGCTTGGATTTCGGCCAATTACTCGTTGGTTCCGTAAGCCATTGTGGACCATTCCACCAGAGATGGTTGTCTACCAAATCTTGGGGATGGACACCCCTACTTGCAATATCTGCAGGATTGTGCTCAGAATCAATGTGGAACCAGTGCGTTGGATCAACCACTTGTATAATTTTAGATACTCTGTTTGCCACAAATGTATTCCAGTAGCAAGGTGCCTTGGACAACCATGATAATACGATGGTGGAATCGGTCCAACAAAATAGCGAATAATCAGCAATGTCAAAATTTGGAAGTACTGTATCAATTAATTCAGACAAAAGTGTAGCCCCACATAATTCCAACCTGGGTATAGACAATGTTTTAAGCGGTGCAACTTTTGTCTTGGAAGTTATTAAATGTGAATGTATGGAACCATGACGAACAATCCGGATATATATTGCCGCTGCATAAGCCTTTTGTGAGGCGTCGCAAAATCCGTGGATTTGGACTTCGCTATCTGGAGTAAAATGTATCCATCTCGGAATTTGGATATTATTAATATGAGGATAATGGTGCTGAAACGATTGCCAAAGTTCTCTGGATTCTGGCGTAATTTCATTGTCCCACTCGGTGCGGTCCATCCAAATCCTTTGCATAATTACTTTTGCCACTATTACAATCGGCGCCAGCCACCCGGCTGGGTCAAAAAGTCTCGATATATGTGAAAGAACTTCACGTTTGGTAAATTGGCAATTGTTGGGGAATTGGACTATAGAAAAATAGAATGCATCAGCAAGTGCATTCCATCGGATTCCTAAGGTCTTGGCGGAACTGTGATCATCGAAATCCAAAAAATCGGTGTATAAACGGTGATCCGCCGGAAGACCCGCTAGGATTTGTTTGGAATTCGACGTCCACTTTCTCATACAAAATCCCGCGGATGCCAACGCTTTAATCAATTGGTCTCTTGCCTCTACAGCCATTTGAATCGTATGAGACCCAACTATAGCGTCATCTACATACATACAAGATCGCAAGATAGCACTTGCCAAAGGGTAGATATCCTGGACATCCTCTGCCAGTTGAATCATAGTGCGAATCGCCAAATAGGGTGCACAATTTACTCCAAATGTGACAGTTTGGAGTTCGAAATCTTGGATTGGTTCGTCAGGAGATTTGCGATATAATATGCGCTGGTAAGGAGTATGGGATGGATCCACAAGGATCTGCCTATACATTTTTTGTATATCTCCATTAAATACATATCGATAGAATCTCCACTTCAGGACCAAAATCGTCAAATCATTCTGCAATGTAGGGCCGATATGAAGCATATCGTTTAAACTACGCCCGTTTGAGGAAGAAGCCGACGCATTAAAGACTACACGGACCCTTGTAGTTGTGCTCTCGGGCTTGATTACCGCATGATGGGGTAGATAATATTGGCTGGAGGAAGCAAGTGTATTTGGGGACTCTATTGGAATCATATGTCCCAAAGTAAGATACTCCTGAAGAGTCTGATCATATTCCCTCTTGAATAGAGGATTTTTTAACAGCCGGCTTTCAGTCCGAAAATACTGTGCCATCGAGCTTGTCCTGGATTGACCCAAACTCAAGCTTTTCGGATATTCCTCCTTGAACGGAAGGGAAACTATGTACCTCCCTTCACTATTCCTTCTCGTCGTACTCCTGTATAATTGCTCACAGAACGTGTCCGACACAGACGAGTAACGTTTCCGAGGGACATTCTCCACCTCCCAAAACCTTGAAATCTCCTTGTCTAAAGAGATTTCACAAAAATAAGATACAAGAGTAGAGCGGGGTGGGGAAGAATTATTCGGAGTAGGGCCGGTAAGGATCCAGCCAAACACGGTCTCCTGAGCCATCAGGGATCCGCAGAGTCTACAACCCGATAACATTATTGAGGGAAATACATCTGCCCCCAACAACATGTCGATTCTGGAGCTTTGGAAAAAATCGGGATCGGCAAGTTCAAGACCTGGCAAATCTGGAATGGATTCATAATCTATGGTCCTAGCGGGTAGTTCATTGGACAGGTGCGGAACAACCAAAACAGAAATATTCAACCCAAACGCTGGGTCCAAGTTCGACTGTAGGAAAAGATCGCATTCTTTTCGTACATCAGCAGATATGGTGTTGTTCAAGCCAGAAATCGTTGCGGAAGTACGCCGGAAAGGTAGTCTAAGCGTATTGTACAGCCGGTCAGAAATAAAGGACCCCTCGGACCCGGAATCAATAAGGGCTCTGGCTCGGTAGGGCACCCCGAAGTGCATAAGTCTCACAATGGCGGTACCTAGCAATATACCCTTCGACCTGGAGGCAAAACAACTTTGTATAACACCATGAGCCGAATCAGTGGACTGTACTGGAGAAGACTGAGGGGATGATTGACCAACTCCAGAGAAAGAAGGAGAGGAAGGAGAAGAAGGCACGTTATCCAATGACTGACCCCCAGGATTGGAATCCTTATGGAGCATAGTATTGTGGCGTTTTCCGCATATAAAGCAGGAGTGTTTGCTTTTGCAAGTTCTCACAGCGTGAGCGCCCGAAAAGCAGTTCAAGCACAAGTTGCTTGCTTTGATCTCGGCCAGTCTATGACCATGATCCATACTTATAAATCGAGGGCATTTCCTGATGACATGAAACTCCTTGGGGCAGAGTCGACATGGAGTCTTACTAACGTTAGCCTGAAATGTATTCACTTTCCCCGAGGCCGGTTTGGGATTCGCAAAGTTTCTCTGCTTGGACTGATGGTGCTTCTGATCACCTCCATTCTTTACTTCGGCAACGGATTCCAAAGTGCGGTATCTATTGGTGAGGAAGGTATCCAGATCGCACCATAGCGGGATGGTCGTCTTGTCACCAAGGGTCTGCTCCCAGAGTGTCAAGGTAGACTCCGGTAAACAATTGGAACATAGGAAGACAAATATAGGGTTCCAACTATCGATATCAACCTTATAAAGCTTGAGAGTGGATATGCATGAATTTATCTCTCGCTGCAAATTCTTCAAAGAATTTGCAGTCTCGGAATGGATAGTCTGAAGGTTGAATAGAGATTTCAATTGTCCATTTATCAAAATACGCCTGTTCTCGAAGCGAGCGCACAAATTCTTCCATGCCGAAGAGAAACCATCATTGGTTAGGGGGCTCTTTGACACGATTTCGTGAGCCTCGCCCTTAGTCTTCTGTCTCAAGTGCGACAGTTTCTCAATTGGACATAATTTCGAATTCCTAACGCAAAGAGCGGTGAACATGTCCCGGAATGTGGGCCATGCCTTGTATTCCCCACTGAATGTCGGCAATTCAAGAGGGGGAAGGTTAACACCGGAACTGGAATTAGGACTTGATGCCATCGGAGGGGGGGTAATATCCCGGATACATTGGGTGAGCCTAGACACACAGCGACAATAGGTAGAGTAAGATGTTTTATACTTCTCCTTTACCGTTTCAATATCGCTTACCTCATCCTCCCCCTTATCGTCCAATTCCTCCTCATTAGCAAGATCAGCTAAGCATTGATCGTACGCATGTTTCAAGTTGTCCCATGTAGACCTGATCTCATGTTTATGCGTGTCCAAGAGGCAAACGGATTCCACTGGCAGTTCGTTGCTGTTCAGTGCAGCCTCGAACTCAACCAAGCTATCAGCCAATCTTATAAATCGGTCCAGGGACATAATCGAAAACAGACGAACACAGTCGAATATCAATCAGGTGCAAAAACAGCACTCAAATCTGCGAAGCACTAAGGCCAAAATAGTCGAAAAATCTCCAAGATAAGAGATACAAAGATATGTGTGTCATATACAAATTAGAAAAAGAATTAAGGCACAAGAATCCGTCCCACTATTAAGATAAAAAAGGTCTAATGTTCACAAATTCCTCCTAAGGGAATTTTAGATTAGTAGCACAGCAATGGCAGGCCAGAAAAAAAACAACAAGTATGTTACAGCCTGACCTCATCCGACTTAGAGATTCTGTCTGAAGACAGTGGCAACCTTTTGTATCCGCTTCAAACCTTTCCAAATATCTCACGGGTGCGACTTTGCATATATTTATAATAGCCTTGTGTGTCCCTGTGCTATATCATACCAAAAACCATATGATCGGTGGAACGACAACAATAGGTCAACGAACTTGGAATGAACAACGAGCCTGGAATATCTGGAATAGTTGTTTTTTCTTCTCTCTGTTCTGATTATCACGTTTTACAAATTATCCATACTCAACTCACTTATCAAATGTGTTTTTGTTATGCATGCGAGACGAAAGCCTGTTCTTTGTATGCCGTTCACATACGATCCACAGGGAGAGCGAAATGACTCCCAGTGGATATGAAAAAGGAGAGTGCAATAAAATACTCAAGAGAACGAGAGAGTACAAACCCACAACGCTATGTGGGTGAATGTGAGTAAGAGATGGCCAGTGATGAGGAGAGCTTGCAAGGTGGATTACAAAGCAAAGCGCTCTCAAGAGATTGGGAATGTCAGCGAAAACGACAAACACGCGCCAAAAATAAAAAGAAACAGAGACCAGAACCAAGTTTGAGTCAAACAAGTTCTTCCAACATGTATGAGAAAGCGGTGGATGCAAAGCAAAAAAATGAATACAACACGCTCCTGAATTATTTAGGTTGACCACGTTTTTGGAATGCGTGTGAACACTGGAGCTCAAAAATGAGTTCAAATAAACCTTTCACAATAAAATCACTGAATTTTCTATTTCTTTTTCCTTTTTCTTTCTTTAAATCTTAAGTTTTCTTCCGAAATGGATGATAAGTGCTTACTTACTGAACGTACATCTGTCAACTTAAGATTTTCTCCAAATTCAAGGCTGGAGTATTACTTAACGACTTCTTATTTTCCAAAAATCGATTAGAAATGAAGAATAATCCTTCTGGTCCCAAAATACTCCGCAGGCTTCACTTTTGAGCAGGACAGTCCCAAATAAAATGCAGTGTCAAAGTTTAAGCTTTTCGCACAAACGCTCCTTGATCAAACACATTAATTCTTCATATTTCTTAACTTGCTTGTCTACATAAAACACGTGAATAGAATTTCTATACCGCCAACATCGGAATGGTGTGCTTTACGTGTGTAATCACATGAAATGCCACGGAATACTAGATAGCACTAAACATATGAAATACGAACGTACCTTTAAGAGATGATAGTTGTTGTGGAGCTGAAATCTCAGAGAGTATCGCAACCAATCTGGCTCGAATTGGACCAAATGTAGAAATGGAACGCAGCTTAATGACTACAGGGGATAGGCAAGGGCGCGAAAAGAGCTGGAACCTGGATGATGTAAAACTGGTTATGGATCTCTCGAGCCGAAACAAATGCAAACCAAACTATAATTTTTGTTTGCTTTGTAGCTCCCGATGTAGTTTATGGAAAGTAGAAATAAAGAGCAATGAAACACAAGTATGTAATTAGTGTTTGGACATTGGATGGATTTTATTTCTTTGGATTAGAGCTTACCAAGGTGTGGACTGTCGAAAGGTTAGGAAAATACAAGACCGAACCCATCGGATATTGCTTTTACAATATGGCCGTAATAATCGATAAAACTTTTAAATTCGCTTATTTTCTCTAGGCGGTTTTACATAGTAACTAACAGAGCCAATATGGGATTTCTAACTTAATTTTCGGGATACAAGTAAATAGGGGTTTACGTTTGAACGTAAACACTGCTATATAAACCGATCTTGGGTCTTGACTTCTTGAGCCTCTAGAGGGCGCAATTCTTATCGGATTTGGCTGCAATTTTGCACGACGTGTTTCGTTATGACTATCAACAACTGTGTTAAGTATGGTTATAACCTGATATAGCGGGCTTATTACCTAATACAGGCTTATAACCTGATATAGCCGCCACATAATCCGGTATTGAATCTTGAATTCTTGAGCCACTTGTGAGTAAATTTCTTATCCGATTTGGGTGTAATTTGTGATGAGGTGTTTTGTTATTACTTCCGACAACTGTGGTAAGTATGATTGAAATCGGTTCATAAACTGATATAGCTGTCATACAAACCAATCTTGAGCCTCTAGAGGACGCAATTTTTATCGGATTTTGCTGAAATTTTGCACGACGTGTTTTGTTGTGACTTCCAACAATTGTGCTAAGTATGGTTCAAATCGGTTCAGCTCCCATATAAACCGATCAGCCTATTTTACTTCTTGAGCCCCTAAAGGCGGAAATCTTATTAGAATTGGCTGACATATTACAAATGACTTCTACTATGGTCTCCATCATTCACCTTAATTATGATCTGAATCGGACCAAAACTTGATAAATCTTCAATAGCATAGCAATTCTTTTATCCTTTGTTTGCCTCAAAGAAATATCGGGAATAAAACTCGACAAACGCGATCCATGGTGAAGGGTATATAAGATTCGGCCGGCCGAACTTAGCACGCTTTTACTTGTTATACCCACCACCATAGGATGATGCTATACTAGTCTAGTCATTCCGTTTGTAATGCCTCGAAATATTCGTTTAAGACCCCATAAAGTACATATATTCTTGATTGTCTCGTCGTTCTGTATCGATCTAGCCATGTCCATCCGCCCGTATGTCGATAGAGTTCGAACGCGTGAACCTAGCCGCTTGAAATTTTGCACAGATACTAAACATCAATGTAGGTCGTTGAGGATTGCAAATCGGTTTAGAGTTAGATATAGCTCTCATATAAACCGATCGGCCGATTTGACTTCTTGAGCCCTCACAATGCCGCAATTTTTGTCCGATTTGGCTGAAATTTTGCATGTAATGTTTTGTTATGACTTCCAACAACTGTGCCAAGTACGACCAAAATCGGTCTATAACCTGACATAGCTCCTATGCAAACCGGTCTCTCGATCATCCTTGTTCGGTTCCTAGAAGCTTTAATTTTTGCAGATGTGACAAAAGTTTGGTATGTAGAATAAAATTATGCCCTACACTTAATTTGGGTTCCCAAGATTCGGCGCGGCCGAACTTAGCACGCTTTTGCTTGTTTTTATTGCTCTACGAATGAACATGACTGGCATGGCCTTTTGATTCTAAATTTAAAGAAAAAACATCTCTAAAAGGCCTTATCGGATAAAAGATTATATGGAAGTTATATCGAAAACGGTGCCAATTTTGATAACACATACTGGGACGTCAAATAGAACATCTCACGCCCTATATTGTAGAGATGTGACCAAAATTTACTGCCTTAAAAGTTCATATCGAATAAAATATATACATTGGAGCCATATCTTAATCAGAACCGATTTTAATGAAATTTTGCGCACGTATTGGAACGTCAAATAAAACGTCTCATTCAAAATCTATTGTATAAGATCTATATAAAATCTAAAGTCCATTTCGGATGAAAGAAATATCGGAGACCTATATCTAAATTTCAACCGAATTTTATGAAATTTTGCACACGTATTAAGACGTCAAATAAAACAACTCCTATTACATCTTGTTAAGATCGGACCGAAATAGTGGCTTCTACAGCCTTAAGCTATGGGAGCTATGTCTTAATATAGACCGACTTATATGAAATTTTGCACTCGCATTGGGACTTTAAATAAAACAACTTACGCTAAAATTTGTAGAAATCGGGCCAAAATTGTGCCTACTTCCGGCTTTAAAGTCCAAATCGAATGAAAGATATATATGGGAGGTATATCTAAATCTGAACCGATTTTTGTGAAATTTGCACATATATGAAGACGTCAAATAAAGCACACCGTGCCAAATTTGGTAAAGATCGGACCATAATTGTGGCTGCTACAGCCTTAAAACTCCATATCGGATAAAATATATATATGGGTGCTATATATATATATATTTGAACCTATTTTTATGAAATTTTTCAGTCGTATTGAAACTTCAAAGAAATCATTTTGTAAAGATACAACCAAAATTGTGGCTGCTATAGCCATAAAATTCCATATCGGATGAAAGTTATATATGGGAGCTATATCTAAATCTGGACCGATTTTGGCATAATCGGACCACAATTATAGCTTCTACAGCCTTAAAAGGCCATATCGGATGAAAGATATATATGGAAGCTTTACCTAAATCTAAACCGATTTTAATAAAATTTGCACACATTTGAAGACGTTAAATAAAGCTCTTCATGCCAAATTTTGTAAAGATCGGACTAAAATTGTGGCTTCTACAGCCCTTAAAGGCCATTTTGAATGAAAGATATATTTGGGAGCTATATCTTAATCTGAACCGATTTCGTTAAAAACTAATAGCGTTCGTCCTTGGGCAAAAAAGAGATTTGTGCACAATTTCATGACAATCGGACAATAAATGCGACCTGTAACTTGATCACAAGAATACATGGACAGACAGACGGATATAGCTAAATCGAATCAGGAAGTGATTCTAAGCCGATCGGTATACTTATCAATGAGTCTGGTTATTCTCCTTCTAAGTTGTACCTACATGCCAAATTTCAGACCTCTGGCTCCAGCAGTAAAGAAAGTACCAATTGTGGTGCTAAACGTACGTTTTCTGTTGTTACCAGTACTATTTTTCCATTTCTTTACCCTCATTTGTTTGCACCAGACGTCTTTTAAGTCAAATTTAAAAATTTTGCCTCTATCCATCTACAGGGCTGATGATGAAGTTCACCCATTTTGTACCTTTCTGATACTTTTTTTAGTATCTAAATGTACAAAGTTCCAAAAGCTCTAATAGTCACCAAATTATGGTTGCCAAATTGTACCTAAGTTCCAAAATTCAGAGCTCTAGTTCAAGAAAGTACCAAAGAGTGCCAATTGCGGTACTAAATGTACTATTTATCCCACTTCCGGTACGATTTTTCAAAAAGTCTTTTACCAAACCTTTTTTTCGAGATGATCTTTCATTTAAGCCCAATAACACAATTCTAGCCCTTTCCGTTAGTGTTGAGCAAATATGTACCATTTCGTACTTTTTGATATATTTTAGTACCTAAACGTACGAATATCACCAAATCCAGCCTTATCCCGTGCCTATGACACAAGACGAACATTCGTGCAAAACTTCATCGTTATAGCTTAGCCGTTTGGGCTGGGTAATGATCAGTCAGTCAGCATTCATTCGGTCACGCTACTCTTCTATATATATAGATTAGCATCCCGGTGGTCCACTTCGCTACCTCCGTTTTTAGTGTAGGACTTCCAAAGGCCTAGGTAGGCACTTAGTTCATAAGATTATGAAGTTTTGTAATATTTGCGTATAAAATTTCAGAAATCGGTCCCCTTCTGTAAAGAAAGTAACAAATAGTACAAGAATAACAATACATCGTGGTGATAATAAAAATCCACCCAGACATACATTTACATATGTGTTACATTTTTTCTTCTAACATCCCCTTCATAATTAGGCAGCAGTCATTATCAGCAAACAACAGACTTTTCAGCAGTAAGCCTGCTTCTCTGAAATTGCAGTACTACTGCTGTAATAGCAGAACTACTGCTACAATAGCAGCAAAAAAAAAACTACTCACATTCACCAGACAGTGTTTGCTATTTTTAGCTTACTATTTTTCTATGAGTGTGCATCCCAAATTTTAGTCCTCTAGCTCCATCTGCACAAAAAGTTCTGCTTGAATGCTTACACAGATACTTCACATTGATGTAGGTCGTTCGTGATTGCATATGGGCCATATCGGTTCAGATTTGAATATAGCTCACCGATCTCCAGATTTGAATTCTTGAGCCCATGGAAGCCACAATTTTTGTCTGATTTGGCTGAAATTTTCGAACATAGTATTCTGTTATGACTCCCACCAACGGAGCCAAGTACGGTCCAAATCGGTTTATAACCTGATATAGCTCCCATATAAACCGATCTCCCGATTTGACTTCCTGAGCCCCTAGAAGCCGCAATTTTTTTCCGATTTGGAAATTTTGGAAATTGTGCACATAATGTTCTATTTTGACTTCCAACAACTGTGCCAAACACGGTTGAAATCGATCTATGACCTAATATAGATCCCATATAAACCGATCTCCTGATTTGACATCTGAGCCCCTGGAAGCCGCAATTTCACCCGATTTGGCTGAAATTTTGTACATGGTGTTCTGTTATGACTACCAACAACTGTTCTAAGTACGGTTAAAATCGGTCAAGAACATGATATAGCTCCCATGTAAACCAATCTCCCGATTTTAATTCTTAAGCCCTTACAAGCCGCGGTTCATTTTTTTCCGATTTCGCTGAAATTTTGCGTATAGTGTTCTGCTATGACTTAACAACTGTGCCAAGTACGGTCCAATTCGGTCTAAAACTGGATATAGCTCCCATATTTTGGCAGAATCCATGGTGGTGGGACCTCACCAGATGGATTCTGCCTAAATTAGCAGACTTTTACTTGTTTCTTTTCACCTTCATCATTTTGCACCTGACGCATTTTAAAACAAATTTCAAAATTGTGCCTCTATCCACTGCACGGGGCGAAGTTCATCCATTTCGAACATTTTTGTTACTCTTTTGGTACCTAGTAACCCAATTACGTTTGCCATAGTGTACCTAAGTTCCAAAATTCAGAGCTTTATTTTCCAACCTTTTTTATCAACCCTTATTTTTCGAAACGCTCTTTAAATTGACTGTAAGAACATAATTCTAGTCCTTTCCGTTCACGCTGCACAGTGGGCCAAATGGCAAAAAAATTGGAAATAAGTCTACAACTTTTTATCTGTTGATTTTAGCCATACAAAATGTTCTAGACATTTGTAGAGGAGGACATAGGCTTTCAGAAAAGTGCTGTTGTTGGTCCATATCTTTAATACAGGGTGAGCTACAGGGTGTCAAAGTTGACCACTTTTGACTTCTCCAAGCTTCTGGGGGCCATAACTTTTGATCTACTCAACCGATTTACATGATTTAGGACTCTAGAGAAAGAGCTTGACAAGATCTAAAAAACTTATGCATAAAGTACCATGCCATCGTGTACTGTTAAGGAGTTATGAATTGTTTAATTTTAAAATATGAAAATTTGGCCTTGGTTTTTTTCAGTGTTTTTTTAATAACTCCGTCAATTTTAAAGCTATAAACTTCATACTTCACACAAATTATGCCAGCATATGTGTGCATAAAATACAAAAGGAATCACGTGAATATCTTTGGCGGTTTAAAAATGGCATCGTTTTCAATATGAAAAATATTTTTTTTGTCAAAAAATTGCAAAATTTTTCAAAAAAGATACTCCCATTTCCTTTAAGTTTTCGCAAACTTTGGCCGTCAAAGCATTATCATTTCTTTCCATTTTCACAAAGTCGAGGTATTAAGAAAAGTTTTAAGTGCTAATTTGGCTAATTTCGATATCAAACAACACCGTTATCTTAAGACCAAAATGGCCAATTTTTTTACTAAACTTCAAAAGTTTCTCACTGGAAAAAAAGTTCCACGGGGATTTTTTCGCTTTTTTTGAACTTAAATGAAAGCTTAAAATGTTCCCAACATTTTAAGGTATGTCTCGCCATATCCTAGCCATAAATGAGATCGTAGCGATCAAAATACTGAAAAAAGTCAATTTTCAAGTAGTGCTATATTCATTGCTAAAAAACAAGTATTACGTCACATTTTATTGCAAAGATGTTAAATAAACTTTTATTTGGTAACACTTCTTCTACAAAACACAAAAAGAATCATGGAAATATCTCTATTCTATTCCATTTTATGGAACCGGCAATAAAAAAGTCAATTTTTCAAAAAAGTCGAATTTCCCAAATTTTGTTTTTGTTGTCCTAATTGCACATGACACACTATAGCCATATTTACGCAACATACCTTATCGTAAAGGAAATTTTCATACCTTTCCAACGATGTATAAAACATTTCTCAACTCGGATTCTATCTACTCTAAAATTCATTTACACTTCATTAAACTCTATATAAAAATGTCTATTTGTGAAATGGAACCTTATATGGGGCCTACACTAAAACATTGATAGATTTGCCCAGGGTTTACAATACAAATGTGTTAGAATAAAAAAAGGTCTCCTGCCAAAGTTTAAAAAAATTGGAATAAAAATATGTGTTTTAGAGCGAAAACACTTCGCATCGGCGTGCGTTTATATGTATATTAGCTACTCCCAAAATAAAAAAGCATTTTAGTTTTGTATTATTTGATTTTATTCTCTACCAAATAATCTAAGGTATCAAAATTTAAAAGCTCTTTAATTTGAATGGCATCGGGATCGTCCTTATCTATATCGTCACATATTTTTGGTAGCCATTTAGTTCTGATGCTGTATAGTACCGGATCAGACGATAACAATAAATATTGAAGTAAATCATAATTTTGGTTAAATTTGGTGCTCTTTCGGGTATTGAAAAGCCGGAACTGTTTAACATCTCTATTACGGGATTCCTGAGCTTCTTCTGTAAGTTCTCCTAACGGAAGTATGTTGTATTCCACAATTTCCTTGCCATGATGTAAGACTTTATGTACTGTCGGTGTTAAAGCTTTCCACGAATATAAATCAGATAAAATGTTTTTTGTGTCATTACTATAAGCTTCAAATTTGGTTGAATTTATCATCTTTTTGCTATTGATTACAGCCAAAATCACTTTGAATCGTCTTAGCAAGTGTTCATCAAGACCGGTTATTTTAGATGTCGATACGGGGTCCTCAAAAAACCGCCTTGCCGAGTTGCCATCATTTGTGCTTCCGTATCCGTAAAGAGGTTTATCTATTATAAGTCCCTTTTGTTTAAACTCCAACTGGATTCGATTCTTCTCTTCCTGCCTCATTTTGTGAAGATCTTGGTTGTTTCTAGCAGAGACATCGCGGTTTCCAGGGCTAGTCCGATATTTAAGGTCATACGATAAATGCAAACAATACTCCATGAATCGAATTCTACAGTGCAGGGGCGAAATACCGAAATTGAGCGCATTTTCGTTTACTAAATTTTCATCAGACTTGTCCTCGAATTGCCCATTCTTCTTGCCACAAATATTGCATCTCCAATTGGACATAACGCCAGTTAATGCGTTTGCCACCTTTCCATCGATCATAGTGAGTTGTAGTTGAAACGAAACTTTTATATTTCTTCCCAATTGGTTTATAACAATCATGGGTAATGCAGCAATTTCTTCCTTTATTTCGTTCACCAAAGATCGTGTTGTGTTCCGGTCTTCCTTTGTATACTCAAACCGAATTGGGCGACATAAATATTTTGACCCAGGTGTTCTATTTATCCATATATCTTGAAATGCATTTTCTTTCGATGATGAAGATTGGTCCTTGTACAATCTCATTCTCAATGGTACTAATGATGCCATGAAAATTGATGCGAAGTTGGTATCTATTTCTGTTTGTTGCTTATATTCGGAAAATCCAGATGATCCATCACAACCCCATTTGCTGATCAAAACCACTTCGGAATTATTACATGTGTTCAACTGTTCTTCAGTAAAATTAGAAATAATTCTAACAGCTGTATTTTCAACAAGATCAGCAAGTTTCACTCTTGCTTTTAATTCGTCCACGTATATATTTGATGGCACCATTTTCGTCCTGGTGTTGTACAATTTATGTTTTGAGGGTAAACAACCCCATCCTTTTTCACGAAGAGCCTTCCTCATTGTTGAGTATTTGTTTCTTGAGAGGCCTAGGTTCAAAATCAGGGCCAGTGCATCTTCCTCCGTGAATTCTGTAGTCGATTTTGGAGTTGGAATACTTTCTACCATTCTCTTTACCCTTTTCGGAGATGCTAATGGTAAAACATCGACAATTCGTCCAACATTTTTTGGTTGTGTTTTTAACAATGCTGTTTTGAACGTATCTTTTATTAAATTTGGCGGATGTGCCGCCAATAGTTCCTCTTGTTTTTTCTTTTTGGTTTTCTCCGTAACTTCGTCGTATGCTTTGCTAGGCCGGCCGGGAATCAGCGGTTTAATTTCAATAAGTAGATCCGATTTCAGCCACTTCTCATACATTTTGAAAAACTTGATTTTTGCGAATGAACATTCTGGCAACCTTCTCTCAAATGATTTGTAGAATTTTTCAAGTTTGTCTAAAGCGTCTTTATTTAGCCTTATTCCATATATGTGGTCCAAAGTGTAAACAAGTTCCTTAAATGACTCCGTGTATGATTTGGAATCATTTTTGATGTCCCATACAATTTTCGAAAGAGTGGAATACTTCAGTATGACTTCCATAACTTATAAATGTCCTTTACGCCTCTACAAAATATAATGAAGAAAATTTGGATTTTGTTCAAATATTTATGCAATATATTCACAATTAATGACCCATTTCAGGTATCAGACGCAATCGTAAAAAGGGGTCCAAAGTGCCTCTTTTTACTTACTCTTCTATAATTATTTACCTGGACTCGAATTTGGTTAAAAAAAATGACAATGAATTTTTTATGGGTAGGTTTTTTCACATTCATTGATACGGTGGATTTCCTGGGAATTCGACATAGCGAAACAGGTAACATTTGTCTGCATCAAATCTTAACACAAATATATATATATATGCAGGTATATTTCTAGGTTACTTTTTATTCAAAAATCATCAGCTTACATTAAAAATAGATGTAGGTACTATACAAACGCACGCCGATGCGAAGTGTTTTCGCTCTAAAACACATATTTTTATTCCAATTTTTTTAAACTTTGGCAGGAGACCTTTTTTTATTCTAACACATTTGTATTGTAAACCCTGGGCAAATCTATCAATGTTTTAGTGTAGGCCCCATATAAGGTTCCATTTCACAAATAGACATTTTTATATAGAGTTTAATGAAGTGTAAATGAATTTTAGAGTAGATAGAATCCGAGTTGAGAAATGTTTTATACATCGTTGGAAAGGTATGAAAATTTCCTTTACGATAAGGTATGTTGCGTAAATATGGCTATAGTGTGTCATGTGCAATTAGGACAACAAAAACAAAATTTGGGAAATTCGACTTTTTTGAAAAATTGACTTTTTTATTGCCGGTTCCATAAAATGGAATAGAATAGAGATATTTCCATGATTCTTTTTGTGTTTTGTAGAAGAAGTGTTACCAAATAAAAGTTTATTTAACATCTTTGCAATAAAATGTGACGTAATACTTGTTTTTTAGCAATGAATATAGCACTACTTGAAAATTGACTTTTTTCAGTATTTTGATCGCTACGATCTCATTTATGGCTAGGATATGGCGAGACATACCTTAAAATGTTGGGAACATTTTAAGCTTTCATTTAAGTTCAAAAAAAGCGAAAAAATCCCCGTGGAACTTTTTTTCCAGTGAGAAACTTTTGAAGTTTAGTAAAAAAATTGGCCATTTTGGTCTTAAGATAACGGTGTTGTTTGATATCGAAATTAGCCAAATTAGCACTTAAAACTTTTCTTAATACCTCGACTTTGTGAAAATGGAAAGAAATGATAATGCTTTGACGGCCAAAGTTTGCGAAAACTTAAAGGAAATGGGAGTATCTTTTTTGAAAAATTTTGCAATTTTTTGACAAAAAAAATATTTTTCATATTGAAAACGATGCCATTTTTAAACCGCCAAAGATATTCACGTGATTCCTTTTGTATTTTATGCACACATATGCTGGCATAATTTGTGTGAAGTATGAAGTTTATAGCTTTAAAATTGACGGAGTTATTAAAAAAACACTGAAAAAAACCAAGGCCAAATTTTCATATTTTAAAATTAAACAATTCATAACTCCTTAACAGTACACGATGGCATGGTACTTTATGCATAAGTTTTTTAGATCTTGTCAAGCTCTTTCTCTAGAGTCCTAAATCATGTAAATCGGTTGAGTAGATCAAAAGTTATGGCCCCCAGAAGCTTGGAGAAGTCAAAAGTGGTCAACTTTGACACCCTGTAGCTCACCCTGTATTAAAGATATGGACCAACAACAGCACTTTTCTGAAAGCCTATGTCCTCCTCTACAAATGTCTAGAACATTTTGTATGGCTAAAATCAACAGATAAAAAGTTGTAGACTTATTTCCAATTTTTTTGCCATTTGGCCCACTGTGCGCTGGGCAAATATGTACCATTTCTTCTATTCGGTACTTTTTAGTACCTAAACGTAGGAATATCAAAAAATCCAGCCTTATCCCGTGCCTATGACCCAAGACCAACATTCGTGCAAAATTTCATGATTCTACCGTTAGCCGTTTGAGCTGGGCGACGATTAGTCAGTCAGCAATCAGTCAGTCACACAACTCTTTTTATACCCACCACCAAAGGATGAGGGTATATTAAATTTGTCATTCCGTTTGCAACTCATCGAAATATCCATTTCCGACCCTATAAAATATATATATATATATATATTCTTGATCGTCGTAAAAATCTAAGACGATCTAGCCATGTTCGTCCGTATGTCTGGTAAAATTACATTCGATCCACATTTGGATATAGCTGCCATATAGACCGATCTCTCGATTTAATGTTTTGGGCCAGTAAAAGGCACATTTATTGTCCTATTTCGCCGAAATTTGGGATGATGAGTTGTGTTAGAGCTTTCGACATCCTTCTTCAATTTGGCTTAGATCGGTCCAGATCTCAATATAGCTGCCATATTGACCGATCTCTCGATTTAGGGTTTTGGGCTCATAAAAGGCGCATTTATAATCCGATTTCGCTGAAATTTCACACAGTGTCTTATTTTAGGCTTTTCGACGACCGTTACCAAAAAGACCAATATTTTGTTCTTCAAAATTGAACAATGACTTGTACCATATTTCTATATAGCTGCTATAGGGGCATAAACTATAACGAACGGTAGTTTTCATATACTTAAAGCATTTTTACTTGCATATTAATAATTTAAAAGGCGACTTTGTGGTACATATTACGACCAAACGGCTGAATGGATTTAATGAATTGGGCATCAATCGAAAGATATTTTTCTAGAGAAGCGAATATATATGAAAATTAATTTTCCTTAAAGAAAAGCCATGAAAATGAGGAATTGATTTTCAATATAAGAAGAAGAAGCATAAACACAGCCAATTGTTGTTGTTTGTTTTCGTTATGGGTGTGAATGCAAAGTTATAGGTGGAAGTAGTAGTGGTGAGAATAAGAGAAACAAATGGTGCGTGAGAAAAAGTATCACTATTTATAGAAGTAGAGGGAGTTGTGTGGGTGTGATGTGCATGGCCATCGACTCGGCTTTGTGTGGCATTTGTAATTTTTTTTATTTTTGTATGTATATTTATTGGAAGCCTACACAACAAGACATTTTTTCAACTACAGTACAGGTCGTATGCAGTAGGTGTGTGTCACTTATTGTATTTAAATTAACAAGTAAAAGCGTGCTAAGTTTGGCCGGGCCGAATCTTATATACCCTCCACCGTGGATCGCTTTTGTCAAGTTCTCGGCTAATATCTCTTAAAAGACAAACAAAGTATAATGGATAAGAATTGCTATGCTATTTCAGCTATATCAAGTTATGAACCAATTGGGAATTTATTGTGCAAAATTTCAGCCAAATCCAAATAAGAATTGAGCCCTCTAAAGGCTCAAGAAGTCTATATCCGAGATCGGTTTATATGGGAGCTATATCATGTTATGAACTGATTTAAACCAGGTCAAAACAAAACACTTGGTGCAAAATTTCAACCAAATCGGATGAGATTTGCGCCCTCTAGGGGCTTAAGATGTCAAGATCCGATATCCGTTTATATAGCAGCTCCCCGAAACATCGATCGATTTGCCCCATTTACAATCCCAACCGACCTGCACTAATAACAAGAGTTTATGCAAAGTTTCAAGTACCTAGCTTAACTGTTTCGAAAGTTAGAGAGCTTTCGACAAACAGTCAGACAGACGGACGGACGGACATGGCTAGATCGACTTAAAATATCATGACGATCAATAATATATATACTTAATGGGATCTTAGGGTATAAAAAGAAAGCCGATTATAAATGATTCTGCTCATTCAAAGTAATTAATTGTGTGGCTATACTATGCACTCAATCAACGAAATAGTTGGTGGATAGTTAAATAAGTAGGGGAGAGGGTGCAGTATTTGCCAATATGTGATGGGCTCATATCTTTATTATGTAAAAAAAAACAATAATTTATTTTTGTTTGTATGTCCATAGACGACATAATCTATTTTCTTGAAATGTTCGCAGTGAATAAAGATTCTGTGATGAAAAAACGAAGACGCCGGTCCACGAACATACCCAAAAAGTACATGTCCGCTTTTGTGGTTGTTAGAGGTAGTGTGACGAAAGGTGTGATCAAAGCAATATGGTGTCTCAAATGGAAAGTATAGCGAATCTGACATAGAAAAATGGCGTCATGTGCCTGGGGGTCACCACAGGCTGTAAAACCAACGATCATGATAAGGTAGCACTCAATTGCGAGGGTTTTAGATGTACGGTATCAATCAAGCCTTAACCCCAAAAGGGTTTAACGTGCATGTAACCAAATTACGACAATATGGGGTTTAAATTCAAGATATTTCAGAGCAGTGTACGAATTTGATATCGAACTTTTTGGGCCAAGTATCTAAAGGGTGGTAAATCTTGGTATTAAATAAAGGGTGATTTTTTTGAGGTTAGGATTTTCATGCATTAGTATTTGACAGATCACGTGGGATTTCAGACATGGTGTCAAAGAGAAAGATGCTCAGTATGCTTTGACATTTCATCATGAATAGACTTACTAACGAGCAACGCTTGCAAATCATTGAATTTTATTACAAAATCAGTGTTCGGTTCGAAATGTGTTCATTCACCGTTCAGCGATGAGGCTCATTTCTGGTTGAATGGCTACGTAAATAAGCAAAATTGCCGCATTTGAAGTGAAGAGCAACCAGAAGCCGTTCAAGAACTGCCCATGCATCCCGAAAAATGCACTGTTTGGTGTGGTTTGTACGCTGGTGGAATCATTGGAACGTATTTTTTCAAAGATGCTGTTGGACGCAACGTTACGGTGAATGAACACATTTCGAACCGAACACTGATTTTTGGTAATAAAATTCAATGATTTGCAAGCGTTGCTCGTTAGTAAGTCTATTCATGATGAAATGTCAAAGCATACTGAGCATCTTTCTCTTTGACACCATGTCTGAAATCCCACGTGATCTGTCAAATACTAATGCATGAAAATCCTAACCTCAAAAAAATCACCCTTTAAAAGGGTTTTAGTAGTAGAGTACGAACTGACATTCGCCATATAAAGTGAAGTATCTGAGCACCCACCTCTCCTGAAAATACTAATCAACGGACCTTTAAATCGATCATAACATATTGGTTGTAATTAAAGTCATTTAGATGTGAGGACATAAACATTTAAGATGAAGTACCAGTCGAGGGCGAATTCGAGGAGTTGTTTACGACTAGCCATAAAAAGTTATAAGATTGAACTATTTAGTCTTGAAAATATTTATTTAGGCTTGAAAATATTTAGTCTTTAAACCAGAAAAATAAGTTTTCTGATATCAGCAAATACTCAAAGCCAAATTTATTTTATAATGGAATTTTTTTAACATTGTAGGAAACAGTTTCAACTTTTTGAACTTCGTAATGATAGTGTAGTCATTTCCTACATATTTATGTACATTTGTGACAACTTTAGACGTACATTTTTGGTTTGAAAGCTTAAATATGATTTTACTAGATATTTTGTTTTAGAAAATTTGTTGAAACTCAAAAAAATTAAAATATAAGGGGAAATATAGATATATAATGATATTTGACATATGAAAACTGCTGAAAATGTTTACTGTTTTTGCAAAAAGTTGTTGCTTTCGCATTTCCAGCAGACTATATGTTGTAACTTCGAAATGTTTGGTTGATTTTATTAACAAATTTCTCTGAGTGTAACTTTATTGCAATATTGTACACAGACCTTTGAAGCTAATATGTAACCATCAACCCTTGAAAATTAGATTACAAGTTTGAAGAAATTTTAGTTTTGTGTATTATAGAAGAGAGCACAGCGGAGCGTGCCCCACGCAAGCTAGTAAAAAATTGAAATAAGATTGTATTAATAATATTTACCTTCTTCTTCTTATATATAACAAGTAAGGACGGGATAAAGTCGGGCGAAGCCCGGACGACCAGATCTAATCTAATTCACCAATAATGTCGATCCTTATAAGAGAATCACTCGTGTGAAATTTCCTCTCGGAGATGGGTGGTGCGATTTAAGCGAGATTTTGTTTGCTCTCTTATAGTAATCTAAAAACAAAAATTTGGCATCCAAATTTCGGATGGTGTGCCTAGGGTGCCGCCCCACCCCCAAAACCTACCAAATATATAGACCAATCACGACAATATGAAACTCAAATGAAAGGTATTTGCTAGTAGAATACGAATCTGATATCCATATGTGGACTCAGTGTTTGGGGGACCGCCCCTCTTCAAAAACACCCCCCAAAAAGGACAAATTTACGACCGTAGCAATATGGTTCTCAATTGAAATGTCTTTGGGAGTAAAGCACGAATCTGATATTAATATTGGGGAAAAAGTGTCTAGGGGGCCATCCCACCCCAATAACACCATCCAAATATAAAGTGTTTGCTGACCATTGTAATATGGGGCTCAAATAAGAGGTATTTTAGACTAGAACTCGAATCTGATATATATTTTCTGGGCCAAGTCACTGAGTGGCCGCCCCATCCCCCAAAACACCCTCAAACCGGACATGTTTGCCGAAATACGGGGCTTAAATGAAAGTTATTTGGGAGTAGAGCACGAATCTCATATCAACATTCGGGACCAACTATCAAGGGGAACGTCCCACTCCCATAACAACTCCCAAATAGGACGTATTTGCTCACCATGACAATTTTGGTCTTATAGAGGGTGGAGCTCGATATTGATCGTTTTTAGGGCTAATAACCCAAACCGGACATATTTGGTGACTTTTGCAATAAGGTGTTTAATCAAATGTATTTGAGATTAGAAAACGAAATTAATAACCAATTTTAGTGCCAAGTGTTTGGGAGACGTCTCATCTCATAAATTCCCCTAAAACAAGTGGCAATATGGGGTTTAAATAAATGATATTTAAGAGTAGAGTACGATGCTGATATTTTTTCAGGTCTTAGTGTCTGGGGGACCATCTCACTCCCGAGAACACCCCTAAATTGGACATTCGTATTTACCGATCATAGCAATAGGGGCCTCAAAAGAAAGGTATTTGGGAGTAGAGAACGAAATCATTACCACTTTCATGACCACGTTTCTGGGTGTCCAAACAACCCCCTCCCACCAACCACCATCCTGGGGACCTTCCCACTTCCAAAATCCCCATGAGAATATCGGGCTAAAATAAAGTCTCTTAAGATTGGAGTACATCTAACATCCAAACTTAGATGATATACTAAAGGGTGATTTTTTTGAGGTTAGGATTTTCATGCATTAGTATTTGACAGATCACGTGGGATTTCAGACATGGTGTCAAAGAGAAAGATGCTCAGTATGCTTTGACATTTCATCATGAATAGACTTACTAACGAGCAACGCTTGCAAATCATTGAATTTTATTACCAAAATCAGTGTTCGGTTCGAAATGTGTTCATTCACCGTTCAGCGATGAGGCTCATTTCTGGTTGAATGGCTACGTAAATAAGCAAAATTGCCGCATTTGAAGTGAAGAGCAACCAGAAGCCGTTCAAGAACTGCCCATGCATCCCGAAAAATGCACTGTTTGGTGTGGTTTGTACGCTGGTGGAATCATTGGACCGTATTTTTTCAAAGATGCTGTTGGACGCAACGTTACGGTGAATGAACACATTTCGAACCGAACACTGATTTTGGTAATAAAATTCAATGATTTGCAAGCGTTGCTCGTTAGTAAGTCTATTCATGATGAAATGTCAAAGCATACTGAGCATCTTTCTCTTTGACACCATGTCTGAAATCCCACGTGATCTGTCAAATACTAATGCATGAAAATCCTAACCTCAAAAAAATCACCCTTTACTAGGCTCTTCGAAAATTGAAGAGAATCCCTAGTCATGAAATTCACACAGATAATAGCCTGGCATTAGATGGTGATGAGCTAAAATTGATGTCCAAAAGAATGTTAATTGTCGAAAATAAATATTCAAAGGATAATTTTGTTCCATATGAAATAAAAGAAGGTGCAGCGGAGCGGGCCCGGTTCAGATAGTATGCTACATATATCTCGTTTGCATTCTTTTGTCCATTCTCAAATTGTCCATTTGTTCAATTTGTCCATTCTATTTGTTCCCATCCTAATATTTTCCGCTTTTCACTATTTCAGCGTAACGATTTTCACAATTTTTTTTTACTTTGCAATTATAATAAATTAAATTATATTTTATGGAGAGATAAAAACTTTCCACGCCACTTTGTGTCTGTTTATGATAGAAGCGAGGCATACGTTTAACTCATTCCCACTTCTTTACGCAATGGATATGAGTGAAGGGGAGTGAAGGGGGAATGTTGATCAATGCACAATTTATACTATGAAATAACACATTAACTCGTACTTTTATATGTTCAACGTATGCCTTGTTTACTAATCACTTGCCGTGATATAAAAGAAAATCGAATTCCTATTATTATTAAAGCATTAATACCATGTTTGGAAAGTTTTTTATAATTCAATACCATGTTTAATCGACCAAATATAGGTCTATATCTTTTCCGTGTACAGAGTTTGGACATTCCAGACTCACATTCGCAGGTCATGACATCAATCATGGTTCGTTTATATAAGTTAAATCCTCCTGCCATCAAGAGTTCCTCAATGGTTGTGGGATCGGTTAATACTAGGGGCCATATGCAATCGATACATGCTTATAATGTATTCTTGAAAATTTTTGACTGAACCGAATGTGCATGTCTTCTTGAGGTGCTACAAATTTGATAATATGAATTAAAGACTTCATATCCTCTGCAATGACTAGATTAGCACACTTCCCATCCTATGCTGGGGACCCTGACATTTTTTGGATTGAACAAATGTCTTGTCAATTTGAGAACTATTGTACGTGTTGAAACCTTTACGCCAGTATTCAAAAAATCAATGCAGTATCCCCTGTTCCCTAATAAAATGTTCATGGGAAATTTTGTAGTAATGCAGCTTCAAAGTAGGTATATTTGACTTTCCATAAAGGAAATCTGTCAATTAAGCCTACTACAAAGCTGCATTAAGTTTTGTGAATTTGGGCATTAGGTTATTTCAAGTTTTAAAATGTCAAAAAAAAATTTCGACACCTCTTTGAAAGATTTGAAAAAAAAAACAAAGCGTTTGCTATTGAATGTTGTGTTGAGTTAAATTTAAATACAAAGGGAGGTACACTCGAAAAAAATTGAACAAGTTCAAAAAATTACATAATGGAATAGTTTTTCTTTTTGATAATTTGGAGCGAATGTGTCTCATAAAACATTGTAATATATTTTTGCTGTTTCTAATCGTTTAAATTGTAGATGTCCTATATAAGCTTCTTAAATAATTTTTCGCCACAATTATTTCTTTAGGTTTAAGAACAAAGAAAAGAACATATCCACGGATAAGTATGAGGTTAAGTTAAATATGAAAAAAGTTCATGGCAACATGATCAAAAGATAAAGAAAAGAAAAAGTTTCCACTTGTCGTTTCTTTTGTTCTTCCTGCCTTGATATAACCCACATTTCATTCGTCACAAGCATTACCACAAACGCTATAAACCATATACAAAATTCGAAATACAACTACATGTACACGAACACGAACACATACTCGTACAAACCAGACAGGACGAACCAAAAAAAGTCATCTGCAGCAATGTAGCAAAAATCTGAAAGTGAAATGAATGAGAGTACTTTAACACAATTTCCGTAGCATTAATTTTATGAGTTACCGTTGCCACATCTCTTCGTTAGCTTCAGCACCCGCTACGCAACAGCTAAAGGATAATGATGTTGATGAAAATGGGATTGAAGATGATGATGACACTTGGCGTTTGCCACTGCTCCAACACTTGAGCATGCATTTTCATTGGTTTCCTTTCAAATTGTTTACATTTATGTATTACTTGGATTCTTTTGCAGGACTCTTTCCTTCCTCCTCCCCCACTCCATTGCGTTGTTATGACCGACATGGTTTCGTAGGAACTGGAACTATGATTTAAGGATTAAAGAGGGTTAGAGAGAATTGGGAGAAAACTAAAACAACCCTTTTTATACTCTCCACCATAGGATGTGGGCATACTAATTTAGTCATTCCATTTGCAACACATCGAAATATTGATCTGAAACCCAACGAAGTATATATTCGTGACAGTCTTGACCAGGGCTGCGGAATATTGCTCGACTCCACTTCATTTTTTTCAACGAAATTAAAAAAAAAAACTCTTTTTACTACGCCAATTATGACCATTTAGCGGAGAAATTTGGATCTTAATGACTTTAACTTAAAACCGCAGCTGCATTCAAGAGTAGTAGGCTTATCGCCATTAATTTTATTAAATTAAATATAGAAAGAAGAATCAAATGCAACAAGACTCAAAAACGCTTTCCAGAAATCTCACTCCTAAGAGCTTTGGGGAAAAAGTTTGTTGGAATTTTTTTTGAGCCATCCAAAATGCCATCTTTCGACAAACCAATTTTTCCCCATAACATGACCTTATAGAACAAGAACTTTTATACCCTCCTTCATAGGGGGGGGGGGGGGGGGGGAGGGGGTATACAAATTTCGTCATTCTGTTTGTAACTCCCCGAAATATTCTTCTAATACCCCATAAAGTATATACTATACTCATGACATTTAAAGTCGATCTAGCCATGTGCGTCCGTCTGTCTGTCAAAAGCACGCAAACTTTGGAAGGAATTAAGCTAGCCGCTTGAAAAATTTCACAAATACTTCTTATTAGTGTAGGTCGGTTGCGATTGTACATGGGCCATATCAGTCCATGTTTTGATATAGCTGTCATACAAACCGATCTTGGATCTTGACTTCTTGAGCCACTAGAAGTGCAATTCGTATCCGATTTCATAACCTGATATAGCTGCCATATAAACCGATCTGGGATCCTTTGTTTGCCTAAAAAGAAATACCGGAAAAAAACTTGACAATTGACAAACGGTTGAACATTTTTACTTGTTTTTATACCCACCACCGAAGGATGGGCGTTTATTCATTTTGTCATTCCGTTTGCAACACATCGAAATATCCATTTCCGACCCTATAAAGTATATATATTCTTGATCAGCGTAAAAATCTAAGACGATCTAGACATGACTGTCCGTCTGTCTGTTGAAATCACGCTACAGTCTTTAAAAATAGAGATATTGAGCTGAAATTTTGCACAGATTCTTTTTTTGTTCATAAGCAGGTTTAGTTCGAAGATGGGCTATATCGGACTATATCTTGATATAGCCCCATATTGACCGATCCTCCGATTTATGGTGTTAGGCCCATAAAAGCCACATTTATTATCCGATTTTGCTGAAATTTGGGACAGTGAGTTGGGTTAGGCCCTTCTTTGGCCCAGATCGGTCCAGATTTGGATATAGCTGCCATATAGACCGATTTCTTGATTTAAGGTTTTGGGCCCATAAAATGCTCATTTATTTTCCGATGTCGCCGAAATTTGGAACAGTCAGTTAAGTTAAGCCCCGTGACATACTTCTCCGATATCGCACAGGTCGGTCCAGATTTGGATATAGCTGCCATATAGACCGATATCTAGATTTTAGGTTTTGGGGCCATAAAAGACGCATTTATTGTCCGATGTCGCTGAAATTTGAGACAGTGAGTTTAGTTAGGCTCTTCGACGTCCTTCCACAATTTTGCCCAGATCGGTCTAGATTTGAATATAGCTTCCATATACACCGATCTCTCGATTTAAGGTTTTGGGCCCATAAATGAGGCATTTATTGTCCTATTTCGCCGAAATTTGGGACAGTGCTTTGTGTTAGGCTCTTTAACATTTTTATGCAACTTGGCCCAAATCGGTTCAGTTTTGGATATAGCTGCCATGTAAACCGATATCTCGATTTAATGTCTTAGCCCCATAAAAGGCGCATTTATAATACGATTTCACTGCAATTTGACACAGTGACTTATGTTAGGCTTTCCGACATCTACTGTACTTATTAGTATTTGATTCAAATCGGAACATATTTTGATATAACTGATATGGGGCATTAGGTATGAAATTTTCACCCAATTTTGATGAAAGGTTGTTTACATATATACCCGAGGTGGTGGGTATCCAAAGTTCGGGCCGGCCGAACTTAACACCTTTTTACTTGTTTAATAGTTTCATTCGTCCACTTTACGCCAATTCAAGATTCATTAGATTACCTCTTTCCTAACTCAAACTAGAATTTTTCTCAGCAAGTTCTGTTCTTGGGTAATTTTTTACTTATCTGTCATTAATGGGTTCAGTCAGTCTATCCATATTCGTCCATCCGTTCACCAGATAGCCGAAATCATGATAGCGTTCGAACGAATGGGACTATCCGCATGACATGTTTCTTATGAAAATCTTATTGATGTGGGTCGTTGGCTATTGCAAAGGTCATTTGGTCCAGATTGATTTTAGTTTACTATACCAAAGAATTTTAAAATACTTAAAAATTATTTCGTACTACGTTCCTGAACAAGTACTTACGAACTGTTCGAAAACCGAGCTTATCCAAAAAACGCGTGAAAGTTTTTAATATTTGTATACCCTACACTGTCGTAAAAGGAAGAGAGATAGATAGATTAATAAGCATACTGATCGATAGATTAATAAGCATACTGATCGATAGATTAATAAGCATACTGATCGACTCAGAATCACTTTCTGATTCGATTTAGCTATGTCCGTCTGTCTGTCCTTCCGTCTGTCTTTCTTTCTATCCACGTAAATTTATGTATACATTTATTACAGCCATATGTTTGGCTTAAAAACGAAGCTTGTTGAAATTGGGAGAAATCAGTTCAGATTTGGATATAACTCCCATATATATGTTTGACCGGTTTGGCCTTATAATGCAATTATAACGTCATTTGTCAACCGACCTTCGCGAAATTAGGCACGAAGGTTTATCTTATGATTCTTCTGATCACTAGTGAATTTCATAGAAATCGGTTCAGATTAAGATATAGCTCCCATGTATATGTGTCGCTTGATTTTCGCTTTTAGAGCCTTGCAAGTGCATGTTTCAACCGATCTTCTCAAAATTTTGCACTGAAATTCTACATAGATAAAACATTTTAATAAAATTTTTTCCAAAAAAAATTCAATGGAAATGTTTCAAGGCAGAGTTTAATGAAATTTTTTCTAAAGCATAATATTGTAATGAATTTTTTTCCAAACATAAAATTTTAATTGTTTGTTTTAAACAAAATTCAATGATTTTTAAGCAAATGTTTAAAGTAAAGTCTTATGATTAAAATCTTTTTTAAAGACAAACTTTTAATAAAAAAATTTTTAATCACAAAAGGACATTTTTTAAGATAACATTTTTAAGAAATTTTCATTTTTTTCTTCATTTTTCAAGTTTTTTGCCTGTTAGATCGAAGATCATTAAATTTTACAATTTTTGCTTGTTTCTCTTTCGAGCCGAGCTCAATGATCGGAGATGCAAATGGAAAAGGAAACCAAAAGATAGCATCACACACCAACCACTATGGGACGCATTTCGTCTTTGGTTAGAAAACTTTTCAACTATATTAGGTGTGATGGCTTCAAGAGCCGTGCGTTGGTATGTTGTAGTTGAATCGTATTAATAGCGAAATCGCATCTATGATACAATTACCACATTAACCACGCTCGACAACCCTGTCTATTAGCTGTACTTTTTCCCAATGCATTTATTTTTGTGTAATGACAGACATTTTATCTGTGGCAATTTTCATGGACAACATTTTTTTTTTTTTTGATATTTATCTTAAATCTTTCTAAAGACAAAATTTCAATGCAATTTTCAAAAATTTCAATGAGATTTTTTTTTTTTCAAGACACAATTTTAATGTTATGTATTAAAGACAAATTGTGTCTTAACAAAAAATTCTAATAAAAATGTTTCTTAAGATAAAAATTTAATAAAATTTTAATGAAACTTAAGTAAACCTTCTTGTTTTTTTTTTTTAATTGCATTGACATTTTTGTGAAGAATTATTGAAAGTTGCTTTAAATACAACACATCAATAGCATTTTCTCTAAAAACAATGTTTCGATAAAAGTCGCTCTAAGAAAAATTTACCTGAAATTGTGGCTAATATATTTTTAAATTTTGCGGTTTTTCCATTTAAGCTCGGGGTCTCTCTGTTTTATTTAGTTTACTAACTAACCAAATTTCCCACAACATTCCGTTAAGGAGTGCAGTCCGATTAATGTTTAAGCTCTATGATAAGGGGCCTCCTCATCATTGCAGAGTCCGAACGGCGTGCCACATAGCGACACCACTTGGTAGAGAAGTTTTAACATGGCAGGATACCTCACAAATGTAGCCAGCATTAGTAAAGGGAAACCCACCGCTGAAAATTCTTCTGATGTTCACGCCGGAAATCGTACCCAGGCGTTCGGTGTCATAGACGGGCATGCAAACCTCTGCGCCACGATGGCCTCCTCAAATTTCTTTATCAATTTCTCAATGGAATGAATTTTCAAGTTATGATATATAAATAAAAAAAAAAAAAAAAAAAACAAAACAAAAATTTTATGTACGAAATATCGACACAATGACAATGACTCCTATGACCTTCAACCTACTTGTCAAATATGGTCTGAATCGGTCAAAAACCTTATGTAGCTCCCATATAAACCGATCTCCGGATGATACTTCTTGACCCTCTAGAGGGCGCAATTCTTATGCGATTTGGCTGAAATATTGCAGCGTGATTTCTTTGACTTCCAACTTACGTGTCAAGTATGGCTTGAATTAACTAAACCTATCTCCCGATAATACTTCTTGAGCACCTATAGAACGCATTTCTTATCTGATTTGGCTGAAATTTTGCACAATGACTTCTACTGTGGTCTCCATCATCGAAACAATGTATAACCCGATACATAACCTGATATAGCTTCAATAGCATAGCGTTATCCTTTGTTTCTCTCAAAAGAGATGCCGTGCAAAGAACTTGACAAATGCGCTCGATGGTGGAGGATATATAAGATTCGGCCCTGCCGAACTTAGCACGCTCTTGTTTATTCTTATATTTCCCCTTTTTTTCTCGGGTATCCAGAAATGAAGAGTGAAAGAAGGTCAGATTTGTCGCACCATGGTTGACGATTATGATGGTCCATGTAATAGATACTCATGAATTCGTAGTATTCTTTTTCTTTTGAGTTCTCCTTTTCCCTTTTTCTTGGAAATGATTTAAAGTGTGAAAGCAAATAATTTCAATACAGCCAACTCAATCACCCACTTCTCCGTGTTCATTATTACGGATTAACTCTATTGAGAGATTTGAGGGAACACAGAGTAGGATATGTTGAATGGTAATATCATTGACCTATATTAAATCAAAGAAGAAAATTATTTTCTTAACGTAAAGTAATTATCTTAGTATAAATATTAATTTTCCTAGGAAATGGGGTCCCTTACCAAGGTATTTACGCTATAGCGTTTTACTAGTTATTTACGAAAACACAAAAAGGGAGACCAAACCTTATTTATAACTGGTTAGGTGATCAAGATAATAACATTATTTACCTTATGTTATTACTTACGGTGTTTAAAGTCTAAATGAGACATACTTTGCACATTATGGATGAGCCATATCTTTAAACAAAATGTGGAACCTAGGGTGATCAAATCTTTTTTTAAAACCGGTTCCTCAAAAATTCTTTGATATATCGGTCTCTTGCCACATACAGCCGGTTCCTTAGATGTTGCCACTAAAACAGCAAACAATTCCTGCTGTTTTTAAACTTTAAAAAGTTAAAAAGAGCTCAAAAATATCATAAATGCTTTAAATTTTTTCACATTCCATGTTATTTTTCATTTTAACCAGCATATAACTTAAAATTGTCTAACATTTTCGACAATTTGCTAATTTTTGATCGAACAAACAATAATTAAAACAATAAATTAAAGCTTAAAATTGGCAAAATTTTTATATCCTCTACCATGCCATCTTCTTGTCGCCCAAAATTCAGCTAAAATAAGCTATTATGTACTAAATGTACAAAATTTGAATGGACCATTTAGACACCCATTATATATTTTCCTCTTGTACCTACATGCCAAATTTCAGACCTCTAGCTCCATCTGCAAAGAAAGTACCAATTGCTACCAAAATGTTTGAATTTTTATACCTTCCACCATAGGACGGGGGTATATTAATTTCGTCATTCTGTTTGTAACACCTCGAAATATGAGTCTAAGACCCCATAAAGTATATATATTCTTGATTTTGCACAAATACTTTTAACTAGTGTAGGTCGGTTGGGATTGTAAATGGGTTTAGTCGGTCCATGTTTTGATATAGCTGCCTTATAAACCGATCTTGACTTCTTGAGCCGCTAGAGGGCGCAATTCTCATCCGATTTGGCTGAAATTTTGCATGGGCTGTTTTGTTATGTCTTTCAACAACTGTGCTTAGTATGGCGCAAATGGGTACATAACCTGATGCAGCTGCCATATAAACCGATCTGGGATCTTGACTTCTTGAGCCTCAAAAGGGCGCAATTCTCATCAGATTTGGCAGAAATTTTGTACAACGACTTCTCCCATGACCTTCAACATACGTGTCCAATATGGTCTGACTCGATATATAGCATGATACAGTTCCCATATACACCGATCTCCCGATTATGCTTCATGAGCCCTTACAAGGCGCAATTCTTATCCGAATGAACTAAAATATTACACATTAACTTCTACAATGTTCAGCATTCAATTCATTTATGGTCCGAATTGGACTATAACTTGATATAGCTCCAATACCAAAACCGTCTTTACTCATTATTCTTTGTTTGACTAAAAAGAGATACCGCGCAAAGAACTCGACAAATACGATCAGTGGTGGAGGGTATATAAGATTCAGCCAAGCCGAACTTAGCACGCTCTTACTTGTTTATTAATATCTAGCAAATACCTCAATTATTGTTTAACAATTTTAATTGGATTTATTCAAAAGTTTAAAATTTTTAATTTAATATCAGCAGACTATTTGCACATAAAATCTGTGCATTTGTCGTCGTTCTTATCCAGGAACCATTGATATGTGGAGGAGTGGTTCGTGGAGTAGGAATTTCTGGATTTAACCTACTCAAGGCTGGGGGACACAGAACCTGTATTCTTGCAAAGAGTAGGCAAAATGTTTTTCTTCTTCTGTAGTTAAACACTGTAGATTCAGTAGTAGTCAGCATTGATATTAATTACTCTAAGTCTCATTACTCTCTGGTTTCCGCCTTTGAGCCTTAAGTTGCTGGTTGAAGCCGCTTTAGTAGGGAAAAAAAAAGCTTAGTTCGGCAGAGCCGAATTTTGGGAACCCACCACCTCTACGCTACGGAGGCCACCGTCGCGCAGAGGTTAGCATGTCCGCCTATGACGCTGAATGCCTGGGTTCGAATCCTGGCGAGACCATCAGAAAAAAAATTAGCGGTGGTTTTCCCCTCCTTATGCTGGTAACATTTGTGAGGTACTATGCCAGGTAAAACTTCTCTCCAAAGAGGTGTAGCAGTGCCGCACGCGGTTCTGACTCGGCTATAAAAAGGAGGACCCTTATCATTGAGCTTAAACTTGAATCGGACTGTACTCATTGATATGTGAGAAGTTTGCCCCTGTTTCTAAGTGGAATTTTCATGCGCAAAATTTTCAATTTTACCACTATCGATTCTGCTAAAAATTTCTACCAAATCAGTCGTAATGAAACATTCATGCAAAATGTCAGCTCAATCGAACACAATTGCGGCTTTTATGGTCTCAAGATGTCAAATGGTGAGATCGGTTTTAGGGGAGTTACATCAGGTTATAGACCGATTCGGAACATACTTGACACGATTGCCGGGAGTCGTAACAGAACACTATGTGCAAAATTTCAGCTCAATCGGACATCGAATTGTGGCATCCATGGGCTTAAGATGTCGAATCAGTAGATCGGTTTATATAGGAGCTATATCTAATTCTGAGCCGATATGATCCATTTGCTATCGCCAATGATCTACACCAATAAAAAGTATCTGTGCAAAATTTCAAGCGGCTAGCTTTAAGTGTTCGACCGTTATCGTAATTTCCACCACGGACGAACTGACATGGATAGATGACTTAAAATGACAAGCCGATCAAGAATATATATACAGGGTCGGTATATGGGGTCGCAGATAAATATTTCGAGGTGTTACAAACGGAATGATAAGATTAGTATATGGTGGTAGGTATAAACCAGTAAGGAAAGGCAAAAGTCGGGCGGAGCCGACTATATAACACCCTACACCTACCCTACAATTTTAAATTCGGGCAATATATTAATATATATGTATATGAGATCTATATCTTAATCTGAATCGACTTTCAAACAGAAAGTTTGAAAATTGTTGTTCCTACGGTCATATAAATGTAAATCCGGCGATAAATATGTATGGGTGCTACATCCAATTTTTAACTGATAACAAAACAGCCCGTGCCAAATTTTGTGCAGATCAGTGGAAAATTGTATCTACTACGCCCATTTAAGTAGAGATCGGGCGATACATGTATATGAGAGCTATATCTAAATCTGAACCGATTTTTACCAAAATCAATAGCGTTCGTCCTTGGGCAAAAAAGTGATATGTGCAAAATTTCGTGATGATTGGATAACAAATACGACCTACACTTTGGTTACACGAATACATGGACTCACAGACGGACAGACGGACATGGCTAAATCTAAGTCGATCGATATGCTTAACAATGGGTCTATCTCTTCTCCTTCTTAGCTTGCAAACAAATGCACAAACTTATAACACAGTGGTGGTGTAGGGTATAAAAAGAAGAAATTCGGATACCAACAAAAGGAGTGAGCTGCTTATTGAATATATTATAAGTTCCAATATCTCGATTTGTGATAAAGGGAATAAACAGAATTTTATTACCAGGAACAGGCAGGAGGTACAAGATGTTTCCTTTGTATCGGAGGATACAAGCGAAATGATATGCGACTGGGAAGTGTGGAATGACCATAGTTTCGCTGATCATCATTATAATTGTTTCAGCCTTGGCGAAAATACTGCAGAAGTGGTCCCTTATCTGAACAGAAGAAAGTTGGACTGGAATAAGTTTCGGCACATATTCTGCACGATAATCTCGTCTAGACCTGAAATCGAAGTGGAAACTGCGGAGCACATAAACCTACTAGTCAAGCGGATCACAGAGGCCCTGAACGACTCGCTTGTGTCAGCATGTCCTAGAGCAAAACCAAGCGGCATGAAGTAACCGCCATGATGGACCTCAAAACTGGTCGGTGTAAGGAATTGCTGGAGAAAACTCTTCACAGGACGAAAACCATAAGACCGCCACAAGATTAGGACGTCTATAAGGCTGATCTAAGAAAATGCAAGGGAGAGCTGTGGAAAGGCTCAGGACAAGTCCTGAGTGGTATTCTACAGCTCCGTGGAGGATGCATCTGAAGCCTGTAGGCTAAGCAAGATCGTATCCTCGTGACTTATCACGGTGGGACATATACAGGAGTCAAAGAATGTATGGAGAATGTCTAGTGAGGAAACACTAGAACTACTCGTTGATACACATTTCTCGAGAAACTCTCCAACAGACAACGTGGCTCCAGAAGAGGCTGTAACTGCTATTGGGGAAAATCGAAAATCCTTTGGGCGATAAAAAGTTTCGATTCCTTTAAGTCGCCAGGCTTTGATGATGTATCACCGGTTGAATTACAAGCTGAATCCGATCGAGTGGCTCCTTGGAACAGGAAGATATACTCTCCTTGTATCAAGAATTCACAGAAGTCCTCAAAATACCCATTTCGGGCAAAGTTGATTTCGAAATCGACATTTTTGGGCTATGTATTTTTCCTATTAAAAAAAAAAAACTTTTCTGAAGTGCATATTGCACGGTCTAAATTGACAGATCTTATTCAAACTTTACATAAAAAGCATCTACTTTACAAAAAATTAAGAAAAATTTGAGGTATTTCAGCTACTTTTTTGATGAAGTCTTATCAATGAAACTACTTTTTTTGACAAAAAAAAAAAAAATGCTAAAAAATCCACTTTTTCTTTTTACTGATTTTCAAACTGTATTAATTTTAACTGAATTCTCGTATGTTGATACACACGGCAACAAAATCCATTCCAATTTTGTAACCAATCCAAATCATGCATCAAAATGAAAATCGAATCACAAATGCCTTTCGTAAATAGCAAAATATTAAGCCAATCTCGGCCAAAATTTCAAAAAAGATCCAATATCCCCGAAACCAGTGGAGATATTGTAAGACACTATTTAGCGAAAAAATAAAGATGTGGCATCCCGAACAATTTTTCCAGATGCCAAGGTGACCATCTGAAGAGCCTTACCACGATACGCCCGAACCACCTAAGGCCTTGAAAATTTGCTCATGATTTCGATAACGCCTCAGCTGTAAACGTTTCAAATTTCAACGAGCTATCTCTATCTCGATTCTATCCCACTGTGCGTTGTTTGGGCACAGAATTTCGTGAACCCATCACCATAACATTTCGTATTTTGCTTATTGGGATCAAAAGAAAAAAATTTGGTGGTAAGCGCGTCTCCATTTGCAAAACAAAATTTTCCTTTATAGCATGGGACAGTCTAAAATACATATAATCGAGATGTGGGTATACAAAGTGGCCGACCAAACTTAATGCCTTTTTATACCCTACACCACTACTGTGGTAAAGGGTATTATAACTTAGTGCATTTGTTTGTAACACCCAGAAGGAAGAGAGAAAGACCGATTGATAAGTATACCGATCGACTCAGAATATTGAGAAATATTGCTCATTTGTTAACCGATTCTCTCGTAATTTAGCAGGAGGATTTTCTTATGACTATCGACATTACTGGTGAATTTCATAGAAATCGGTTCAGATTGTGATATAACTGTCATACATGTTTATCATCCGATTTTCGCTTCTGGAGCCACTGCGCATTTATTGACCAATCTTGCCAAAATTTTGCACAAGGCTTTCCTCGGTGACTACCACAATATCTGGGAAGTTTGCTCGAAATCGGTTCAGATTTGGTCTTAGCTCTCTTATATATGTTCGTCAGTTTTTGGGTAATTTGCAATAATGTTGGAATTTGTCAGTTATTACAGTTTGAAAATATTTGCTCAAAATTTGATAGGGATTTGTTAAATAACCCATCTGAAAACAAGCACCGAGGTCCATCAAATTGGTTCGGAATTGGATATAGCTCCCACATTGTACTTATAGGGTAGGTGTTAGATATTATACATTTGGCACCGCCCGAAATATGCCCTTTTTAACTGGTTATTTGTTGGAAATTTGTTTTGATAATATCTTCGAGCATCGAGCGATTGTTAAGACATACATTAACAAATACTCTGCTGGTTCTAACATTATTTGGCATATATTTTTTGTTAAATTAATTATTGGGCCAATTTTTGATTTTAAAAGGGCTTACATACTTATTTTACCTTCCATTATTTACTTACCTTCCATCAACGAAAGTGAAAATAAAAATTTTAAATCCCTTCTATTGTAAAGCTTTAATTTTATTTTTTTGATTTTTCCAGGTTTCCAGTTCCGAATATTTTTTGGTCAGTTTTTGCACAGAAACCGGTTGCCAAGATGAAGAATTCTTTCCTGCCACCAAAGGTGTAACCCTGGCGTAAGTTTAACAGCTTTATATTTAAAATGAGAACTCAAATTTTGTTACTGATTTCGTCTTTATGGTACTCCATTTTCAGAAACGCTTTAAGCCAAGCTTTAAGAAAACGTAATTTAAGTTTCACACAATTAACAATAACAGACAGTAATGACAATAATCAACCATCAGCATTTTTAGAAGCAGGTAAGTAAATCAAAACGTCAGAAGAATTTCTGGTGGCACTTTGAACGACATTTTTTTCTAATACATACCTGTAAAACATATTACCAAAAATTTTTTTTCCATAATTAACATTGTACAACATAATTTATTTTAAGAAAATTTAGTAACAATAAAAAAATTTTCTTATATTTTTAATCTGGTTAACATTTTTTCTCCAGAAAATTAAGACAAAATTTTAGTTTCACAACAAGTAAAAGCGTGCTAAATTTGGCCGGGTCAAATCTTTTATACCCCCCACCATGGATCACATTTGTCAAGTTCTTTGCCCCATAGCTCTCTATGGGCAAACAAAGGATAACGTATAAGACTCGTTATACGATTGGATAAGAATTGCGCCTTATAGGGGCTCTAGAAGTAAAATAGGAAAGGCTTTTTATATGGGAGGTATATCAGACTAGCATCCTGGTGGTCTGCTTGGCTACCCCCGTTTTTGGCACAACTTTTTCGTGTAGGACTTCCCAAAAACCTAGGTAGTCTCTCAATTTATAAAAATATCAATTTTGAGCGCTTTAGCTGAAAGAAAAGAAAGTACCGTGTTGAATGTTGTAGTACCTAATTGCAAAACTTAAAAAAAATGTTAAAAAGTTAGCGAAAATAAGCTATTTCGTACTATTTGATACCAAAATGTACATGCCAAATTTCAGACCTATAGTACCAAATGGTGCAAATTTTTATACCAAAACGTTTGAATTTTTAATATATCATTTAGTTACCAATCATATATTTCTTAGTTGTAATAATATGCCAAATTTCAGAACTCAAGTTCCATCTGTGAAAAAAAAGTACCAAATGGTACCAATTCGGCACCAAAATGTTTGAATGGTGAATAGATTATCTAGCCAACCATCATATATGCCTTAGTTGTACGTACATACAAAATTTCAGACCTCAAACTCCATTTGAACAGAAAGCACAAAGAAGTACCAATTTTGGTACCAAAATGTACAAATTTTGAATAAATCTTGTAGTCACCCATGATACATTTCCTAGTTGTACCTAAATGGCAAATTTTGGACCAATAGCTCCATCTGTAAAGAAAGTACCAAATAGTACCATATTAGGTATCAAATCGTTCGAATTGTGAAAAAACTATTAAGTCGCCCATCACACATTTCTAAGTTTTACCTACATGCCCAATTTCAGACAATTAGCTCCATCTGTAAAAAAATTACCAAATTGTACAGATTTTGGTACCAAAATGTACGAATTTAGAATAGATCATTTAGCCACCCATCATATATCTCCTTGTTGTACCTACATGCCCAATTTCAGACCTCCAGCTATATCTGTAAAGAAAGTATCAAATGGTACCAATTTTTCCATATTTTCTTCTTACCCTCATCATTTTGCCCCACATGTCTTTTAAGTCAATTTTCAAAATTCTACCTCGATCCATCCGCAATGTACCAAGTTCACTCATTTCGTACCTCTTTTGTACTTTTTTTAGAACCTTAATATACAAATTTCCAAAAACTCTTATAGCTACCAATTAAGGTTGCTATAGTGTACCTAAGTTCTAAAATTCAGAGCTCTAGTTCAATTTACAGAGAATGTAACAAATAGAACCAATTGAGTACTAGACGTACTATTTCTCCCACATCCGATACGATTTTCCAAAATTTCCTTATTTTGTCCAGACGCTTTTTAATTTGAGCCCAAGAATAAAATTCTAGCCCTTTTAATTCGCGCTGAGCAAATATGTACCATTTCGTACTTTTTATAACTTTTTAGTACATAAACGTACGAATATCACCAAATCCACCCTTATCCCGTGCCAACGACCCAAGACCAAGATTCGTGCAAAATGTCATGATTCTAGCTTTAGCTGTTTGGAGTGAGTGAAAATATATTATTGTATAATATAAAAAATTCACGATAGAGCGCCACCTATATATGAAGTTTAAAATTATAATACAAAAAACCTAATACAAAAAATCCTAATACAGAAAATCCTAATACAGAAAATCCTAACACAGAAAATCCTAATACAAATGAAATAACAACTAAATGCAAATATGGAATACAAGTAGTAAAAGAAATATGGATGTCGAATTTAATTCATCACTCAAAAGAAAAAAAAATCACACTGTGGTCAACTGGGAAATAGTGGGCTGAAGCCGTTTACAGGAAATATAATATGGACCACGCTCTTTCTGAATCTATTCAATTTGGAGCCCTAAGTATTAAAGAAACCAAGATATTGGCCATTTTTGGCAAATTTTGGTCATTTATATATATGATGCCCCATTTTGCAGAGATAATGGCCCACTGTGGCCAACTGGGTAATAGTGGGCTGAAACCGTTTATAGGAAATATAATATGGACCACGCTCTTTCCGAATCTATTCAATTTGGAGCCCTAAGTATTAAAGAAACCAAGATATTGGCCATTTTTGGCAAATTTTGGTCAGAGATAATGGCCCACTGTGGCCAACTGGGAAATAGTGAGATAAAACCGTTTACAGGAAATATTGGGTTGCCCAAAAAGTAATTGCGGATTTTTTAAAAGAAAGTAAATGCATTTTTAATTAAAAATTAGAATGAACTTTAATCAAATATATTTTTTTACACTTTTTTTCTAAAGCAAGCTAAAAGTAACAGCTGATAACTGACAGAAGAAAGAATGCAATTACAGAGTCACAAGCTGTAAAAAAATTTGTCAACGCCGACTATATGAAAAATCCGCAATTACTTTTTGGGTATCCCAATATAATATGGTTTCAGCCCACTATTACCCAGTTGGCCACAGTGGGCCATTATCTCTGCAAAATGGGGCATCATATATATAAATGACCAAAATTTGCCAGAAATGGCCAATATCTTGGTTTCTTTAATACATAGGGCTCCAAATTGAATAGATTCGGAAACAGCGTGGTCCATATTATATTTCCTGTTAACGGTTTCAGCCCACTATTTTCCGATTGGCCACAATGGGCCATTATCCTGGAAAAATGGGGCATCATATATAAAAATGACCAAATTTTGGCAAAAATTGCCAATATCTTGGTTTCTTTAATACTTAGGGCTTCATATTGAATAGATTCGGAAAGTGCGTGGTCCATATTATATTTCCTGTAAACGGTTTCAGCCCACTATTTCCCAGTTGGCCACAGTGGGCCCTTATCCTGGAAAAATGGGGCATCATATATGACAAAATTTTGCCAAAAATGGCCAATATCTTGGTTTCTTTAATACTTAAGGCTCCAAATTCAATAGATTCGGAAAGAGCGTGGTCCATATTATATTTCCTATAAACGGTTTCAGCCCACTATTACTCAGTTGACCACAGTGGGCCATTATCTCTGCAAAATGGGGCATCATATATATAAATGGCCAAAATTTGCCAAAAATGGCCAATATCTTGGTTTCTTTAATACTTAGGGCTCCAAATTTAATAGATTCAGAAAGAGCGTGGTCCATATTATATTTCCTGTAAACGGCTTCAGCCCACAATATCTCAGTTGGCAACAGTGGGCCATTATCCTGGGGCATCATATATAAAAATGACCAAATATGGCCAATATTTTGGTTTCTTTAATACTTAGGGTTCCAAATTGAATAGATTCGGAAAGAGCGTGGTCCATATTATATTTCCTGTAAACGGTTTCAGCCCACTATTTCCCAGTTGACCACAGTGTGACTATTTTTTTCTTTTGAGTGATGAATTAAATTCGACATCCATATTTCTTTTACGACTTGAATTTTATTTTGATTTTTATAACAATTTCATTTTTCGTCATATTTGTGTTTGAATTTCTTTTTTTTTTATATTAGAATTTTTCCATGTTTGCCATTTGGTTGTTATTTCTTTTGTATTAGGATTTTTTGTATTAGGTTTTCTGTATTATAATTTTAAATTTCACATATATTTTCACATACATTATTTATTAGCCCATTCAATATCCATGTCGAATTTGGGTGCATAAGTTATCCAATTTTCACTGGATTGTGACGAAAGGGGGTTTTCATAAATACCCGAGATGGTGCGTATCCAAAGTTCGGCGCGCCCGAACTTAATGCCTTTGTACTTGTTTAATTTAAACTAATCAAGTAGTATTTAAAATATTCGCAAATTTATCTTATTAGTTATAATATTTTACCTGATTAACAATCATTAAACCACAAAAGGGTGTAATCAATGATCCGTTTATGGGCTCAATAACTCAAATCATGAGATTGATCTATACGGTAAAAATGCAAATTTGCCCATGAACATTCCATTAAGAAAGAGAAAGATTCCATTAAGAAGAAGTCCGAGCAGGGTATCGCAGTGCGACAACTCTTTGCGGACATTTTTACATTGCTCCATATGGTAGCAATATCCAAATATGGTCCGATCTGGACAGCATTCAACAAAAAAGGTATATATTGGGTAGATACCCAATAAATACCGATATATTGGGAATTTACCGGGTAGAAACTTCTCTCTTCCTCTTCTTAAATTGGCTATGACAGAATATTTATTCCACTTGCCGAACGTAGAACAGCGTTCAAAGCGCCTCGATCTTCTGCGCTCATTCTAAAATCTCTGACACCGAGTTTCGAGGTGTCTCCCACCACTTGATCTTTCCATCGGGCTTTTGGTCTTTCCGGTTTGCGTGTACCACCGTGTTTGCCTTCAAAAGACTTCTTTGCTGGAGCTTCTTCATCTATACTGACAACATAACCTAGCCAACGCAGCCGTTGTATTTTGATACGTGTAACTATGCTATCGTCGTCATACAGCTCGTGGTTCATACGTCGCCTATATTCTCCAGTGTCTAGTATAGTGTAATCTTTGTCTGTCGAGAGGTGGCCTTGTTTCTAAACTGCTTACTTAGTCCAATTAGCCAGTATTATTCTTCGCCTAATCTCAAAACTGGTGTCATTCGTTTCGGTTACGGCGGTGCCGAGGTAGATAAAGTTACTGACTGTCTCAATGTTGTGGTTCCCAACTTTCTCCATTTTCTTTATCTGCTCCGTTGTGCAAGGCTTTTTGGGAGTTGAAACCATTTCGTCTTATCTCCATTTATTCTTTCAAAGGCTGCAGTTACTACTTCCGGTGACCGACCTATGCTATCGATGTCGTCGGCATAGGCGAGGAGCATGTGTTCTCTTGTGATTAGTGTGTCATATCTATTCACATCTGCATCTCGTATAATCTTCTCCTGCAGGATATTAAAGAGATCACACGATAGGCTGTCTCCTTGTCTGAAACCTCGTTTGGTATTAAATGGTTCGGAGAGATTCTTTCCTATTCTTACTGAGGAACGCGTATCAGCAAGTGTCATCCTGCAGAGTCTTATTAATTTTGCAGGGATACCAATCTCAGTCACGGCTTGAAATACCTTTGAACGTAAAGAAGTATCAAAGGCGGCTTTGTAGTCAACAAAGAGATGGTAGATGTTGATTTGTCCTTCTCGAGTCTTTTCCAGGATTTGGCGCCGTGTGAATATCTGGTCTAGGGTGGATGCGTTCTAAAGCCACATTGATAGGGCCCAATTATCTCACTGACTTTAGGTTTTAATCTTTCACACAGTACGGTCGAGAGTATCTTGTATGCGATGGGGAGGAGACTTATTCCTCTGTAGTTGGCACATTCCGTCTTGTCTCCTTTCTTGTGTACGGGACATAGTATGCTGAGGTTCCAATCATCGGGTATGCGTTCTTCTAGCCAGATTGCGCAGATAAGCTGGTGGATACGCCTTATTAGCGTGTCTTAAATATTTCAGCAGGTAACCCGTCGGCTCCTGTTGCCTTGTCTTTCTTTAGTCGGGTCACTGCCACTTGGAACTCATTCTGACTATACCACCATCAGGGATGGGTTCTGCGGTATCCTCTTCGCCGCCAACATCGGACACTAGCAGTTGGGTAAAATGTTCTTTCCATATCCTCAGCATGTCAGTTATCAGATTTCCTTCTTTGCCTCTGCAGGAGGATGTGCCTGCACCAAAGCCATCGGTTTGATTTTTAATTCTTAGGTAGAATTTCCGGACTGCATTCTGACTCCTGTACATCTTAATTCGTTCAAACTCACGTCTATCCATTTCCTTTTTCTTTCATCAACAACAATTTAATGATCCGAATTTATATTCGCTCCACGGATCGATCGTACATCTAACACCCTGGATGAATGCCATCCATCTATCACAACGTGATCAATTTAGTTTTTCGTGTTTTGACCGAGTGACAGTCATGTGGCTTTATGAATATTTTTATGTTGAAATCTGGTGCTACTAACTACCATGTTTTTTGCCGCGGCGACATCTATCAGCCTCAACCCATTACTGGACGTTATCTCGTGGAGGCTAAACTTTCCGGCTGTTGGACCAAAATTTTCTTCCTTCCCTATTTTCGCATTAAAATCTCCCAGAACGATTTTAATATCATGGGCGAGGCAGCGGTCATATTCTTTCTCAAGGCGCTCGTAGAAAATATCCGTGGTCTGCTCGTCTTTGTCTTCCGTCGGGGCATGGACACAAATAAGGCTGATGTTGAATAATTTAGCTTTTATGCGAATTGTGGCTAGCTTCTCATCTACCGGAGTAAAGCTGGAGACAAGGTGTTTCAGTCTCCGACTAACCACAAATCCACAGCCAAATTCATGACTCGGGTTATGGCAGCTATAACATAGTTCGTCACCGTTTGGTGTTGTAGTGACGCCATTCCCAGTCCATCCCACTTCCTGTAAGGCGGTAATATGTGCCTTGTACTTCTCTAATACATCCGCCAGCGCGTATACTGCACCTTCTCTATAAAGAGTGAGGACATTCCAGGTGCAGATCCGCAAATCATAGCCTTTTTTCGTTTGCGTGGGTCGTCAACGTTGGGGGGGTCCGTTTTTACATACCTTTGTTTCTCATAGTAGTTCTCATAGTTTTCCCGGGACGGGTTACTGGCCCAGCGCCCCAACCGCATGGGTTTTGTGGGATTGCAAATGTTGTGGCGAGCCGCTTGCTCCAAGATCCGACGCTCGCCTCCAGCCGCCCCCAACCTAGGATTGGCGCTGATGTTGGCCATTGGTTAGAAACACATCTCTAAAAATGAGCTTTATCGGACTATGTCTTGATGTAGTCCCTATATAGATCAATCTCCCGATTAATTGTCTAAGGCCCATAAAAGCCGCAGTTATTGTCCGATTTTGTTGAAATTTTACACAGTGAGTTGAGCCTGTCCCCTCGACTTCCGTGCCGTATATCGTTCAGATTGCTCTATATTTGGATATAGCTGCCATATACACCGAACTCCCGATTTAAGGTTTTCTGCCCATAAAAGCTACATTTATTCCCAATTTTGGTGAAATTTGGTACAATGAGTTGTGTCAGACCTCTCGACATGCGTGTGTCATATGATTCAGATAACTGTCATATGGTCCGATCTACAGTCTTGAATCCTAATAAGCTCCATTTATTACTTCTTTCGTTTAAATTTGGAACACTGAGCAGGTTATACCCCACGGGCTCCGTGTCGAATTTGGTCCACCTCGGACCCTATTCGACAAGTTGAAATGGGTTTATAAATTATGCATTTTTGTTTGGCTAATATATACAACCGATACCCACCATTATCCAAAGTTCACCCCTCAACTTAATGCTTTTTTACTTGTAAATTAATTTTTATACCCTCCACCATAAGTTGGGGGGTATACTAATTTCATCATTCTGATTGTAACTACTCAAAATATTCGTCTGAGATCCCATAAAGTATATATATTCTTGATCGTCGTGAAATTTTATGTCGATCTAGCCATGTCCGTCCGTCTGTCCGTCCGTCCGTCTGTCTGTCGAAAGCACGCTAACTTCCGAAGGAGTAAAGCTAGCCGCTTGAAATTTTGCACAAATACTTCTTATTAGTGTAGGTCGGTTGGTATTGTAAATGGGCCATATCGGTCCATGTTTTGATATAGCTGCCATATAAACCGATCTAGGGTCTTGACTTCTTGAGCCTCTAGAGTGCGCAATTCTTATCCGATTGGAATGAAATTTTGCACGACGTGTTTTGTTATGATATCCAACAACTGTGCCAAGTATGATTCAAATCGGTTCATAACCTGATATAGCTGCCATATAAACCGATCTTGGGTCTTGACTTCTTGAGCCTCTAGAGTGCGCAATTCTTATCCGATTGGGATGAAATTATGCACGACGTGTTTTGTTATGATATCCAACAACTGTGCCAAATATGGTTCAAATCGGTTTATAACCTGATATAGCTGCCATATAAACCGATCTTGGGTCTTGACTTCTTGAGCCTCTAGAGGGCGCAATTCTTATCCAATTTGAATGAATTTTGGCACGTAGTATTTTGTTATGATATCTAACAACTGTGCCAAATATGGTTCAAATCGGTTTATAACCTGATATAGCTGTCATATAAACAGATCTGGGGACTTGACTTCTTGAGCTTCTAGAGGGCTCAATTTCTATCCGATTTGGCTGAAATTTCGCAAGATGTTTTTTATTGTTACTTTCAACAACTATGTCAAATAAAGTACAAGTCGGTTCATAACCTGATATAGCTGCCATATAAACCGATCTGGGATATTGACTACTTGAGCCTCTAGATGTCGCAATTATTATCCGATTTGCCTGAAATTTTGTACGACGGATTCTCTCATGGCCATTAACATATGTGTTTATTATGGTCTGAATTGGTCTATAGGCCGATACAGCTCCCATATAAATCGATTTCTCTCTTTTACTTCTTGAGCCCACAAAGGGCGCAATTCTTATTCGAATTGGCTGACATTTTACACAGGTCTCCAACATATAATTTAATTGTGGTCCAAACCGGACCATATCTTGATATCGCTCTAATAGCAGAGCAAATCTTTTCTTATATCCTTTTTTTTGCCTAAGAAGAGATGCCGGGAAAAGAACTCGACAAATGCGATCCATGGTGGAGGGTATATAAGATTCGGCCCGGCCGAACTTAGCACGCTTTTACTTGTTTTCTCTGGATTTTTTTTTGAAAATTTATTTTTTATAGAAATTTTGGTTAAAACTGTATTTCTTATTTTCATTTCATTGTCCTTCCTTTTAAAGGATCTTCACCCTTACAAACTTCCTTGGATGAGAATACAGAAGTGGAAAATTTAGCCGGCCATCATTTGTATGTTACTGATAAGGATAGTAGTAGAAAAACTCTGCAGAAAGCAGCCTCTTTTGTAAGTTTTCAATAACTGCAACAGCCTTACCAAGTTCATTTGCAACATGTGATTTTGTTATTTTTCCTTTACCTAGGGTTCCAGAGCTCGACCGCCCCGCCTTTTATCTTCCGCTTCCACAGACGAGTCTTCAGAGCTCAATATCACCGGCAAACAGCCCAAACAACGTTGGTCCGGTCTATTTGGAGTGAAAAATCCCCAACAAAGTCAACTGTGTGAGCTATTGAATAACTATTCCAAAAATGGTGTACCCCAAAAGACTCCCGCCACTTTGAACTTTAATCATCACGATATGGACAATGCCATAGAGTATTTGGATAGCATGCACAAATCATGGATGGACATTGTGGAGTGCGGCTCCATGAATGAAAGTGAGATGAGAGTACAGACTGCCATATGGGAATTGGTGACAACGGAAGTGGACTACATCCATTGTTTGCAGACGGTAACGGATGTAAGTGTCAGCATTAAAAAAAAATATTTCCCTTAAAGTTAATTTTGTTTTTTGGATTTCAGCTTTTCTTAGCCTGTTTGGAGTCCGTCCAAGAGGAGGGCCTTCTCAAAGAAGTCGATCAGCATCGCTTGTTTGCCAACATACGCGACATCTGCGAAGCTAATTTGAAATTTTGGACTCTGTATCTGTATCCTATGGTGGCGCGCAGCATTCAGACGCGTGAACCATTACGCATTTCCTTCTTCCAACAGGGCTTTTTAGCCTTTGCTAATATTTTTGCTCCCTATAAGAAATATTGTGCAGAACAAAGTACCTGCCAATTCTATTGCAAGGAATTGAATCGTACAAACTCCCTATTCACTTCATATTTGGCATGGTGTGAAGCCCAAAAGATGTGCAATCGCTTGCGATTGGCTGATATTTTGGTGCGACCAATGCAACGTCTGACAAAGTACAGTCTACTGCTGGCGGCTATTAAGAAACAAATGACGGACATCGATGAAATCGAGTCTGTGGAAACGATGGTAAGACATTTTAAGTTTTAGCTTGTTTTTCGATATATAAGGTGGTTCAAGAAAGTCACAATTAAACAAAAAAAAAAAAATTTTGTAGTTTTTTAATAATATGACAACTATCATACAATCATTTGCTTGAAGGTTTGCATTCATGCCACAGAAGGATGTAGAAAAAGAGTTTGGCTTTTTACCATTGATGTTAAAACAAAGATATGGGGGTTAAAACAAAGATATGGGCTGGAAGCAAAGCAATTCACCCCCAGTGGCATAATTGCCACTGGACAAAGTACTATAGGTGTATCACCAGCACTGCATCATTGGGATCGAACTGATACTATGCTTATTTAGGAGATCGATTCAAAAATTTTCCCACAAACAGCGAGGATACTCCTATCATATCAATAAATGATATCCTCCGTTTTGAAGGATAAAGTTCTTAAACATCAAAATATTCTTCTTATTCATAGAATATATTAGGTTTCCAGCTCAATAAGTTGATTCCTTCGATGGTAATGTATATCAACGATTCAAGTTTAAGCTAAATGATGTTCTCGCCACCCAGGCGTTCAGCGCAGTAGGCGGACATGCGCTACGGTGACCTCCATATTAACGTAGAATTTTTTTTAACCTACAACAAAGTTTAAAAAAACATATATATTTTTACCACAAAAAAAAGGAACAAATAACACCTCCTCTGAAGGCAGCTTAAAAAAATTGTTTGGATAAAAGTTTACAATGATCTTTTACCTTAAGAATCTTGGCATCCTAGTATAGATTTTCAACGTTTATCATCTGGTGCAGGCACTTGGTGGTCCTTAGTGCCTCGTCTTGGGAGGTCTCTGGGTTTCTTCGTATCTTTTCGCTCCCTACTGCAGGCCACACTGGAGCTGCGTAATTCTTTACCGGTCGGTTAATCGCCTTGTATGTTGTTAGCTTATTAACTCCTGACACTCGATTCCCTTATCCGATTTTGATCAAATTTCATATATTCATTATTTAGGACATTTATATTAACGCAGTGCATATGCAAATTTGCCAATGAACGTTCCATTAAGGAACTAGGGCAAACTTCTCATATATCAATGAGTGCTGCCCGAGTCAAGTTTAAGCTCAATGATAAAGACCACCTTTTTATAGCCGAGTCCGAACGGCGTGCCGCAGTGCGACATCTCTTTAGGGAGAAGTTTTTACATGGCATAGTACATCCCAAATGTTGCCAGTATTAGGACTGGATAACCGCCGCTGAAAGTATGTTAGAACCCACGCATTCAGCGTCGTAGACGCCATATTAACGTATTTTTTTTTTTTTTTTTTATACCAACAACAAAATTAAAAAACAAAATATTTCTTATTCCCTAAGCCACTATGGTTTTACAAAAACAAATAAAACCGTGCTAAGTTCGGCCGAGCCGAACCTTGGGAACCCACCATCATGGAATCTACTAATAATTTACAATAATTAACTTTATTGAAGGGCACATGTGCACACCAAATTTCTGCAAACGACGCCGAGTTTCTGCCAAACCACACCAAATTTCTTCCCAACCAATAGGGAGATCGGTTTCTAGGCAGTGATATCAGACCAATGATTTTGAAAGTCATAACAGAGCACAGCGTGCACATTTCAGCTAAATCGGACAACAATCGCATCTTCCAAGGGATCAAAATGTAAAATCGGGAGATCGGTACATATGGGAGCTATATCAAGTTTTAGACCGATTTGGATCGTACTTTGCTTGGTTGTTGGAAGTAACAAAACACGATGTGCAAAATTTCAGCTATTTTTCAGGGGACTTCCAGAGACTCAAGATCTAAAACAAGAGAATCGGTTTATATGGGAGCTTAAATCGAAATCTGAAGTGGATATCGTGATTCGTTCGATCGCTATTGTGATTTCAGCAGACGGACGGACATGTCTCGATCGAATGAAAGACAAGTGTTACAAACTGAATGACTAGATTTGTATGCCCCCATTCAATGGTGGTGGGTAGGGTGTACACTCGGTTAATCGATTATTCGTGATTAAATAATCGAACAATTGGAAAATAAATATTTTAAAATAAACAAATAATAATCGAATAATTTAGAAGGTTAATCAATTAACCGTTCTAATGTTAAAAAAGCTTCAAAACATATTGTTTCATTTATCTACATTTTTCGATCATTTAGGACTAACATAGGCAAAGTTTCATTCGATTTGTATGAGATCTTTTTGCTTTACTTCAAAAATGAGGATCAAATATACTGGATCCATTTTCCCCACTTACAAATCAAATCGACATACAAATATGACAAATATGGCATGGGATAACTACAGGCTGGAACTTTCATCTATCTATCAGTGGTATCGAGTGAAGAGTCTCAGTGACTCTCCAGACCAGGCGCCACCGGCTCTTGTTAAACTACCGAGTGCCTATGATGCTCGATCCAACAAGGAGAGATATTGGCGCCTTCACATAACAAATGTCCATCATGTTTCCGCGCCCATCGGTCGTATAGACCGGAACGAACTTGCAAATGTCATCCGTAGCGCCAAGTCATCCAAGGCGTTGAGCCCCGACGGATTCTCTATACTGATGCTGAAAAATCTGGATCAACCTGGAGTCGAGTACCTCAGAACTGTCCTCAACCTATCTTTGAATACTCTTATAGTACTCCATGTTTGGATGATGGGCAGAGTGATCCCGCTATTGAAGCCTGGAAAAGACCCGAGTAAGGTGGAGTCGTACAAACCGATCTCCCTACTCTCATCAGTAGCCAAGACCCTTGGCTTCCATTTTGCCGAGCATCAGCATGGATTTGGAAGACAGCATAGCACAACATCTGCTCTGCACGCCATCACGGCATACATTTGCCGTGACTTCAATCAGCCCAGGCCATATGATAGGACGGTCCTCGTGGCACTCGACCTATCGAAGTCATTCGACACGGTCAGCCATGCCAAACTATTTCAGGACATATCCAATACGTCCCTCAAGCCAAGCATGAAACGCTGGGTCGCGATTTATCGGTGTGGTCGCCAGTCATTTGTGGATTTTAGGGATAAGAAATCGAAACACCGTAGAGTGAAACAGAGAATTCCCCAAGGCGGGGTGATATCTCCGGCACTGTTTAACCTCTACTTATTCTCCATTCCACCCCCTCCTGACGGCATAGGGATCGTATCATATGCGGACGATTGTACGCCCCCACCCAATGGAGTCTCGTCATCTCTATGATACGCAGTGACCCTAAATTGGAAGATCGGTCTATTTGGCAGCTATATCTAAATATAGTCTGATCTGGATTATATTCTGGTCGGATCACGGGAGGAAAAATACAAGTCTCTGCTTCAAATTCTACCAAAATCGGATAATAAACAGCGTTTTTTAAGGGACTTAGGTACTATGTCGGCAGATCGGTCTATATAGCAGCTATATCTAAATATAGTCCGATCTGAACCATATTTGGGTCGGATGCCGAGAGGCTTAAAATAACTCACTGTTCCGAATTTCAGCGAAATCGGCTAATAAATACAGCTTTTATGGTTTTTAGACCCTAAATCGGCAGATCGGTCTATATGGTAGCTATATCTAAATATAGTCCAATCTGGACCATATTTGAGTCAGATGTTGGGAGGCTTAAAACAATTCACTGTTTCAAATTTTAGCGAAATCGGATAATAATTGCATGTTATTCGATCTGATTCATATTTGAGTCGGATGCCGGGAGGCTTAAAATAACTCACTATTCCAAATTTCAGCGAAATCGAGTAATAAATGCAGCTTTTATGGGTTTCAGACCTTTAATCGGCAGAACCATACTTGAGTCGAATGTCGGGAGGCTTAAAACCACTCACTGATACAAATTTCAACGAAATCGAGTAATAAATGCAGCTTTTATGGGTTTCAGACCCTTAATAAGCAGATCGGCCTTTATGGCAGCAATATCCAAATATGGTCGGATTTGGCCAGTTCAAGAATTGAACCTGCGTGCAGCAAAAATATGTATGTGTGCCAAATTTCAGCTTAATATCTCAATCTTTGAAGGTGATTACAACGTACGGTCAGACAGCTGACAGGCAAATGGACATCGTTAAATCGACTTAGAATTTTTCGACGATCCGAAATATATATACTTTTTAGGGTCGGAAATAGATATTTCGATGTGTTGCAAACGGAATGACTCAATGAATATACCCCCATCCTTTGGTGGTGGGTATAAAACTGGCAGCGCCTAATACAAAATCATAGGATATTTTTTAGTAGTTGCACTGCCTCACTGTCTGGAGGCCACCGTGGCGCAGAGGTTAGCATGTGCGCCTATGACGCCGAGCGCCTGGGTTCAAATCCCGATGCGAACATTCCCTTACTAATACTTGCTAGATTTGTGAGGTGTCCTGCTATATTAAAATTTCTCTATCTCTGGGCCGTTTGGATCGTCCTGTAGTGCACCGACGTTTGACAGTGAAACAAAACATGAAATGTGCGTGAGCTGTGTAAACCAATGTTGCCAAAAAGATAATAGCTAAAAACTCACCCTTTATAATGGTTAAAGCCATGACCGCAGAGATCCTAGGCTTAACACTATTTTTTTATATGGAATTTCACTGTGAAAACCGAACTCAATACCCAGCTTAAGGTATATCTCTGATATAAAATGTCTATCAATGAATTCATTTCTTTCCAGCTACATACCACCGATCTTTTTGTATTTAGTGTTAATAATCACTTAACCACAAGACAAGAAAATGAACGCTTAAAAGGAGTTATGGCTCGCATAGAATCATATGACGTGGTGGTGAGTTTTTAAACTTCTTTCTGCACCTTTTAGCCACTTTAAGTCCAATTATCTTTCTTTTCTCCCCCCTAGGACACCAACAATGAAAACCTAGAAAAGATGATCAAACAATACAGTCAAATGTTTGATCTTTGTGGTCCCATGAAAGGCTGTGCCTCTCAACATGTTCGTCATCTCTTCATGGAGGGCGATCACAAATACAAAGACAATCTCGGCAAAGCCGATGTGCATTGTTTCTTGCTCACCGACATGTTATTGGTGTGCAAGTCCATAGCCAAGAAAGGTCTGGGCACTTTGAAAGTGATACGGCAACCCTATCTCACCGACAGGCTCGTTGTGAAACATTCCAATAATATTCTAAGCTGTGTTTACTTAAATGAATTCCAAGTAGCTGTTAATGCCTTCACCCTCCACTGTTCCGAGGCAAAGAATTGGTATGAGGCGTTGAAAAGGGCCAAAATGATTTATACACGCCTCAAACAAACCAGCAACAGTTCGATGGCCATGAATTGGGATACTATGCGTTATGGTGGTAGTATGATCAGTGCGGGCACTGTCGACTCTTTGGGAGTTAAGAAATCTCCCTTAAATTCATCCATATGTAGTCATGTGACAAGTGCTAATAATAGTCACAGTGGTTCGGTGGAATGGAATGAATCGCGAAATATATCCGTGGAGTTTGATAAGACCAATTCATTGTCCAGTGATGAAGGTTGTACTTATTTGGGTAAGTATTGGACAAAGAGAAAAATTATTGAGAGATAAAATTGATTGTTTTCTGTTGTTATTGCAGGTGCTCATGGTTTCCCTTTGAAAGGTAAACCCTTAACCACCATTAGTCCACAGAAAATGAAAGTTAATACCAGTTCCTCTAATACATTGACGGTGCAGCCCATCAACCATTTGGGCCAAAGTTTACCCAATTTAAATTTACATCACAGTCACACGTAAGTTTAAACCTAAAATTAGTTGGTAAACTCTAGAGAATTAGAATTTAGTATTCATTTAGCATAGTAGCTAAAAGAAAATTAGCTTTTGTAAATGTCTAGTTTATATTCAGAAGCATTTCATTATCTTTCATTGTGTCATTTGGGCTAAAATCAGATAGAGCCACATTATGCAGCAGGCCTATCACCGTTATCATCAGTCCTATTTACCATCGCAATAATTATCTAAACAGGACAATTGTTTATTTGCAGGTTATACAGTATTTTATATGTAATGAAACTTTAGAAACACTGAGAGCATTTTTAGACAGCAGCGTTTTTTTAACAATTCAATAACCCTTCAAAATTTATCATAGATAAAATAAAATATTAATATTTAGTACTTTGTACTAAAAAAGAACATGTGTCTGAAATCAAAATCGATTTCTCGGTTTTCACCAACAAAGTTTTGTGACTAGTGCCCCATATGTCAGCACTCGTCTCACAATGGTCGTGTACATACAGAAAATCAACTTTGAGTTAACTCCCCACTTCCTACCAAACATTATCCTGCAGGAGTTGAAGACGCACAGCCCTTTTCGCCATCATTCCTCAGTGTTCCATTTCCAGGACAGCTTCGAAATGAGGACTATTCCTCAAAGGTTAGTTTGGAGACTATTTCTCGTAGCCCATCTAAATAGTATCTTCAGGGACCTTTCCATGAACATTCACATCGTCTACAGAAACCTGCACACGACTTCGTCCGCATATGCGATTATGACGAGGTTCCCGAGAATCCGCTAGAGCAACCCTCCTTGAGGCGTACTCACTCGTCTTCTGACCACACTATCTCTCCAGTGCGCGTTGATAATCCTGCCGCATAGCATATTGTTTAGTTCGGGTGGTTTCCACGAACCCAAATGCTTGCCATTTCTGAGTTAGTAAATTTTGAATCGAGTAAATTTTAATGCACGGAAGTCTCAGTGCTGTTTGTTGTCACACAAACGATACGCTCACCCATTACAAACATCTCTGTCTATCAATGGTATAAATGGCGAGCAATCAGAAGCACTGATGTTCTGGGCATGAAGATGCAATTTGATGACCGTTGGACTGAACATGTATTCGAAGTCTCATTCTAGTACTTATGATTTCTTAAACGGCGTAGAATTACTTCACTCCTTCTGATCTTCTTAACATCTATATCACTTTCATAAGGCTGAAAATGGAGTAGAACTTACATGTACGGGCTGGAGCTTCAAAAACATCCGTGTGCAGAGGAGAGCGATGGCGTTGATTAGATACCTGCCTCCCTTAAACATCATCGTAATGTGGTGGCCTGGCGCTGTTCTGTCGGTACTTTCATGGTGGGTGTTCATCTAATATTCGTCTTCATATTCCTGATGTAAGGATGATTGTCAGAAATACTAGACTTTCCAGGAACTTACAACCGTTTGAAATTGTTTGGCCAACGGATCGGGCAATGCATTACGGAGAAAATTCTTATTTCGCCCGAACCGTTCGTATATAGAATCGACTTCCGGCTAATTTTTATCCCACCCACTATGACATCCAGAGATTTAAGACAAATGTCATTAAACACTACATCCACACTACAGACACTAAGCCCATGGAAGAGGTTTACCGCTTTACTGTCATTGGCTAGAACAGATGTCTTAGTCATTGTGTCGGTCATGACAAGTCACTGTCGGAAAACAGGTTGACATACTGCAGGTTGCCAGCAACGAATTTTGCAGAAGCTGTGAGAACATTGAAGAAGAAGAGACTATAGAACACCTTCTGTGTATGTGTCCCGCACTCTCATTTCTTTGAGAACCTGTCTAATTTAGCGCATGTGAACATTTACAATTAATTGGGCTTCTTAAAGCGATCTGGATGGTTGCACGGTAGGAACTAGAAGGTATCTTCCTTCTTCTGTTCCTCTGATATCACAATGGACGAAAACGTCTAAGTGAGTCTAATGGCAGACTGCCACTTAAACCTAAGCCCATGGCAACCGGTTGTACGAACCGAATTGACCCGGTAGAATCTTCATCGGCAAAAGCTGTCGCCTCAGTGTACGTGTTCGTCCTTTTTTCATGGGAGAGGCACATTCCGGAGTGCCTTCTACGCACGTTTCTGGTCCGTGCCGGGATTGAAAAGAAACCCAGACCCTGGTTCTGTTCAGTTTGCCGGAACCGCCTCCATCATCGGTCGGTGTCAGTGAGGTGTAACTGGTGCATGGAGTGGATACACTTCCAATCTTGCCCTGGCCTTACGTCACTACGGGAGTATAATCACACTAAATATGTTGCAAGGTGCTGTGCAGGAGTGGGTAACAAGCGTTGTCGTCGTCGCCTTCTGCGTCGTCGTCGTCAGACTATGTGACGCCCCCGACCTCTCCCGTGCGGCAATATACGCAACAGCAGCATCCCAGTCCCAATATTGCCAAGCCAGTGCCGGAAAGTATATCATTTTTGCAATTGAATTGCAACGGTCTCCGAGGCGAGATAGGCGAAATTGTGGATTTTGTGGAGTTACATAGATCCAGGAAACAAAGCTGACCAACTCCACGTGCATTATAGACCCATCTCGCTTGTACCTGGCACTAGTAACCCCTACATGGAGTGCAAGGGGATTGCAGTCAGGTCCGGTACTGCCGAATTACAGCTATACAACGTGTACATACCGCCGGTTGGTAGCTGTGTCCCGATTAAAGGCCAGGCTTACAAGCCCGACATATGTGGGCTACTATCTGACCATAATCGTCTGGTTCGAGGAGACTTTAATGCGTATCACATTTCATGGCATTCTCACCAAAGTAAAGACCAGGGGCAAAGCTTTGGCAGAGCAGATTGAAGGCTTCACGTTTTGCACGGTGAATGAGGATACCCCCACTAAGATAACGAGGAGGTGTAGCAGCTCGCCATTGCATCCCCTGATCACCTGAGTGACGTATCCTGGCAAGCCGTCATTTATTTGGTATCAGACCACCTCCCCATAATTCTCACCATCGACCGACCACCTGACTTCATAACCTCTGAGCACCGGACGTTTATCAATCTGAAGAAGGCCGATTGAGCTGGCTTCAAAGAGTACACCAATCGCCGCTTCAGTGAACTGGCGCCCCCCTCGAATATGCTAGTTGCCGAGAGAAAATTCCGAGACATCACTAAAGCAGCAGCCGCTTATTTTATACCGGCCGTTCAAATACCCAATTTCCTGGCGCAGGCAGTGGTACTCGCAGACGAGCGTGATGGAATTCGTTGTACTGACACCAGAATCAGCGAGCAGAATCTGGAAATAAACATAAGCGGAATTTGTGGTTAGAACACTTGGAGCAATGATACTTAGGTACCGGTTAGGCAAGCTGTGGTCCAGTGTGAAGTCACTCTCGACGTGACGGGATGACAAGATCTCAGTCACTTTTGGAGACGTAACCGTGACTCATCCGAAGAGATGCGCCAGGTTCTTCAACGGTCAATTTATTGTGCATACTGAGAGTAAGAGGGCAAGGAGGAGAGCCATTCACCGTATCCTCTGAGCCGATGGAAAGCCATCACATTTTACCATAGGCGAAGTTACGAATGTCATTCGTGGTGCCAAATCATCCAAGGTTTTGAGACCCGACGGTTTCTTTACACTGATGCTAAAGGTTCTGGATCTACCGGGAGTTAAGAACCTTACTACTCTCCTCAACCTGCCTTTGAACACTGTAATAGTACCCCATGTCTGGAAAATGGGCAGAGTTATCCCGCTACTGAAGCCTGGAAAGGACCCGAGTTTGGGGGAATCCTACAGACTGATCTCCCTTCTTTTACCAGTGTCCAAGACGCTTGAGGCATTACTTCTTCCGATTACTTCTAGATTTCGAAGAATGCATAGCACAACAACTGCCGTGGCTTCAATGAATCCAGGCCATGTGATAGGACGATCCTCGTGGCACTGGACTTATCGAAGGCATTTGATTCTTTCGTAAATTTTCCACATATACCTTAGCAATTCTCTTATGCGGTTTATAAGCACTTGGGTTAAGTGGGGCCTAGTCTAAGAAACGTATTTTAAATTTTTAATCTTTAGCTCAGACTACGATGCCATGATGGCGCAGCGCAATCCCCCCAAGTTTATTGACGACAACTCCCTGGTCTTTGTAGTCAATTTGGCTTCTTGTTTGCCTACTCCTAGTTTTGAGCCATTCATCGGTGATTTTTTCTTTATTGGCCATTCTCGGTCTTAGTCTCGCCGCGACGTATAAGAAAAACACTAAAATGACAACACAAATGCCTTTAAATTCAAACCAATTTTTTTAATCCTGTGTTTTAGAACTCTGGAACTCTAATCCCAAAATAATCCCAAAAAACGGTACATAAAAGCTGGTCGTGTCGAATCTATGACTTTATCTGATGTAATTATCGCCAGTATAACCCTAAGGATCGGAAACAGATTAGGGAGTCTAACATTAACCTACACATACACATTTGTTGGTTAAAGCAATGTTGTTGAGTTGTATAAAAAAAACTGCTACTATAGTAGATAAAAGAAAATAAAGACACTTCAAATGATTTGAATGAAAAGCCCTAACGATAAAGAAACCATCGAACTCACAGATGCTTGTATATCTGCGTAACAGTCATTGAGCGAGTACTTTCATTCTAAATTGTGCACTCATTCTAAATTGTCTTTATTTTCTATATTTCAAGCTTTTGCTTCTGAAAACAAAAATTCACTTAGCCTTAATGAAATACAGTTTTAAACGCATTTTTATTGGATTTAAAAATTATTTTTATTTTTTTATATATATATAAAAAAAAATCTTTTTTCTTCTTCTTTTTCGGATATTTCATCTTGCGTTGTTGTTTTCTTACAAATTTTGAATTGGCTTTTTAACCCTTTTGGTTGGCTTTTGTGGTTTGGTGTGATGTGATGTACCGACATCATACATCACTAACTACTCTCTATATATGTGCGTACGTGTATGTGTTTGTATATGTGTTCAACCAAAAATGTATCTCGAAATGGCGTCTGCCTCTCTCCATTAGTAATCTTTACCATACTTATAGTAATAATACCCTATTGGTACCGGGTGCAGCCAATACCAGCAGCACACAATCGGGTAATTTACTATTATCGCCTAGTCATCGGGGTATCTCATATCCACCACCGAGTCCAACGAGGTAAGTTTTTCTTCCTCTCCCCTCTTGAAAAAAAAAACAATCAACCCACCCTTTCTACACTACAACAGTATGACACGTTGCACAAGAGCACAATTATGAAGAGAAATTAGCAAAAGATTGGCACCACCAATGATAAGTCTGGGTTAGCATACTTTAAAGGACTTTTTAATGACCTACAGGATTCACTAATAGAAGGTTAGGTCACATGTGAAAACATAAATTGGATGGGCCCCATGAACATCATTAAGGATGTCAAATTTGTCGATTTAAAATGTCATCATATAGGAGAAAACGTAAACAAAGAATGAATGTAAAAAAGAAAACAAGTTGACATCCTCAATGCCAAGTTCTGCCAAAAATTAAAAAAAAATTATGTTGGCTAATCGCTTGGCTTAACCTTATTCAGTGAATTCTGAATGCTCAAAAAATCTATGCAAATTCTTAATATACAAATCAGACTAATAAAAATTTTTTAATACTCGTATGTTATATGAGAACAATAGGATCAAATCTACCGCAGACGGTAACAAATGTGTCGAATTAAAATTCGCTGGTCACACAATACACACATATGAAAATGGCGTTTTTATACCCTCCACCATAGGATGGGGGTATACTAATTTCGTCATTCTGTTTGTAACTACTCGAAATATTCGTCAGAGACCCCATAAAGTATATATATTCTTGATCGTCGTGACATTTTATGTCGATCTAGCCATGTCCGTCCGTCCGTCCGTCCGTCCGTCTGTCTGTCTGTCAAAAGCACGCTAACTTCCGAAGGAGTAAAGCTAGCCGCTTGAAATTTTGCACAAATACTTCTTATTAGTGTGGGTCGGTTGGTATTGTAAATGGGCCATATCGGTCCATGTTTGGATATAGCTGCCATATAAACCGATCTTGGGTCTTGACTTCTTGAGCCTCTAGAAGGCGCAATTCTTATCCGACCAGAATAAAATTTTGCACGACGTGTTTTGTTATGATATCCAACAACTGCGCCAAGTGTGGTTCAAATCGGTTCATAACCTGATATAGCTGTCATATAAACCGATCTTGGGTCTTGACTTCTTGAGCCTCTATAGGGCGCAATTCTTATCCGATTTGAATGAATTTTGGCACGACGTGTTTTGTTATGATATCCAATAACTGTGCCAAGTGTGGTTCAAATCGGTTCATAACCTGATATAGCTGTCATATAAACCGATCTTGGGTCTTGACTTCTTGAGCCTCTAGAAGGCGCAATTCTTATCCGACCAGAATAAAATTTTGCACGACGTGTTTTGTTATGATATCCAACAACTGCGCCAAGTGTGGTTCAAATCGGTTCATAACCTGATATAGCTGTCATATAAACCGATCTTGGGTCTTGACTTCTTGAGCCTCTATAGGGCGCAATTCTTATCCGATTTGAATGAATTTTGGCACGACGTGTTTTGTTATGATATCCAATAACTGTGCCAAGTATGGTTCAAATCGGTTCATAACCCGATATAGCTACCTGATATAGCTGACTTCTTGAGCCTCTAGAGGTCGCAATTATTATCCGATTTGCCTGAAATTTTGTACGACGGATCCTCTCATGACCATCAACATACGTGTTTATCATGGTCTGAATCGGTCTATAGCCCGATACAGCTCCCATATAAATCGATCTCTCTATTTTACATCTTGAGCCCCCAAAGGGCGCAATTCTTATTCGAATTGGCTAATATTTTACACAGGTCTCCAACATATAATTTAATTGTGGTCCAAACCGGACCATATCTTGATATCGCTCTAATAGCAGAGCAAATCTTTTCTTACATCCTGTTTTGCCTAAGAAGAGATGCCGGTAAAAGAACTCGATAAATACGATCCATGGTGGAGGGTATATAAGATTCGGCCCGGCCGAACTTAGCACGCTTTTACTTATTTGAATTAATCACATTTCAAGTACAAGATAGCTGACACGAAGAGTTAATACTGTCAAACCAGAAATGACAGCTACATATATGATATTTGTTTTATTGGAAGCTCATTATAAACCACCAAAGGCATTTGCTTCCATGTTTATTAAAGGCTCTATTACACGGCATGTAGGTGTCTTATGAGATGTCAAATTTAGCACATGTAGAGGTGTACATGTCGTCCGATACAAATGAAACTAACATATGAAAATCACTTTTCAAAATAGCACATGTAATTTTTTGGTTTAGAGCGTGCTCTATTCCTTCTGACAAAAACATAATGAAATCGCTGTTTTCGTTGTCAGCCGAATTAAAGCAATCCCAAATTAAACTTTTTGTAACCACCTAGGTAGGATAGAGGGTATATTAATTTAGTCATTCCGTTAGCAACACATCGAAATATCAATTTCCGACCCTACAAAGTATACATATTTCGGATCGTCGTAAAATTTAGGACGATTTAACGATGTCCGTGTGTCTGTCCGTTTGTCCGTCCGTCTGTTGTAATCACTCTACAGCCTTCAAAAATTGAGATATTGAGTTGAAATTTGGCACAGATACGCCTTTTTGATGCACGCTGGTTATGTTCTTGAACGAGCCAAATCGGACCATATTTAGATAAAGCTGCCATATAGACCGATCTCCCGATAAAGAGTCTGATGCCCATAAAAGCTTTGTTTATTACCCGATTTCGCTGAAATTCGAAACAGTGAGTTATCTTAAGCCTCCTGACACCTGACCTAAATACGGTTTAGATCAGATTATATTTAGATATAGCTGCCATTAGACCGATCTCCCGATAAGGGGTCTAATGCCCATAAGTGCTTTACTTTTTATCCGATTTAGCTGAAATTTCAAACAGTGAGTAGTTTTAGGCCTCCCAACATTCGACCCAAATATGGTAAAGATCGGACTGTAGTAAGATATAGCTCTCATATATATCGATGTGCCGATTAAGGGTCTGAAGCTCATAAAAGCTTTATTTATTACCCGATTTTGTTGAAATTTGAAATACAAAATTTAACAGTGACTTATATTTATTAGCCCACTCAATATCCGCGTCGAATTTAGGTGCATAAGATATCCAATTTTCACCGGATTGTTACGAAAGAGGGTTTTCATATATACCCGAGGTGGTGGGTATCCAAAGTTCGGCCCGGCCGAACTTAATGCCTTTTTACTTGTTGACTTTCACAAATTTGACAAACATTTAAAATTACATTTGAATACAGAAAGTGGCATGTCATAAGACAACTAGATGCCGTGTAACAGCGGCTTAGAGAAGATAATCATTATAATGGAGTTCACGCGTAGAAGAGTGATTTCGTTATATTTTGTTGGAGTTCTCCAGATATTGTTGACGAACTTCAACACCTCAAAGTGAATAAATATTTGTGCATCGCACAATTAAGCGTTGTAATGATTCTGGTAGCGTTGCCAAACGCCTGGCGGTGCGATAGAAAATTAGTAAAATATCTGCCGTTTGGCAACAGCAGAAGATATCTCTTTTAAATTTTAAATAGTTTGATCTGAGGTGTTGACTAGATCATAAGCAAAATTTAAAGGCCCTAGGTAGTCTGGGCGGCATTTGGCAGGCCTCTAAAATTGGTTACCTTGGCATTTCGAAAACTTGTTCGGGCTGTCAAATCTTCATTTGTGGTCCTCTTTGGTCCCCTTGAGGTCTACAATATCATTTCATTCTCAAACGCCAGATTTTTAACTAGTTGGGCACAAATACTGATAAATTGCATTCGTGCAGCTACAAATCGTTTTTTATACCCTCCACCATAAGATGGGGGTATACTAATTCCGTCATTCCGTTTGTAACACATCTAAGTATCGATCTGTGACCGAACAAAGTATATATATATTTATATATTTCCAGCAGAAAATATTGCACCCCTCGATGCAATAGTGTAAGTTAAAACTATCGTGACATTAGCATACACAGTTGCTTCCGGCATGCGTGCTTGTTTAAAGATCCAAAATGCTCTTCTTGTTTAGTAGAAACAAGTAAAAAGGCGTTAAGTTCGGCCGGGCCGAACTTTGGATACCCACCACCTCGGGTATAAACGTAAACCACCTTTCATCAAAATCCCGTGAAAATTGCATACCTTATGTCCCATAGCAGTTATACCGTACCGTATATGGTCCGATTTGGACCCAATACTACCAAGTACAAGTCACTGTTCAATTGTGTATACCAAAATATTGGTCTTTTTAGTAGCTATATCATTTCAGTTAAATCGAATTATAAATGCGCCTTTTATGGGGCCAAGACTTTAAATCGAGATATCTGTCTATATGGCAGCAATATGCAAATCTTGATCGACCTAGACCGAATTGCAGAAATATGTGGAGGGGCTTAACTTAACAATCTGTCCCAAATTTCTGCAACATCGGAAAATAAATGTGCTTTTTATGGGCCGAAAACTTTAAATCGAGAGATCGGTTTATATGGCAGCTATATCCAACTCTGGACCGATCTGAGTGAAATTGAAGAAGAATGTCGAAATGCCTAACACAACTCACTGTTCCGAATTTCGGCGACATCGGACAATAAATGCGCCTTTTATGGGCCTTAGACCCTAAATCGGAGGATAGGTATATATGGCAGCTATATCCAAATCTGGATCGATCTAGGCCAAATTGACGAAGGATATCGAAGGGTCTAACACAACTCACTGTCCCAAATTTCAGCAAAATCGGATTATAAATGTGGCTTTTATGGGCCTAAGACCCTAAGTCGGCGGATCGGTCTATATGGGGGCTATATCAAGATATAGTCCGATATAGCCCATCTTCGAACTTAAACTGCTTATGAACAAAAAAATACTCTGTGCAAAATTTCAGCTCAATATCTCTATTTTTGAAGACTGTAGCGTGATTTCAACAGACAGACGGACAGACGGACGGACATGTCTAGATCGTCTTAGATTTTTACGCTGATCAAGAATATATATACTTTATAGGGTCGGAAATGGATATTTCGATGTGTTGCAAACGGAATGACAAAATGAATATACCCCCATCCTTCGGTGGTGGATATAAAAATGGAACATTAGCATTACAAATTTTATTTGCCTTTTTCCTGCAAGTAACGTTTTCAATGAAAGCAAAGCTCAGTCTTAGATGGCTTTTTATAGTAATTAATTCAAAAAGAAATGAAATGAAATAAAATAAAAGTATTCAAATTTAAATTATCTCAAAAATCTTTTTAGAATGCTGCGTTAAAAAGGATAAATCAACAAAAAAAAAAAATAAGTAAAAGCGTCCCAAGTTCGGCCAGGCCGAATCTTATATACCCTCCACCAAGGATCGCATTTGTCGAGTTCTATGCGCAGTATGTCTTTTTAGGCAAACAAAGAATATTGAATAAAACCTGTTGTGCTATTGGAGCTAGTTAAAGTCCATTTAGTCTGGACTCTGAACATTGTAGAAGTCATTGTGCAATATTTCAATTCATTCGGATAAGAATTACACTTTGTAGGGGCTCAAGAAGCTAAATTGAGAAATCGGTTTATATGGAAGCTGTATCAAGCTATATATCGTTTCAGACCATATTAGACACGTATGTTGAAGGTCATGAGAGAAGCCGTTATACAAAATTTCTTCCAAATCGGATGACAATTGCGGCCTCTAGAGGCTCAAGAAGTCAAGATCCCAGATCGATTTATATGACAGTTATACCAGATTTTGAACCGATTTGTATCATACTTAACACAGTTGTTGGAAGTGATATGAAAACACTACGTGCAAAATGTTCGTTAAATCGGACGAGAATTGCGCTCTCTAGAGGCTCAAGAAGTCAAGACCCAAGATCGGTTTATATGGCCACTGTATCAAAACATGGACCGATTTGGCCCATTTGCAATCCCAACCGACCTACACTGATAAAAAGTTTATGTGCAAAATTTGTGCCGGACGGGCATGGCTAGATCGACATAAAATGTCACGACGATCAAGAATATATATGGGGTCTCAGACGAATATTTCGAGTAGTTACAAATAGAATGACGAAATTAGTATACCTCCATCCTATGATGGAGGGTATAAAAATATCTTGCCCTCTAAAGCCTAGTACTGACATTGATTTTTCGCTCTAGCAACTGATAAAACGCGTTGTAAAAAAATTGTGACGAAGAAAATGCGAAAACATTCCGTAGAAGTGGTACTGAGTTCTAAATATGAGCAAAATACAATAGTAGCGACATGTCGTCACGCCATTACAAAATTCTCTTCAATTAATTACCAATGTAATTAAATTTAAATGCTCACGAAATGTGCACCAATCAACTGTGTTTCAATGATGTTGTCTTTGTTGTGTGTTGTTGTTGTTTGACTTTTGTTTGTGTTCTGGCAAATATTAGAGTCCGTCAGATTTCGCAATAGTTTAATAAGCATTTTCGGTTTGAATGAAGACAGTACTAGGCTTTACATGGTAATAAAATAAGCAACAAACTATTAAACCCTCCACCATAGAAAAGTGGTATACTTATCAAGTCATTCCACCAGATATCGCAGAGAACATATACATAAGCTATGAGTCGACCAAAAAGAAACCCCCCAAGGGAGTTATGTTAGATGGAAATTTGTTAGATGGAAAATTCAAACAATCACATGGGAAATGTTCCAACATCTCATTATCATCCACACATGCTCTATCCACGATGTCACCTATTCTGCATAAGTGCGTCCGTATAACTATGTGATCCGCAATGATATCAAAAACTTCCTGCCTGCCTCCTTTCAATATGATAATCGTCTTCTCACGATCCGGACCCCCATAGGGGTCCTACGGGTCCTACAATGCTACGTGCAAGTTAAGTGCTCACGCCCTTAACTCGGGCTGCGTCGGCCCGAAAGGTTTCGCAGTCACCAAGTTCACCAATGGCAGTTCTCTGGCCCCTACGGCCAATTCGTCTGCCTTTTCCTTCCCTCTTACTCCTCTATGACCCGGCACCCAAACGATGCGGATAGTGTCTTCCTTAGAGAAGGCTTTAATCTCCGTCTTATACTCAAAGACTGTTCGTGAACTTAGCGTGCTAGTTGTTTTATCTCTGATGGCCAGTTTACTGTCCATGAAGTTTTCATACATGACATCTTCGCGCAAACATCATACCACATCACGCATTCCGCGATCGCCCGGCTTCCGATTTCCACACCGCGTTATGATCATGCAGTCGAAAATATAACACAGACCCTGCCTCCTCAATGTATACCGCCAGGCCCACTCTGTGCTCTAGCTTTGATCCATCTGTGTACCATGAACTTCCAAATGGCAATACCGGAGTTCCGTCAATCCAAGACGGTGCCTGAAGTAAAGTGCGAGGCACTGCTGCAGTGTGTCTCGCACTCTACCTCAGGTTTCGTCTCACATCCAAGTATTTGACTTTATCGGATATCGTAATTGTTCTGTTGAGGAAACTTGGCGACTCAAATTGACCCACCTTCGTCTTCCTCGTGAACTGACAGATCTCAGTCTTCTCTGGATTAACATATAGACCGTTAGGTCCAGCCCAGTCATATACCTTCTCCAAAACCCTTTCGTCTCTTTTGCATAGCTGATTCGGACTCCTTTATTATTATAGTCTGATTCAAAACCCTCCTCCGTCAACATCCGAATTTATTTATGCTAGTGGCCACAGGAGTGGTTATTAAAATCCCCCTGCGGCGTGCCTGTCCAACTTCCTTCTCTTTATCATGCTATTCACTATACGCTCCATGGTTTTAAGTAGACAGGACATAAGATCTATAGGCCTTTGATTTCGCATTGCTTGCCTTGCCGGACTTGGGTATGAAAACCACTCATTCCACCCCCAGGCTTTCGGAGTATATGGAAGTCCTAGGCACGTTGTGAATATTGCTCCCAAATAGGATGCCAGGTAATCCGGCTCCTTCTGTAATAACGCCGAAAATATACCACCAGGTAACTTATATGGGGGTAAGCAGCCAAAGTCCCTAATGATGAGTCTTTGATCAACTTGAATGTTCCTAGATTCCGATGACTCCCTGTTTGTCGTCGCATCCTGTGGAAAATGCGTTTTCATTAAAAGCCTCAACCTGTCCTCCGTTATATTCGCTCTTACGCCATGCCGTCATCTTAGATGGCACACGGGTTTTTGAGAGAAACTTTTTCAACTTGGCGCCATTAATGTTATCAACCTGTCAACAGAAAAGTATTCAGGAGTTACGTTTTGCCGTCCCGGGCATTTCTTGAGCTATGCGTAATACACATCCCAATAAACTGCCCATGTTTTAAGGCGTGGGCTTTTATAAAGTTTGCAGACTTTCAGGGTTTTTCTTGGGCTGATTTTCTTTAATTGGCATTAAATATGCTATCTTTCGTCCGCTGAATATCGAGTAGATCCGGCTGGGCGGTTTCAACAGGGGGCGTCGCAATCTGGACACACATCCTGCACTTTGGCATCAATTCTCGCTCTGCAGCAGTTGAGGCGGCTGCATCTGCCGGAAGGTAACTGAGCAGTGTGTGGATCTGGATCTGAGTCGAGTAGATCTTGCTGGGCGGTTTAAATAGGGTACGTGTGTCGTGTCGTCACAATCTGAACACAAATCCTGCCCATTGGTATCATTCTCGCTCTGTAGGAGTTGAGGCGGCACCATCTGCCGAAACGTATTAGAGTCAGAACTACTCTAGTTTGGCGGGGAAGGTCAATTTCTAAAGGTGCAATTGAAGGCGGTCATTCTCCAAGGGCCACATTCCACCGGTACTTATTCACAAAATCTGCTACCGTGTCTGCATGAATGTTGCCTAGACACGCTTGATTTAGAGGATCTGTCTTGTAGCGTTGAACCCCTCGCTATAGATCATGTAGGCTTAAGGCTTCTTGGCGGTGGATGCCTATCCACTAAATGATAATTTGGATGGTCCCTGCGATAACAGACTACAGTTATGTCTTCGCACAGATAATGTGGTCCACATAAGAACTGAGGAGGCAGCCCGCCGCAGTCCGAAGAGCGATATTCTGACAAATCTGAATATTATTCCGTTGCGTGTTACATAGCTGACGATACCATACTGGTGCTGTATAACTTACCACTGACCGGCCAATTGCTTTGTACGTGGTCAACAAGGCTTTGTCAGCGCCACATTTGCTGCTGGCAAGTGACTTGAGGTCCTTGTTTCTACTTCTGACCATAGCAAATTGCAGTGGCATGTATGGCAGATGTATAAAGGCCAAAACAGAACGAACGCGTCAAGCTTTGCTTTTGAGCGTTGCGTTGCAAAAAAATCCCACTTAAGCAAACAAATCCCACTACAGCAAACAAATTCCACTAAAGAAACTTTCAGCTTTGATTACTAAAATCGAGCGTCTTTTTGTGTTGTCATATATGAAGTATTGTTTTAAAGAATCAATGTTAACATTTTTTATACCCTCCACCATAAGATGGGGGGTATACTAATTTCGTCATTCTGTTTGTAACTACTCGAAATATTCGCCTAAGACCCCATAAAGCATATATATTCTTGATCGTCGCGACATTTTATGTCGATCTAGCCATGTCCGTCCGTCTGTCCGTCCGTCCGTCCGTCCGTCTGTCTGTCGAAAGCACGCTAACTTCCGAAGGAGTAAAGCTAGCCGCTTGAAATTTTGCACAAATACTTCTTATTAGTGTAAGTCGGTTGGTATTGTAAATGGGCCATATCGGTCCATGTTTCGATATAGCTGCCATATAAACCGATCTTGCGTCTTGACTTCTTGAGCCTCTAGAGTGCGCAATTCTTAACCGATTGAAATGAAATTTTGCACGACGTGTTTTGCTATGAAATCCAACAACTGTGCCAAGTATAGTTCAAATCGGTCCATAACCTGATATAGCTGCCATATAAACCGATCTTGGGTCTTGACTTCTTGAGCCTCTAGAAGGCGCAATTCTTATCCGACCAGAATAAAATTTTGCACGACGTGTTTTGTTATTATATCCAATAACTGTGCCAAGTATGGTTTAAATCGGTCCATAACCTGATATAGCTGCCATATAAACCGATCTTGGGTCTTGACTTCTTGAGCCTCTAGAGTGCGCAATTCTTATCCGATTGGAATGAAATTTTGCACGACGTGTTTTGCTATGATATCCAACAACTGTGCCAAGTATAGTTCAAATCGGTCTATAACCTGATATAGCTGTTATATAAACCGATCTTGGGTCTTGACTTCTTGAGCCTCCAAAGTGCGCAATTCTTATCCGATTGGAATGAATTTTTTGCACGACGTGTTTTGTTATGATATCCAACATCTGTGCCAAGTATAGTTCAAATCGGTCCATAACCTGATATAGCTGCCATATAAACCGATCTTGGGTCTTGACTTCTTGAGCTTCTAGAGGGCGCAATTCCTATCCGATTTGGCTGAAATTTTGCATGACATATTTTATTTTTACTTTCAACTGTGTCAAATAAGGTTCAAATCGGTTCATAACCTGATATAGCTGCCATATAAACCGATCTGGGATCTTGACTTCTTGACCCCTAGAGGTCGCAATTATTATCCGATATGCCTGAAATTTTGTACGACGGATCCTCTCATGACCATCAAAAAACGTGTTTATTATGGTCTGAATCGGTCTATAGCCCGATACAGATCCCATATAAATCGTTCTCTTTATTTTACTTCGTGAACCCCAATGGGCGCAATTCTTATACGAATTGGCTGAAATTTTACACAGGTCTATATAATTTAATTGTGGTCCGAACCGGACCATATCTTGATATCGTTTTAATAGCAGAGCAACTCTTTTCTTATATCCTTTTTTGCCTAAGAAGAGATGCCGGGAAAAGAACTCGACAAATGCGATCTATGGTGGAGGGTATATAAGATTCGGCCCGGCCGAACTTAGCACGCTTTTACTTGTTAACTTTAGCTTTTTGTGTTTTTTTTTTTATACCCACCACCGAAGGATGGGGGTATATTCATTTTGTCATTCCGTTTGCAACACATCGAAATATCCATTTCCGACCCTATAAAGTATATATATTCTTGATCAGCGTAAAAATCTAAGACGATCTAGACATGTCCGTCCGTCTGTCCGCCTGTCTGTTGAAATCACGCTACAGTCTTCAAAAATAGAGATATTGAGCTGAAATTTTGCACAGAGTATTTTTTTGTCCATAAGCAGGTTAAGTTCGAAGATGGGCTATGTCGGACTATATCCTGATATAGCCCCCATATAGACCGATCCGCCGATTTAGGGTCTTAGGCCAATAAAAGCCACATTTACTATCCGATTTTGCTGAAATTTGGGGTAGTGAGTTGTGTTAGACCCTTCGACATCCTTCGTCAATTTGGCTCAGATCGGTTCAGATTTGGATATAGCTGCCATATAGACCGATCCTCAGATTTTGGGTCTTAGGCCCATACAAGTACACATTTATTATCCGATTTTGCTGAAATTCAGGACAGTGAGTTGCCTTAGGCCCTTCGACATCTTCCGTCAGTATGGCTCAGATCGGTTCAGATTTGGATATAGCTGCCATATAGACCGATCCTTCGATTTAGGGTCATAGGCCCATAAAAGCTACATTTATTACCCGATTTTGCTGAAATTCGGGACAGTGAGTTGTCTTAGCCCCTTCGACATCCTTCGTTAATTTGGCCCAGATCGGTTCAGATTTGGATATAGCTGCCATAAAGACCGATCCGCCGATTTAGGGTCTAAGGCCCATAAAAGCCACATTTATTATTCGATTTTGCTGAAATTTGGGACAGTGAGTTGTGTTAGGCCCTTAGACATCCTCCGTCAATATGGCTCATATCGGTTCAGATTTGGATATAGCTGCCATATAGACCGATTCTCCAATTTAGGGTCTTAGGCCCATAAAAGCCACATTTTTTATCCGATTTTGCGAAAATTTGGGACAGTGAGTTGTATTAGGCCCTTCAACATCCTCCGGCAATTTGGCTCAGATCGCTCCAGATTTGGATATAGCTGCCATATAGACCGATCTCTCGGTTTTAGGCTTTGGAGCCATAAAAGGCGCATTTATTGTCCGATGTTGCCGAAATTTGGGACAAAGAGTTAAGTTAAGCCCCTCCACATATTTCTGCAATTTGGTCTAGATCGATCAAGATTTGCATATAGCTGCCATAAAAACCGATCTCTCGTTTTAAAGTCTTGGCCCCATAAAAGGCGCATTTTTAATCCGATTGCACTGAAATTTGACACACTGACTTATGTTATGCTTTTCGACATCCGTGTCGTATATAGTGCAGATCGTTTTATTTTTAGATATAACTACTAAAAAGACCAATATTTTGTTATATACAATTGAACAATAACTTTTACTTATTAGTATCTGGTTCAAATCGGAACATATATTGATATAGCTGCTATGGGGCATAAGGTATGAATTTTGCACCGGATTTTGAGGAAAGGTGGTTCACATATATATCCGAGGTGGTGGGTATCCAAAGTTCGGCCCGGCCGAACTTAACGCCTTTTTACTTGTTTTCTTTTGCTTTCAGAGTTCATTTTTTAACGCAACGATTGAAAAACAAAGCGCAACACCATTAACGAAACCAGCCTAACTTTCTCTTTGAAAAGCAATAAAATGATCAAGTTTTATTGAAAACAATGAACATTTTGAAATTATGGGAAGGGGGTTTAAACTTTTCTGGGCGGTAGGCCACTTTCACATTCAGCTTATCTTTCATCTCATTCGTGCATGTAGTGTACAATGTTGCTGAAGATTTCTCTTGCAGGGGAATTACTGGCAAGATCGGTGAGGTAGACGTTTAACCTATCACAGATGCCATCAATGGGGGTGAAGCCACGGCAAATATGTACGGTGATGGCATGCAAAGCTTTTGTGCAAAATTCACCAACGAGGTTCGGGAGGAGTAGTCCCTCAAACGTCGCACAGTGGTGCAATTTGAGTTTTTTCGTGGCAAAAATCATATCTTTTGAACCAATTAGAATAGCTGAATGATATGAAAGATAACTGTTCAGGCTATAAATGCTTGAAAAGGGTGCTACTCTTTGTAGGTGCTTAGTTATACCTCATCAAAGTCAGAATATGTAGAAAAATGGTAAATAAAAGGATTAAAAAATAATATTTTTGTAAATTTTATGGTTTTTTTTAAAGCTTTAATGTTTTAAAATTATTAACTAATTTTTTTTTTTTTTCAACTAACTATTAAATTTTCATCAGAATTCGTATATGAATCTATGTCTACAAGACATATCATTTCTAAACTATAATTTTTTTATTATTTTTTTTTGTGACTTCACATGCCGATTTGAAGAAATAAGTGGATCGGATCAATTTGCCTCATCCGTGATGCTTTAAACGTATTCTGTAATTTATATGTTGTACAGAATTTGTTCTGTGCTTCTTCAGAAGATAGTCAATTACATCTTTGCCAATATTTTATAGACAATTAGGATCAATTTCTTCTGTGGATATTTTTCCCCTTAAAGTGTTGCAATTTTCAATGAATATATTTTAGAATTGATGCTTTCCTTGCAGTTTAAGTAATTTAAAATAGTTCCTAATCTTTTTACGATTTGATTGTCAATTCCAGTGATTCTAGTTACTGCCTCATCATTTTCAAAAAATATCCATCGTTTGAGTTTTCTTATCCGTACTTGGGACAGTCTATTTTTAGTCCAAGTTGTTTATTTGCTTCGTTTTGATATTTTCCTTATCCTTAGTTGATGTATTTCTATCGAACTTTTCTTCCTTTGTGATAGGGTATAAGCCAATTTTAGCAAGAACCCCATGCAACGTATTCTCGCATGCAAAGGTTTTATTCTCTATTCGTAATTCTCCTTGTTTGTAAAATCGTTCAAATTACCGAAGTTCTTCTGACTCTTTTTACAAATTGGACATGGCAATGTTGAGATTGTTCCAGTCAGTTCGTTTACGACTTTTCCGTCCCATGGAGGGAACTTGTAGCTGCATTCAACATATTTCCCGTCTCCAATGTGATCAATGTAAGTTTTTTGTGAAGAGTCGCCAGCTCATTTTCAGGAGGACTCTCCAGCAGCCGTTTTGAAGTATGGCCCATTAAATCCTGCAGGCTGGTTTTCGCAGAGAACCGTATGCAGTGGTCTTGAATTCAATTTGACTTGCGTAATATGCATATATAAGGGTAAAATGTCAACCCCGTGTTGGATTAACGATCTCCTTAGTATGTCAAATTTATCTTTAGGAAGTGAGTTCCATAAACAACGCCAAGGCATTGTCATATTTATATTGGGTTGCCTAAAAAGTAATTGCGGATTTTTCATATAGTCGGCGTTGACAAATTTTTTCACAGCTTGTGACTCTGTAATTGCATTCTTTCTTCTGTCAGCTATCAGCTGTTACTTTTAGCTTGCTTTAGAAAAAAGTGTAAAAAAAGTATATTGGATTAAAATTCATTCTAAGATTTATTAAAAATGCAATACTTTCTTTTAAAAAATCCGCAATTACTTTTTGGGCAACCCAATAGTAGTGGGTTTCCCCGGAATGCACGCCATAGTTTTTTTTTTTAATTTTTGCCCCTAACAAAAATTGGGACAACTGCGGGCAGCCAAACTTTTTTTAATTTTTTAGAAGGTATTTGAAAAGCGTATTTTGAAAAGATGGGGTTATTTTGGGTTATTTTTTCCATAACATTTTAAAAATAGTGAAAAATTGGTACTTTTTGAATAGTGCTATACCTGCAGAAGCTCAAAGAAATCATTATTATTTTTTGACAATTCTACACTTATTAAGTACATCCTTCCATACACAAAATAAAAAATGATAATCCCTTAACTAGTCTTCGAGATATAAAACTTGAGATCGGACCAAAATACCTAAAAATGGTGTGTTTTTTTATCAAAAAGGGTCAACTTTGAACGGCCGTATATCCTAAACAAAAATTTGAAAATTTTTTGGGTAGCATTTTTGAAATCGATGGAATGTTTTACATAAGAGAAGTTCTTTCAAAATTTCGTAGACGCACATGTTTCCTCAATCTGCGCCAAAGTGCGTCGTAGCTACTGGTGAGAGAAAGAAGAGCGGTATGATGTACTCCCCCTTTCGCGGGTGCTTTCCAGGCTTTAATAGCAGGACCACTTTGCCCATAATCCAAACATGGAGTACTATAAGAGTGCTCAAAGACAGGTTCAGAACAGTTGTAAGGTACCCGATTTCTGGTAAATCGTTGGATGACTTGGCACCACGGATGGCATTCGTAACTTCGTACCCGGTAAATTGTGTTGGCTGTCCATCGGCTTGAAGACCACGGATACGACGAATGGCTCTGCTGTTATAAGTTTACGATTGAATAACATGGCGCATCTCTTCGGGTCAGTAACTTCTTGACAGTTTTTAGAGTGTCTTAACAATAGTCCACAGCTTGCTTAAACCGGTACCTAAGTTACATTGCTTTAAGTGTTCCAGCCCCATATTTCGCTTAAGTTCGTTGATTATGGGATAAGTATAGTTAGTACAACGAATCTCATCACGCTTGTCTACTGGAGCGCAGACTGCGCCGGGAAATTGGGCCGCACTTGGGGTATTCGACCGGCGGATATAAAACGAGCGGCTGCTGCGTCAATGCTGTCTCGGTATTCCTTCACAGCAACTAGCACATTTTTGGGGGTGGCAGCCAAGTGAAACGGTGATGAGTGTACTCTCTGCAGCCGACCCAATCGATCTTCTTTCGATTGCTAAACGTCCGGCGCTCAGAGGTTGTAAAATCGGTTCGTGCATTGATGTTGAGTATTATGGGGAGGTAGATTGATCCCAAAGAAATGAGGGCTTGCTAGGATACGTTACTCAGGAGATCAGGGGATGCAATGAAAATGTCTGGCCAGCTGCTGCACACCGTTTAGCTTTCAATCTGCACTGCCAAAACTATGCCTCGCTGGTCGTTATCTAGGGGAAAATGTCATGAAACTTGATGCGCATTATGCCCTTGTAGCCAGCCGAATATCGCCAGACAGTAGGCCACTGATGTCGGACCTCTGAACTTGGCCATTACCAGGGTTTTGGAGCGGGGTAGGCGCAAAAGCAGTCCAAATCGGTTCATAATCTGATATAGCTCACATATTATCATATCTCGGATCTTGACTTCATGACCCTCTATAGGGCGCAATTATTATCCGATTTGGCATTAAGTGATTTGGTTTGACCATCAACAACTACGATAAGTTTGACCCAAATCGGTTCACAACCTGATATAGCTCCCATGTAAACCGATCTCCCGATTATACTTCTTGAGCCTGTATTGCTCCCTCAATTCTTATCCGATTTGGCTGAAATGTTGCACAATAAATTCTACTTTGGTGTCCAACAGCCAAACTAATCGGTTTATTACTTGATACTGCTACAATAGCATAGTAATTCTAATCCAATATACCTTGTTTGTCTATTAAGAGATATCGGCCAAACAATTTGACAAATTCAAACCAACGGTGTAGGATATATAAGAATCGGCCCGGCCGAACTTAGCACGCTTTTACTTGTTATACCCACCACCGAAGGATGGGGGTATATTCATTTTGTCATTCCGTTTGCAACACATCGAAATATCCATTTCCGACCCTATAAAGTATATATATTCTTGATCAGCGTAAAAATCTAAGACGATCTAGACATGTCCGTCCGTCTGTCCGCCTGTCTGTTGAAATCACGCTACAGTCTTGAAAAATAGAGATATGGAGCTGAAACTTTGCACAGATTCTTTTTTTGTCCATAAGCAGGTTAAGTTCGAAGATGGGCTATATCGGACTATATTTTGATATAGCCCCCATATAGACCGATCCGCCGATTTCGGGTCTTAGGCCCATAAAAGCCACATTTATTATCCAATTTTTTTCAAATTTGGGGTAGTGAGTTGTGTAAGGCCCTTCGACATCCTTCATCAATTTGGCTCAGATCGGTTCAGATTTGGATATAGCTGCCATATAGACCGATCCTCAGATTTAGGGTCTTAGGCCCATAAAAGCCACATTTATTATCCGATTTCGCTGAAATTTGGGACAGTGAATTGTCTTAGGCCCTTCGACTTCCTTCGTTAAATTGGCCCAGATCGGTTCAGATTTGGATATAGCTGCCATATAGACCGATCCTCCGGTTAAGGGTCTTAGGCCCACAAAAGCCACATTTATTATCCGATTTTGATGAAATTCGGGACAGTGAATTGTGTAAGGCCCATCGATATCCTTCGTTAATTTGGCTAAAATCGGTCCAGATTTGGATATAGCTGCCATATAGATCGATCGTCCGATTTATGGTGTAAGGCCTATAAAAGCCACATTCATTATCCGATTTTGCTGAAATTTGGGACAGTGAGTTGTGTTTGGCCCTTTGAAATATTTCTTCAATTTGGTCCAGATCGGTTCAGATTTAGATATAGCTGCCATATAGACCGATTTCTTGATTTATGGTTTTGGGCCCATAAAATGCTCATTTATTGTCTGATGTCGCCGAAATTTGGAACAGTGAGTTAAGCCCCTTGACATACTTTTGCAATATCGCACAGATCGGTCTAGATTTGGATATAGCTGCCATATAGACCGATATCTAGGTTTTAGGTTTTGGGGTGATCAAAGACGCATTTATTGTCCGATGTCGCTGAGTTTTGACACAGTGAGTTTGGTTAGGCTCTTCGACGTCCTTCTTCAATTTTGCCCAGATCGGTCCAGATTTGCATATAGCTGCCATATAGACCGATCTCTCAATTTAAGGTTTAGGGCCCATAAAAGAGGCATTTATTGTCCGCCGAAATTTGTGACAGTGCTTTGTGTTAGGCTTTTCGACATGTTTATGCAACTTGGCCCAAATAGGTCCAGATTTGGATATAGCTGCCATGTAGACCGATATCTCGATTTAAAGTCTTGTCCCCATAAAAGGCGCATTTATAATCCGATTTCACTGAAATTTGACACAGTGACTTATGTTCGGCTTTTCGACATCGTGTCGTATATAGTTCAGATCGGTATGAGGTATATGAGTATAAGGTATGAAATTTTCACCGAATTTTGATGAAAGGTGGTTTACATATATACCCGAGGTGGTGGGTATCCAAAGTTCGGCCCGGCCGAACTTAACGCCTTTTTACTTGTTTTAAACTAAGAATATTAATCTAAAAAAAATTAAACATTTAAAGACGCTACGATTTTTAAGGTTATTTTGCTTCTTTAACTACGGTTCACTGTTGTCTTGTTCCAAGGTCAAGTCCCTAGCTTTCGACGATGTTCTGACCTTCATTTTAGACTTTTTTTCTTTAATAACAAGACGCCAAATTAAGGACTTATTAACCTACCATTTAAAATAAAAAAATCCTTAATATGAAACAAAATATTTTTCACCAAGGGAAATGTTTCCTTAAAAAACTGGAAAGTGTACCATCTTTAAATTAAATTTGCTAATCTTTGGCTCCATTCCTAAAAATTCGACGACGAGGACGTCGAAGGCGATGACGACGACGCTTGTTACCCACTGGTGTCTATGTGCGCACAATACCTTGCAACATATTCAACTCGCCTATACTCACGTAGTGGCGTAAGGCCAGAGCAAGGTCGGCACTGACACCGGCCGATAGTGGAGGCGACTCTTGCAAGCCGAACAGATAACGGCCAAAACAATATTGGGCTTTATGACCACATCAGGGTGGCCCAAAACTGTTACCAGGGTGCTCCTTGTTGTCTCACAGTTCCCATTAAGTAACCACGAGTAATACGGAATATAATGTATGTTATTTGTGTCGTTTTATTTACCAGTCTAGCGGATTCGCTAGCTTATGGATAAATAAAACGCTCTTACCGCTAAATGCTGCGTACTTTAAACGTTGGCAGCGCACAAAACAAACAAAATATTGCAAATTGCAAATTTTGCCCATGAACATTCCACTAAGGAACAGGGGCAAACTTTTCACATATCAATGAGCACAGTCCGATTCAAATTTAAGCTCAATGATAGGGGCCTCCTTTTTATAGTGCCGCAGTGCGACACCTCTTTGGAGAGAAGTTTTACATGACACAATACCTCACAAATGTTTCCAGCAGTAGGAAGGGAAAAACCACCGCTGAAAATTTTTTCTGATGGTCTCGCCAGGAGTCGGACTCAGGCGTTCAGCGTCATAGGCGGACATGCTAACCTCTGCGCTACGGTGGCCTCCGCAAACAAACAAAATAAGTTATTTTAATTTTAAATAAATGTGAACTCCGAGTTCATAAATGTGATCTTATTGAAATCCTAAGCATTTTTTGCATTCCAGAACGTTAAATCATTTAATACATGTGTTCCGTTCTTCCTCTTTTTGTTTTGTCATTCAGATTGAATGATGACACCACGTGTTTTAAAAAATGGCGATAGTAGGCGGCTATTCGATTAGCCGGGATAGCATTTTTCTCCATAGAAACTGATGAGATGTAAGAGCTGAAGTCTACTTGGAGGAGAAACGAGACATCACATGAGCCAAAAACCAATCAAAATCTCAAATGATTAGAGTAGATGAGACTTTGTTGCTCCAGTGCAATATGGATGACAAGAAATACTTTTTTTTGAGTAAAAATAACGTCTTCTCTAAAAAGTTATTACTTCTATGCTTTTTTTTGCGATATAATTGTCTCATATTTTGTGAACATTGTCCTTTTTGTCTATTTGTCTCTTTCATTGGTTATTATTAACTCTTTCACACACACACAAACACAGATACACAATATTGAAAATGTATTTAAAGTATTTTTACCATTCTTTTAACTTTTCTTCCTCTTTTCTAAACCACACAGAGTTCCATTGAAACGTGGCATGGCATTCTCCGGCTCCATCAAATATCCACCACTAATCAAGACACGCAATATTACATCACAGAATAGTATTAACTGGCATCAAATACCGGCCACGCCTACACCAACAAGTCCCCAGTCACAGCATACATCGCCGAATCGCCAGGCATTGGTGCTGACACCGGATGCGGTTGGTGTAACCAGCAATAGCAGCAGTAATCCGGCGGTGAATACTATAACGGAAGCAGCTGAGGCGTCGCCCAGCGGAAGTACGGCCCAATTGTTGCAGCAGGTGCAGGCGGCAGTTAATCCCATTATTTTATCAACCCAGCTATCGAATTCAACGGAAACAGATGTTTGATTCTTTTTCAAAAGGAAAAAAAGTAAATTTTTTAGAAAATAGTAAAAGGCAGACATGAAATGTTGCCTTGAGAAAATTTTATATTCACATGGTGGAGATTTTTTTACTACAATCCTTTGCAAAGACAAAGGACGACAGTAAGACTTAAATACTTCCGTTTTAAGAAACCAAACAAAAAAGACAAACCACAAAAATGCTTTCAAAAAAGAAAGAGAAGGAGGGGGATTTACAAAGAGAATGCTAAGGAAATTAACTTAATAGTTTTTATAATCCATTAAGAAAAAAATTAAACACACAAACGCATATTTGAAAGAAGAAACAAAACAACAAAATAGTTATCCATAAATTATCAAAATAACATAATTGAAATTTTTAACCAAAACCCCAAGGCTAGAGTAGTTATTACAAAAACAAAAAAAAATTGTTTTTAAAGTTTATAGCAAACAAAAAGAAAACCTCTACATTTTCTAAAATCTAGAGGACCTAGATGTTTTTTTATAACTGCAAAATATGGGTCTCCAAAGAAAAAAAAACTCAAACACAAAAACCAGTTAAAACTGTCATTCTTTTTTTCTAGCAAAAAAGTTCAAGTCATGTGTCATAATTTAAAAATTTAATTTTTCAACTACTTTAAAACTTTTCTTTTTGTAAATTGTATTTTTTTTCTCTTTATATATATAAATAATTTTTTCCCTTTGTACATTTTTCTTTAAACCTCTACCTACTTCTACATATATATACATACTACATATTTTTAATTTGTTTGATTATTATCATTATATAATTTTATATTGTTTAGAAGACACTTCCCTGAGAAATCAAATTAATTACAAGAAAAAAAAAACAGAACATATAATTCTAAATTCAAACAGTATTTATGTTATATATATATTGTAGGGCTAAGTGATTACACAAAATTATTATCCAAAAAACAATAATAAAATAAAAAAATTTATAACACATTAATTTCATACAAAAAGGCGATAATTGGGAAAAAGGTTTGTCTAAAATCTTTAAAAAAGTCTTACAAACAAGAGTTAATGAAAATAAATCAAAAAATTTTCTAATTGATGTTATTCATATCAAAAAATATCAAATGAAAGGTAGCAAGGAAAATTCAAAAAAAAAATGAGCACTAATGACCATACCAATGAAAAAACATTGAAAAATCAAAAAAAAATTAACAAGAACTTTGCTTTTTTGGTTTTGTTGTTTCCCGCCACAAATTGGAACTTTTATATTCGATCAACGGTTTAAAACTTCTGAACATTTTGTAAATACTCAAAAATATAAAATTTTTGTTATATTTTTATGCCCACCACTCTAGGATAGGGGGTATATTCGTTTAGTCATTCCGTTTGCCAGACAAGGAAATAAACATTTCCGACCCTACAAAGTATACAGTTGTGTTCAAAATAATAGGCGTGTGCTGCTCTGAATAACAAAACATTTGTTTCGTTATAATTTAAAATATTTCATTGAATAATTTGTATCCCCAAAATGAGCCGTTTAAAATAATAGGAGTATTGATACATAATCCAATACTTTTAAAGCAAATGTCACAAAATTTGAAACTGAAGGAATCGTGAAGGTACCACAGTTCCTCAGGTTTAGGTTTTTAAAATTTATCAGCAGAGACTATCCAGACGGTCAACGTCTGTTAATTTGTTTTTAAGTCTTACAAGTGGTTTCGGCAGAGACGGCAAACGTCCAGATACACAGTACAACATAAAAAGTAGCTGAACATAAAATAAGTAAGAAAATGAGAATAGCATAAAACGGGCATGTAGATAAATAGACAAATGAGTGATTGTCTTCAAATAGTTAAACGAATGTCATTGTTTTGTAAAAATATATTGATGGCAAATAATTATACACTCAAACAAAATGACGGTTCAAATATAGCAAATTTTAAATATGTGCAACTCAATTAATATAAATTATTAATAATATAATTATCATATACAATTTATAAATAAAAATAAATGAGATGGACCGCTACAAAACCTATTTTGTAAAAACTTACATTATTTCTGTGCGTGGATTAATAACCTGTTTTTTTATGTCTTCGGCACATCTATGATGCATGGAGTCTCAATATGTCCCTGGCATCTCTACATGGTCATCCTGGAATAGCTTTAAAAGGATTTTGTGCCAGGGATTACGCACTGCGTTTCATAGCTCCTCCGTATTTGGCATTCGGTTCTTTGTAACATAATTTCGATTTCTCACGTCTTTGAGAACCAGTCTGATTTAGCGGATGTGAACGTTCGCAAGTTGTTTGGCTTTTTAAAGCGATTTGGATGGTTTACCGGTAGGAACTAGAAGGCATCTTCCTTCTTCTTTTCCTGTGGTATCACAATAGGCGAAAACGTCTAAGTGAATCTGATCGCAGACTGCCTTACCTAACATAACTTCAATGTTTCCCCATAAATGTTCAATGGGCTCAATGGTGGGACACACCATCGAAGAAAATCGAAAAAAGTAGTAAAAAATATGCGGTGTGAGAACGGGTAGAGATATCTCTTTGAAATTCGGAAGAGATCGTTTGTACAAATTCAAGGCCCTGGGTTGTACGGGCGCCTTTTGACAATCCTATTTTTTGAATTTTACAAATAAATGCCCTTACAAAACCAAAAATAAATTCTACGCGAATTTCTTTTACAAAAATCCCCAAAATACCTTTTTCTGGCAAAGATGATTTCAACATCGGAATTTTTTAGTAAATTTACTGAGGTGGCTAAAAATATTGTTAGGTTCAAAAATTTGCATGGGTTTAGGTCATACATAGAGTTAAAAAAAAAAAAACATATATCCAATTGGGGGATCTGGGATTTAGAATTTTTGAATTCGAGGTGTTTTTCGAATTTGTTAACAAAAAGTTGCCTATTTTAAAGTACACAAAATTTTTTTTCGAGCAAATAATGGAAAAACACTTTTTTAAATTTGTTGACTCCCAAACTGTATAACTTTTAATTGAACTATCACATGTGGAACTTTTTTGCGGCAAAGTTGTTTTAAATATTGTCAAAAATCCAAATCATGCAAAAGAATGAAAATCGAATTACAAATACATTCGTAAATTACAAAATACGAAGCATGTCTCGATCAAAATTGCAAAACAAAAAAATTAAAAGTCGAATATTCCCGAAACCAGTGGGGGATATGTCCTCAAGCGGACATTTCTGTAGGCATTTTTGAGCACTATCAAGAATTTCGAAAATCCAACCACAAATGAAGATTTGCCAGCCCCAATAATTTTTCGAAATACCGAGGTGACCAACTTTAGGGGTCTGTCAAAAGGCGCTTTGAAATTTTGCACACGATCTCGCTAACACTTCAGTTCTAACCATTCCAAATTTCAAAGAATATCTCCCTTTATAGGATTCTCTTTGCTATATCATAAAATCAGCGATCATTAATAATTGATGTTTTACATATGAGGGGTAAACTGATTTCGTCAATCCGTTTCTAACACATCAATATGTTGATCTGAAACTCAACAAAGTATTTACATTCTTTATCGTCTTGATATTCTAAGTCGATTTAGCCCTGTCGTTTCATCAGTCTGTCGAAAGCACGCAATCTTTCCAAAAAGTTTGCTCTTCAAATTTTGCTCGAATACTTCCCATTAGTTTTAGGCGGTTGCAATTGTAAATGGACTATACGGTCCATGCTTTGATATAACTGTCATATCAACCGATCATGGATCTTGACCTCTTCAGCCTCCAGAGGGCGTAATTCTTATCTGATTTGGCTGAAATTTTGCAAGTATTTTATTTTTACTTCCAACAACTGTGCTAAGTATAGTCCAAATCGGTTCATAACCTGATATAGCTCCCATATAAACCGGTCTCGGGTCTTGACTTCTTGAGTCGCTGGAGGGTGGTTTTTGGTTTGTTTTGACTTCCAAAATCTGTGCCAAGTATGGTCGAAATCGGTTCATAGCCTGATATAGCTCCCATATAAACCGATCTCCCGATTTTATTTCTTGAGCCATTATAGAGCGCAATTCTTATCCGATTTGGCAAAAATTTTGCGCAATGAATTCCACTTTAGTCTCCAACATCCAAACCAAGTATGGTCCGAATCGGTTCATAACTTGGTATAGCTCAAATAGCATAGCAATTCTTATCCATTATCCTTTATTTGCCTATAAAGAGATACCGGACAAAGAACTGGACAAATGCGATCCTTGGTGGAGGGTATATAAGATTCGGCACGGCCGAACTTAGCACACTTTTACATGTTTATATTCAGGTTTCACTTCTTTTATTTAATTTTAATTATCTTTCTCAATTATCTCCCAAAGTGGAAATATACAGGCTGACTGACCATGAGAACGAATACCACTAAAATGTTTTTTATTGATTACAGAACAGAAATTGCCAGACGCACAGGCGGAACAGACACAGAAACAAATACACCACTAGTGGACGTTTCGGTGGTTGGCTAGGCTACCATCTTTGGTATTATGGTGTTTTCTCTGGGCCTCCCGTCTGCCGGCCCATAGCTCATAGCTTGCTTTCTCTGGTATATATGCTTAGAACACACAAGGGGATTTCCTGTGGAATCTGAGGTTACCACAACGAACTAATAACTGCGGCCCTCTGTTCAACATCTCTTCAATCTAGTGACCTTCAATATATTTTTGACTGAGCTAGTGTTTTTCTAGCTTCAATGTGATTTGTTCATTTTCACCACAATGAGGGCTTGCCAATCTCCTATGGTGAGATTTAGAAATGATGTCGGGGTGCGTTTTTTACACTGGTGAGAAAAAATTTACATTTTGCTGTGCCAAACGGTAATTTTCTCACTACACCAATTTTTAACATTCCTGCCTGAGCAAAAACAAGCCAATCTATTTTAAAACACCCAATTTTATAGAAACTTACCTTATGAATTGCTTAAAAACACAGATACAAGTCTCCTTGTATTTGTGATTTTATTGTACCAAGATTTTTATGTACCGTAAAGAGCTGAGTACAATTTTTTCTAGTGGAGTGCACTATTTGTCAACGAGTTTTGGTTGTGTGTATGTATTATAGTAATGAACCATACACACAAACAACAAAAAATGGCGCGAACTAATAACATACGCAAAACCAGAATTGCACTAATCACAGATTTTGATAGACAGTGAACTCAATATTTTGTTGTTGGGCAACTGCCACTACCTATAAATATATCTCGAAGATTTTATTAACCTGCAAAAGCCGAAGGATTGCTGATACCGACGACTTGCAAAAAATTTTTCAAACAGAGGTTGCAAATGTCTCAAATGAAATCATTTTGTTTTGCCAATTTCTTTGAACAGTGTGACATCTATCATCAAATTTCAAATGGCAATGTAAAATAAATCATAAACAAATGAATATGTGTGTGCTGGCGGCTAGAATCGCCGCTCGTTAATTGAATTAGACCTGCGCATCTATTCACAACTACTAACATGGAACTCTGCTTTATAAATGTCAAAATTTGCTTTTCCTCTGCCAAAAATATTACTAGCCCCTGTAGTGGAATTCATGAAAGCGTTTTAACGGAAATCGTTTAGATAAAAAGCGACAACAAAAAAGGATAACGAATTTGGTATTCAATAGCCATTTTAAATGTTAATCAACATCGTTAAAATCAGCTGTTTTCGCTAACGAATAAAAATTCGTTAAACGCCCCCTTTTTTCCACAATAGTGGAATCGACACCGAACCAAACTGTCAAGAAAAAGAAATTCGTTAACTAAATGACGAACAATTATTTGGTGTTTAATTTAACGAAATAAATGTAGATAAATATTACCGATGGCTTTAGAATGTATTTCTCTTTTTTTTCTAAACATTTCGGATATGTGTGTGCTTCTTAATGTGAAAAAAATGCCCGCAAATTTTTTAAACGAATAAATTGGTATTGATAGCACTTTTCCTAAATAATTGTGTACATTTTATTTAGATTTGTGATGTTTTTTTTTTGGTAGAGTTGCCAGAGAGATAAAATAGATAACGATTTCTGTTAACGAGGAATTAGGGAATAACATAATCGTTAGTACAAACGATTTTTTTTTGTCGACAAATTTAACTAAACTATGTTCAATATAAGTTACATAATTGCGGTACTTACTTTACTTTAATTGGCTATGACAGAATATTTGTTCCACTAGCCGAACGTAGAATAGCGTTCCAAGCTCCTCGATCTCCTGCGCTCATTCTAAAATCTCTGACACCAAGTTTCGAGGTGTCTCCCACAACTTGATCTTTTCATCGGGCTTTTGGTCTTCCCGGTTTGCGTGTACCACAGTGTTTGCCTTCAAAAGGCTTATTTGCTGGAGCTTCTTCATTGCGGTACTGGGCTACTCAAAAATTGTTCACCACATTTTTACAAACCCTACAACTTTGCTATAAATCCGCACACAGCTGTTTTCTTCTTTGTGTTACGCCGTTGTTTTTGTTTTCGACTTTTTACTTCGAATGTGCAATGAGTGTGAAACATTAACATCAACTAATGTTTGTTTTTTGAGTGTAACACCAGCATAACCAGATCATATCCAGTGTTGTCGTTTTTGGTAGGTTCCAACCAAAATTGGTAGGCAGACCTCATACTTTGGTAGGTGTTGCCAACATATAAATACGATTACTGAAAAAAATCGTCGGGGATAATAGACTGTAGAATAAAACCATGGAGGTAATTTCATCTCTGAAATGATAAAGTTTTAATATTGACTATAATTGGTACGGCTTTTGTGCGTTCAGTGCCTTCAATCGGAAAATAGAGATATATGAGACCAAAATACAAACATGGTCAGATATGGTCCATATGCAGATATTGAGGGGCCCATGCAACGCACTGTTACGGCAAAAATGCTCATTTATGCATGTTCTGAATAGGGGCAAAATACAATTTTTATGCTTCAACAATTCTTATCGGTAGACCGGAATAAAAGGCGTCACATGAAGATACAGCCCATCGTTTAACTATGGTGTGTAGAGTTATATCAACATACAGATGGACAAACATTACTAGATCGTATATGTAACTTATTATTACGACGATCTAGTATGTATACTTTGTAAGGTTGAAAATATATAATTTGATGACAAACATATACCGCATTTTTGGCTTGCAGAACATTTGGTATAAAAGAATTTTCTTGAGTGGCAAAAATGGCATTTCTTATATGTTAACGTGCTGATTCGCAATAGAGTACATAATACATTGAATACTACAATATATTAAATGTTATAAGTATTAACTTGTATAATATTATTTTAATATCTTAAATTAAAAACATTGTATATATATAGGAAGTAAATTTGCGGTTCACTTGGAGAATTCAAATAGCTCATTTTTAAAAGAAATGCATTGCGTATGCTCTGTACGAACACTATGCACATTGTATTGGCGTTCCGAGATTTTAGAGTCAAATCGAGGTTGAATGAGTCTTAGGTCATGGTTAGATCTGGTAAAGATATTCTGGTTTCTTGTTGTAGATTACCTTGTGCATAGCAAGTTTGTAAACGATATTTTAAATTTTTGATATTGCATATTGTGTTATGCTGGCTTGCAGACTTTTGATAAAAACATATCTTGCTTTATCGTCTTGCTATTTCGTAGCATTCCACGAATCTTAACATATGTTCCATTGACATGATTCGTCCACGTTATTAATTGAAAATAAATGCTAGATTTGTGGCTACTTGAACACGAGTTACAACAGAGTTTCCAATTTTTCATCAGTTATTGTCACATTTCTTTTACTTATAAGAATCAGTTTTGTTTTGGATGCAATTAAACATGATGCATTATTAACAGCCCAATAATGTATTAAATTTAAGTCAATATTTATATTAGCCCCCCAGTTTGCAGTTTGTGTATAGTTGGACATCGTTTGCATACATTTGAACTCCACATATAGCAGACACTGCAGGCAAGTCATTTAAATACATTGAGAATGAGAAAAAATGACCATGAGGGCAGTAAGGGAATTTGACCAATTTTTGTTACAGAAAACTGGCTGTGATCTTTGTGTCAGATATGGTGATGTCAGAAAAATTAAATGGTTTCAGAAGTTTTTGGATAAGGCAATTATGGTTAACAGTGTCAAAGACTTTGCTGTGATCCAAAAGAAGGAGGAAGGATATCATTTTGTTATCCAAGTTTTGACGAAAGTTTTCATTTACATCAATCAGCACAGTGGTAACAATTATTTTCTTTCTAAATCCAGATTGCCAGTTTGATAACAGATGTTGAGATTTCAGACAATGCTCAATTTGGTTAGCCATTATGCGTTTTAGTGCTTTATATGGCATAATGGCAATATTACGGTCCTCATCTTTTGAGGTGCGAATTGGTACAATTTTTGCATGTTTCCATTCAAGCGGAAACGTGGATTGAGTTAGAACTATAATTGTTTTAATAAATCGTAGATTTATTTCGTCAGTTCCAATTGCATTAGATTACATGTTTTCTTTACAGAATCTAACGCACTTTTTGGCCCCGTTCATATCTTTCTATTTATAATGTGTGCCGGTTAAACTGGTCACTCCTTTTTTAAACTGGCGTTTCAAAGACCAAAAAATCAGTGGTATCAAATATATAATAGGTATAACAAGCGTATATTCGTAATTTTACTTCTTACATGCCCTTCTAAATACTGTTAGAATATCATTTAATTTGGATGTTGATATACCAATAAATTTGTCTTGTTAATATGAGGTCGTGGCACTCCTATTATTTTGAACACAGCTGTATATATAAAAAGCTATGTCCGTGTGTCTGTCAGTCTCTCCATCCGCCTGTCAGTTGTAAACACGATAGAGCCTTACATATTGAGCTGAAACTTTACACATATTCGTATTTATTGCCTGTTTTGCTACAATTTTCAATATAGAGTTGGACTAGGCCCACAGATTTTCGCATCAAATATGGTCCACATCGGACACTAATTCAATAAAACTGTCATATAGACCCGACTTTGAATAATAAGCCCGTAAAAGGTGCATTTATTATCTGATTTGAAATTTGGAATAATGACTTGCAATGGGGTCTTTGATATACGAACCGAATATGTTGTATCAATGTTGAATCATATTTGGATATAGTTGACATCATAAGCGAAGGCAGACATTTTGCATGAGGGGAGGCTAAAACTCAGCCAAAAAAAAAATTATTTTGTGTTTTATAAAAATGCAATCATTCGTATACGTAAACTAATGGCATTCTGATCTTTCGTTTTTCTGGTCCCAAAATTTCGAATTAAAAGCAAAATTCGTTACTGATCGAAAATTCGTTTTTTCTGTGCCCTAAAATGGTGGACTGAATTACTTGAGCTCCAGTTACTTCTTTATAGATTCTTGATGTTGATTTTACGAAAGCTCTATTTCAAATGGATCTCTTATGTCAATATACTGAGAGCTCGTGAAATGATGCGTATACTAGCGTATTTATTGTAAGTGTTTCAGAGTATTTTTGACTTTTTGGATCTTGTCCCTAATTTCGAAACATTTCTTTTAAAACACCCCCAAATTACACTGCATTTTCCTAGTTATAAGTTTTAATAGAAAATTTTGCTTTCAGTATTTAGTTTAAGCAACTCGTACAACAGAAAAATACCTATACCTATTAAGATATGGGCAAGATACCTATTAAGGTATTTTGCCCATACACCTTTATTGATTGTCAGAAAATCAGAGGTTTGTGCCTAACGACTTAAAATAAAAGTACTTGCCAACCGAAAACCGAGAACCGTCGATTCTAAACGATCAAACTAGAATTTCTAGATTATCTGATATATTCGGACTAGACCTCCTCGTAGAAGTCGATTAATTTATTTTTTGAAAATTGATTTATACATCATTTGGAAGAATATCGTGCGCATTTAATACCATTTCTTGCACCGAAATTGATTGGCCTGTATAAACCTTCCACCAAGGGTTTGTTATGTTTTTTGGACTACATTAATTTAATAGTTGGAACTAAAATTTCATTCACATGAGATAAATAAAAATCCTTAAATGTTTTCCATACTACGCCCTTAAGTCGGTTCATGTCTGGTATTGTGCACATTATTTGCACATTAACTGTAAAAAGCTTCTGCTATAATCATCTAAAATTTCGTCCGTTTTAAAAGGGCAGATTTATTCCACAAATTTTTCTTATCCACTGTGCACCTTTCGAAGCAATAAACATAGGTCCTTGAGATTAGGCACAAATACTTCCTATAAGTGTAGGTTGGTTGGGACCATGGGCTAAAACGATCAATGTCTTTACATAGCTGCCATCAGGGACGTCGCCTGGATTTTATTTGTGTTTGGGGGGAGGGGGCAACCCCCAATTTATTTAATATCGAAGAATTGACAAAATTTTTCTGTTAATCTGAAATTGGTAATGAAAATTCATTGAAAATTGTGTTCGCTACTAGGTGCAGGAACTGACCCGTCGGCGGTGACATTTGGTTATGACATAACATGATATTTATAGGCAACTATGCTCTTAAGAGTATTTTCATTTTTAGCGCATTAAGAAATAAAATTACTCCACTTCATATGTTTTTACCAAATGAGGACATCCAACTATTACAAACAAAGACATGAAGTGGAAACATATGAAGTGGAGTAATTTTCTTTCTTGCTGGGCTAAAAATTTAAATACTATTAAGAGCATAGTTTCAACCTAGAAGACATACCTTTGTGACAAATCCTACCGACGAGTTTGGGTGGTTCCAAACGAAATCGCGACCTAGGAAACCAGTCAAATGCCATTACAAATCAAAAAACACACTTTTCTGTCCCCTCTTTAAAAAACAAGGGTTTTTTTGTGTTCTATTTATAATAGATACAGATTACTATTTTATCATCTTTTGATAAAATGCAATTGCAATTCGCTCTTTAAAGAAAATATTAAAATTTTTGTGTTTAAGTACATTTAATATTTTACATCCCCTATGTCTCCCATATAAAAATTTATTGATATTTGGGATCAGTTTCACGGTCCATTTCCCTTATGCTTCGTTGTCCCACTGTATCTGCCACTTTCTTGTAGTCTCTTCTCTTATTTAGTTTCTGGTTCTGGTGTTGTTCACTCTTGGAGGTCTAGTGGTGCCATTCCTGCTATTATCTGCAAAATGCATTAGGCAACCGCAAAAATTTTAATTGAAATAATTTCAAAGTAGGCCCAAAACTGGGCAACAGTTTGTCTTTAGAGAATTGTTCACCAAAATTAAGTTTTTAATGAAAAAATTCTTTAAAATTTAGTCTTAAGAAAACATTTTATTAAAAATGTATTTTTAGAAGAAAAAAAATTAAAAAGTTTTGTCTTTAGAAAAAATTTAATTAAAATTTAAATAAAAAAATTGCAATGACATTTTGTCTTTAAAAAAATTATTTCCAGGGGGTCCGGCCCTGCCTGAAGTTTTGTCGTTAGAGAATGTAAAGTTGAAATAAAAATTTGCATTAAACTTTGTTTAGAAAATATTTCATTAAAAGTTTGTTTTTAGTTAGAATTTTAGTACAAATTTGTTCTTATTACAATTTTTGTCCTTGATTTTGAGGCGGCCCTGGCCTTAGAAAAATGTTGGCTATAGAATATTATAAATATGAAATTTTGTCATTTAAGAAAATTTTACTGAAATTTTATATTTAGAATAAATTTAGTTTGCATTGTTTTCTTTAGACAAAATAATTTTGGGTTAGGCTCGTGCCCGAGAGCCTTCCTGATTACGACCCTGTATGCCATATAAACCGATCACGTATCTTGACTTCTTTAGCATATATACGGCGCAATTCTTATCCGATTTGGATGAAATGTTGTATGAGATGTTCTGTTTTCACTTCTAGCAACTGTGCCAAATATAGTCCACTTGAGCCTCTAAAGGGTGCAATTTTTATCCAATTTGGCTGAAATTTAACATTAGGTGTTTTGTTTTGACTTCAAACAACTGCGTTAAGTATGGTCCAAAACGGTCCATAAACTGATAAATCTCTCATGTAAACTTATTTTTCGATTTGAATTCTCTTAAGCCTCTAGAGGGCCCAGTTGCCTGGAATTATAAACGTTGTGACTTTTAACAGCCGCGATAAGCAAGCGGCATATCGGTCGATAACTTTATTTGGCCCATATATTATTGAAAAAGCCATTCAAAGAACTAATCACTTGGGATCCATGGTGGAGGGTATATAAAATTTGGCACCCCTGAAATAGCAGAAAATATTTGCTATTTTAACAAAAATTTACTGTACAGCAGTGTTAGAATTATGCAGCATTGTTAGAAATGTACAATACATTCAAACACTTTTCATTACAAACCCACAGTATCCTAATGGGTAAATATTTCCGATCGAGGGTTTTGTATATCGGGCGGCTTCCAGAAACTTAGAATAATTAATTTTAATTTTTCATTTAATTTCTTGCACGATAATGTAGGTCGTTGGGGATTGTTAATGAGCCATATCATTTCGATATAGCTCCCACATAAACCGATCTCCCTATTTTACTTGTTGAGCCCCTGGAAGCCGCAATTTTTGTCCGATTTTGCATCTGGTGCTCTGTTATGACTTTCAAGAACTGTGCCCAGTACGACCCAAATCGGTCTATAACCTGATATAGTTCCGATCTCCAACGGTTCCAAGAAACTTTAATTTTTGCCTGGTTTCGCAGACATTTGGTATTATGCCCCTCAACTTAAATTATTTTGTGTAAATTTTTTGCAGAATCCATGGTGGTGGTTTTCCAAGACTCGACCCAGCCGAACTAAGCACATTTTTACTTGTTCATGTTAATAACACAATGAAAACAATAACAGCCTTATTCACAAAAAAATTGATTATGGATATAAAATATTACTCTATCTTTTAAATATTACTCAATAAACTGATTTTAAAATTTCGTATTCACAAACACATAATAACAGTCAAATAACTATTGAGCCTTTTTCGAATTTTTTTTATCTTTTATGTGGCAATTCCGGTTATTTTACAATAAAAAATTGTTAATGAAAATAGAAAAGAATTTTTTTTCTGTTTAAACTATTGGTGCTGGTTTAAAGATTTTTGTTTAGGCCGTATTATGCCGCTAAGGACATTATCAAAGTCAGCCAACGGCTTTCTGTGCTCTATAAATAAGAAAAGTCAATCTATATAAGGAATTCCCCAATCGTATTCCTATTTATGACCTAAGAGGGTTCCACATTACGTCGTCTACGCTCCTTAAATTGGACAGCAGTCCTCTAGCTCTTACAGTCACGACGTCCCCTTTACTTCATTCCCCTTTACTCAACTATGGCCCAGCACCAAATCGATGCGGATTTTGTCATACTCAGGGAAGGTTATAACTCCAAGATAGTGCGTGACTTCAACATCTTGGTTGTTATTTCCCTATTGGACATCTTACTGTCCAGAAAAAAGTTCAAATTACACAAATCTTTGTAAAATCTGAACCTGAGCTTACAACTTGAAGATTGCCTGAAATTTGGAGCGCAGATTACACTAATGCTTTGAAACAACCACATCAAGCACCGTACAAATATGGCCTCAAACTTTGTTTAGAAGCCGATTTGGTTGAAATGGCTCCTAAAAAGGACTACAAATAGAAAATTAGTCGCCATATATACTTTTTAAATTTTTATCGGGTTTGGCGGAAACAGTTCACTTATGAGCTTAAATATTCACGAGTGGATAGATATAGATTAATAGATTAGTAGATTAGATTAATAGATTAATAGAAAAAAAGCTATGTTGGTGAGTTACCAATTGTCCAGCCAAACTAAGCGTGATTGTACTCGTTTTGCATTAAACAAGGGTGAAACCAAGAAGGCTGTAAGTAAGGCCGGCCTAAAGAAGACAGGTTTCAATAAAATTTCTCGTATCACTTTGCGTTCATCCCACATTAACTTCGTCTGCTCACAGCCTTTGCTTGCATTCCAGCGATTTAACTGACACAAGGTGGAAGCTCACTCCGGACTTAGCAAGTACATCGGCGCTTTCATTTACCTCTTTGTCCTTCAGCCCCGGCACATCAGTAACTTCCAATAGCTTCCCAGGATCTTGGATCTCATACACGTTTTGTGTTAACGCCTTCAACGCTGCCTGACTGTCGCTGAAAATATGAATTTCCGAACGGGCAATATCCATAGATAACACAAGCTCTGCTGGTACTGCCATCGCATACACTTCTGCTTGATAAATGATGCAGCCATCCCTTATCCGTAAGGAGACGTTGCTATCGAGCTGCACATAGTGTTCCATTCATCATTTTCGACCCATCTTTAAAAACGTTTATGTCTGAAAAAAAGCGCGCTAAGTTCGGCCGGGCCGTCTCATATATACTCTCCACCATGGAACGCATTTCTCCAGTTCTTTTCCTGGTGTCTCTTTTTAGGCCAACAAAATATAAAAGAGCTGTTGGAGCTTTATCAAGTTAAGTACCGACTATGAATGTTGGAGACCATTTCACTTTGTAAAATTTCAGCCAAATCGAATAAGAATTGCGTCCTTTAGGTCTCAAGAAGTAAAATAGGGAGATCGGTTTTTGTGGGAGCTGTATCAGGGTATAGACCGATTCAGACCATATTTGACACGTATGTTGAAGGTCATAGGATAAGCTGTACTCTGGAGGCTCAAGAAATCAAGATCCCGGATCGGTTTATGTGGCAGCTATATCAGATTATGGACAGATTTGAACCATATTTGTTGGAAGTCATTACGAGTTGTTAGAAGTCATTACAAAACTCGACGTGCAAAATTTCAACCAAATCGGAGAAGAATTGCGCACTCTAGTGGCTCAAGAAGTCAAGATTCAAGGTCGGTTTATATGGCAGATATATCAGGTTATGGACTAACTTAAACCATACTTAGTATAGTGGTTGGAAGTCATAACGATGTTATATTAGTTGGAAGTCATGCAAAATTTCAGCCAAATCGGATAAGAGTTGCGCCCTCTAGAGGCTCAAGTAGTCAAGACCCCAGATAGGTTTATATGACAACTATATCAGGTTATAGACCCATTTGAACTATTCTTAGCACAGTTGTTGGAAGTAAAAATAAAATACTTGGTGCAAAATTTCAGCCAAATCTGATAAGAATTGTGCGCTCTAGTGGCTCTGGATGTTAAGATTTAAGATCGATTTATATGACAGCTATATCAAAACATGGACCGATATGGCCCATTTACAATACCAACCGACCTACACCAATAAGAAGTATTTGTGAAAAAATGTAAGCGGATAGCTTTACTTCTTCGAAAGTTAGCGTACTTTCGATAGGCAGACGGATGGACGAACATGGTAAGATCGACGAAAATTTCATGAAGATCAATAATATATATACTTTATAGGGTCTTAGACGAATATTTCGAGTAGTTACAAACAGAATGACGAAATTAGTATACCTGCATCCTATGGTGGAGGGTATAAAAATGGGAGCTATATCAGGTTATAGTATGATTCAATCCATATTTGGCATGTATATTAGAATGCATTGCAGAAATTACTGCGCAAAATTTTAGCTAAATCGGATAAGAACTACGCCCGCTAGAGGCTTAAGAAGTCAAATTGAGAGCTCGATTTATATGGCAGCTACCGATTTAAAATATACTTGGCACGCAAGTTGAATGTCATTGGAGAAGTCATTGGGCAAAATTTTGGATAAAAAATACGCCGTCTAGAGGCTCATGAAATAAAATCTGGAGATCGTTTTATATAGGAGCTATATCTAAATATGGATCGATATGGCGATATGGCGCGACCCTTAATGTTTCCTTATTAAAAAGTAATATAATGAATAATAAGCTCTTTGTACCTTCAAGGGGTAAAATTTCTAAGTGTTCGATCTATATGGGAGCTATCTCAAAATATAGTTTAGATTCGGCCATAACAAGGACGTCCCTTATCAATGAACTGAAAACTTGAATCAGACTGAGGAATACATCCCCAAATCTTTAAAGGAATTTTCATGGCCAAAGTACACTTGCGAAATGGCCTGACTTTTTATATGTATTCCTCATTGTTATGTCATTGGACGATTTTTTTAAATTGAGTTGAGTTTAAGTTGAGAGGAAGTTGCGGCCGTTAAGAGTAAAAAATGGCACCTTTTGCTCACAAAAAGTGCCTTTTTAACTTTTTTCAGTACCATTTCGCCTCCCTTATTTATCATCCCTGACACCGCCTAAAAGTTTGATTTAAGATCACGTTCATTCTCTACTCCTAAATCTAACGGTGGGTCAATTTGTAGGACCAAAAATACACTCACCATACTGTTTTCAAAATCGTAATCTTTGACAAATTCTATGAAATATTGCCAAACAAACCAAGGGTCCAATATCAAAATCGATCTTTCAGGTTTTAACGACAAAAAAACATCTTCAGCGTTGAAGCTATGGTTTTTTTGATCAAGACTTCTTAGATGATGTGGAAGATTACTTTTTTGGCAACCACTAAAAACTTATCCGCCCTTCAAAACCTCAAAAATCCATCCTAGACCCATGCATGATTTACCAGAAATATTCAGTAAAGGATTCTTTATTTAAAAATCGCAACAAATTTCACTCAGTGTCGTATATAAAAGAAATACTGGCTCTAAGTAGAACCCCACGACTGTTTAGGTGTCGTACGGAAACGTTGAAGTGGCACTCAATGGGTTAAAAACAAACCATGCACGCAAAAAATAAAACGTTTGGAAAATTTTTACTACGAAGAAAAGACTTTTATCACGAAGTTTTGCATTTATTGCAACCGTGTAACGTTTTGCTTCAATATATCAAACGTTTGCCATAAACGTTGTATTATTAAAGGCAACTAACTTTGTTTATCGTAAACCCTTTAGCAGCCTCGTCTACTCTAAAAGGAACTTCCTTTTGTTATTAAACCAAAAACTCTTTAATTGCAAAAGTGCTTCAATAGCCGGAAACAATTATTCATGTGCTGCACCAATAATTCTCTTGTGTCTCAACTAGTAGAGAGAAGGGGTGAGTATTTGGGCGCATACACCAATTTGGCAAAAATACTCACTCTAATGCTCATTACTGTGTACGTACACATGAAAACAATCCCAAGCAGACCCATAGGCTAGCAAATAATTGCAATTGTGTGCTACTCGCTACTATAGATACATTTTCAATGTGGACCATACTTCGCACAAATGTTGGAAGTGATACCAAAACACCTCATGCAAAATTGCAGCCGAATCGGATAAGAATTCCGCCTTCTATAATCTCAAGAAGTCAAGTCCCAAGATCGGCTTATATGGCAGTTATATCAGGTTATGAACCGATTTGAACCATACTTAGCACAGATTTTGGAAGTGATATGAAAACACTACGTACGTTCAGTCAAATCGGAAGATAATTAGTCCCTCTAGAGGATCAAGAAGTCATTTTCACACACAACGTTTTGCCTTTTTTTGTTTTGACTGAGCAAAGAGCAGTCAGAATATTGAGCAGCTCCGACGAGCACGGATGGGTTAACTCGGAAAGTGACCGTTTTTTTTTTCGGTACAAAAACGCTGGTACGTCCAATGACAAAAATCATTAGAATAACACACAAATGGCTGCTAGGTACAAGAAAACACGACAAGAACTTCTAAGGCGCAGAGCATACCAAAACAGCAGATCATAGTACAAAATCTTAATGGAGTTATGCGAAAATGGAAGGCTTTTAAACATAACTGTGTATCATAACAATTTATCAACATCCTTTTTTAAATATGCACAATCCATTTTAAACGTTTGACTTTCAGTTAATTTTTAAATAAAGAAAAACTAGTTAAAAGCCCGAATAACATTTTCTATATATCAATAACATTTTCTATATATCAATAACATTTTCTATTGTCAGAGTAAAAAATGCATGCAAGAATTAATCGCAAAAAAGTATACTTTTATCGTAAACAAAGCCCAACGTTTTTCGAATTTTTCGTTTGCATGTGGTTTCAATATCAAAATCGAGTTTCTAAAATCAAATTCGAATATCGGACTCGTTGCATTCAATTTAAAGTATTTTTCCAATTAAAATCAGTAAACCCAAGGTTAACGTCAATCCACCAACTAAAATGTCCATGGGACTATACTATCTACACGCAAAAAAATTATATATATAAAATAAAATAAAATAAACGCTACGTGAAAATTTCAGCCAAATCGGATAAAAATTGCGCCCTCTAGAAGCCCAAAAGTCAATTCGGGAGATGGCAGCTATATCAAAAGATGGACCCATTTGGTCCAATTACAATCCCAATCGACCTACAACACCACACATTGGATCCAAGAAATTTTTTACATTTTCTTCTTGATTTGTTTATTTTACTTTCTAGTCGAGCTCATGTGGCTTAAAATGCCGTACATTGATAGGTAGTATTTACAATCCCAACCGATCTACACTAATACGAAGTATGTATATAGTCGAGGATCCCCTGAATAAGAAAAACCAAGATTCGAAGGTTGATACATTTGAATAGTCAACCATATCTCCATGTGTTTTTAAAAAGACTTAAAAATTTTAAATTCGTCAGAAATTTATTATACTACAATATGAAAATTTTTGATATCTACTGTAGCAAAATTTGTAAAATTAGTTCAACGCCTAAAACAAATAGGTTTAAAGTTTCAAAGTCACATGACTCAGATAAGGTTAAGTGAGGTTAGGTTAAAAAGAGGGTGCAGATATTAATCCGTCCTATGCCACTATGGACATACACCTAAGCCTGTAATCGGTACGTTGTGCGTTCTAAAAACTAAAAAGTAACATCGAACAAGTAAAAGCGTGCTAAGTTCGACCGGGCCGAATCTTGGGAACCTACCACCAAACTTCTGCCAAACCAGCAAAAATTAAAGCTTCTAGGAGCCGCACAAGGATGATCGACAGACCGGTTTCCATGGAAGCTATATTATGTTATAGACGGATTTTGGTCATAACAGAACATTGCATGCAAAATTTCAGCCAAATCGGACAAAAATTGCGGCTTCCAGGGGCTCAGGAAGTCAAATCGGAAGATCGGTTAATATAGGAGCTATATTAGGTCATAGACCGATTCGGACCGTACTTTGCACAGTTGTTGGAAGTCATAACGGAACACCGCATGCAAAATTTCAGCCAAATCGAACAAAAATTGCAGCTTGTAGGGGCTCAAGAATTCAAATCGGCCATATGAGAGCCATATCTAAATTTGAACCGATATGGCCCATTTAAAATCCCCAACGGCCTACATCCATATTAAGTACCTGTACAAAATTTCAAGCGGCTCGCTTTAAGCCTTCGACCTCTATCGTGATTTCGATAGACGGACGGACATGGCTAGATCGACTCAGAACGTCGAGACGATCAAGAATGTATATACTTTATGGAGACGAATATTTCGAGGTGTTACAAACGGAATGACTAGATTAGTAAACCCCCTTCCTATGGTGGTGGGTATAAAAACAAAAGTTAAAGTTAGGAATTCCGTGCCACTTACAAAATTCCGATTGGAAACCTCTTCCCTTCCTTCCTGGTTTCCTATTGTCGCCTCAATTATACCTCCATGGTATGAGCTGCTCCCATCCTCAATCCATTCTCCCATCGCCTTAAGTCTCATAGCCGCAGTGGCTGCCTCACACTTATAGCCCAATTCTGAAAAAATTAAATTTCTCCCTCGAATAAAATCCTCTTATTCTGATTGAATGGGGAGAAAAAAAATATGGGAGAGGGAATATGAATTTTCGAAAACAGCTGTTTTGCTACAGCTGTTGATGCATGTTGCTGTTTATCCTTGCCAAAAGGAGTAAACGAGGCTGAATCGAAATATAGAGGTTTGCTTCTCCTTCGTCGTCATAAATGCTGTGGTGGTCTGTCTGATGCGGCGATTTATCTAAAGGCCTACTTTTATAGAGCTAGAACTTGAAGATCTAATCGACATTTCCGGGCGCCGACCGCTTTTCATGGTGGTTGGGACGGCTGCTGGACATAATGCTGCAGAAAAGCGGCTTATTGAATTATTCCTACTCCTGTGGGGTAAATGCTGCCAAATGTGGCACCAAGTATCTTTGTATAATTGCCCACGAACTTTCCATTAAGAAACAAGCAGAAGACTTCTTGCACATCATGGAGTGCCGTCCGATTCTAGTTGAAGCTCAACGATAAGGGACCTCCTTTTAGTATCTGACTCGGAACCAAGTGTCAATAAAATTGAAAAACTTCTATGGTGGGTACATTACATATTTAAACCGGGAGAACCTAACAAAGTGTGTACTTGATTTTGATGAAAAAGTGAAAATTAATTTCCCTTTTTCGAAGTTTGTTTAGAGTAAGGGAAAAGGGATTAGGGAAAAAACTCCCAGTAAATTGTTATTCCGAATAGGGGAAAAGCGAGTAGAGAATAAACTCCCAGGGAATTGTTATTCAGAATAGGGCTGTTAATCTGTATGTCAATGGGTTGGATATCTAGAATAGTCTCCAGTGCCCTAGTGGGCGTGGTCCTCATCGCTCCGCCTATGCCAAGACAACATGTTCTCTGAACTTGTTGTATGGTCCTTATGTTTAACTTTTTCTCCATAGCTGTCCACAATACTACTGAGGCGTAAGTAAGTCTTGCTCTAATCACGCTTCTGTTGAGCCAGTGGACTACCCTCAGATTCAGGCCCCATTTCGAGCCTACGGTCCGTCTACATAGTGCCCAACATCTGTGAGTCTTCTCGGTACGCTCCTGAATGTGGCACTTCCAATTGAGTTTCCTATCCAGGATCACTCCTAAGTATTTGACCTTGTCAGATATCGAAATCGAGTTATTGAGGATACGTGGTGCGTCGAATTGGCCCACCTTCGTTTTCCCTTTGAACAGGCATATTTCTGTCTTCTCTGGATTAACATTGAGACCCATGACTTAACGTTCGTTTAGATTGGTCAACTATTTGACTCAACTTGTTTTATATTTTTTTATCCAGAATGTGTCAAATTCGCAGATTCTTGATTTTATATTCAGTTAAGAAATATTTATTGAATACATTTTGTTTGTTCAGAAACAGATTAAAAAAAACGCATTTCTTTCGAATGTTTATTAAATTTTATTTTCCTTGTTCGATGTAAAATTTTTTTGAAAGACCAAACAAGTAAATGCAAATTTTACATGCAATCGAATGTAGGGCAAATAAAAAGCCCTTTTTATCTAATGCTTAACGCTGTTTTATTTGTTTTCGGGCAAACAAATTGTGTCAAATAAATGTTTCTTAGGCGAATATCAAATCAAGAATTTCCAAATTTGACATATTGGAGCAAAAATGATAAAACAATTTGGATCAAATATTTGGCTGAACGTAGCTTTATTGTTTTCCGAAAAACATCGTACAAAAATTTTACGAAATCATGTTAAATTAAAAGATAAAAATATGCATGTTCTTGAAACTACTACTACCAGATAAGATGGCCTAAGACCATACTTGTTTGTGAATATGAAAGAGAATGTAGTTTGAAATTACAATTTTGAATTAAGAGAATTACCCACAGTGCGCCGTTCGGACTAGGCTTTAAAAAGGAGGCCCTTTATCATTGACCTCAAACTTGAATCGGACAACACTCATTTATATATGAAAAGTTTGCCCCTGTTCCATAGTGGAATGTTCAGGGACAAATTTGCATTTGCATGAAGTCTAAGGCGAATATTTCGGGGTATTACAAACGGATTGACGAAATTAGTATACCCCCATCCTATGACGGAGGGTATACAAATTACTAATTGGCATCGCACATTTGAAAACATGCCTACCAAACAATATATGTGCCTCAGAAATTCTTGTTGTGCTTTCGTGTGCCTGGCGTCATTTGTCTGTTGCACCAATGGTTTATGTTAATGAACATACGAGCATTTTTCTACTTAAAGCGATATTTTGATAAGTATCACTTTCAGTTTTACCGTTCGCACACGACCGAGCTGCTCAAAACACTGACAATACGCTCAAATATTTACCCTCCCTCTCTCTCTCAAATAGGAGCGACACATCATAATTATACGTCTGGTAAACGGTTTTGCCATTAAATAATTTTTACAATGCAAGAAAGATTTCTTTGCCGTTGGCAAAGTTGCCAAGGCGTTACAATAAACGAAGCTACTTAAGTTCAATAAATCTACATTAATGGCTAACGTTTGATATGTTGGAGCGAAACTTTACACGCTTGCAATAACTATAAAAATTCGTTGTAAAAGTGTTTTGTTTGTTGTAAATAGATCCCAAGAGTATTATTTTTTGGGTGTATAGAACACCCATATTGGTGGAAGCTAAGGCAGTATGTAGGCAGGGATTCTCAGCTGACCCATATATTTACATGTCATTCCATATATGAACAGGACTTCTGTAACAGGGGGCCGCCATAACAAGGAGGTTTGCAAGTAAGGTTTGAGGCTGGACGCCTGAATTTAAATCTAGGCGAGAGCATTAGAATAAAATTTCAGCTGTGGTTATGCCCTCCGGGTGCTGTTAATTAATCAATTTTTTTATTGTTGAATATTATAAATCGAGGCGAGTCTGGCCTATGTTATATAGAGGTTAGCAAACAACTTTCCATTTATGACATACTGATTACTTTAGTGCAAATAAAACAACATTATCGTTATAATCACTTAGCTCTATTTGTAAATATTTTAAGGAAGAAAAAAAAACAAAGAAAACATCCAATTTAATCCCATACAACAACATATTTAAATTTAATACAATTGAATAATCATATATGTATACCAAAAATAACCAAAAACCATTTTATTTTAAGAAACAAATAAATAACAAGCAAATAAAAAAGAAATATATTTTGTTAGATTTTTTAAGCGAACAATACTTTTTATGTAGTTTTTGTGTGTGTATGTACAAATACATCTACACATGAAAAACATAAATGACAACAAATAGGGAAAATGTTTTTCTGTAAACCATTGAAGACAAGAAAAAAACATTTGGTAGCAAAAATTGTTTTTACAAAAGAAGTGAGCGTCTTTGTAGAATTTGGATGGCGAATGCATTTCACCAAAAATGTTTAATCGTTGCAAAAGTAGCACCTTAGTAAAAAAAATGAAAACTGCATCAACACTCCTTATAAAAGATGCTGAGGATATTCACAACTAACAAGATGCATTTATATGTATATAAAATAACTTATTCGAAATGAGCGGTTACTACAATACTAGATTATCCTTTAAAATTGGTGCTATGTTCGGTTTTCGCTGGCGAATTCCTATTTATAAAATGGAAATCATGAATGAAATTGGTCATAGTTTTTCCTGCAAGGAAATGTCTCTTCAAATGGAATTACTCTACAACACAGCTGCAAATTGGTGTATTTACATAAAAAGATAGCGAAAAATTGCTTCGAAAAGTGAACGTACTATCGGCCATCAGTTATATACAAACACACATATCCTTTTATTCCATCTTTAACAAAATGAGCCTATTATTTTAGTTTTTTTACCCTCCACCATAGGATGGGGGTATACTAATTTTGTCATTCTGTTTGTAACTCTTCAAAATATTCGTCAAAGACCCCATAAAGTATATAAAAATTCTTGATCGTCATGACATTTTAAGTTTATCTTGCCATTGCCGAAAGCGCGCTAACTTTCGAAGGAGTGTAGATAGCCGCTTGAAATTTTGCACAAATACTTCATATTAGTGTAGGTCGGTTGGTATTGTAAATGGGCCATATCGGACCGAACCCGAAACCGAACTTGGATCTTGACTTCTTGAGTCTCTAGAGGGCGCAATTCTTATCCGATTTGGATATGAAGTGTTTCGTTACGACTTCCAACAATTGTGCCAAGTATGGTTTAAATCGGTCCATTACCTGATATAGCTGCCATATAAACCGATCTGGGGTCTTGACTTCTTCAGCCTCTAGAGGGCGCAACTTCTATCCGATTCAGCTGAATTTTTGTATAACATACCTTGCTATGATAATTGTGCCAAATATGATTTGAATCGGTCCATAACCTGATATAGCTGCCATATAAACCGATCTGGGATATTGACTTTTTGGGCCTCTAGAGGGCGCAATTATTATCCGATTTGCCAGATATTTTGTACAACGGCTTCTCCCATGACCATACTCGTCTAATATACGTGTACATACGTGTCTAATATGGTCTGAATCGGTTTATAACATACAGCATGATACAGCTTCCATATAAACCGATCTTCCTATTTTAGTTCTTGAGCCCCCAAAGGGCGCAATTCTTATTGGAATTGACTAAAATTTTACACAAAGACTTTTACTATGGTCTCCAACATTCAATTCAATTATGGTGCGAATCAGACCATAACTTGATATAGCTCTAATAGCATAGCAATTCTTTTCTTGTATCCTTTGTTCGTCTAAAAAGAGATACTAGGGAAAGAACTCCACAAATGCGATCCATGGTGGATGGTATATAAGATTCGGCCCGGCCGAACCTAGCACGCTTTTACTTGTTTTCTTTATATCTCTATGTTATTGTGAATATCCTTATTGAAATCATTAGAAAATCATATATATCATTCCAAAGATCTAATTTCACTCTCATAGTAAGCCGAAGACACATATCAAAGATCTACATATATATACATTTGTTTTCAAAATCATTAATAATCATAATAACATTAACACTTGGGGTTGAAGCGAAATTTTTACTCCATCATTGAATATATTTTAAAAGATACACGTTGGACACATCAAAATTTTAAAATTTTTTTTTGATATTTCTTTATTTCTCTTTAGGGTCGAGCTCATTTGGTTGCAAAGGGCATACGTTGGTAGGTAGTATTTGTAAAGAAATTATTGCCAAAATGCGCCTTCGAACTGAATATGACTAACCAAATTCTAAACTTTCTCACTCCAACCGTTTCCCTTTGCATTTGTTCTGTAGTATTGATGAACTATAACCAGTTTTGAACAGATTTTGATAAAATTTAGCAGAGGCTTCAGATGAGTAATAAAATAATGCGTACCGAATTTCGTTCAGATCGGTTAAGAATTGTAGTTACTACAACCTTATAATGATTTAATAAAATAGGGTTTCCTGAAAGGACTTGACAACTTTATTTAAATAAAACGCAAACCATTTGAGATATTTCAGAAACTTTATTGAAGTACAATCCAAACATTTTTGAATGGAACTCGACCTATTTCATATGGCCACCGCTGGGACGTTTGCATCTATGAATATGTTGGACCCAATTTTCGATAACTCGTCCTCAAATTTCAGTCGAAACGGTAGCAGTTTTCTGTTCTGTATGGACTATAAGCTCTTCCAACGCCGTCAGCAGCAAAACAGCTGAGTACAAATTTTTTGCGAGTTTTGATTGTAGTAGTGATGGGCGAAAATATACACAAACAACGAAAAATGCCGGGAACTAGTAATAAATACAAAATTAGAGTTGCACTAATCACTGATTTTGACTGAAAGTGTACTTAATATTTTGTTGTTGGGGAACTGCTACTGCCTGTAGGTGAATAAATCTTGACATATACCCAAGATATATTAATTTCAAAATATTAAGTGCACTTTCTGTCAAAATCAGTGATTAGTGCAACTCTGATTTTGTTGTTGTTGTAGCCACATTTTCATCCTCGATCCTCGTCAAGCTCCTGCAGGTGAACAGGCTCGTTCCGGTCCAAAGGACCGATCGTCGCTGGAACAAGGAGGTCATTGGTTATTTAAAGGCGCTAATTACCAGGCTTGTCATATCGGGCATCATAGGCACTCAGTATTTGTGCAAGAGCCGGTGCCGCCCGACCTCTCATTGAGACTCTCCGCCTTTTACCGCTGATTGCCCGTGACTACCGTTGAAGCCACTCCGTATGAAGGATTCTACTATTCGTTGTTTGTGGGTGCTTTGCTTCTTAACTATTATGCATACACACACACAGCCACAAATTTTACTCAGCTCTCTTTCTCTGTTTATATTCTCTTGTCTTATATATAAAAATCAATTTATGTTTGTTTATCGATTTGTTTGTTTCTTTGTTTGTGTGTTCCTTATAGATTCAAAAACGGCTGAACAGATTTTCTTGAAATTTTCAAGGATGGAGCATAATGATACCGTGGTGAAAATAGGGTACTACATTTTCTGATATCTGAAGGAGCGGACCCTCCCCCTTACCTTAATTTTCAGAAACGCCAGATCTCGGTGCAATTTAAGCGAAATTTTGTGTGCTCTCTTAAAGTAACCTAAAAATAAAAAATTGGTATCCAAATTTCGGATGGGGCACCTAGGGGGGCAACCCCACCCCCAAAACCTACCAAATATATATATATAGACCAATCATGACAATATGGGACTCAAATGAATGGTACTTAAGATTAGAAAACGTGTCTGCTATCCAATTGTCGGACTTAGTGTTTGGGATCAAATGGGATTCAGATAAAGGCATTTATATTGTTATGCTTTTGCGATATACATGGTATTTCCCTAAAAGCTCTTTAATTGTCGAAAATAAATATTCAAAGGATAAATTTGTTCCATAGAAAGTAAACGAAGGCGCAGCGGAGCGGGCCCGGTTCAGCTAGTATATTATAAAATGCATATATATTACTCGATATCGACAAAGTTGGAAACGTTGAATTGTAAGTCATTCCTAGACATATATCCAAACATATAATTATGTTTGGATAAAGCATTCATATTGACTGATCACACTGTTCAACAATTCAAACACGATTCTCGCCGAAATCGGGTCTACATACCAGGATCATTCCTGGAGAAAGACTCCCCCCTTAGCAATTTTCGGCTACAGCAATAAGATTTCAATCATTTGGGATTCAGATTTTACTTTATATTTGCACGTTTTAGATCAGGTTCATAAAAGGCGCATTTTTATGTTAGAAAAAATTTGATTGAGATATGTTTACGTATTGTGAGTATCCAAAGTTCGGCCCATGCATTCACATTTTGCGAGCTAAAAAGAATAGGCTTAGTTTGTCACTACACTAAGCCTACTTTTTTAGCTTTTTATAGGTTTTGCCTATAATTTTTGTATTTTTTTTTTAAATCATTCCGTAAAATGATTTAGTAAAATACGTTACCTTGCAAACAAAATACATGTCATATCATAAACCAAAATCAAAAACAAATCAAATCTAAGAAAATAAATTGTTTTTCTTTTCTCAAAATAAGGGATAAAAGAGATATATACTTATAAATATATTTAAATAAAAATTGCTTTTAAAAGAAATCAAAAAAATACAAAAATAGCTTTAAATCAATTCTAGCAAATACAAAAACAAACTCAATAAAACAAAATATACAAAATAGCAAACATGTAGCCAGATATACCAACTATATAGAAATAATGAGGACGAAACAAAAAACATGTCTACCAAGTCTTTAAATCTATTGTAACATTGAAAAACGTCTCCCCTTACCTTGTAATTTTTTAGACCATAGAGAAAGTGTAACCGAAATTGGCCTTCTAAATTTTGAATAAAATAAAATTGACAACTCAAAAATTTTAATTTAGTTTCAACAAACTTCAAAATAAGAGAAAACATAAAAAAGATCTTCCTTTCTACATACCAGATACTATTTCTATTTACTTATACAACTAGTCGTTTATAGGAGTAGACATAGACTTATATTATATGAATTATTAAAAACATAAACAGTAGTTGTACTATTTTTTTCAAATAGAATTTGGAGAAAAAGAACACTGTAAGAGAACAACATCAATACTAGCAAAAATAAATACCATACTATGATCTCCCAAAGGATTAAAGTACACATAAATCCTAGGTATTTACAATATGAAAAATCAAAGCATATGAAACCCAAACAAGCACGACATTCACTCTTACTACAAACAATGGGGCAATTTTTTAATACAAATGGAAATAATAAAAGACGATTGTTTAAAACTCGCTTCAAAATTAATTAAAAAAAAAACTCAAAACTTATTTTAAAACTTTGCCGAACATTTTGAGTAAATGTACTTTAATTATGTGCAGTAGTCGCTATTCTATTTGAGCATGGCACTACGAAATAAACCCCAAATCAAAAATTAAATAACCCCCAATGAAATAATATCCAACACAAATGAAATAAACTCCAAACTTTCGGAAATAACGCCCAAATAAAACAATGAAATAAAGCCAATTGTTTTGGAAGTTACTTCATTGTGAAATAATTCCCAAACAAAGAAATTTATGAAATAATACACGAAAAAAAGAAACAACACCCGATTTTTAGTTCATTTACGATTTTTGCAAAATTTTGCAAACATCTCACATATCAATGAGTGCAGTCCGATTCAAGTTTAAGCTCAGAGATAAGGGACCTCCTTTTTATAGTCGAGTCCGAACGGAGTGCAGCAGTGCGACCCCTCACAAATGTTGCCACCATTAGGAGGGGAAAACCACCGCTGAAAATTTTTTCTGATGGTCTCGCCGGGCGTTCAGCATCATAGGCGGACATGCTAACCTCTGCGCTACGGTGGCCTTTATTTACGATTTTTTCATAATAAAAATTATGAAAAAAAAACTTGCATTGAATTACTTGACGACAAACAGGGCACTGATTTTTTGCATTATTAGCCAGTGCATCTGCCTGCAACTTTAGCAAACATTCGTTGCAAATTTGTACATATGTGTTTACAAAGCAGCAATAGAATATTTGGCTCCTCAATAGTACATACTACACATAAGTTTTGTTTTGGTTGGCTTCAAAATCTGCGATAAAAACCGACTCACTCCCTTGTAAAATGTTTTGGTTCAAATAATTCAACGAATGCGTGTAGCTTTTTGTTGACCAACACAAACAAGAAAGCGAAAATCTATAAATATGGAAAAAATGGAAATGAACAACACGCATTGGAATTGAATAATACAAAAAGTTGTACAAAATTACTTATCGTGCAAATGTGCACAAATATTTTCAAAACAACCTTTCTTGTAAACCATAATTATGCCATATAAAAAATATTTAAAAATAATTATACTTACTTTTTCCATGTATGCGATGTTTATCGATATGCTTTCAGTTCATCGTATTCGACTTTTTGGTCACCATGATCGTGATCACAGGTATCATCACACTTACCACATTCATTATTTTTCACCAAAACCCGAATTTTACTTCTTACTTCTTAGTCCAATTGAAAACTGTTGCCAGAATTCATACCTTGCGAGTTATTTACATCACAATCACCTAATTAATTATTTTAAAATCTTGGTATAAAAGATATGTACAATATATCCGCAAGCTTATCAAGAAGTTATTTATAAGCAAGTATTGATTCTTTGTATCGGTTTCCTCGTTTACATGCTGTCTCTTTCTTATTCCCTACACAACTACTGGGGTACAGCATATTATAAGTTTATGCATTTGTTTGTAACACCCAGAAGAAAGGGAGTTAGGCCCATTAATAAGCATTAAGCCGTCCGTCTGTTCATTCTTAATTTGTGTCCAAAGTACAGGACGCCATTTTCATCCGTTCATCTTCATATTTGGCACAAGTCGTTTGTTTTTTGAGCTAGAGGTGAAGCTTATTGAAATTGGAGGAAATCGGTTCATATTTAGATGTAGCTCCCATATGTATGTATTGCCCGATTTTTTACTTCAACAACCTTTATCTGATCTTCTTCAAATTTTGCACAATGTCTTCTATGACTTCTATAATCTGTATGGGTTGCGGTCGAAATCAGTTGAGATTTAGATAGAGGTCTCATATATATGTTCTAATGTTCATCCGATTTTGAGTCATATTGCAATAATGTGGGTATTTTTCAAATGATCCTCAATAAAATTGGCATACATCATTCTCTTATGTTGATATGTTATGTGAATTTTATCAAGAAAATATATAACTCCCATACATCATTTTCACTTATGGAGACGTACGGATTGTTTTGCTACCCATCTTCTGCTAAAGTCCATTGAAATCTGGTCATAATTAAATAAAACATCCATATAAAAGTATTGTTCATTTTCCACTTATGGGGTAGGTGTGGGTATTATATTCCTTAATTATTTTATAAATATCTAGCTGGGACGATGTGCTTCGCTATACTTTAAAATGACCATAGATCGGGTTACATGTTCTTTCTTCGAGGTTTATGGCGGCCTCCCAAATACTTGGTCCTAATATTCGGGACCAAGTATTACAAGATTTCTACTCTACACCAAATGAACTCACGTTTGAATTCCGTTTTGTCCCATTCGGCCTACATAAATGTTTGGGAGTTTTTGGAAGGTGGTGACTACTTAGGCAACTGTCCCCATATTTGGTTCCCAAACAATTGGTCCAAAATATAAACAGCCGATGCGCACTTAACCCCCCAAGGCCTTTAACTTGAGTTCATATTTTCCAAAATGTTCAGGCGTGCCTGCAGGAACTTGTTCCCATATTTTTATATGATATTGGATTTCTGCTCCCAAGAAACTTCCATTGTATACCATGTTATCCCAGTCGACTTATGTATATGTTTGGGATGGTGCAATCCCGCAAATATCAGGGCCAAATTCTATATCAGACTCGAGCTTTGCATCCAAAGAACTTTTTTTAGGGCAGGGTAGATCCCAGATGGGTTAAGTTGGTCATCAGACTCACTTAGACGTTTCCATCCATTGTGATTCCACAGGAACAGGAGAACGAAGATGCCTTCTAGTTCCTACCATTGAACCATCCGGATCGCTTTAAAAAGCCCAAAAACTTGCGAATGTTCACATCCGCTAAATTAGACAAGTTCTCTGCCTGCCAGGACAGAAGGATTTCACACATACAGCAGATGTTTTATAGTCTCCTCGACCTCTTCACAGCTTCAGTCAGTATTTTTTTCGATCTGACAGTGATCTGTCTTGAGCGACACTATGAATGAATCTGTTCCACCCAGTGACAGTGAATGTCCACAACCCCCCTTTTTGAGGCCATCAATCATTCGTTGCCCTTCGGGCCTGAAATTTCGCTGCAGGCATACCCAAAGATTCCAGTTCCCAGGGATATCTATCGGCACCAAGGACAGTTGAAAATGTAACTATTCAGCCATCTCGCAGACAGTTCAATTTTGGAATTCACAAATATGCTTTAGAGATTTAATGGCTGCCTGAGAAGATATTTGTATCTATCGTCGTTGTGACATTATATCTTCCACCATTCCACCAATTCTTTATTTGCAAGGATCTCCCCTTGACCACTACAGTGGTCGGGCAACCTTCTCGATATAACCAGTCCTGGGTCTTCAGAGTACACTCCAAGCCCCACCTGGTCGTCTAGTTTGGAGTCATCCGCATAGAAGTCTATGTAACTTCTATTACCTATATTCAGTTCTTTTTATCAAAAAGCGGCTCAGGCAATGTGAAATCCACACTGCTTGCAATATCGGGCATTGTATCAAGGATAACACAGTATCCGTAGCAGCCATATGGCCAAAGAGAAAGCTTCCTTAGACTCGGTCGCAGCAATTTGTCTAACCACAATGTCCAGAGGCTGCAGGTGTTGCATTAAATACAATGCGTCCGATGGTGCCGAGTATTTAACAGTAGGTGGACTTTTGAAGCCCCGTCCACCAGACCACAACACCATATAGCATTATAGGTCTGACACCTGCAGTATATACCCAGTGCATGATACGCGGTTTAAGCGCTCAACTTTTGCTAATGTCTCTCTTGCAGGTGTATACGGCAAGAGTATTTTGCGCACCCAGGTATTTTGCGCTTTCAGTAAATTGAACATTCACTCCTCCCAAGGAGACAGGTGCCACTGTAGGTAGCTCCTGCTGAAGAGCACAACTTCCGTCTTAGAAGCCCACTTTCGGTAGCCCACTTCGCTTCCTGAAGTATATATCTAAGAGTGCTTGGAAACTTCCCCTAACCTCAATAGCCACGTCATCAGCATACGCAACAACTTTTACAACTTTTTATTTATTGTTAATGGCTATGTTCCAAAGCAGAGGAGACAGTAATGACAGTAATGTCAATGTGGGGCTCAAATGAAAGGAATTGGGCGTAGAGAAAGAATTGATACGCACTTTCAGGACCAATTTTCTGGGGGTCTACCACTTTCCGAAAATTCCCCACAAACAGCAATTTTTTAGTGACCATCGCAATATGGGGCTCAAATAAAGGTATTTGGGTGTAGAATACGAATTTGTTGTCCAAATTTAGGACCATGTATTAAGGCCATCACCCCTTTCCCAAAACACCCCCAAAGGGAACAATTTTTTCGACCATGCCAATATGTGGCTCAAATGAAAGGTATTTGAGATTAGAAAACGTATTTTGGGGCCATGTGTTTGGGATAGACATCATCAGACATCATGAGAATATCGGACTGAAATAAAGTATTTAAAGAATGGAGTACACCTAACATCCAAACTTAAATTCGTAGACCAATAAAGGTCATATGGGGTTCCAATAAAGGCACTTATATTGTTTAACTGTTTGTCAAGCGATATACTATTTTCGTAGCATGGTATTTCACTAAAAGCTCTTTTAATGTCGAAAATTAATATTCCAAGGAAAGTGTTGTTCCTTATAAAGTAAAAGAAAGCGCAGCGGAGTGGGCCTGGTCCAGCTAGTCATATATATTAGGTGATTCGCAAAAAAAAACCTCGCGCACAAAATGATTTAAAAAATTTCATTTCAATGTGGTTTGTGCGTGACCTTATTAAGAACGTTGTGTAGGCAAGAATCCTTGTTGAATACTCATAAGAGTGATTACTTTTTTACAACCTAATTTCACAGTATCATATTTTCATGAGTTTTTATTTAAGATTAGAGAAAAATCTATCTATTCTATTTATATAAAAACTAACTTGTGTTTGTTTGTTTGTGGGTTTGTAAATTTGTTTGTATAGACTCAAAAACGGCTGAACCGATTTTCACAGATTGTGGGGAGTGGTCCGGAAGGGGCAATAGGCTATATAATTTTTTGATGTCTCAAGTGGGGCGGACCCTCCCCCTTACCCCAAAAGTGGATCTTAAATGAAAGGTATTCGGGAGTAAAATACAAATTTGCTATCAAAATTTGGGTCCAAGCACATAGGGGGCTGCGCCGACCCCATGATGGGACTAGAATGAAAGTTATTCGGGAGTAGATTACAAATATGGTCAGGAAGGAGGAATAGGCTATATATTTCGTTGATGTTGGAAGGGGGCGGTCCCTTCCCCGTTACCCCAAAAACACCACCCAAAATCAAGGTTGACTGATTAGGACAATATGAGTATCAAATGAAAGGTATTGGAGATTAGAATACGAATATGTTATTAAAAGTCGGGTCCAAGGAACTCAGGGGCCACTTCAACCCCAAAAGTTCTCCAAACAAACACATTGGAAGTACATATCAATACGAGACTCAAATGAAAAGTATTCGGGAGTATGCTACAAATATGACAGAAAAAAAGAAGTTTAAGTATTAACGGGTTGTTGATCGATGGGAGTTTTACTCGATCATAGTTATATAAGACTCTAATGGAAGATATTTGGGAGATGAATACGAATATGACATTTAACTTTGTGTCCAAGAATCTAGGTGGCGCTTTATCTCCAAAAGTCGCCTCCAATACATTATTTGACCTATTAAAACAATGGGGGATCAAATGATATATATTTTTGAGTAGAGTGCATCATTCAAATATGTGCTCAAGCCTCATATAGACATCATCCACCCAACCGCTGTATACACCAAGATGGGGTTAAATTCAAGGTACAAGGTTGTGGACTGCGAATCTGATATCTTCATTCTGCTCATATATATAGCGGCTCACCTCACCCCAATGCAGTCGATCAATCATAATGACCTAACAGAACACTGTGTGATTTAATTTATATGTGGGGACACAAATAAATGCAGGCCCCCATACCCCAAAAATTATGACGTTCAGCGTGATAGGAGGAGTTGCAAACCTTTACGTTAAGGTTGCATCCATTTGTAGCTGATCGATAGACAAGACCAAACGACATTCTGCTGGGTAACACTTTTTTGTTCAAAAGTTTTACATGGTTTAATGGTAAGAACTATCGCCACCGCACCAAATATATAGACTGACAAATTAGTTCTTTACCACAGAAAATCGTTTAATATAGCAATCGGATTTGATTCAAAAAAGGACTAAATTATGACTATTTAATAGGTAGTCATGTAGTCATTTATAGACAACTAACACATGATGATCAATATTATAGACCACTCCAAGCGAGTAGTAGCACTAACATTTAAGTTAGCACTATCTACTAGCTGTTTGCAAAGGCTATTTTCAAATAGATTTAGTCCAATTGAAAACAGCCAGTACATGGCGCTAATTTGGAGAAGCAAACATAAACAGAAAGAGGGCAGAGTGGTCATAACTGATCATACAGCATTTATCTTCGTTATGACTTCGTTGCGGTGGTTTGCGGTATTATTTTTTAACTTTCCCACTCTAAGACGGGCCTTAACAACAATTTTCAAAAAAAAAACTTAAATATGGTTGATGATGGGTGGTGCGATTTAAGTGAAATTTTGTTCTCTCTTATAGTAACTTAAAAATAAAAATTTGGTATCCAAATTTCGGATGGGGTACCTAGGGGACGTCCCGCCCCATAACAACCCCCAAAGAGGACGTATTTGCCCACCATGACAATTTGGGTCTTAAAGGGAGTAGATCTCGATATTGATAGTTTTTAGGGCCCAAACCGGACATATTTGCTGACTTTTGCAATTAGGGGTTTAAATAAAAGGAGATTATAAAACGAATTTAGTATCCAATTTTGAAGCCAATGGCAATATGGGATTCAAATAAATGATATATAAGAGTAAAGCAAGATGCTGATATATTTTCATGGTTAAATGTTGGGGGACCACCCCACTCCCCAAATCACCCCTAAATCGGGCATTTTTACCTACCACGTCAATGTGGGGCTCAGATGAAAGGTATTGGGGAAAAGAGTTTGAAATTGGTACCCACTTTCGGGGCCAATTTTCTGGTGGTCTATCCCTTTCCCAAAACACCCTCCAAAAAGTACAATTTTTTTGGGGCCAGGTGCTTGAGGAAGCTTCATCACATAAACTCCCCTGAAACCAATGGCAATATTGGGTTTAAATCAATGGTTTTTGAGAGAAGAATACAATGCTTATATATTTTCAGAGCCAAGTGTCTAGGAGACCTCCTCACCCCCTAAAATACCCCTTAATCGAACATCATGAGAATATCGGGCTCAAATAAAGTCTTTTAAGAATGGAGAACGTCTAACATCAAAACTTAAATGACCCTAAACCCTCGAGCGAATTCGTAGGCCAATAAAGATCATATGGGATTCAGATACTACTACTAAATTTCCCATGAACATTCCATTTAGGAACGGGGAATACTTCTCTCATATCAATGAGTGCAGTCCGATTAAAGTTTAAGCTCAATGATAAGAGGCCTCCTTTTTAATGCCGAGTCCGAACGGCGTACCGCATAGCGACACCACTTGGAAGAGAAGTTCAACATGACAGGATACCTCACAAATGTAGCCAGCATTTATTTCTAAGAGGATAACCACCCCTGATAATTTTTTTTTTGGGTGTTCACGACGGGATTTGAATCCAGGCGTTCGGTGTCATAGGCGGACATGCTAACCTCTGCGCCACGGTGGCCTCCGTGGGATTCAGATTAAGGTATTTATTTCACTACAAGCTCTCTAATTGTCGAAAATAAATATTCGAAGGATAAGTTTGTTCCATATAAAGTAAAAGAAGACGCAGCGGAGCGGGTCTGGTTCTGCTAGTCTTAAATATAAAACGATTCGATAAAAAACAAGTAAGAGCGTGCTAAGTTCGGCCGGACCGAATCTTATATACCCTCCACAATGGATCGCATCTGTCGAGTTTTATGCGCAGTATCTCTTTTTAGGCAAACAAAGAATAATTAATATGGACGGAGGAGGAGGAGGAGCTATGTCAAGTTATAGTCCGATTCGGAGCTCAAGAAGCAAAATCGGGAGATCGACTTATAAGGGAGCTGTTTCAAGCTATAGATCGATTCAGACCATATGCACACGTATGTTGAAGGCTATGGGAGAAGCCGTTGTACAAAATTTGTGCCAAGTCGTCTCAGAATTGCGCTCTCTAGAAGCTCAAATACTCAAGATCCCAGATCGGTTTATATGGCAGCTATATCAGGGTATGGACCGATTGTGATACCAAAACACCATGTGCAAAATTTCAGTCAAATCGGATAAGAATTCCGCCATCTAAAAGCTCAAGAAGTCAAGACCCAAGATCGGTTTATAGGGCAGCTATACCAGATTATGGACCGATTTAAATCATACTTAGCACAGTTGTTGGAAGTGATTCCAAAACACTATGTGCAAAATTTCAGTCAAATCGGACGAGAGGCTCAAGAAATCAAGACCCAAGATCGGTTTATATGGCAGCTATATCAAAACATGGACCGATTTGGCCCATTTACAATCCCAACCGACCTAGGTGTAGGTAGTATTTAAAGGGTGATTTTTTTGAGGTTAGGATTTTCATGCATTAGTATTTGACAGATCACGTGGGATTTCAGACATGGTGTCAAAGAGAAAGATGCTCAGTATGCTTTGACATTTCATCATGAATAGACTTACTAACGAGCAACGCTTGCAAATCATTGAATTTTATTACCAAAATCAGTGTTCGGTTCGAAATGTGTTCATTCACCGTAACGTTGCGTCCAACAGCATCTTTGAAAAAATACGGTCCAATGATTCCACCAGCGTACAAACCACACCAAACAGTGCATTTTTCGGGATGCATGGGCAGTTCTTGAACGGCTTCTGGTTGCTCTTCACTCCAAATGCGGCAATTTTGCTTATTTACGTAGCCATTCAACCAGAAATGAGCCTCATCGCTGAACGGTGAATGAACACATTTCGAACCGAACACTGATTTTGGTAATAAAATTCAATGATTTGCAAGCGTTGCTCGTTAGTAAGTCTATTCATGATGAAATGTCAAAGCATACTGAGCATCTTTCTCTTTGACACCATGTCTGAAATCCCACGTGATCTGTCAAATACTAATGCATGAAAATCCTAACCTCAAAAAAATCACCCTTTAGAAGTAGAAGTATTTTTGCAAAATTTCAAGCGACTAGCTCTACACCTTCAAAAGTTAACGCGCTTTCGACAGACAGACGGACGGACATGGCTAGTTTGACTTAAAATGTCACGACGATCAAGAATATATATACTTTATGGGGTCCTAGACGCATATTTGGAGGTGTTACAAATTAGTATACTCCCATCCTATGCTGGAGGGTACAAAAACCTCACGCACAAAACGCACGAGTTTCACAAAAATTTTATTTTAAAGCGGTTTGTGCGCAACTTCCTTTCATTATTTAAATAAAATAAATTTTATTTTAGCCATTATTAGGCAAAATTCATTCATTCGTGCAACGGGAAATAAAACACGTTGTCCGTTGGTGAGTTTCCCGGGAAATGTTATCATCGAGTAGTTCTAGTGTTTCCTCACAAGACATTGTCCATACATTCTCTGACTTCTGAATACATCCCATCGTAGTAGGTTTCGGTTTGCACCTTGGTTTGGCTCTAGGTTCCTTTGTTATCCTCTTGACCATTATGTCTATATCCTCCGAAGTTTCCACTTTCTTTTTGTTTATATCACATTCGTACTCTTCTTCTTATTATATTTCTTTTGAGCGCGGTGATGCCCTCGATCTACATTTTGGGTTCGCTCGCTCCCCAGACACTTGCGAAAACATTTTTAGATCTGATTCATATTCTACATCCAAATAGCTTTCATTTGATCCTCAATTGCCCCAATAGATAAACAAGACAACATATCCTGCTGGGTGGTTTTATAGGGTGGACCGTTCCCCCGGGCTGGTCCCTTGCATTAAAATCAGAATCAGCCCGATCAACAGTCAAACAGCATTATAAAGAAATATGGTGACGAAGAAAATGAGAACACATTCCGTAAAAGTGGTACTGAGTTCTATGAGCAAAATAGTAACGACATGTCGCTGCGTCAGTATAAATTTCGACCCAATTAATTGCCAATGTAATTAAATGCTCACGAAATGGGCACCTATCAACTCTGTTTCAGTGATGTTGTCTTTGTTGTGTCTTGTTGTTTGGCAGCTTTTTGTTTTCTGACAAAGAAAAGAGTCCGTCGAACTTCGCTACGTAGAACTCTCAATTTAGGTGCATGTAGCCGCAACTCACAATCCCTAAAAAGGTGTTGCTTTTGGTCATCTGTTTTTAAAAATTTCGTCTTTAAGCCTAGTACAGATTTCATTCGCTGCGAAATTTTCAATAATTTAAAAGGAATTTTCACTGCGAATAACGTCTGCACTAGGCTACTAGGCTGTTACTTCGTAGACAGAGCGCTGAGTCACTACATTTTACATTCCGTTACACATTCGCCCACAGTGCCACCTTACGACATCGTGCAACGGTTTCTAGTGGGAACGCTGAGGAGAGCCATACGCTCGCGCCTGAGCTTGGCACACGACCATGCCGCAGCAGAATGACACAGCCACTCGAGCTACAGCCTCGCCCTCTGCAATAGTCTGCCAAAGGACTGAGGCAAATTTTCATCCCTCCTCGATATGCCGGCTTTTGAGGAACGGAAGATTCAGAACCGATGCAAAACACCCATCTGATTTCGAACCCCTGGCTGGCCAGGGGCAATGTAACGGCGAAAGTCGTGTTCCCCTTCCCAAACTTTTTACCTTTGTGTTGTCTCCTACCGGAACAAATATTTTAATGCTAGTTCTCCCTAAATTTTCTTCAAGCTTGCTACTTTCTTTATTTATACACTAATTCCCCTACCCACTGACTATATTCAGCACCCCATATATTCAGCACCCCAGTAGGCTGCGTCATTAAGACGTCTTAAAAGCGTGCATGACCTTGTTAAATCGTTGAAGACATATAGCCGACAGCCCATACAAATCGTTGATGAAATTTTCAAATTATTGTCGCAAAAACCATGCATGACATTTTAAGCGACATTGTGAACGAACATGTCATCATTGAATATATAGATGATAGTGTCCCTCATACATTCCTTAATGAAAATATTCAGAAATGTCGGCGAGTTTGTCTTCGATGACAGACAAGAAGAAAGGATCCATAAAATTGTTATTGACGAATTAATTTATTATTCAATTTACATTTATACACAAAAACATAATAAAGTTTTTAAAGTTATTGCTAAATGCCATATGCCCATATGTTTCATGATTTTTTGTTTTATTATCCGTTTTCATTTTTTGTTTTTTTTTTTTTTTAAATAATATAACAAAAGTTCTGTACCGCTATTTTGTAAGTTATAACGAACATCGTTTTGTAAAATAAAGATGATTCCTAATTCCTCGTGAACAGAAATCGTAATCTATGTATTCCCTCTGGCAACTCTACCCAAAAAAATGAAAAACACAAACACTCATAGCCGGAAACTCTTCTTTTATTAATTTAAAAACATCACAAATCTAAATAAAATGTACACAATTATTTAGGAAAAGTGCTTTCAATACCATTTTATTCGTATAAAACTTTTGTGGATTTTTTTATACCCTCCACCATTATTTCGTCATTCTGATTGTAACTACTCGAAATATTCGTCTGAGACCCCATAAAGTATATATATTCTTGATCGTCGACATTTTATGTCGATCTAGCCATGTCCGTCCGTCTGTCCGTCTGTCCGTCCGTCCGTCTGTCTGTCGAAAGCACGCTCACTTCCGAAGGAGTAAAGGTAGCCGCTTGAAATTTTGCACAAATACTTCTTATTAGTGTAGGTCGGTTGGTATTGTAAATGGGCCATATCGGTCCATGTTTTGATATAGCTGCCATATAAACCGATCTTGGGTCTTGACTTCTTCAGCCTCTAGAGGGCGCAATTCTTATCCGATTGGAATGAAATTTTGCACGACGTGTTTTGTTACGATATCCAACAATTGTGCCAAGTATGGTTCAAATCGGTCTATAACCTTATATAGCTGTCTTATAAACCGATCTTGGGTCTTGACTTCTTGAGCCTCTAGAGGGCGCAATTATTATCCAATTTGAATGAATTTTGGCACGTAGTATTTTGTTATGATATCCAACAACTGTGCCAAATATGGTTCAAATCGGTTCATAACCTGATATAGCTGTCATATAAACAGATCTGGGGACTTGACTTCTTGAGCTTCTAGAAGGCTCAATTTCTATCCGATTTGGCTGAAATTTCGCAAGACGTTTTTTATTGTTACTTCCAACAACTATGTCAAATAAAGTACAAGTCGGTTCACAACCTGATATAGCTGCCATATAAACCGATCTGGGATCTTGACTTCTTGAGCCTGTATAGGTCGAAATTATTATCCGATTTGCCTGAAATTTTGTACGACGGATTCTCTCATGACCATTAACATACGTGTTTATTATGGTCTGAATCGGTCTATAGGCCGATACAGCTCCCATATAAATCGATCTCTCTATTTTACTTCTTGAGCCCACAAAGGGCGCAATTCTTATTCGAATTGGCTGGCATTTTACACAGGTCTCCAACATATAATTTAATTGTGGTCCAAACCGGACCATATCTTGATATCGCTCTTAGAGCAGAGCAAATCTTTTTTTATATCCTTTTTTTTGCCTAAGAAGAGATGCCCGGAAAAGAACTCGACAAATGCGATCCATGGTGGAGGGTATATAAGATTCGGCCCGGCCGAACTTAGTACGCTTTTACTTGTTTTTTAATATTAAGAAACCCACGCTTATTAATTGATAGTACACACACACATATCCGATATATTTTAAGAAAAATCGAGAGAAAAACACTCTCAAGCCATCGTAAATATTTATCTTCATTTATTTCCAAATAATTGTCCGTCGTTTAGTTAACAAATTTCTTTTCGTTAGCGAAAACAGCTGATTTTAATGATGTCGATTATCGTTGAAAGTGGCTACTGAATACCAAAATCGTTAACTTTTCTGTTATCGATTTTTAATAAACGATTTTCGTTAAAACGCTGGCCTTGGCAGACATTTACATTCAAGTGACTTCGTCACGTTCCATCATATTTTTCTTTGTGTTGATTGGTATAGTTAGATTTCTTATTCATTTTGATTTGATTTGATTTGATTTATTTATTGACATTACTAGTACAACAAGATGAAATATCTTATAATTGACTGTACTAGAATTAAAAGTGAACACACAAAAAATGCAAACGATACTTAAAGAATAATTATAGAGTAATTATGGTAAGAATTAACATTATATAGGTTGAATATGAAAAACGATTATATAAATCAAGCATAAAATTTAAAAAGTTCAGTTTTAAAGGCGGAAGCATTGCTTAACAATTGAATATTATTGGGGAGCGAGTTCCAAAGACGTGGTGTGCCTATGTAGAATTGTCGTTCTGAAGAAAGTTTTCTAAATCTGGGTAGAATTAGTTTTTTTCCTCTATTGGATCTTGCGAACTGTAAACGATTGTACAGATAAGGAGGTACTTGTGTATAAATTATTTTATGCAGTTGTAATAGACATTTGATTTTAAGATAGTTGTCAAATTGGACATTAAAAATTTGGTATGAAAACTCCGAAATTCTTTCCCTTCTTCCTTTGTTAAAGACATATCTTGCAATATTATTATAGGCAACATTAAGTGTCCTTGTGTCATTATAACCGCAGCATGCAAAAACTTCACATCCATAGAGAAGCGTTGGGATTAAATACGTTTTAGCAAGCAATAAGCGAATATCTTGAGGAGTCGATGTACGTAATTTCCATAGGTTTCTCAACATGCCGTGAATTTTGCCGGAAGCTCGATTTATGTGGTTAGTCCAATTCAACTTGGTGTTAAAAGTCAAACCCAAATTGCTAGATGACTCCACTCGCTGAATAGTTGAGTCTGAAATTCTTAAGTTAATATCGGGTTGAGAGGCTGGAGTCTTGCCAATAATTATTAGTTTAGATTTCGATGGATTTATGTTTAAACAATTTGTACATGCCCATTCGCTGATTGCTTGCAAGTCTTTATTGAATTTTGAGATACAGCTATTGATATCTTCGACTTTTGTACTAGCATATAGTTGTACGTCATCCGCATACATTTGTATACTGCATGTCTCAGGGACGTCAGGAAGGTCATTTATATATAGGGTAAACAATAAAGGACCAAGAATAGAGCCCTGAGGCACACCTCGCGATATATCCAATACGTTCGACTTTTGTTCATTTAGGACAACACACTGGGAACGATTTGACAAATAAGACGCAATAAGATTGCAGGCGGTATCGGAGAAATAAAACAGCTTATTGAGTTTTGAACACAAGATATCATGATTTACTGTGTCAAACGCCTTACTATGGTCCAACAGGACGAGCATGGATATCATATTTTTATCCTGTTTTTTACGAAGGTCTTCGACGACACCAATAAGAGTTGTTGTGCAGCTTCTTCTTTTCCTGAACCCAGACTGGTACTCAGTCAACAGTTTCTCATTTTCAAGAAACGCTGTTATCTGGGAACTTAACAAATTTTCCAAAACTTTTGATAGAAAAGGTAAAATTGCTATTGGTCTAAATTCGTTGTTTGCTTTCAGTATTGGTATTATTTTAGCTTGTTTCCACTTCTGGGGAAACGTGGATTTTGTAATTATGCTGTTAATTAGATACGTAATGTACGGTAATAGCTGAGGCATCAAAAATTTAATAAAAATTGGGCTAACGTCATCAGTACCCACAGCGTTGGACTTAATTGAAGTGATACTTTTCATGACATCAGTACTATTGACGCATTGAAATGAAAAATCATGTTCAATGGGAACCGTCTGGAGACATGAATAAAAATCGTTAGAGGTGCTAGAATTACCCACTTTTGTAAATAGCTCATTTAATTGATTTAAATTAACGTTAGTTGTATTGCATTGCATAGTGCCAATACCGATATCGCGAATAGTTTTCCATTTTGATTTGCTGTCCACAGCACATTTAAACTTCCTGCTGTAATACTCGTATTTAGCCGCATTAATGCTTCTTACAACTGCACGCCGGGCATGCTTAAAAATATCATGTAGATACGATGTTTTAAAACGTTGCCATCTTTGATAAGCCAGGTCTCTCTGTTCGATTAAAATTTTAATATTATTATTAAACCAGGGTTGCTGATTGTGACTCACCACCTTGGTTTTAACAGGAACACAGTAGTTATATAGAAAAAGAAGGTTGTTTTGCAGAAACGTTAGTTGGTCATCGACACTACTCAGTGTATAAATGAAATTCCAATTGATTTTATCAAGGCAACTGTTTACCAGATTGAGATCGATGTTTTTAAAATCCCGGTAGGTGTAACTTGTAGGCGTGGTATTAACATGCACATCATAGATAAAAAATAAAAGATCGTGTTTCGAAAAACCAGGAGCACACAGCTGATCGTACAAAAGTATTTTCATTAATGTACACAACAAAGTTATTTGTCAGATTGCGGTTTACACGACACGATCAGCCAATATGTCTTCTACAGAGTTAAGAGTTTAATTTTTTATGAGAGAGAGAGAGAGAATCAAAAAAAAGCTTTGCTAAGTTTTTTGTGACCACGACTAATGAATTTGTTGACAATAAAATTTCATAACAAATAATATGCAAAAAATGCCACATCGGTGCTGAATTCAAATTACCTTAAAGAAGTCTTTGAAAACAATGTCATTATAAACTTTTGGACTGCTGGGATACTTCTGGGCTAAATTTATTTGGTCTTAAAATAATTCATACAATCGCATGTTGTCCGGCTTCAGACCATAGGGTTATCTGTATCTATTGCAAATAGAAAACACAAAACCCTTATTTGTTAAAGTTGATTATTTATAGCTAATTTTTAGTTGCGTTTAATATGACATTTCTTAATTTCAAACTTTAAAGGCGCCAATAAACCGCCTTTTCATATCGACCATCATAGGCGGTGCCGCTCGTCCTCTCACTGAGACTGTCCACTCGTTATCGCTGATTGCCCGCAACTGCCGTAGCAGCTTACTGCGTATGGAGCATTCCACTATCCGCAACCTGTGGACGCGCATGGTACCTCGGAGCTAAGCTTCTCATGACAGCAATGAACACCGCTTAGATCGGACCTCAATGTTCCAGCCTGGGTGGTGCTCATAGCTACCCCGTGACGAGATTCGTGCTGAAGAATCGTTCTTCAATTAAACCTAATTATGCGTCTTTGCCTCAGGTAACGTCCTTCACGGTCTTACAAACAAACCTTGCTAGGTAAGAATAAACCCGTCGATTTCTCGCTTTCATGGTATTTGACTTGTTCTGTCAAAATCTACCGAACACTGTCTTGTGATCATTGTCATAAAGATCCTAGTTAGACAATATCAGGTCCTCCATCTCCACATTCACCATCTGGCACCTACCACCCCTGGAAAATCTCGTCCCGAAGGTTGAGGAATTCGATTACGATGGACCCAGAGCGGTTAGGGCTGTCAATTTTTGGCTATGGTTTGACGTTGAAATCTGGGAGGTGGATCCTTGTCTAAACACTTGGGTTCAATAACTGTCAAAACAATGGATTTTGAATGTTAATTTTGTTACAGAGGTCATGGCTATGATTTTTTTGGAATATCAAGCATACTTTTTATTATGGTGGACAATAGAAACTCTACGGGATCTGATCTCTATAAGCAAGCTGTACCCTTAGTCGTATGCCAATATAATCAAACCTATTTGCCTCTTTTTCACAGTTTTGAGACTTACATTTATTTTGTCATCATTTTAAAAATCTAATAGAATACAAAATTGAAATTATTTCCATGTTTTTTTAACAATTTGCCCCACTGTGCTATGTTTCGTTAAAAACGATTATTTACTATATACGCTAATTTTATTTCAATTGGCCGTTAGAAATAATTTACACTAGAAGATTATTTAGTTTTTGTGTAGTAAGAATTTTAAGGTTTTAAATAGTTTTTTTTTTTTTTTAAGTTCAAGGAAACATTTGTAAAAAATGTTGGATAAAGAAAGATAATAGCAAAGCAAAAAAGAGAACAATGTATTTTCCAAATTAAAGCGTAACTAAAGTTCTAAATTACATTTTAAATATTTCATAAATCAAAATATTGCATATACATAAATACAGACAAAAATAAATAAATATATTCTATATACACAAAAAAATATTTAAAAAACATGCAAAACTAATGACCAATAACATGTTTTTATTGCAAATTGGTTCTATATATTATTATTTAAAAAATGTACTGTACATATAAAGACGCATGTAATTTTAAATCAAAAAAAAAATACAAATACCATATGTAATTTATTTAAATTGAAAGTGTATTATTTAGTAAAAAAAAAAACAAAGAAGAAACTATAATAAAAACAAGTGGAACATTTTTAGATTTACAAAATACTAAAACAAAACTGTAAGTTAACGCAATACGAATAAACGAACATTTGGAGCTGTCATTGTAAATGCAAAATTTTTTGCTTTTTGACACAAAACACAAAAAAAGAAACTAAAAAAATATATACATATATATATATTTCAAATATGACAGTATTTTTAAAAATAAACATGAGATCTAAATTGATACTTAAATATTTATATAAAAAAAAAATAAATAAATATACCACATTTTAGAATTACAATCTTGAAAAAAAGTTTTTAGTGCATTTGTCGTTGGTATGGGGGTTTACGAAATTGTTGACCGAATTAAAATACATCGAGCAAACCTCAACCTAATTTCTAGTCTTCCTGGTGGTGATAGAGTGATGTGCTGTTTTAGACTGGTATTACTATGTGGGGCAGCAGTCACTTAGGTAAGTAAAGACACAATAATGGTCATGAATGTTTTAATTCCATCGGCCAAAAGACAAAAAAGTTTGCTGAAAATAGCAAGCACTGTCTGCTGAATATTAGTAGTTAATTTTGCTCATCTGATATATACAATATTTTCAAAGTCATCAAAACACTCCCTAAAACGGTAATGGTTGCCGATTATGAAAAAATTGCGCTCAAATGAAAGGTATTTGGAAGTAGACCATGAATCTGATATCAACATTCGGGACGAACCGTCTAGGTGACGTCCCACCACCATAACAACCCAAATAAATGATATATGGATATATGAGATTTTCAGGGCTTAGTGTTTGGGGGCCCACCCCACTCCCCAAACCACGACTAAATCGGGCATATTTACCGCCACAACAATGTGGGGCTTAAATGAAAGGTATTGGGGGGTAGAACAAGAATTGATACCCACTTTCGGGACCAAGTTTCTTTGGGAAAAGGGGTCTACCCCACAAACAAAAATTTTTTACTGACCATCGCAATATGGGGCTCAAATAAGGGTATTTGGTATTCCCCAAAACACCCCCCCCCCCCATGCCAATATGTGGCTCAAATGATAGGTATTTAAGATTAAAATTAAGAATTTGATAACAAATTTTGGGGCCATGTGTTAGGGTGACGCTTCATCCTGTAAACACCCCTTACACCAATGACAGTATGGGGTTTAAATAAATGGTATTTGAGAGAGGAGCACGATGCTGATATTGTTTCAGGGCCAAGTGTCTGGGGGACCATCTCATCCCCGAAAACACCCCTAAATCAGACATCATGAGAATATCGGGCAGAAATAAAGAATAGAGTACACCTTACATCCAAACTTCAATTCGTAGACCGATAAAGATCATATGGGATTCTGATAAAGGCACTTATAATGTTAAACTTTTAGTCAAGCGATATACTATTTTCGTAGCATGGTATTTCACTAAAAGCTCTTTAATTGTCGAAAATAAATATTCCAAGGAAACTTTTGTTCCATATAAAGTAAAAGATGGCGCAGCGGAGCGGGACCGGGTCAGCTAGTAAATTATAAATCAGACACCGACAACTGTGACAACATTTACAGAAATATAGAAGAAAATATTAGCATTAGTAGTAAAATAACTCCGTGGTGAACAAGTCAATTGTCTGGCGTTAAATATGTAATTATAACTAGAGTTTTTTTCTAAACGAAATTTCAACAATTAATTGTGGTAAATTCTGGTTTTTGTTACTTGTTTTATATAAAAAAAGAGCTGATATATTCCCTGAGGAAGATGTATGTATCGGTTTTTTTATAAATATATGACCTCGAGCCAGACAAACGGTGACAAACAAAAAACAGTAGGTCAACTATTTCAACAACAACATATTTATAAATAATTAAATTCAATTAAAAGAGAGCATGTACTAATAGCCTCCTTTAAACATATTTTTGGGTGAAATATTATCATCTGAAATATCAACATCAGATTCATCTTATCTGTGACAATTGTGATATCTATAATTCCATAATGAGACAAAACAGCGCATTGGAAAGCATTGTTGTCACACCTGCCCAATCATTTTATTTCCTCAGTGTTAAAATAGTTCATTACATTTAATATTTCTGTTGCATTACCGAATTCATATGTCATATCGACGACTGAAACAGGAGTAGATACATTTTTATACCCTCCACCATAGGATGGGGGTATACTAATTTCGTCAGTCTGTTTGCAACTCCTCGAAATATTCGTCTAATACCCCGTAGAGTATATATATTCTTAATCGTCATGACATTTTAAGTCGAACTAGCCATGTCCGCCCGTCAGTCCGTCTGTCTGTCGAAAGCACGCTAACTTTCGAAGGAGTAACGCTGGCCGCCAAATTTTGCACAAATACTTTTCATTAGTGTAGGTCGGTTGGGATTGTAAATGGGCCAAATCGGTCCACGTTTTGATATAGCTGCCATATAAACCGATCTGGGGTCTTGACTTCTTGAGGCACTAGTGGACACAATTATTGTATTATCCGATGTGGCTGAAAGTTTGCATGAGGTGTTTTGTTATGGCTTACAACAACTGTGCTTAGAATAGTTCAAATCGCTCCATAACCTGATATAGCTGCCATATAAACCGATCTGGGGTCTTGACTTCTTGAGCCACTAGGGTGCGCAATTATTATCCGACTTAGCTGAAATTTTGTACAACGGCTTCTCTTATTACCTTTAACATACGCGTGGAAAATGGCATGAATGGGCTAATAGCCTAATGCAGCTTCCCCATAAACCGATCTCCCTATTTTATTTCTTCAGCCCCTAAAGGTCACAATTCTTACTAGATTTGGCTGAAATTTTACACAATGACTTCTACTATGGTCTCCAATATTCAGTTCAATTATGGTCCGAATAGAACCATAACTGGATATTGTTCCAATAATATAGCAATTCTTTTCTTTTATCCTTTGTTTGCCTAAAATGAGATACCGTGGCAAGAGCTCGACAAATGCGATCCATGGTGGAGGGTATATAAGATTCGGCCCGGCCGAACTTAGCACGCTTTTACTTGTTAAACCTATTCCTTAATTCCGGTTATATTAATTTTCTGGGCAATTTACCCAAGACATTTTGTTGTTGTTGTTGTAGCCAAATTTTTATGTGGAGCTGGCGATTCTCATCAAGCTCCTGTAGGTTAGCAAGCTCGCTCCGGTCCAAAGGACCAATCGCCGCTAGAACAGGGTGGCCATTGGTTATTTAAAGGCGCCAATAACTCGCCTCATAGGCACTCAGTATTTGTGCAAGAGCCGGTACTGCCCGGCCTCTCAATTGAGACTCTCCGCTTGATACCGCTGATTGTCCGCGACTGCTGTTGCAGCTACTCCGTATGGAGCTTTCCAATATCCGCAACCTTTGGACGCGCCCGGTAACTCGAAGCTAAACTTCTCGTGGCAGCAAAGAACACCACACAGATTGGAGCTCAATGTTGAAACGTGTGTGGTGCTCACAGCTATCCCAAGCCGGGCAACACATTTTGTAAATGACCAAAGTATTTTCTTAATGTGACGTGACCAGTCTTTGCACAATATTATAACGAAATGCAATTTAAAGCTCCATATTACACAATGGTCTATCGGATGTTTAAAGAAGTGAAATTCGGTGGAAAAAATTTTCCAATAACATTTTGAGATTTGAAATCATTAACGTTTGGTTGAAATCATTAAAAGTTGGTTGTCTATTAACAGAAGGATTTTGGTATCATCTTTAAGACTAATTTACATCCAATGATCTCTTATTTCGAGAACAAAATGATTGTTCAACAATTCTTAAGATATTTGTTAAGTTGCCAAACTTTAATATTGGGTTTATAAATAACTGAAAGTTCGTGAACATTCAGCAGCTGTTCAGTTTGGTCTCCAAACTGCTTTCGGTCAAACTTCCAGTTTCGTTTCGTAATCGATAAACTGGAGCCACCGTAGCTCAGAGGATCACATGTCCGCCTATGACGCTGAACACCCTTGTTCGAATCCAGCAAAATTTTGGCGGTGGTTATCCTCTCCTAATGCAGGCGACATTTGTAAAAAAACAGCCATGTAAAAACTTCTCTCCAAAGAGGTGTCGCACTAAGGCTCGCTGTTCGAACTCGTCTATAGAAAGGCGGTCCCTTATAATACAATTTAAACATGAATTAGACATCACTCATTGAAATGTTGGCAGTTTTCCCCCTGTTCCTTAATGTAATGTGCGAGGGAAAATTTGCAAATTTGCAGTTGTAAAATGTGCTTATACTCCCGGATAATAGAGCTAATCGAAACAAGTAAAAGCGTGCTAAGTTCGGCCGGGCCGAATCTTATATACCCTCCACCATGGATCGCATTTGTCGAGTTGTTTTCCCGGCATCTCTTCTTAGGCAAAAAAGGATATAAGAAAAGATTTCCTCTGCTATTAGAGCGATATCAAGATATGGTCCGGTTTGGACACAATTAAATGACATGTTGGAGAACTGTGTAAAATGTCAGCCAATTCGAATAAGAATTGCACCCTTTGGGGGCTCAAGAAAATAGAGAGATCGATTTATATGGGAGCTGTATCGGGCTATAGACCGATACAGATCATAATAAACACGTATGTTGATGGTCATGAGAGGATCCGTCGTACAAAATTTCAGGCAAATCGGATAATAATTGCGACCTCTAGAGGCTCAAGAAATCAAGATCCCAGATCGTTTTATTTGACAGCTATATCAGGTTATGAACCGATTTGAACCTTATTTGACACAATTGTTGAAAGTAAGAATAAAATACTTCGTGAAAATTTTCTGCCAAATCGGAATTGCGTCCTCTAGAAGCTCAAGAAGTCAAGTCCCCAGATCTGTTTATATGACAGCTATATCAGGTTATAAACTGACTTAAACCACACTTGGCACAGTTGTTGGATATCATAACAAAACACTTCGTGCAAAAATTCATTTAAATCGGATAAGAATTGTGCCCTCTAGAGGCTCAAGAAGTCAAGACCCAAGATCGGTTTATATGACAGCTATATCAGGTTATGATCCGATTTGAACCATACGTGGCACAGTTATTGGATATCATAACAAAACACGTTGTGCAAAATTTCATTCCAATCGGATAAGAATTGCGCACTCTAGAGGCTCAAGAAGTCAAGACCCAAGGGGGTCCACCCTAACCACCAAAACATTCTAATCGGATAAGAATTGCGCACTCTAGAGGCTCAAGAAAATCAAGACCCAAGATCGGTTTATATGGCAGCTATATCAGGTTATAGACCGATTTGAACCCTTTCATTCCAATCGGATAAGAATTGCGTACTCTAGAGGCTCAAGAAGTCAAGACCCAAGATCGGTTTATATGGCAGCTATACCAAAACATGGACCGATATGGCCCATTTACACTACCAACCGACCTACACTAATAAGAAGTATTTGTGCAAAATTTCAAGCGGCCAGCTTTACTCCTTCGGAAGTTAGCGTGCTTTCGACAGACAGATGGACGGACAGACGGACGGACAGACGGACGAACATGGCTAGATCGACATAAAATGTCGCGACGATCAAGAATATATGTACTTTATGGGGTCTCAGACGAATATTTCGAGTAGTTACAAACAGAATGACGAAATTAGTATACCCCCCATCTTATGGTGAAGGGTATAAAAAGACAAAACTATGTTTTCTATCCCTTATAATAGAGGTTCGCGAATAATCGATTCTCGGATAATCCAAATCCGACTGTATTGTCATCTGTACGTTGTGCACAAATTTACATGGTCAGCCAGACGGACATAGAGAAATGGTTTTCTGTAGATCCGAATGCTTATTAAAGGGTCTTTCTCCCTTCAAACAAATGCGCCCAGTTATAATACCCTATACCACAGCAGTGGTGCATAATAATCCCGTGGTGAAAATAGGTTACTACGTTTTTTGTTATCTGATAATCTGGACCCTCCCCCTTACCTAAACTTTCAGAAACGCTAGATCTCGGTCATGGGTGGTGCGATTTAAGCGATACTTTGTGTGCTCTCTTATAGTACCCTAACCAAAGTACCCTTGGTGTCCAAATTTCGGATGCGTTACCAAGAGGCCCCTCTAAATCCCCACACTAAATCCTACCAGATATATATTTAGACCAATAACGACAATATGGGACTCAAGTGAAAGGTATTTAGGATAAGAAAACGCATCTGATATCCAATAGTCGGATCAAGTGTTAGGGGGTCCACCCTAACCACCAAAACACCCTAAATCGGACATATTTACCGACCACGGCAATATAGGACTCCAATGAAAGGTATTTGCGAGTAGAATACGAATCTGATATCCAAATGAGGGACCAAGTTTCTGGAGGTAAAGACCTTCCCCAAACAGGACTTATTTACCCAAACAGGACTTATTGACCAAGAATTTTCCGTAACTCGTAATAGGTCATTATTTTTGGAAGAAAAATGTAGGTCACTCAAGGATAGCTGCGATAGAGGTATCCATTAGGCGATTGATGATTGGCGTCTGTTTCCAGTGGAGCGGCAGATCTAGAGCCCGGGAGTAGGTTTAGAATGGACTCCAAAGAGCCAACAGTTGCGGTGGTGGTATTAGGCCGTAGCATGTAGTCTGATACTGAAAGCTCGACTGGTGGAGCGGCTGCTCCAGGCTCCACTAGCCGACAGACGACTGGTCAGCAGGGGCTTTTGACGAAGACACCTGGTTCGGGTTTAAAGAAAAAGGCCAAACCTATTCCTTCTTCGCATGCCAATAATTTGCCTAGGCCATCGACCTTCCCCGGCAAACCAAAACGTTCTTTAAGAGGTTTGAATAATAGAAGACGCCCTCAGGTTTATTGAGAGGCTTGGTGCGAATGATCATAAGACTCTCACTAATAGGGAGAGAGATTCCCTTAACTGGGCTCGGGAATTCGCTGCAAAGGCTATCCCAAAGATTACACGTCTAGATTCGGAAACTGCATCGCAGTCAACCCAAAGGCTGCGGTCACCTGGAGGGCATCCCATGTCTAAAAGAACTAGGGCGAATAACAGTAAGATGGGTCCAAGAACCTTTGCTAATGTCGCTAGGGACAGTTTGGTGATGGCAGTTGTCGACAAGGGAGAAGAACAGGGCTGCGTACCTAGGAATAATTGGAGTGGGATAGTCAATGAACTGTCAACAGTATACTCCGATGTCCTTGCGAAATTTCCTGGGTCTCCTCCAGTTTGTGACGATGCAGGCTGGTATCGAGGCCGATACAGACTAATTGCCTTCGGCGATCAACGCTCAATTGAAATGTATCGTTGCGCGCTAAGAAAAATTGGTGAGATCTGGCCAGGTGCAGCACTAGATTTAGTCAAGAAGGAAGATATTCCTTCTCGACCAATGGCGCATGCTTGTATACCAAGGATTCCCTCAGATCCTGAAGCGATACTTGGAAGATCAAGGGAATGTAATCCCAATCTTTCAACCACCGACTGGAAGATTGGATGCGGCTGATGATGACCCGAGACATGCAGTATTCGTACTAAACTCCGGCTGTCTCGCAGACCTCAACGAGGGATTGAATCCTACGGATTCAACAAGTTGAAACTGAAGGTCTATAGTAGCGGGGGAGTGAACACTTGCCTGAGGAACTAAAAGTCTGGCGGATTGCAGGAGACTGAAAATCCCCCTGCCACAATCGAGACAGGAGGGGATGGCATCGAAATGGGACCGGACAAGCCCTGTGTGGGTGGGTCACAAAGTTGGACTGGGCTCAAAGTGCGCACCAGCGGGGAAGCATGGAACTCAGAAAGTACTTCGAACGCAGCAGTTAGTGAAGAATCTAAGGAGAAATCGTCCACACCGTAAGTGTCCAGTGTCCTGAGGAAGAGTGGTTCCGCTGCTTTCTCACCTATCCCTGGATGCGTACGGAAGCTCTTCATGACAAGTTCTAACGAATCTTGTGAGGATGAACTCCTGGCGGAGTCAGAAGACGAGGCTAACACAACAGTGGTGGTGGTTCTGAATCCTGACTATGGTTCGGTTTCTACAGATAAATTTCCGCCATTGTAAGGCCGCGTCGGCGGCACTAAAGGTCCTCCTGATGGCTGGGGGATTTGACGTGGTTCATATCCAGTAACCATGGGTGTGTGGAGGAATGGTACGTGGACTAAGAATTCCGGGATTTAAACTTCTCAAGGGTACGGGGAATGGGAGACACAGAGCCTGTATTCTTGCAAAGGGTAGACTAAATGTTTTTCTTTTTCCGCCGCTAAGTACTGAAGATTTAGTAGTAGCCAGCCTTGAAATAAACAAGTCTTATTACTGGCTGCCCTCCCTATGTATTGCACACGATTCAGAGATGCCGCCTTCAAACCTTATGTCGCTGGTTGAAGCTGCTTCTGTAGGGAAGAAAAGCCTCATTGTAGGAAGTGCTGCTAACGCACGTCACCAGATATGGGGAAGATCGGATGTCAACAAAAGGGGTGAGCTGCTTATTGAATGTATTATATGTTGCAATCTGGCGATTTGTAATAAAGGGGATAAAACTACCTTTATTACCAGGAACAGGCAGGAGGTACTAGATATTACCTTTGTATCGGAAGTTATAAGTGGAAGAATATGCGACTGGGAAGTGTTGTATGACCACAGCTTCTCTGATCATCGTTATATATCTCGGCTAAACAGAAGAATGTCGGATAGGCATAAATTTCGGCACAAATTCTGCACTACTATCCCTTCTAGACTTGAAAAGGTAGTGGAAACTACGGAGAATAAAGACATAGTGGTCCAGCGGATCACGAAAGCCCTGAATCACTCGCTTGTGTCAGCATGTCCTAGTTCCAAGCCAAGGGGCTAACAGCGACCGCCATGGTGGACCTCAGAGCTGGTTAGTCTAAGGAAAGACTGCAGAAAACTCTTCAACGAAGCAAAAGCCACAAGAGCACCACACGATTGGGACATCTATAAGCTGAGCTAAGAAAATATAAGGGTGAGCTGAGAAAGGCTCAGAACAAATCCTGGGTAGAACATATCTTAGGGCAATGATCCCTGGATATCGCCTGTCGCGGCAACAGCATGCATATAGTAAAGGCAAATCCACTGAAACAGCCCTTCACGGCCTAGTCGGCTACATAGAGGGTTCTCTCACTGTCATGGAATATACAATGGTAGCATTTCTTGACATTGGAGGTGCCTTCAATAATGTAAAACCGACGTCAATCATGAAGAAGTTGGAGTTTCTAGGCATTAACTCTACCATAAGAAAGTTTATTAATAAATTACTTACTAAAAGATGCATTGCAGCAGGGGAACTCCTCAAGGAGATGTACTGTCTCCTCTACTTTGAAATATAGCCATTAACAGTATGTTATTGCCTCTGGAAGAAAACGGCATAAAAGTGGTCGCGTATGCTGATGACGTGGCAATTGCGGTTAGAGGAAAGTTTCCCATCACTCTACGAGATATACTTCAGGAAGTCCTACGTGCAACAGCAAAGTGATCTGGGTATAAATCCGTGCAAGACAGAGGTAGTTCTTTTCAGCAGGAGATACAAGTTGCCTAAAGTGGAACCTGTCTCCTTGTGTAGAGAGAATGTCCCATTTACAGGAAGCGCAAAATACCTGGTTGTTTTGCTGGACAGGATATTGAACTTCAAATCCAACATTTTGAAAAGGGCAAGAAAGGCCACTCTTGCCCTATACACCTGCAAGAGAGCAATTGACAAAAGTTGGGGATTTAGACCGTGTGTCATGCATTGGGTATATACTGAAGTTTTCAGACCTATTATGCTATATGGTGTCGTGGTCTAGTGGACGACGTTTCAAAAATCCACCTACGGCTCAATACTTAACCGGATTCAATGTATGGCTTGTTTGTGCATCACACCGCACTGAGGACGACACCATCTGATGCACTGAATGTAATGGTACATCTATAACTGGTTATATCGAAGAGATTCCTCGACCACTGCAGTGTGTATCAAGCAGAGATCCTTTCAATTAAGGAAGTGGTGGGATGGCTAAGATATAATGTCATTACGACGATTGGCATAAATATCTTCTCAGACAACCAGGCAGCCATTAAATCCCTGGAGAACGTATTTCTTAACACAAAAACCGTCCTCGAATGTTTCAGTCATTGTGTACGTCATGACAGGTAACTGTCTAATCGGAAAACATGCTAATGTAATGAAGGTTGCCAGCAACGACTTTTGCAGAAGCTGTAGGGACATCGAGGAAGAAGAGACTATAGAACACCTTCTGTGTGTATGTCCCGCACTAGCAGTTAGAAAGAGTTCCACTTTAGGTTCTCATTTCTTTGAGAACTGTCCCGCACTAGCAGTTGGAAGGAGTCCCACTTTAGGTTCTCATTTCTTTGAGAACCGTCTGATTTAGCGGATGTGAACATTCGTAAGTTATTGAGCTTTTTAAAGCGATCTGGATGGTTTAACGGTAGGAACTAGAAGGCATCTTCCTTCTTCTTTTCCTGTGATACCGTCTAAGTGAGTCTGATGGCAGACTGCCACTTAAACCTAACCTGACGTACTGACCATGGCAATATGGGGCTTAAATAAAAGGTATTTGAGTGTAGAATACGAATCTGATATCAAAATGTGGGGCCAAGTGTTTGGAGCCGCCCCTTCCCCCAAACCGGTCATGTTTGCGGCTATGGAAATATGGGGCTCAAATGAAAGGTATTTGGTAGTAGACCACTAATCTGATATCAAAATTCAGGGCCAACTGCATAAGGAACGTCCCACCCCCATAACAACCCCCAAATGGGACGGATTTGCTCACAATGACAATTTGGATATTGAAGGAAGTGGATCTCGATATTAATAATTTTTAGGACCCATAGCCCAAATCGGAAATATTTGCTGACTTTTGCCATAAGGGGTTAAATGGAAGGTATTTGAGATTAGAAAACGAATTAGATATCCAATTTTGAGGTCAATGCCAAAATGGGGTTCAAATAAATAATATTTGAGAGTAGAGAACAATACTGATATATTTTCAGGGCTGTGTTTAACCGAGCATATTTACAGACCACGTCAATGTGGGGCTCAAATAAAGGTATTTGAAAGTAGAAAACTAATCTGATATCCAAATGTGGGACCATGTATTTGGCGCACCGCCCCTTTTCTAAAACACCCCCCAAAGAGTACAAATTTTGGGGCCAAGAGTTTGAGATCGCCTCATCTCACAAACTCCCCTTAAAACAATGGCAATATGGGGTTTAAATAAATGGTATTTGAGCATGATGCTGATACTTTTTTCAGGGCCAAGTGTCGACGGGACCAGCTAACCCCCGAAATCGGACATCATGACAACATCGGGCTGAAATAAAGACTTTTAAAAATAGAGTATATCAAACACCTAAACGTTAATGACCCTAAAACTATTCACCAATAAAGACCATATAGGATTCAGATAAAGGCATTTATATTCTTATACTGTGAGTCATGCGATATACATATACTATTTTCGTAGCATGGTATTTCACTAATTGTCGAAAATACATATTCAAATGATAATTTCCTTCCATATAGGCGCAGTGGAGCGCTAGTGAATAATATAGCTTTTTGTTTTTTTAGTGCTATATTTTCCTCAAATTTTGGATAATTCATTTTTTCGTAGAGCGCAATTTTTTAATAGAATTTAATCTTTTTATTTTACCATAAAAAGGGTGAGTGGCTTAAGAGTCGAACAAAATATAAAACGAGTTCATATTGAAATACGTGTATACAAACAAACTTCTCTGTAATTTGTAGTTTTTTTTACAGCATATAGCAAAAACAAAACATATAAATTTTTTATAATTAAATTAAATTAAAAATTTAAAACTAGGTGAACCATATTGAAACCACGTCATTGTTAAAAAAAATAAAACCCCAACATTTCATTAAAATTGGCCAAAAAATAAGCATTTTATAGAACAAAATCAACAAATTTGCCAATTTTAAGGTATTTAATATCAATATCAAGTTTTTTGCCTGTTAGGGCGAGATCATTAAATTCTAAAATTTTTGTTTATTTCTCTTTCGAGACGAGCTCAATGATCGGAGATGCAAATGGAAAAGGAAAGCCAATGATAGCAACACACACCAACCACTATGGGAAGCATTTCGTCTTTGGTTAGAAGACTTTTTAACCATATTAGGTATGATGGCTTCAAGGGCCGTGCGTTGGTATGTTGTATTTGAATCGAATTAATTGGGAAAACGCATCTATGATAAAACAAGTATGAGCGTGCTGTGAAGTTCGGCCGGGCTGAATCTTATATACCCTCCACCACTGATCGCATTTATCGAGTTCTATGCGCGGTATCTCTTATTAGACAAACATAGAATATTGAATAAGAACTGTTATGCTATTTGAGCTATATCAAGTCATTGTCCGATTCGGACCATAAATGAATGCAGAACATTGTAGACGTCATTGTGTAATATTTCAGTTCATCCGGATAAGAATTGCGCATCGTAGGGGCTCAAGAAGCAAAATTGGGAGATAGGTTTATATGGGAGCTGTATCAAGCTACTGATCGATTCAGACCATATTAGACACGTACGTTGAAGATCATGAGAGAAGCCGTTGTACAAAACTTCAGCCAAATCGGATGAGAATTGCGCCCTCTAGAGGTTCAAGAAGTCAAGATTCCAGATCGGTTTATATGGCAGCTATATCAGGTTCTATACCGATTAACGCCGTACTTAGCACAGTTATTGGAAGTCATAGCAAAACACCTCATGCAAATTTTCAGCCAAATCGGATGTGAATTGCGCGCTCTATTGGCTCAAGAAGTCAAGATTCAAGATCGGTTTATATGACAGCTATACCAGATTATGAACCTACTTAGCACAGTTGTTGAAAGTGATACCAAAACTCTATGTGCAAAATTTCAGTTAAATCGGACGGAGAATTGCGCCCTCTAGAGGCTCAAGAAGTCAAGACCCATATGGCAGCTATATCAAAACATGGTCCGATATGGCCCATTTACAATACCAACCGACCTACACTAATAAAAAGTATTTGCGCAAAATTTCAAGCGGCTAGCTTTACTCCTTCGAAGTTACCGTGCTTTCGACAGACAGACGGGGTCTTAGACGCATATTTCGAGGCGTTACAAACAGAATGACGAAATTAGTATACCCCCATCAAATGGTGGAGGGTATAAAAAATGGTATTAAATATCTTTGAATAATTTTTGTTTTGGAAGGTAGTTTTATAAAAAAGTGAAAGCACGCATGCTGAGCTAAAAGCCATATAAAGGGTGATTTTTTTGAGGTTAGGATTTACATGCATTAGTATTTGACAGATCACGTGGGATTTCAGACATGGCGTCAAAGAGAAAGATGCTCAGTATGCTTTGACATTTCATCATGAATAGACTTACTAACGAGCAACGCTTGCAAATCATTGAATTTTATTACCAAAATCAGTGTTCGGTTCGAAATGTGTTCAAATTTTGTTCAGCGATGAGGCTCATTTCTGGTTGAATGGCTACGTAAATAAGCAAAATTGCCGCATTTGGAGTGAAGAGCAACCAGAAGCCGTTCAAGAACTGCCCATGCATCCCGAAAAATGCACTGTTTGGTGTGGTTTGTACGCTGGTGGAATCATTGGACCGTATTTTTTCAAAGATGCTGTTGGACGCAACGTTACGGTGAATGAACACATTTCGAACCGAACACTGATTTTGGTAATAAAATTCAATGATTTGCAAGCGTTGCTCGTTAGTAAGTCTATTCATGATGAAATGTCAAAGCATACTGAGCATCTTTCTCTTTGACACCATGTCTGAAATCCCACGTGATCTGTCAAATACTAATGCATGAAAATCCTAACCTCAAAAAAATCACCCTTTATAATGTTTTCTTTCTTCTATGTTCTTTTACATTTTCTAAAAAAAAAAACAAAAATATTTGTTTAAAAAACAAAAGATTTGGATACCAAATTTTTGTTTTTAGGTTACTAAAAGAGAGCACACAAAAATTCGCTAAAAATCGCACGACCCATTTCCGAGATCTGGCGTTTCTGAAAATTGGGGTTAGGGGAAGGGGCCGCCCCTTCTTCAGATATCAAAAAATGTAGTACCCTATTTTCACCATCGGGCCATTATGCAGTATCTGTGAATATTTCAAGAAAATCGGTCCAGCTGTTTTTAAGTCTATAAGTAACACACAAACAAACAAACAAACACAAATGGATTTACATATATGAGAGCTAGCTGAGCCCGTTCTCTTAATTTGGAAATTTCTGCCTAATTTCAGTTGAAAATGTATTGAAACCTTTCATTTAAGATCCATATTTCCATGGTCGGTAAATATGTCCGATTTGATGGGTTTTTTGGTTGTGGGGTGACCCACGAAACACTTAGTCCCACAATTGGGCATCAGATTCGCTTTCTACTCTCAAATACCTTTAATTTGATACCCATATTGTAGCGATTGGTCTATAAACCCGTTTGACGGGCACCCCACCTAATTCTGATACCAAATTATTGATTTTAGGTTAATGTAAGGGTGCCAACAAAATTTCGCTTAAATCGCCCTGCCCATCTCCGAGATCTGGTGTTTTTATACCCTCCACCATAAGATGGGGGGTATACTAATTTCGTCATTCTGTTTGTAACTACTCGAAATATTCGTCTGAGACCCCATAAAGTATATATATTCTTGATCGTCGTGAAATTTTATGTCGATCTAGCCATGTCCGTCCGTCTGTCCGTCCGTCCGTCCGTCCGTCCGTCCGTCCGTCTGTCTGTCGAAAGCACGCTAACTTCCGAAGGAGTAAAGCTAGCCGCTTGAAATTTTGCACAAATACTTCTTATTAGTGTAGGTCGGTTGGTATTGTAAATGGGCCATATCGGTCCATGTTTTGATATAGCTGCCATATAAACCGATCTTGGGTCTTGACTTCTTGAGCCTCTACAGTGCGCAATTCTTATCCGATTGGAATGAATTTTTGCACGACGTGTTTTGTTATGATATCCAACAACTGCGCCAAGTATAGTTCAAATCGGTCCATAACCTGTTATAGCTGCCATATAAACCGATCTTGGGTCTTGACTTCTTGAGCCTCTAGCGTGCGCAATTCTTACCCGATCAGAATGAAATTTTGCACGTCGTGTTTTGTTATTATATCCAACAACTGTGCCAAGTATGGTTCAAATCGGTCCATAACCTGATATAGCTGCCATATAAACCGATCTTGGGTCTTGACTTCTTGAGCCTCTAGAGTGCGCAATTCTTATCCGATAGGAATGAAATTTTGCACGACGTGTTTTGTTATGATATCCAACAACTGTGCCAAGTATGGTTCAAATCGGTTCATAACCTGATATAGCTGCCATATAAACCGATCTTGGGTCTTGACTTCTTGAGCCTCTAGAGTGCACAATTCTTATCCGATCAGAATGAAATTGTGCACGACGTGTTTTGTTATGATATCCAACAACTGTGCCAAGTATGGTTCAAATCGGCCCATAACCTGATATAGCTGCCATATAAACCGATCTTGGGTCTTGATTTCTTGAGCCTCTAGAGGGCCCAATTCTTATCCGAATGGAATGGAATTTCGCACGACGTGTTTTGTTATGATACCCAACAACTGTGCCAAGTATGGTTTAAATCGGTCCATAACCTGATATAGCTGCCATATAAACCGATCTTGGGTCTTGACTTCTTGAGCCTCTAGAGGGCACAATTCTTTTCCGATTTGAATGAATTTTTGCACGAAGTATTTCGTTATAATATCCAACAACTGTGCCAAGTATGGTTGAAATCGGTCCATAACCTGATATAGCTGTCATATAAACTGATCTGGGGATTTGACTTCTTGAGCTTTTAGATGGCGCAATTCCTATCCGATTTGGCTGAAATTTTGCATGACGTATTTTATTTTTACTTTCAACAACTGTGTCAAATAAGGTTAAAATCGGTTCATAACCTGATATAGCTGCCATATAAACCGATCTGGGATCTTGACTTCTTGACCCCTAGAGGTCGCAATTATTATCCGATATGCCAGAAATTTTGTACGACGGATCCTCTCATGACCATCAACAAACGTGTTTATAATGGTCTGAATCGTTCTATAGCCCGATACAGATCCCATATAAATCGTTCTCTCTATTTTACTTCGTGAGCCCCAATGGACGCAATTCTTATACGAATTGGCTGAAATTTTACACAGGTCTCCAACATACATATAATTTAATTGTGGTCCGAACCGGACCATATCTTGATATCGTTTTAATAGCAGAGCAACTCTTTTCTTATATCCTTTTTTGCCTAAGAAGAGATGCCAGGAAAGAACTCGACAAACGCGATCCATGGTGGAGGGTATATAAGATTCGGCCCGGCCGAACTTAGCACGTTTTTACTTGTTTCTAATTATTGTTAAGGCCCGTCATAGAGTGGGAAAGTGAAGTAAGAAAGAAAATAAGAAAAAAATAATATCGCAAACAACCGCAACGAAGATAAATGCTGTATGATTCATTTTGACCACTTGCCCTCTTTCTGTTCTTGTTGGCTTCTCCAAATTAGCGCCATTTAATGGCTGTTTTCAATTGGATCAACTAAATCCACTTGAAAACAGCCATTAGATGGCGCTAACTTAAATGTTAGTGCTACTACTCGATTGGAGTGGCTTAACGCCTATAATATTGATCAGCATGTGGTAGTTGTCTATAAATGACTATATGCCTACCTAATAAATATTCATCATTTAGGCCTTTTTAAAATTAAATTAAACGATAGCTATGACCGAGTAAAATTCCCATTTGGGGGCCCTTTTGGGAGTGGAGCGACCCGCATATACTTAGACTTAATTTTTTATGTCATATTCGTAATCTTCTCCCGAATACCTTTCACTTGAGTCCCGTCATGATATGTACGTCCAATATGTTCGTTTGGGAGTCCCATATTGTTGTTATCGTCCAATATGCCTACTTGAAGGGGTTTTGGGATCGACGCAGCCCCCTAGGTACTTGGACCCAAATTTTGATATAAATTTTGTATTCTACTCCCGAATACCTTTCATTTGAGACGCATTTTATCCCGATTGGTCCACTTTTATTTTTGGGCGGTACTTTTGGGGTAATGGGGAGGGTCCGCCCACCTTGAGATATCAAACAAGTAAAAGCGTGCTAAGTTCGGCCGGGCCGAATCTTATATACCCTCCACCGTGGAGCGCAGTTGTCGAGTTCTTTTCCCGACATCTCTTGTTAGGCAAAAAGTAATATATGAAAAGATTTGCTCTGCTATTAGAGCGATATAGAGATATGATCCGGTTTAGACCTGTGTAGTATGTCAGCCAATTCGAGTAAGAATTGCGCCCTTTGGGGGCTCAAGAAGTAAAATAGAGAGATCGATTTATATGGGAGCTGTATCGGGCTATAAACAGATTCAGACCATAATAAACACGTACGTTGATGGTCAAGAGAGGATCCATCGTACAAAATTTCAGGCAAATCGGATAATAATTGCGACTTCTAGAGGCTCAAGAAGTCAAGATCCCATATCGGTTTATACGGCAGCTATATCATGTTATGAACCGATTTAAACCTTATTTGACACAGTGGTTGAAAGAAAAAATAAAAAGCAAAAAACGTCATGCAAAATTTCAGCCAAATCAGATAGGAATTGCGCCCTCTAGAAGCTCAAGAAGTCAAGTCCCCAGATATGTTTATATGACAGCTATATCAGTTTATGAGCCAATTTGAACCATTCTTGGCACACTTGTTGGATATCATAAAAAAACATGTCGTGCAAAATTTCATTCCAATCTGATAAGAATTGCGCACTTTAGAGGCTCAAGAAGCCAAGGTCCAAGATCGGTTTATATGGCAGCTATATCAGATTATGGACCGATTTGAACCATACTTGGCACAGTTGTTGGATACCATAACAACACCCGTCGTGCCAAAATTCATTCAAATCGGATAAGAATTGCGCACTCTAGAGGCTCAAGAAGTCAAGTCCCAAGATCGTTTTATATGGCAGCTATATCAGATTATGGACCGATTTGAACCATACTTGGCACAGTTGTTGGATGTCATAACAAAACACGTCGTGCAAAATTTCATCCCAATCGGATAAGAATTGCGCACTCTAGAGGTTCAAGAAGTCAAGACCCAAGATCGGTTTATATGGCAGCTATATCAAAACATGGACCGATATGGCCCATTTACAATACCAACCGACCTACACTAATAAGAAGTATTTGTGCAAAATTTCAAGCGGCTAGCTTTACTCCTTCGGAAGTTAGCGTGCTTTCGACAGACAGACGGACGGACGGAAGGACGGACGGACGGACGGACGGACGGAAGGACGGACGGACTGACAGACGGACGGACATGGCTAGATCGACATAAAATGTCACGACGATCAAGAATATATATACTTTATGGGGTCTCAGACGAATATTTCGAGTAGTTACAAACAGAATGACGAAATTAGTATACCCCCCATCCTATGGTGGAGGGTATAAAAATGATATAGCATATTGCTCCTTTCGGACCACTCGGAAATCGGTTCAGCCGTTTTTGAGTCTATACGAACAAACGAATTACAGAACCACAAACAAACATACAAACACAAATTCATTTTTATACCCTCCACCATAGGATGGGGGTTTACTAATTTCGTCATTCTGTTTGTAACACCTCGAAATATGCGTCTGAGACCCCATAAAGTATATATATTCTTGATCGTCATGTCATTTTAAGTCGATCTAGCCATGTCCATGCTGTCCATGTCAAATACTTTTTATTGGTGTAGGTCGGTTGGGATTGTAAATGCGCCAAATCGGTCCATGTTTTGATATAGCTGCCATATAAACCGCTCTTGGGTCTTGACTTCTTGAGCCTTTAGAGGGCGCAATTCTCGTCCGATTTGACTGTAATTTTGCACGTAGTGTTTTGGTATCACTTCCAACAACTGTGTTAAGTATGATTCAAATCGGTTTATAATCTGGTATAGCTGTCATATAAACCGGTATTGGATCTTGACTTCTTGAGCCAATATAGCCCGCAATTCTCATCCGATTTGGATGAGATTTTGCATGAAGTATTTTGTTATACCGAATGGACTGAAATATAACCCAACGACTTCTACTATGGTCTTCAACATTCAATTCACTTATGGTACGAATCGGACTATAACTTGATACATCTCTAATAGCATAACAATTCTTATCCATCATTCTTTGTTTGCCTAAGAAGAGATACCGCGCATAGAACTCGACAAATGCGATCCATGGTGGAAGATATATAAGATTCGGCCCGGTCGAACATTGCACGCTCAAACTTGTTATAGATATAGATAGATAGACAATATGGGTATCAAATGAAAGGTAAAGTGTAACTTTCATACATACAATTTGGTGCAAGGGTCTCTTGGGACAAGAATTCTTCATAGCAAGAATCTTTTCATATAATCCAATTGTTTTATGTGGGACCGCATTTCCAAAGGAAGCATATTTTGGTCGTGGTTGATGTTCACCTCAACAACCACAACGAAAGAAGTTTTTAGCTACTATAACCCTCCAGTGAGATGTATTGGGTTGCCCAAAAAGTTGTTGCGGATTTTTAATAGAAAGTAAATGCATTTTTAATAAAACTTAGAATGAACTTTAATCAAATGTACTTTTTTAACACTTTTTTCTAAAACAAGCTAAAAGTAACAGCAGATAACTGACAGAAAAAAGAATGCAATTACAGAGTCAGAAGCTGTGAAAAAATTTGTCAACACCGACTATATGAAAAATCCGCAATTACTTTTTGGGCATTCCAATATTACACTATTACATACAGCGGTCAAAAAAAGTATTCATCATTCAATGTTTTTTTTTTAATAAGTCTACAAAAGACAATTGGAATAAAAACATATTAAACTAATGATGCAGTAGTGCTTGTGTGATATATATGTACACAATTTCATTGTTTTTAAAGAAAAAAATAGTATTTATTGGAACAAAAAGGGCCATTTTACAGCTGAACACAAAAAATTAAACAAAAAAAGTATTCATCATTGCAAAAAAACAAAAAAATAAATAACATAATTTAGAAAAATTAATACTTTGTTATTCGACCACCGCGTCTTATAACTTCTTTTAAACGGTTTGACATCGATTGGACTAATTTAGCGGTTATATTTTGGTCTATATTAGTCCATTCCTCCATTATCACCTGTTGCATTTGACTCTTGCTCGAAAAATTGCGCGTTCTCAATTTGCGTTCGAGATGTTCCCAAAGATGTTCAATTGGGTTCAAGTCGGGACTTTGAGGAGGATTTTTAATGACTTTGGGGCAGTTATACAGCATCCACATCTTGGTATTTAAAGCAGAATGTTTGGGGTCATTATCTTGATAATATTGAAAGTTATTACCAAGCCCAAGTTTTACAGCACTATCTTTTAAATTCCTCTTTAAAATGTCAATGTAATACTTATGATCCATTACTCCATTAATACTTTCAAGATTTCCCGCTCCTGAAGCCGCCATACACCCCCAAACCATTAAACCACCTCCACCATGTTTTACAGTAGCAACTGTGTTTCGTTCTTCAAGCTCTGTATTTGGTTTTCTGTACACTATGACCTTTCCATCGCACCCAAAAAGATTAAACTTGCTCTCGTCTGCAAAAATGACTGTTTTCCAAAATGATTCGGGCTGTTTTACATACATTTTTGCGAAGTTTAGCCTTTTCACTCGGTTTATTTTATTTATAAAGGGCTTCTTACGTGCAGTTCTTCCTCTGTAACTATGCCTTTTGAGTGTATTTCGAATTGTTTGTGTAGTAACTTCCTTCCCTAAATATTCCATAGTGTTTTTACGAAGAATGGTCGCATTTGTCTTCGGAGTTTTCTGAACTTGCCGCACTAGCCAACGCACATCTCCAACTGAAAGTGCTTTTGGTCGACCAGATCTTGGTTTATTGTCAACAGTTTTCGTTTCTGTCCACTTTCTGATGATGGATTGTATATGTAGTAGATCGTGGTCTATTTAATATTTCACTGATAGTTTTTTGAGTTAAACCATTCCTGTGGTGTTTTATTATCAAAACTTTTACCTCATCAGAAACCTCGTTTTGCTTACGACCCATTTTGACAAAAACTATATTTTCAATGAAATTAAATATTTGCTGTCAAGGGCAAAGCCTCCTTTACTAAATAAAACAGAAAAGGGGGATTCCCAAATAATATTTGAATTTGACTTTGATGATAGCACATCAATGATGAATACTTTTTTTGTTCTGTTTTTGGTGTTATTATATAAAATTGCATTTTTTGCGCTAATTAAATTTATTTTTTGAATTTATTTTAAAACATATTACGAAAAATAAACTATTGCATAAAACTGCATTATTTGTTTACTTTAAATTTTCTTCAATTACCCAAAATAAGTGAATTTATTATCAATTTTGCTAATGATGAATACTTTTTTTGACCGCTGTATTTCTCCTACGCCGATGGCAAACTTGATGTCAATAAAACTTGAGTTTACTATTAATTTTTTTAAAAAAGCTACAAAGCGTTTATTTTGGATAATATAGATATTTAAATATTTCTCAAGTTTTCGTACTTCGATCATTTGTTGTTCATTGTTTTTCACTAAAGCTACATATATAAATTCTTAAATGTATCATTGATGAACGTAATAAGCCCAGCTACTAAACGCAAAAGTAATTGCTAAAGAATTCAATTCTTTACCATGTTATACGAAATTTTTTATATTGTAATATTATAGTTGTTTTTACAAAAAAAAAATGTCGTTTTTATGCTTTTTTTTAATATTTTCTCAAATTTTAGGTGTATTTTGTAAAGTCACGATTTGTGTTTTGTTTATTTAAAGCCTCAGCCGAACGATCATCAATATCGGCATTGGCGGCTGTGGCACCTCCTTGAGCTTGGTTTTCCAGAAGCTGTGGGAGGGAGGTGAAGAAAATATAATAACATAGCAAGAATTTGAATAAAATATCTTTACCTTTGCCCTCAAACGCTTAATGCTACGCAATCTTTCCAACCAATTGGAAGCATAAGGATTTTTTGTTTTTAAACTTTGATAGACATTGGAGGCCAACTGAAATATAAGTAAAATTTTTAGAAATTTGTAGTTTATCCCAACCAAGTACTTACATTTGCATGCAAAGCCAGTTGTCTGGCCAATAAAGGGGCACTTTTATCGGAAACAATTTTCGGTCCTGGGTGATAAACAAATGTTGCTATTTCGGGGCGAACTTTTACATAAATTCGATTGGTATTCAACTCCAAAGGTTCCACAATCACGCAGGCATAGTTGAATTGACCCTTTGAAAAAAAAAATACATTCAATCTCTAAGGAATGATGCTCTTTTTAACTTACCGATATTGTATTGAGATTGTATTCCTCCCCACTTTCGTTATAAATGATGTTTACATAATCATTGCCAATATGCTTCTTCTTCTCGTTGCAATTTGGATCGCTGGTCAATTTTGTAGGCATCAAAGTGGCCACATGGAAAGTAACCTGAAAGAGGGGAGAAACATGTTAAAAAACATCCAATCAGTTTCAACGAATCAATGTATACCCTCCACCATCGGGTATACTTACTTTGCCATTCCATTTCTATGTCTTCGAAATATTGGTCTAAGAGCCTATAAAGTACATACATTATTGACATTGATATAGAGAACAAGATGGACCGAGGAGGCACTTTCACTTTGAGAGTGTGGTCCCACCCGCCAAGTCATGCCTATAAAGAAGTCCAGAATGACAACTCGACTATGCGCCTGAAGAAAATCCAGGCACAGAAAAAGGGCGATACAAAAGATGTTCGACCTTCTTCATTTCCTCCTCGTCATCAAACACCCTGCAGAAATATTCCTCTCCCCGCGGCCAGCGCGACATGAGAGACCAGACGATGCAATAATCAGTCAGGACTCCTATTAGCAGTCCGATCATTTACGGACGATTGTACGATCACAGCTTCGGGCACCCATCATTTGCGGACGATTGTACAATCACAGCTTCGGTCACCCTCTTTGATAATATATGCGTGAGGTTAAACCACTACCATTCTGATCTTTACGTTTATTCGGCAGCCAGAAATTTGAAGACATCCGAAGCACTTCCAGGGGATAAAGATCCTACCCGTGCGAATGCACAACTATGAGCTGTCTAAGCAGTTGTTGTAGAAGTTTGTTGTGTTCTATCTTTAGTCTGTTTGATTCTGTTGAGTGTCAAGACCCAGGAAATCTGAGACCAAGATGGGGTGCGTCCACAGGGATCTGGGTCAGAGTCGAGTGGGTCTGGCTGGGAAGTTAAACAGGTGAGGTGTATCGTGTAGTCCCTGGTTACAATCGGAAAATACACGTCGGTATCAATCCTTGCTCTGTAGCAGTTGAAACGGCTGCATGCAGGAACGGAATTGAGTCAGAACTACTCTGGTTTGCCGGGGGAGGTCAATTTCTTCAGGCGCAATGGGAGGCGGTCGTTCTCCAAGGACTACATTCACCTGATAACTATTTACCGCATCTGCTACCGTGTCTGCATGAATGTTGTCTAGACCTGCTTGATATGCCGTTTGTCTAGAGGTTCTCTCTTGTAGCGCTGAATCTCACGCTATACATCATGTAAATAGATCTACCTTAAGGCTTCTGGGCGGTGGATATATATCCACAAGATTATGATTTGGATGATCTCTGTGATAACAGCCCAAAAGGTATTGCTTAGATAGCATGTAATTATATCTTCGCACTGGTAGGATCTTTGACTCCTGATGGAGGTGGTCCATATAAGAACTGAGAAGACAGCCCGTCGCAGTTCGGAGGGCGGCATTCTGACAGATCTGAATATTTTTCCACTGCGTGTCACAGAGCTGACGAGACCACCCTGGCCAATTGCTTTGTACGTGGTGGAAGTGCTGCTGGCAAGTGACTTGAGGACCTTGTTTCTACTTTTGACTCTATCGCAAAGTGCTGTGGCATGTGGGGAGAATGTATATGAGCTGGCAAATGTGACGCCAAGTATTTTGGGACACTTGATGGTCGGAATCATTTCTCCACCGACCATCGCAGTCAGCTCGGCATTCACCACACGTATTGAGCAATGTGGCTGAAGATTTGGTGGCGGATATCTTTAAATGTCTTGCAGCGAAAAATGAGGTAAGTTCGTTGAGGTAGACGTTCAACCTATCGCAGATGTCAACAATGTGGGGGGAGGGGGGCTGATGTTATGATCCTACAATCGTCTGGAGGGGGTGGAATAGAGGATAGGTAGAGGTTAAACAGTGCCGGAGATATCACCCCGCCTTGGGGAACTCCTTGTTTCACTCTAAGGTGCTTGTTATACCTAAATTCCACAAATGATTGGCGACCACACAGATAATAAGTCGGGGCCCAACGCCTTAGATGATTTGGCGCCACGGATGACATTCGTAACTTCGTCCACGGTAAATTGTGATGGCTGTCCATTGGCTCGGAGACCACGGACACGACGAATGGCTCTTCTACTTGCCCTGTCACTCTCGGGATGCGCAATAAATTGACGGTTGAACAACCTGGCGCATCTCTTCGGATCAGTCACGGTTACGTCACTAAAAGTGACTGAGGTCCTGCAATCCCGTCTACCGGGGTCCGAGAGAGACTTAACAGTAGACCACAGCTTGCCTAAACCGGTGCCTAAGTTACATTGCTCCAAGTGTTCCAGCCACAAATTCCGCTTATGTTCGTTGACTACCCTGTTTATTTTCAGATTCATCTCGCTGATTCTGGGGTTAGTGGGGTCCGTACAACGAATCCCATCACGCTCGTCTTCGAGTACCACTGCCTCTCTGAAGCCAGCCCAATCGGCCTTCTTCTGATTGATAAACGTCCGGCGCTCAGAGGTTTTGAAATCGTGTTGTCGCTCGATGGTGAGAATTATGGGGAGGTGGTCTGACCCCAAAGAGATGACGGCTTGTCAGGATACGATTGTACGCTTGGCCATTAATTGGGGCACAGCTACCAACCGGCGGTGTGTACACGTTGTATTGCTCTATCTCGGCAGTACCGGACCTGACTGCTATCCCCATACACTTCATGTAGGGGTCGGGGGGGTCACATAGTCCGACGACGAGGACGCAGAAGACGACGACGACGCTTCTGACCCACTGCTATCTGTGTTCCCACAACACCTTGAAATGTACCCACATGCACCGGTTACACCTAACCGAGCGATGATGAAGACGGTTTTGGCAAACCGAACTTTTCAATTCCGGCACGGACTGGAAGCGTGAAAAAAGACGAACACGTACATCGAGGCGGCAGTCCTTGCCGATAAGGGATTCCATCGGGTCAATCCGGTGCGTACAACCGGCTGCCATGGGATTGCAGTAGTTATGGGCTGCGTGGCCGTCGCCTTCAATCCCCACTGCGTGGTTTTGAAAAACTTCTTATTCAATTTCCACCACCTCTACGAGTCTGGGATCCTCGTGTTTAGCTGCGACCGCTGCACCAAATCCCCACGGCGTCGAATAAGCTAAGAGGTGCGTACCTACAAAAGGTGTGCGACCGTCATCAGCTCCTCACCTCAGACCGTTTATAAATCCGCCTCAAAGGGGTTATGCTTCCTCAGCACCAGTATAAGTGACATCCTAATGCGAAAAAAAACTCGAGAACAAGGCTTTGTCCACTTGGCAACTCCCGGCGTCAGCCCCTCCGCATTCGCTCGGTTGTCGTAGAAAACGTCAACCCTATCAAAAAGCTTTCACAGGAAAGGGTTCGCGGAACCGCAATCATTCAGTGCCGCTTGACTATCCTGTTGACGTATATCGTAGAAAGTATATAGTACGATCGGTCAGCCTCTCTTGCATCGCAATCGTGTTCGGGAAATCACCAATATCTCAGCCACCACCACCAATATGACTACCAAACTCCAAGGTACTTAAATCAACTCCTGCCTTCTATTCACTTCCAATCTGGAGCCATCCTGTTATGCAGAAAATTATGCTTTCATCGCAGAGCTTCGTTAACAGGGAAGGATCCTATGTTAAATAGTCCACTACGATGCATATACTATGCCGTCACTCTGCATCACCAGCGCCCGACACAGGCATAAATATTGAGCTCCAATTTGTGTAGTGTTCATTGCTGTCATGAGAAACGTAGCTGCGAGCTACCGGGCGCGTCCACAGGTTGCGAATAGTGAAATGTGACTGGCGTGGCAGCTACTCGTCTGCCACGCCAGTCACGAACAATCAGCGGTATAGAGCGGAGAGTCTCAGTGAGAGGTCGGGCGGCACCGGCTCTTGCACAAATACTGAGTGTCTATGATGCTCGATATGACAAGGCGAATTATTAGCGCCTTTAAATAACCAATGACCACCCTGTTCCAGCGGCGATCGGTTCTTCGAACCGGAACGAGCTTGCTCACCTGCTTGACGAGGATCGACCCCTCAACATGAATATGTGGCTTCAACAACCAGCCCAACAGAATGGTACTTGCCGCATACTTTGCAAAGGCATTAAAGATGGGATTCGAAGATGGCATTCCACGATTCCCTCGGGGACGCGGTACCTTGTTCCCGATCATTTTGCAGATGGCACAGTTGCACACAGCTTGATGCCCGACCAGTTATCCATAGTTCAAAAACGACCCAATCACCGCCGTACATATCCAGTGCACCCATTCGGGGCCTAGGCCTTCAACTCCAACCTATCGAGTTGCGACAGATGTAGAGCGCATTTAGTCCTTTTTGATGGAAAATTCTTTTCCAATTCAGTTTCTGGCCAAGAATCACACCCATATATTTGGACTTTGGATATAGCCGCAGCTCCACTCATCTAGGTTACTTTCCTGGAATCCGAAGAAAACGACAGCTCTACCTACTCCATTACGGGTCCCTCCCCCTTACTCTAATTTTCAGAAACGCCAGAACTCGGAGATGGGTGGTGCGATTTAAGCGAAATTTTGTGTGCTTTCATATAGACCCTAAAAATAAAAATTTGGTATCCAAATTTCGGATGGGGTACCTAGGGGGGCTGCCCCAACCTAAAACCTACCAAACATATATTTAGGCCAATCATGACAATATGGGACTCAAATGAAAGGTTTTTAGGATAAGAAAACGTGTCTGATATCCAATTGTCGGACCAAGTGTTAGGGGGACCACCCCAAGCCCCAAAACATTCCTAAATGGGACATATTTACCGACCACGGCAATATGGGACTCAAATGAAAGGTATTTGAGAGTAGAATACGAATCTGATATCCAAATATGGGACCACGTTTCTGGGGGTCCACCCCTTTTCTAAAGCACCCACCAACCTGGACTTATTTACTGACCATGGGAATATGGGGCTTAAATAAAAGGTATTTGAATGTAGAATACGAATCTGATATCCATATATTTGGGGGGCCGCCTCCCACCAAAAACAACCCCCAAAGGGGTCAAATTTACGACCATAGCAATATGGGGCTCAAAGGAAAGGTCTTTGGGAGTAAAGCACGACTTTGATGTCAATATTCGGAAAAAGTGTCCCACCCCCACAACACCACCCAAATAGTAAGTATTTTCTGACTATTGCAATATGAGGCTTAAATAAGAGGGTTTTTAAAGGGGAACACGAATCTAATATATACTTTCAAGGCCAACTCACTGAGTGGCCGCCAATCCCGCAAAACACCCCCCAAGCCGGTAATTTTTTCCCAACTATGGAAATATGGGGCTCAAATTAAAGGTATGTGGGAGCAGACCACGTATCTGATATCAAAATTAGGGGCCGACTGTCTAGCGGACATCCTACCACCATAACAATCCCCAAATAGGACGTATTTGCTCACCAAGATAATTTGGGTCCTAAAGAGAGTGGAGCTAAATATTCAAAGTTTTTAGGGCCAGTACCCCAAACCGGACATATTTGCTGACTTTTGCAATAAGGAGTTTAAATGAGATTAGAAAACGGATTTGATATCCAATTTTGAGGGAATGGCAATATGGGGTTCAAATAAATGATATATAGATATATGAGAATAGAGCACGTTGCTGATGTATTTTCCGGGCTAAGTGTTTGGGGGACCACCCCAATCCCCAAAACACCCCTTAATCGGGCATATTTACCGACCATTTTCTGGGCGTCTACCCCTTTCCCAAAATACCGCACAAACAGCAATTTTTTACTGACCATCGCAATATAGGGGTTAAAAAAAGGTATTTGGGAGTAGAATACGAATCCAAAACACCCCCAAAGGGAAAAAATTTTTCGACCATGCCAATATGTGGCTCAAATGAAAGGCATTTGAGATTAGAAAACGAATTTGATTACCTATTTTGGGGCCATGTGTTTGGGGCACGCCTCATTGCGTAAACTCCTCTTAAGCCAATGGCAATATGAGGTTTAAATAAATGGTATTTGAGAGAAGAGCACGATGCTGATATTTTTTCAGGGCCAAGTATCTGGGGGACCACCTCTCTCCCGAAAACACCACTAAATCAGTCATCATGAGAATATCGGGCTGAAATGAAGTATTTTAAGAATGGAGTACACCTTACATCCAAACTTAAATTCGTAGACCAATAAAGATCATATGGGATTCATATAAAGGCACTTATATTGTTAAACTCTTAGTCAAGTTAGCATGGTATTTCACTAAAAGATCTTCGAAAATGAGGCAATAAATTGGTAATTTTTCATTAAATTTCGATGAAATTTGGCACATTGAGTTCTGGTAGATCCCTACCCATATCTTTGAAGTGTGGTTCAAATAGGACTATATTTGATATAGCTATAGCTAGCTATATACATATAGATATAGCTGCCCTATAGACCATCCGCCCGATATCCTGATATATGGTATTGAGGCCATAAAAGGTCCATTTATTACCCAAATTCCATGAAATTTGGCACAGTGTGTTCTGGTAGACCCCTACCCATTCCTGTCGAATATGGTCCAGATCAGACCATATTTGACTAAAGCTGCCATATAGACCGATCTACCGATATAGAGTATTGAACCCATAAAATAAGCATTTTTCATCCGATTTTGATGAAATTTGAAACAATGCGTTTTGTTACCCGTCTAAACCTTTTTGTTCGGCCAGATCGGACCATATTTGGATATAGCTGCTATATAGACCGATTTCCCGATATAGAGTAATGAACTCATAGAAGGAGCATTTTTCATCCGGTTTTAATGAAATTTGAAACAGTGTGTTTTGGTACCCCTCTTAACCTTTTTTTTTTTTAATATCGTCCAGATCGGACCATACTTGTATATAACTGCCATATACACCGATCTCCCGATATAGAGTATTGAGCTCATACAAGGAGCACTTTTCTTTCGATTTTGATGAAATTGGAAACATTGCGTTAGGATACCCCTATAAACCTTTTTGTTGAATATCGTCCAGATCGGAACATATTTGGATATAGCTGCCATATAGACCGATCTCCCGATATAGAGTATTGACCTCATAAAATGACAATTTTTCATCCGATTTTGATGAAATTTGAAACAGTGAGTTAGATAGACCTCTACATCTTTGTGTCGAACTTCGTCCAAATCGGATGTTTTGTTATTTCGCTCCGCAAGAATTGTTATGTAACTCGTAATAGGTAATTATTTTCGGAAAAAAAATTTAAGTCACTCAAGGATAGCTACGATAGTGTTATCTATTAGGTGGTTGACGATTGGCGTCTGTTTCCAGTGGAGCGGCAGGTCTAGAGCCCGGGAGTAGGCTTAGAATGGACTCCATAGATCCAACAGCTGTGGTGATGGTATCAGACCGAAGCATGTTGCCTGCTACTGAAACCTCGACTGGTGGAGCGGCTGCTCCAGGCTCTACTAGCCGACAGACGACTGGTCAGAAGAGGCTTTTGACGAAGGCACATGTGAGTCTTAAGGAAATGGCCGAACCTATTCTACCTTCGCATGCCTATCATTTGCCTAGGTCATCGGCCTTCCCCGGCAAACCAACAACGAATGATCCTAAGACTCTCATTTATAAGGAGAGAGACTACCTTAATTGGGCTCGGGGGTTCGCTGCACTACTACACGTCTAAATTCGGAAACTGCATCGCAGTCAGCCAAAAGGCTGCGGTCACCTGGAGGGCATCCCATGCCTATAAAAACTAGGGCGAACAATAGGAAGATGGGTCCAAGAACCTTTGATAATGTCGCTAGGGACAGTTTGGTGATGGCAGTTGTCGACAAGGGAGAAGAACAGGGCTGCATACTTAGGAATAATTGGAGAGGGATAGTCAATAGACTGTCATCAGTATACTCCGATGTTTTTGCGGTATTTCCTGAAGGTCTATAGAAGCGATGGGTTTGGAGAATCAGGAGACGACTCAGCAGTTGTTGCTGAACACTTGTCTGGGGAACTATCGACCACATCGCTAGTGTCAGGCCGATTGCAGGAGACTGAAAATTCCCCTGCCATGATCGGAAAAGGAGGGGAAGGTATCAAAACGGGTAATACCACAGGAACAGAGGTCGGGTGACAAGCCCCGTGTGGGTGGGCCATCCGGTTGGACTAGGGTCAAGGTGTACGCAAGCGGGAAGGACGGAACTCAAAAAGTACTTCGACATCAACAGCTAGCGAAGCATCTAAGGAGGAATCGTCCACACCGCCAGTGTCCTGAGGAAGAGTGGTTTCACGGCTTTCTCACCTGCCCATATATGCGTACGGAAGCTCATCATGACAAGATCTAACGAATCTTGTGTGGAAGAACTTCTGGCGGAATTAAAAGACGAGGCTAACGCAACCGTGGTGGAAGTTCTGAATCCTTACTAAGGTCCGGTTTCTGCAGATAAATCTCCACTATTGTAAGGCCGCTTCGGCGGCACTAAATGCCCTCCTGATGGCAGGGGGATTTGACGTGGTTCTTATCCAGGAATTATGGGTGTGTGGAGGAACGGTTGGTGGACTTAGAATTCCGGGATTTAAAGGTACGGGGAATGCGAGACACAGAGCCTGTATGCTTGCAAAGAGCAGTCTAAATGTTTTTTTTTTCGTCGCTAAGCACTGAAGATTCAGTGACGATACCGCTGATTGTCCGCCACTGCCATAGTAGCTATTTCGTATGGAGCATTCCACTATCCGCAACCTGTGGACGCAGATAAGCTTTTCGTGACAGCAATGAACACCAAACAGATTGGAGCTTAATGTGCCGGGTGTATGCTTTATGGTGTTGCGGTCTGGTGGACGGCGCTTCAAAATTTCCCCTACTGCTCAATAGTAAATCGGTTTCAAAAGATGGCTTGTTTGTGCATCACAGCCACACTGAGGACGACACCATCTGATGCACTTTAATACTACATCCAATGCCCCTAGACATTGTAGCTAGACCAATTGCTGCGACCACTGCCGTGAGGCTAGGGAAGTTTTCTCTTTGGTCATGTAGCGGCTACGGCCACAGTTTTATCCTTGATAGAATGTCCGATGTTACAGGCAGTGTGGACTACACCCTACTGAGCTGCTTTTTGATAAAAGGTACTGTACATCTATTCCTGATAGAACCGATTGGATCTACAATATCCCTGGGAACAGAAGTCACATAGACTTCTTACGGATGGTTCCAAACTAGACGACCAGATGGGCTTTGGGGTGTACTCTAAAGATCTAGTCATATCGAAAAGGTTACCCGACCACTGCAGTGTGTATCAAGCGGAGATCCTTGCAATCAAGGAATTGGTGGAATGGCTAAGATATAATGTCATAACGACTATTGCCATAAATATCTCTTCAGACAGCCATGCATCAGAACGTATTTCTGAACACAAAAATCGCCGTCGACTGCCGCAGGTCTCTCAACAAAATGGCTGAACAGCTCAAAATTCACCTTTTCAGGGGCCCACAGAGATATCCCAGGGAATCCTAAGCCGACGAGCTTGCGAGACTAGAAACTACCTTACACATTCCAGGAAAACTGGAATCTGTGGATAGGCCTCTAGCGACATGTTAGCTAAGTTTTCAGGACCAGGCCAGAAGGACAGCGTGTGATAGATGGTCACGAAGAGGGGGCTGTGAGCTTTCCAAAACTATGTGGCCTAATCTAGACTTGAAGAGGTCTACCTCTTTGCTGTCACTGACAAGGACAGACATCTCAGTCATTGTGACCCTCATGACAGGTCATTGTCTAATCGGAAAAAATGCTGGCAGACTGAAGGTTGCCAGCAAAGCTTTTGCAGAAGCTGTGAGGATATCGAATAAGAAGAGACTATATAACATGTTCTGTTTGTGTGTCCCGCACTGGCAGTCAGAAGAAGTTCCACTTGAGGTTCTTATTTCTTTGAGAATCTTACTGATTTAGTGGATGTGAACATCCGCAAGTTGTTGAGCTTTTTAAAGCGATCTAGATGGTTTAACGGAACTAGAAGGCATCTTCCTTCCTCTGTTCCTGTGGTATCACAATGGACGAAAGCGAGTTTGATGGCGTCTAAGCAAGTTTGATGGCTGCCACATAAACTTAACCTAACCTACAGCCATTTAAATCGATACCCAGGTATAATATACGCAAAACGGGAAAACTTCGTATTGAAAATTGAAAAGGAAGCACACAAGCTCTTAAAGAATATTTGGTCCTTGTGATTTTTTCTTTTATTTTGAATTTGTTCTTTAATGACTTACCTGTACAATATCATCTTTCCATACATAGGTAAATTTTCCATCCGCACCACCTGTGTCCAATGTTATAAACAAATTGTTTTGTGCAGCCTCCTTCAAACTGACCAGAGTTCCCATCCCCCTTAAGAATTCCACATAGCGTGTGCTACCATGAGAATTGCGCAGTATTTCCACAACATTGTTACACTGACCTTGGCCCACATACAAAACACCTATCTTATGCGTCTCAAATGGTGGCGCCAAATCCAGCAAAGTAATCGCACTCATTTGCTCCGGCGGTACTTTAATGGGTGTATCCGTCACTTGTGCATGGCCGGTGTGATAGAGTTGCATAAAGACAAAACTGGGATTTATGCAAAGTTTTGAATTCAGTTGGGGCTTACTATTGCCAAATCTAGAGAAGGAGTTCGCTGTAGGCCTTGACTTGCCATTATTAACCTCTCGCACTACCGAAATGGTTTTTGAACGACCACGCATTTCGCCATTGTAGTCGTTGTTCTGGTTACTTACTCCAGAAGCGGAGGAGCCCATGTTTACACTATTACCACCACTGCTGGATTTGGCCAGCCCTTGATGGGCGCCAAATGAGGTAGATTTTACAGCCGGAGCATGGCCTTTTTCCATACGCGGGGAGTGTTGTGGTGCTGGGGATAGAGGAGGTTTGTTTACCACCTTGTCATCGGGATTAGTTACAGCGCCGCCTGACTTTAGTGATGTTGATGACGTCGATTGTTGAACTGGTATATGGCCAATGGGGGACTTTTGACTAACATCATCTGCAGATAGTTGTTTTGGTGGCAAAGTTCCCGACTCTGGAGCTTTAAGCGTGGTATCACTTGCTTCCAAATTCTGAGGCGGTGTGGAGCCTGCAATCTCTTCGGGAATAGCTTCGCAACTAACTTTACTGTATTGTACCGCCTTCTTTTTCTGTTGCAACTGCTGCTGTTGTTGTTGTGGTTGGTTTGCATCCAACGTACACTCGACTGGCTCTGTGGGTTCTTGGGCCAAAGGTGCCGGTTTATTGGCCAAGAATGTATTACGCCAACTGGAGCTCATTTCAGGACTTGAATTAACTCTACGCACCGGCTTGCGAGCGCGCATTTCTTCTCCTTCTATGTTAACATAGTCCTCATCAGCTTCGCCATCACTCACACTGCTGCAGAGAGCCTCCTTGCCTCGTTTTCCAGAAGAGGTTTTCTTGGGAATATCTATGGCAGCGGTTCCAGCGGCTGCTGCTACCGTCACCGCCGACGATGAGATCTCCTCTTGCCTTAGCAAGGGTCTTGTCTTGGAAGTCGATCTGGTACGAGTCTCTTCCAAAGGTTTATTAACAATCACTTCCTGTTTTGGAATTTCCACAGGAATGGGAGTTGGTTCTTTAATCTCTGCGCTTATATTCATGTCCATCAAATTTTCCACTTGTAGAAAGTCGGGTCCAAAGACACCACCCTGGGAAGTGGGCAAGAATAGAGAGACCATACTGCTAAAGGGTACATCATAGCCAAAACATTCATTGGAAATGGGATTTTGTATGCGGGTTATCCATGATATATTTCCAGTGGGGCGACGAATGAAGATCTCTGCCCAAGCAGTGCAGGAACGCACGCATACTGGCGAAGCACAAATACTGGACGAAGACAATGAATTGCCCAGCAGAGATGCACAACTGCCGCCCACGCCCAAGTCGGTGCTCCCAGCCTCTGGATTCGATCCTCTGCGGGATAAAGCCTCCAAAGAAGCTGTAGAACTGTTAGAAGTTTGTCTTTGAGTAGTGTGCGAAGTGGAGGAAGATGATGAAGTCAAATCTGTACTGCCTGCCGACTCATTTCCACTACTGTGTTGCAGTGAAACTTTAGTATAGCGATGTTCGTACGTTGGTGCCACTGCCTGGATTGGCTGATTGATTTCCGGTGAGAGAGGGCTAGTGCCGGGATTAGTATCGGTGCTGGCCTTGGGGCTTAGAGTATAAGCTTTACCCAATTGAGAGCATCTATCACATAGACCAGTGCGAGTTGGAACCGAAGGGCACCCCGAAGTAGTGATGGTTACTAAATTATGTCCCACCAGCCAGGTTTGTGAATGACCATCTTTGAGTAGATGTTCTACAGCAGGAAGGCTGTGAGAGAGACTTTCGTTAGGGACCATCGTGAATGATTTATTTTAAAATGAAACTTACCGTTTGGGCAATGCCGAGCAGGGAGAGAAGGTATGCCTAGCCAGAAAATCAATACAAGTCTCAGCCAATTCAGCATGAAATGATTTCAAGCTGGCATTTAGTAGGGGACGCATCTCCGAATCATTGCGTCCCATAGCTGAGGTATTGCGGCTACCACGTTCGGTTAAACTTGTGCTGCGTTTACGATTCGACGAGTCTTCATTCAGGCTGTTCAAGTCTTGACGCGGTATATTGCGCGATAATTTATTAATGTCCTCATACAACATGCTGGCATTGGATTGAATGCTCTGGAAGAGAAAAAATCAATATAAAAAAATATTAAATGCATGGCATTTTTCGCACAAGGAAAAATACAAAGCAAACTCAAACTTCTCCTTGTCATCAACCACCCTGAAGAAACCCGCCTTTCCGCGACTTGAAATACCTGACATTTCAATGATTAGTCTGGATGTTCGAGTTCGTGCTTCTTCAGCTGCAGGATAAATGAAGCCATGTTTCGCTTTCGTCACCCACAGCATCCGCGCCAACCTCATTCGGACGATGATCATAAAAAACGTACACTACACGAATATGGTTTCACAGGGAAGCCTTCACTGCTTCCTTGGCATGATCTGCTCTCAACATTGATCCATTTCTGGCCACCTCGTCCGCCACCTTGTTCCCAGAACTCAGAGTGAGGCCAGACGCCAGAGTCTTCATTGCCGCCTGACTGACCACAAATATTGTGCCAGTTTGATCGGGCAGCCGCGTCGGCATCGAAATCGTCTCCAGTGCCTTCAAGACAGCGAAGATCTCCATATGAAAGACGCTACACCCGTGCAGAAACCTTTATGATTCCCTAATTCCAAGAAACTCAATAAAGACTGCATACAGAAGGTTCCGAGAAGGGCAGGTTACCTATCCGTTAACTAGGAATGGAGCATAAATCATAACGCTTCGCCACATCGTCATTCCACTGCAAAACATAATCATGTCCAAAATTTGAGGGGCACGAGGTTCCTGACTCCCTCAGTCTTAAGGCAATATTCGTTGCCACACACCTAATGTTCAGGTGCAAAGGCCTAAGATCGAATGTGGCATTAAGCAGCACCGCCGCTGTTCCTGATACTTTCCCGATCATCCTGTAGTAGGCACAGTAATCCAGAGCAGAGCGCATTCAGTTTCCCTCTTGACCCCAGCTTTTTCCTCCTGTTGAATTGTACTAGGTAGACCTTTCAGGTTTTATGCCAAACCCGTTAGCTCTCGCCCATCCAAACAGGCCCGGCAAGGAATAGCTGTGGGCACCACACAGGCCGGAACATTGAGGTCCGATCTGTGTGGTGTTCATTGAGCGCACACAGATTGCGGATAGTGGAATGCTCCACACGGAGTAGCTGCACCGGCAGTCGCGGACAATCAGCGGCATCGAGCGGAGTGTCTCAGTGAGAGGTCGGGCGGCTCCAGCAAATACTGAGTACCTATGATGCTCGATATGACAAGGCGAGTTATTGGCGCTTTAAACAACCAATGGCCTTCCTGTTTTCGCGGCGATCGGTCCTTTGGACCGGAACGAGCTTACTCACCTACGAGGATCGCCAACTCCACATGAAAAAGGGGCTACAAGAACAACAAACAGCTTCCTCAACCCTCCCTGGACTAGGTCTGTAATTGTATAGCGACCCATTATGATGATGACGTCATCCGCGTAGGCGACTAAATCCCCCCTCTCCTTCTCGAAAGACTTGAGAGAGAGAACTAGACGACACAAAGATAAGACAAAACCCCTTCGTGTTCCTTGATTATCCGTGCCAACGGCAATGTGCCGCTTTGGTTCCCGTTGAACAAACAAAATAAACTCTCTAACTCCACCAGGGACCTCATTCTGTCTATTTTTTGCCACAGACTGGTATCCTCGGTCGAACTGTTTCTATTTGCAGGAGTATCCAACAGTCCAGATCTGGTCTACAGTCTAGGACAGAAGTCTTCTTCTCCCTGACAGGGACAGATTACAGACAATATCCTTATTCCGCCACGACTGCGGCTGATTCACGAGCTCTAGCCATAGCACTCATCTCCTTTACATTACACGCCTTCGTTTTTTAAAGATTTTCTTGACAGGTACCCCTGTTGTTGTTGTATCCACGTTCGCTGAATTAACCCTGGTTTTCATAGGTAGATCTTTATCGTCATCTGCAATTGGTGGTGGGCTCCCAACAAGGGCTATATTCGGCTATGATGCAGTCACATTGGCGACAGTTTCTTGTTGAATATTGTGCAGGCCGTTTCTGTAGAAGGAGGATGTAAATGGATCAGTGATATGTTGTCGGATCGCGTCACTAAATATCTAGCTACTCCTGATATGTCTCGGGTTCTAGCTCAATTAGTTCCATCTTCGAGTGATTTTCTTGGTGGCAGCTCAGGAAGTGCTGCTAAAAGTGCATAAGGAAATTCATCATGACAAGATCAAACGAATCTTGTGAGGATAAGAGATAACGCAACCATGGTGGAAATTCTGAATCCTGATTTTGGTCCGGTTTCTCCCACAATTGTAAGGCCGATTCGGTGGCACTAAAGGTCCTTCTGAAGGCAGGAGGATTTGACGTGGTTCTTATCCAGGAACCATGAGTGTGTGGAGGAATGGTTCGTGGACTAATAGCCTGTTTGAGGATGTCCAACAATGATCCAGACGGACAAACAACAATCGTTCGAAATCGAATCTTTTTCGGTTTGTCGAATTCAATTTTTCGTCTGCACATGCATACGTAAGTCAAAATTTTCATTTTCACATGCTTACGATTTCTCCTAATCTACTACCAATTTGTATGTACGATTGTGTCTTTATCTCAATCTCAATCACATACACAAGTTCAAAACATTATTAACGTAAAAAACGTGATCTGTGTAATAAAAAACAAATGGAATCATCCATTGGCGTTTACTTTTTTGGCGGGTGAGGAGGAGCCCAACATTCTGCGAAGTTCCCCGGCGGGGGTTACCTATTACCATCACAAAGGGTGGAACTTTGATCTGCAAACTGTGCGGTGTTCATCGTTGTCACGAGAAACTTAGCTGCGAGCTACCGGGTGCTTCCACAGGTTGCGGATAGTGCAGTGCTCCATACGGAGTAGCTGCAACTACATTCGCGGAAAATCAGCGGTATCGAGTTAAGAGTATTAATGAGAAGCTATACGGTACCGGCTCTGGCATAAATACTGAGTACCAATGATACTCGATATGACAATCCGAGTTTTTGGCGCCGCGGCGATGCCGAAACGAACTTGCTCAACAACCTTGAGGCACAAAGGAACAATTTTTACTTTTTCCAAATTTTTTGCCTGTTAGGGCGAGATCATTAAATTTTACAATTTTTGTTTATTTCTCTTTCGAGACGAGCTCAATGATCGGAAATGCAAATGGAAAAGGAAAGTCAAAGATAGCAACACACACCAACCACTATGGGACGCGTTTCGTCTTTGGTTAGAAGACTTTTCAACCATATTAGGTGTAATGGCTTTAAGGGCCGTGCGTTGGTATGTTGTATTTGAATCGTATTAATAGCGAAAACGCATCTATGATACAATTACCACATTAACCAAGCTCGACAAGCCTGCTTATTAGCTGTACTTTTCCCAATGCATATATTTTTGTGTAATGACAGAAATTCTATCTGTATCAAATTACACTTTTTCCGTACTACTCATGATTTTGTTCATCTGTTGGAAGCTATATTGATGGCTTCGAACGCTAAGACAACGCTGTTGTTCCGTGTGGCCTGGTTCTGACGAATTTTTCGTTTTTCAAGTTTTTTTGCCTGTTAGGGCGAGATCATTAAATTTTACAATTTTTGTTTGTTTCTCCTTTGGAGCTCCTAGAAGCTCTAATTTATGTCAAAATTTTGGCCTCTTATTGTATAGAATCATAGAATCCGTGGAAGGCATCTAAGGATCTTAAATGTTAATATATGTATAATTTTATAAAATCAATGGCTTTTTACTTTCTACTTTTTCTAAAAAATATCGCGCCCGAAAGCAAATTATCAAGTGACTAGTTTTGACATTTGCCTCGCATTGTTGACAACTGCTACGATATGAATGCACCCATTTTTGTATGGGAATGCTTTTTGTTTGGCTTGTCGTTCGATAAAATCTTTGTTTAAAATGAGAAACACAAACCCAAATCATTGTTTTTTCGTTTTTTTCGAACGATTGCTTTCGACGTCTACAAACATGCTATAAGAACTCCGGTATTTAAACTACTCAAAGGTACGGGGAATGGGAGACACAGAGCCTGTATTCTTGCAAAAAGTAGCCCAAATGTTTTCTTCGTCCGTCGCTAAACACTGAAGATTCAGTAGTAGCCAGCCTTAAAAGATTCCGCCTTCAAGCCTTAAGTTGCTGGTTAAAGTCGCTTCTACAACGAAAAAGAGCCTCATTGCATTAGCATTACTTCCATATCAGGAAGTGATGGATGGAGTCCTTCATCGGCAGTGTACAACAACAACCAGATATGGGGAAGTTCCATTTGGCGGGTTTTGGAGGTAGCGCGGCCCCCTAGATATCCCACCCAAATAAGGATACCAAATTTATGTTTTTGAGTAATTACAAACAAACTAAATTTCTCTAAATCGCCCACCCATTTTCGAGATCTGGCGTTTTTGAAAATAGGGTAAGGATGTTAAAGTTTGGATGTTAGATCTACTTCATTCTCTTGGTTTTGGTGGTGAATTGGAGTAGCCAAACCCTTTGCACCGAAAGTGGATATCAGATTCATACTCTGCTCCCAAAAAACCACATTTAAGCTACATATTGCTATAGTCGGTTTATATGTATGGTTTAGGGGGAGTTTATGATGTAAGACGTCCCTGAAACACTTGTCCATAAAAGATATACCAGATTTGAGCCCCTTTTTGCCATAATCCACAAATATGTAGTTTAAGGGGTATGTAGAGTGAGCGGATACCTATGCACTTAGTCCAGGAAAAATATCACCATCGTGCTCTACTCTCAAATTTTTTTTATTTGAGCCCCAATTGTCATTGGTTTAGGGGGAGTTTATGGGGTGAGATGACCCCCAAACACTTGGCCTCAAAATTGGATATCAAATTCATTTTCTACTATCAAATACTTATTATTTGAGCCCCTTATTGCCATAGTAGGCAAACATGGCCGGTTTGAAGGGAGTTTAGGGGGCGACTCTGAAATAATATCAGCATCGTGCTAGAGCACGATTTTATTTAACCCTATAATGTCAAGCATTTTGAAGGTGGCTATCAAGATATTCAGGGCTACGGGTCTCGTTCAGATACATACTAATTAATTTTTGTTTTGTTTTGGTTATCTACATTCAAAATCATATTTCAAAGCTACCACTTGGGATACCACATTTTTAAAGATCCGGGTAAAAAGTGTACTCTACTACCAATGACTTTTTATTGCTGTCATATTCTATCGTGGTCGGCCTTCATATATTATTTTTAATTCCTTTTTTTTTTTTGAGTAGGATAGGGGTAGGGGGATTGCCCTCTAAAACATCCTTTCATTTGAGTCGTCCTACTTGACAGTTTGATGTTGTTTTTATTGGGAGGAGAGGGTCGCTCCTCCCGACGCTAAGACCCAAAAGACAAATTCGCGATATACATGTCCAGCTGAAGGGCAGGACGGCTGCACGTGACCCAGATTCTTGAATTGTTATATCAACATTAGATTAGAACTATACTGACATTGACTTTTTTAATTCACATATTATCCCGCTACACGTTCGATTGAAGGCTATTTAGTGGGTGGGCCAGTCCCAGACTCTATCCCAAATATGTATTCCAGATTCACAGTCAACTCCCAAAGACCTTTCATTTGAAACCAATTTTGTGACGTCGGACATTCATGCTCGTTTAAGGGGTTTTGGGGTTGGGGAGGCCCAGGAGGAGTAGACACCTTGGACCTAAGTCTTATAACAGATGTGTACTCAACTTCCAAACAACATTCATTTGATATCCATATATTCCTAATTGACAAATAAGCCCTACTGGGGGGTTTTGGTGGGTGGGGAGACGCCTCAGATACCAAAGAATAAATTTTTATATCAGATTCTTACTCTTCTTTTAAATACCTTTCATTTGACATCCCTATTGTCCCAGTATGCCCTGCGGGGAGTTTTTGGGGATGGCGGCCCCCCGAGCACTTTGGGCGAAATTTGTATGCCAAGTTCGAACTCTACTCTTAAATATCTTTCATTTGATACTCATATTGTTCCAATCGGTAAACATGTCCGTCTGGGTGGGTTTGATACCCCTATTGTCCCAATCGGTAAACATGTCCGTCCGGTGGGTTTTGGGATAGGTTATTTGAAAAATTGTATACCCCAGGTTATTTGAAAATTGTATTCCAATTTCGTGTTTTTGGGGTACCATAAGGTGGCATACAAAAGTTCGCTTAAATTGGTGCACGCATCTCTGAGATCTGGCGTTTTTCAAAATTGCGGTATGGGGGAGGGTCCGCCCACGCCTTCCGATATCAAAAAAAGTAGTACCCTATTTCCACGGGGGCCCAAGCTCTACCATCTTTTGGGGTGACCCACGAAACACTTAGTCCCACATGGATATCACATTCGCTTTTTACTCTCAAATACCTATAATTTGGTTCCCATATTGTAGTGATTGGTCTATAAATCCATTTGGCGGATTTTTGGGGATGAGTGGCCCTCCTGGACACCCCACCTCAGATTCTGATACCAAATTTTTGATTCTAGGTTAATGTAAGCGTCCCAACAAAATTTCGCTTAAATCGCCCTGCTCATCTTCGAGATCTGGTGTTTTTGAAAATTAATGTTAAGGCCCGTCTTAGAGTGAGAAAGTTAAAAACTAATACCGCAAACAACCGCAACTACATCATAACGAAGATAAATGCTGTTGATCAATTTTGACCACTCTGCCCACTTTCTGTTAATGTTGGCTTCTCCAAATTAGCGCCATTTACTGGCTGTTTTCAATTCGATCAATTAAATCCATTTTAAAACAGCCTTTGCAAACAGCCAGTAGATTGCGCTAACTTAAATGTTAGTGCTACTACTCGCTTGGAGTGGCTTAACGCCTATATCATTGATCATCATGTGGTAGTTGTCCATAAATGATCCTATTAAATAGTCATCATTTAGTATTTCTTTAAATCAAATCAAATTGTCATATTAAACGATTTTATGTGGTAAAGAACTATTTTGCCAGTCTATATATTTGGTGCAAACAGCCAGATGATGCTAACTTAAATGTTAGTGCTACTACTCGCTTGGAGTGGCTTAACGTCTATAACATTGATCATCATGTGGTAGTTGTCCATAAATGACTATATGACTACCTATTAAATAGTCATCATTTAGTCTTTCTTTAAATCAAATCCAATTACCATATTAAACGATTTTCTGTGGCAAAGAACTAATTTGCCAGTCTATATATTTGTTGCGGTGGCAATAGTTCTTACTATTAAACCATGAACAAAAAAGTGTTACCCAGCAGAATGTCGTTTGGTCTTGTCTATCGATCAGCTACAAATGGATGCAACCTTAACGTAAAGGTTTGCAACTCCTCCTATAACACTGAACGCCATAATTTTTGGGGTATGGGGGCCTCCATTTATTTGTGTCCCCACATATAAATTAAATCACAGTGTTCTGTTAGGTCATTATGATTGATCGACTGCATTGGGGTGAGGTGATTCGCTAGATATATGTGCAGAATGAAGATATCAGGTTCGTAGTCCACAACCTTATATCTTTAATTTAACCCCATATTGTCATGGTTGGTATATACAGCCGTTTGGTGGAGGGTGTCTATATGAGGGTTGTGTGCCACACTCCATCTGCCACTTGAGCACATATTTGAATTACGCACTCTACATATCTATTATTTGATGTATATATCTATATATTAGATCCCCCATTGTTTTAATTGGTCCAATAATCTATTGGAGACGATTTTGGGAGGTAAAACGCCACCCAAATTCTTGGACACAAAGTTTAATGTCATATTTGTAACTCCCGAATACCTTTCATTTGAGTCTTATAAAGCTATGATCAAGTAAAATTTCCATTGGGGGCCTTTTGGGGTGGGACGAGCCGCAAATACTTAGACATAATTTTTTATTTCATATTCGTAATCTTCTCCCGAATGCCTTTCATTTGAGTCCCATATTGATATGTACGTCCAAAATGTTTCTTTAGGGTATTTTTGGGGTTGGAGTGGCCCCTGGGTTCCTTGGACCTATCTTTTTATGCCATTTTTGTATTCTACTCCCCGATACCTTTCATTTGATACCCGTATTGTCCCGATCGGTCGACCTTGATTTTAGGTGGTGTTTTTGGGGGTAAGGGGGGAGGGTCCGACCCTTCCAGTATCAACAAATTATATAGCCTATTCCTCCTTCCTGAACAAATTCGTAATCTACTCCCGAATACCTTTCATTCGAGTTCCATGTTGTCATTATCGTCCAATATGCCTATTTGAAGGCGTTTTGGGGTCGGGGCAGCCCCCTAGGTACTTGGATCTAAATTTTGATATCAAATTTGTGTTCTACTCCTTTTGGGTGGTACTTTGGGATAGCCTCCCTCTTATCCCAAAGTACCACCCAAAAATAAAAATGGACCGATCGGGGCAATATCCGCCCTCATTGAGATATCAAAAAATTATATAACCTATTGCTCCTTCCGAACCAATCCCCGCAATCTGTGAAAATAGGAAAGAAATCGGTTCAGCCGTATTTGAGTCTATACGGAACAAACAAATTAACAAACCCATAAATTTTGGAAATCTGATTAATATGTGGTTTTTGGTGTTAACAATTAGTAATATATAACATATGTGAGAGTTATTAATATTATTGTTCATTGTTTTCACCCAACCCCTCCTGTTTCAAATTTCAACGAAATCGGATGAAAAATGCTCTTTTTATAGGCTCAATACTCCATTTTGGGAGATCGGTCTATATGGCAGCTATATCCAAATATGGTCCGACCTGCATCACATTCGACAAAAGAGTGTAGAGGTCAACAAAAATCCATTGTTTCAAATTTCATCGAAATGGGAAGAAAATGGTTTTTTTTAATGGGCCCAATGGGAGATGGGTTTATATGGCAGCTATAACCAAATATGGTCCAATTTGGGTCACATTCATGAAAAAGGTGTAGGGGTCCACAAAAACTCACTGTTCCAAATTTCATCGAATTAGGAAAAATGCTCCTTTTATGGGCTCAATATTCTACACATGAACGATATGTTGGGTGTGAGTGCAACCAAAACACAAGGAGTAAGAGTAAACTCAAATTCATAACTACTTTCCAAAAGTAGACAAAAATAAGGAGCAAAACACGATGCTGTTTGTTCTAAAAATAGACCAATTGTATTTGTTTACCTTTAACCGCGCACATTATAAGCAAGTGGTTGGCTGAGTTGGTAGCGCACCTGACTAGCAAACGAGATGGCCCATGTTCACCCACTGGCGGCAAAAAGTAAAGGTAGCACTAATATTGAAAGAACGGTACAAAATAAGAGTTTTATAAACAACAACAACATTTTAATTGTAAGAAAAACATGATTTTTTTTAATTTAAAATCCGATTATATATAATTGGATCTGTTTATATCTAGGACAAATTGAGATACAATTGTATCAGATTGTATAACCATTTTTCGGATCCAATTATATCTGGTCCCAGATAAAATTGGATCTGACTATACCATCTTTTTCTACTCGGGTGTGTTTATTTACCAACCTGGGTTTAACACCAGACTTGCACATGCAATTTTAATTCCACAGGCATTGTATGGACTGAAAGTTGTTTCTGGTTTCTTTGAATATAACTTACTAAAGATCAGGCGAATTTTAAACAGTATTGTTCGATTTGTATATAATGTTCGGATTTGTGAACATATATCAGAATTTGTTGCTAAATTTTTTGGAACAGCTTTATGGTTTGCAGGGTTTTATATTTGTTTATAAGTAATCAGGAGTGGTATGCCACTTCCACTTTGCACTTTATTCCACTTTTCACGGTCGAATAGAAATACGCAGGTAAGAATACCTCGAATTCATAGAGCTGTGTTTGAAAGATCCTTTATCGTTCGTGTTGCTAGGTGTTGGAATGCCTTACCTGTGGAACTTCGAATATTTTCCCATTTCAACAATGTTTTCCGACTAAAAATTCGTAGCCATTTTACGGCTATTTAAAATTTATAGGTTATATTGTTTTTTTTTTTTGTTTTGTTATTAACTTAAAATTTTTTATAAATTTTTATTCAACTCTTTGCTAGAATTTATATTATTATACCCACCACCATAGGATGGGGGTATACTAATCTAGTCATTCCGTTTTTAACAACTTGAAATATTCGTCTAAGATCCCATAAAGTTTATATATTCTTAATCGTCTCGACGTTCTGAGGCGATCTAGCCTTTTCCGTCCGTCTGTCGAAATCACGATAGCGGTCGAACGCGTAAAGCTTGCCGCTTGCAATTTTGCACAGATACTTTATATTGATCTAAGTCGTTGGGGAATGCAAATGAGCCATATCGGTTCAGATTTAGATATAGCTCCCATATAAACCGATCTCCCGATTTGACTTCCTGAGCCCCTGGAAGCAGCAATTTTTTTCGATTTGGCTGACATTTTGGACGAGGTGTTCTGTTATGACCACAAACAACTGTGCTTAGTACGGTCCAAATCGGTCTATAAACTGCTATAGATCCCAAATAAACCGACCTCCCCGATTTGACTTCTTGAGCCCCTGTAAGGCGCAGTTGTTGTCCAATTTGGCTGAAATCTCGTATGTAGTGTTCTGTTACAACTTCCAACAACTTTGCCATATGCAGCCAAAATCAGTCTATAACCCCATATAGTTCCCATGTAAACCGGTCTCTCGATCATCCTTGTTCGGTTCCCAGAAGCTTTAATTTTTTCTGGTTTGACGGGAGTTTGGTATGTAGAATAAAATTATGCCCTGCAACTTAATTTATTTTGTATAAATTTTTAGCAGAATCTATGGTGGTGGGTTCCCAAGATTCGGCCGGCCGAACTTAGTACGCTTTTACTTGTTTTTTTTATTAAAGTATTTGCCTACTTATGTTTTCTTATTGTGAAAAACATATTTTAGACAATAAGGCTTAGATTACTAAAATTTAAATAAATACAATAAAATAAAACTATGTGGCCAAATCTAGACTTGAAAAGGTCTACCGCTTTACTGTCGCTGGCAAGAACATACGTCTCAGTCATTGTGTGTGACATGACAGGTCAATGTCTGATGGGAAAACATGCTGACAGACCTAAGATTGCAAGTAACGACTTTTGCAGAAGCTGACTATAGAACATCTGCTGTGTGTGTCCCGCATTGGCAGTCAGAAGAAATTATACTTAAGGTTCTCATTTGAGAACTTGTCTGATTTAGCGGATGTAAACATTCGCAAGTTGTTGAGCTTTATAAAGCAATCTGGAAGGTTCAATGGTAGGAACTAGAAGGCATCTTCTTTCTCCTGTTTCTGTTCCCCTGTAAGGTCGGAGCAAGTCCTTGTTAGACATGTCTCGCTTTCTTGCCCTTTGATTTGGTCTTACCTAGCTTCACTTCACTTGATTGTGATGAAAATTGCGCCCTCTTGAGGCCCAAGAAGTCAAGATCCCAGATCAATTTATATGGCAGCTGTATCGGGTAATGTACCGATTTTCGCCATACTAAGCACAGTTGTTGGAAGATATAACAAAACATCTCATGCAAAATTTCAGCTAAATGGGATGAGAATTGCGCCCTCTAGCGGCTCAAGAAGTCAAGATCCAAGATCGGTTTATATGGCAGCTATATAAGGTTATGAACCGATTTGAACCATACTTAGCACAGTTGTTGGAGGTGATACCAAAAAACCACGTGCAGAATTTCAGTCAAATCGGACGAGAATTGCTCCTCTAGATGCTCAAGAAGTCAAGACCCAAGATCGGTTTATATGGCAGCTATATCAAAACATGGACCAATTTGGCCCATTTACAATCCCAACTTTACTCCTTCGAAATTTAGCGTGCTTTCGACAGACAGACGGACGGACGTGGCTAGATCGACTTAAAATGTCATGGCGATCAAGAATATAAATACTTTATGGGGTCTTAGACGCATATTTCGAGGTGTTTCAAACAAAGTGACGAAATTAGTATACCCTGATCCTATGGTGGAGGGTATAAAAAGTATTTATTAATAGAGTACGAATCTAATATTTATATTAGGAAACCTATACCCTTCAATAGGCCTTAAAAATCGATCGATCCTTGCTCTGTAGAAGTTGAGGCGGCTGCATCTGTAGAAACATAATTGAGCCAGAACTACTCTGGTTTGCCGGGGGAGGTCGATTTCTTCTGCTGCAAGGGGAGGCGGTCTTTCTCCAAGGACTACATTCACCCGGTAGCCATTTACCGCATCTACTACCGTGTCTGCATGAATGTTGTTTAGACTTGCTTGATATTCCGCTTGATCTAGAGGTTCTCTCTTGTAGCGCTGAACCTGGGACACTTGATGGTCGGAATCATTTCTCCATTAACCATCACAGTCAGCTCAGTATTCACCTCACGCGTATTTGTAGTGAACAATGTGGCTGAAGATTTGGTGGCGGATATCTTCAGATTTCTTGCAGCGAAATATGAGGCGAGTTCGTTGAGGTAGACGTTCAACCTATCGCAGATGTCATCAATGGTTGGGGGGCCTGATGCCATGATCGTACAATCGTCCACTTATGATACGATCTCTATGCCGTCTGGTGGGGGTGGAATGGAGGATAGGTAGAGGTTAAACAGTGCCGGAGATATCACCCCGCCTTGGGGAACTCCCTGTTTCACTCTACGTTGCTTCGACTTCTTATCCCTAAATTCCACAAGTGACTGGCGACCACACAGATAATTCGCCACCCATCGTTTCAGATCTGGCTGGAGGGACGTGTTGGCTATGTTCTCGAATAATTTGGCATAGCTGAATGTGTCGAATGCCTTCGATAGGTCCAGTGCCACGAGGACCGTTCTATCACATGGTCTGGGCTGATTTAAGCCACGGTAAATGTGTGCGGTGATGGGATGCAAAGCTGTTGTTGTGCTATGCAGTTTTCGAAACCCATGTTGATGCCCGGCGAATGGAAATTCTCCTACGAGGCTCGGGAGGAGTAATGCCTCAAGCGTCTTTGCCACTATGAGAGAAGGGAGATCGGTCTGTACGACTCCCCCAATCTCGGGTCTTTTCCAGGCTTCAGTAGCGGGATCACTCTGCCCATTTTCCAGACATCGGGAACTATAAGAGTGTTCAAAGACAGGTTGAGGACAGCGGTAAGGTACTCAACTCCAGGTGAATCCAGATTCTTCAACATCAATGTAGAGATTCCGTCGGGGCCCAACGCCTTAGATGATTTGGCCCCACGGATGACATTCGTAACTTTGCCCACGGTAAATTGTGATGCTGTTCATCGGCTCGGATGGATTACCCTGTCTCTCTCGGGATGCACAATAAATTGACGGTTGAACAACCTGGCGCATCTGTTCGGATCAATCACGGTTATTTCGCCAAAAGTGATTGAGGTCCTCTTATGCCGTCTGCCGGGGTTCGAGAGTGACTTAACAGTAGACCACAATTTGCCTACACCGGTTCCTAAGTTACATTGCTCCAAGTGTTCCAGCCACAAATTCCGCTTATGTTCGTTGACTACCCTGTTTATTTCCAGATTCAGCTCGCTGATTCTGGGGTTAGCGGGGTCCATACCACGAATCCCATCACGCCCGTCTGCGAGTACCACGGCTTGTGCCGGGAAATTGGACCGCTCTTGGGGTATTCGACCGGCTGGTATAAAGCAAGCGGCTACTGCGTTAATGATGTCTCGGAATTTCCTCTCGGCCACTAGCACATCAGAGAGGGATGGCAGTTCACTGAAGCGGCGATTGGTATACTCTCTGAAGCCAGCCCAATCGGCCTTCTTATGATTGATAAACGTCCGGCGCTCAGAGGTTATGAAGTCGGGTGGTCGGTCGATGGTGTGAATTATGGGGAGGTGGTCTGACCATAAAGAGATGACGGCTTGCCAGAATACGTCACTCAGGAGATCAGGGAATGCAATGGAGATGTCTGGCGAGCCGCTACACCTCCTAGTAATCCTAGTGGGGGCATCCTCATTTACCGTGCAAAACGTGAAGCTTTCAATCTGCTCTGCCAAAGCTATGCCACGCTGGTCGTTACCTAAGGGAGAATGCCATGAAGTGTGATGCACATTAAAGTCCCCTAGAAGCAGACGATTGTGGCCAGATAGCAACCCACTTATGTCGGAGTTGTAAGCCTGGCCATTAATCGGGACACAGCTAGCAATCGGCGGTATATACACGTTGTATAGCTCTATCTCGGCAGTACCGGAACTGACTGCTATCCCCATGCATTCCATGTAGGGGTCACTAGCGCCATGTGCAGGCGAGATAAGTCTATATTGCACGGAATGGTGTATCACGAAGGCCAATCCCCCACCTTCATTCTTTGAGCGATCCTTACGTAGCACATTCTAACCGTGACAACTGTGCAAGCTGGTGTGTGTTAATAGTATCATGGCGCTGAGTTTTTTTATAGTTAACCAACACGCAGGGAATGTCCCCTATACACGCTGTGCATTGCGTTTGCGAATGGAAAATCAGAAGTCGGAGGGGGAAAGAGGGTTGTTGCTGTCGTAGCTGTGTGTTTTACACTGCGCCAGCAGCCCTTGCCGATTAAGGATTCCATCGGGTCAATCCGGTACGTAAAACCGGCTGCCATGGGATTGGGTGAAGAGGGAGTAATGTTTATTCACATTTGTTTCATATTTCTAGAGGTTGTTGTTGTTGTAGCAGTGTGTTATACACTGAACCCTTGCCGTTGAAGAACTGCATGGGTTCAATCCGGTGCGTACAACCGGCTGTCATAGGATTGTCCTAGAGGTCGTTAATAGTAGGAACGATATTTGCCGAAAGTCGATACCACATTCGTATTGTTCCGACGAAACACGAGTTTTTACTGTACTGCAGGTTTCAGTTAATTGGCCAATCGATCACAAACTGGTATGCTTTCCTAGAAAATCTCGTGTCCCTGGTGAAACTCCTTAGCTCAGGTTTAAGAAGACTTATCTATGCAGAGCAATTACCATGAGAGTATTGATAAAACAGCATCACGCTGCCAACATTTCGACGATGCTCAAGGGAAACGATAGAGTTGGATACCTTATCAACGTCGATCAACATCATACCTCTCCTCTGAACCCTGTAAAGTAGCTTCAAAGGCGATTTTGGAGCCCCCGCCCATACATGGGACTTATATTCCATTTTTGCCCAGATGAAGATTGTAAAGATATTGAGAAGAGCAAAGAAAGTGAAACACTTCTTGCACCGCTTAAGAAAGCCCAAGCACTTGAATGCTGTTTTCGAAACTTCGAATGAATGTTTTGACCAACAGACATCACATTGTATCTTCATTCATAGCTTATTCAGAGAATCTGACAGATCCACATCAACTCCGACGATAGTAAAGGGTTAGTGAAAGGTTTATGTGACAACAAACAGCACTGGTTCTTACGTGCATTTAAATCTACTGAAATGGCCAGCAGCCCCCTCCTGTCTTCAATCTCTCGTATCCTTGGCCTAGGGTCGAAAGCAAATGAATGACAGAGGTTGCTGACATCCGCAAATGAGTAGATCGGAGTCGAAGTCTGACTCAAAAAATTGTCAATGGAAATAAGGAAAAGAGCGGAAGAAAAGACAGATTTATATCCACATCGTCGTTTCAACCAAACCAACCATTTGGAACCAACTCCCTCCCCAAAATAAAAATACTCTTAAACGTACATGTAGAAAAGCAGGGACTATTTTACTCAAATGAAAGGTCTATGGGAGAAGAATCTTCCGAATCTGATAACTAATTAAGGATAAGTGTTGTTGTTATTGTAGTCACTTGTTTATATGTGGAGGTGGCGATGCTCGTCTAGCTCTTATAGGTGAGCAAGCTCGTTCCGGTGCAAAGGACCGATCGCCGCGGGAACATGGAGGCCATTGGTTATTTAGAGACGCCAATAACTTTTATAGTGAAATAGGGTTCATACAGATTCATTTTTTGACGCTGGCAACATATAAATCTTCTTCCAGACTTTGCGTTAGCACTAGTTTAGTGGGTATCTGCCAATTTCGATTAACTGAACTTAGTTTTTTCTGATTTTGTATAAAAAAATTGGTTTTCATTTATGCTAATTTATTACCCAAAAAATGTCTATTTTACGAAGAACAGACAGATCTTCCAACATCAAATTTGCAATTGCCGGGAATAGTACTTACCGATATTATATATTTAACACAATTTTTACGCAATTCCAATTTACATTTCAGAAACCAACCGGCTATTACATGATGAGCCAAAGACACCGTATAATGATCATAGCGATGAGGTTTGGTATAAGCTAAGGAAATTGCAAAGACATACATATATTGACGTGGTGTGAAATTGGTAAACAAATCATTGGGCAAACGACTCAAAACTAAAAAAAAAAAACACACAAAAAGAAAGCACCGATTTAGTCCAAGGAGATTTTTTTCTTTGAATTTAGACTTAAACACTTACTAGATAAAAATTCCAAAACAGATATTGACACTGTAGGTTTATCGGACATCTTTGACATTTGCAATAAAATATCTGGCAATTTGCGCATTAAGGCCTCTGGCATTTCCAATATGATGGTTGTCATGGTATTGATACAAATATTAGCTATGCCCGATAGTATGCCCATTTTGAGAACATCAATGATTTTATATTGATTCGAAGGCTGTATAAATTTATGATAAATAACCAATGAAGCTATGGCTGGCAATACCAATGAATTTAGCTCATCGATACTAGACTTGTAGGTGACATGCAGGGTTTTATTACTTTCGAAGATAATTTTAAATAAGGCAGCAGCTAATGATTCGATATCATTGCCCTGTATCAAAGCTTTATTTTGCATTATTTTAGGCAGCTCCTTGATAACCAATTGGAAAATTTGATAATCTAAAGGAAATAAAATCGATAAATGTGAATAAACACTGATTGTTGCTTCATCCAACCTCTGTCCTTATCCAAACATTTAACAATCATTTCGCAAGCCCTCTTTATGGATATGGTGGTAAAATGTGGATTTGGTACACTGGCATCATGGGCCGAGAGTTGTGTCATCAATTGATGGCGTTGCTGATGATGAAGGGTGGATATTTCATGGGCAGCAGGAAGGCTGGAATCTATGCCCAGATAATAGCTGTACTTAATGTTGTCATTATTTAAGGGATCGGGATAGCCTATGTGGTACAAGGCATTGGCACGAGCCTTTAACATCCAGGAGAATATCTTAAACAACACAAAAATCAAATTAAAGTTCAATTAAAACCCTCCCTTTTCCTACCTTGTATCGCACAATATTGGCCTGTTCGAAAACCTTTGGTGTATTATAATTCTGCTCCAAGTGAGCCACCAATATATTGAATATCTTAATGGCATGGCATGAGGGCAAGCGATACAATTTCACCAAAAATACTTCGATAAGACCATCCACCGCGGCCACCACATCTTGTATATCCTGCTCGCTTTTAATCTCCTGACCATTAAGTTTAAATTGTTCGTAAGGACGATTAATGATTTTCTCTAGCAAATCTAAAAGTTCACCACAGCGTTTAGTATCACAGTGACGGGCGAATTCGATCAAAGCATTGGCCACAGTACATCTTAACTGCACATCTGTTTCATTGCAAACTTGCGAAAACAAAGGCAACACCACTCGCTCCAAAATCTCCTCCTCATAACAGGAACGATTCAAATCCATTATATTCACCAAACTTTGGATGACTTTTATGCGTATGGGTGTACTGGACATTTTATAGAAACGCTGAACAAATGAGTTCAATAACTGCAGCCATTCCGGACGTGTGGCTGTAATTTTCGAAGAGCGATAGTCGATCAACATTAACACAGAAGATTCGGGACGGCTCTCGGCCACGCGCTCTATGAGATCATAAATACGATCATAATTGGCAAGAATTTTGGTTTTTTCATCTTGCAGCAGCTTTTCAATGCAGTTGATATTTTCGTGGAAATGATTTTTGAGATGGGTGACGCCCTCAGTGTCGCCAGAAACTTTGCCTGTAAACGCATAGAAATTTGGAAGGAAAATCATACGTTTGGGATAAAAACGAAATGGTTTTTCTATATCGTTCAGCTTAAGTTTCCCGAAGTTTCTCTAACTTACCATAAACTTCCATGTTACTTTCTACAGCTGACATTATATCACATATACGATCCCAAATGATTTCGGGTAGTTCGGATTTATATTTTCCAATCAAAATATAAATCCCTACTATAACTTCATAGGTGACACATAGATGGCGACTGTCCAGAGCCTAAAGAAAGAGAAAAAAATAGAGTTTCAAATTGAATTTCAGATGAAAAATAATTCATAAATTCAGCTTTTATTAGAAAAATTGTTCCAAAAATTCACCAGATCATGAACTGAATATGTGTACAATGGAAATCGGTTCTTATATAGGTATAAACACAAAATATCAGGGATATTTTTAAAAGCAAGATTCAATTCAAAGAAAATTATTGAAGAGAAAATTTTAAAGATTATTTTCCAACATTTTTCTAAATAAAAACTTTCCAAGCTTATGTTTCTAAATGAGATTGTTTATAAAGACGAAAGAAGAAATTTTCTTTAAAAAAGACATTTCTATAAAAGATTTTCTAAAGACAAAATTTTCTCTAAAGACAAAATTTCAATTAAATATTTCTAAAGACAAAATTTCAATTAAATATTTCTAAAGACAACATTTCAATCAAATATTTCAAATATAAACTTTTTCAAAAGCCAACTTCAAAACTAAAAAAACACTTCAATCAAATCCTTTCTGAAAACAAAATTTAAAAACATTTTTTTTTTAACAAAATTTCAATAAAATACTTTTAAAATTTTCTCTAAAAAGACAAAATTGGAATGAATTTTTTTCTAAAGAAAAATTGCAATGAAATTTTTTCTAAAGATAATGAATATAATACTACTTGAAAATCGATTTTATCTAGTATATAGATATAGATATATCTAGCCATACCTTAAATTATTGGAAACATTTCAAGCTTTAATTGAAGTTCAAAAAAGTGAAAAAATCCCCGTAGAATTTCTTTTTAATTGTGAAACTTTTGAAATTTGTTAAAAAAAAATAGCCATATTGATCTTAAGATAACGGGGTGTTTGATATCAAAATGAAAAAAATGACATTAAAAATTTTTCTTTATACCTCTTCTTTATGAAAATGGAAATAAATTATGCTTTTATGGCCAAAGATTGCGAAAACTTGAAAGAAATGCGAGTATATTTTTCGAAAATTTTTGCAAATTTTTGAAAACAAATTTGCTTGTTGAAAACAATAGCAATTTTAAACCGCTAAATATGTAGACATTATTCTTTTTTATACTATGCACTCATATACTGACACAATTTGTGTGAAATTTGAAGTATAAAGCTTAAAAATTTATGGAGTTATTAAAAAAAACACTGAAAAACCCAATTCAGAATGTCGATATTTTAAAATTATATAATGCATATCTCATTAACGGTACACGATGGCATAAAACATTTTGCCGTTTGGCCCACTGTTTGGCGCTGTTTGTTCTAAGACAATTGTATTTGTTTACCTTAAGCCACGCACATTATAAGCAAGTGGTTGGCTGAGTGATCGCAACTGACTAGCAAACGAGAAGACCCATGTTCAAACCCCACTTCGGCCGGGCCGAATCTTATATACCCTCCACCATTGATGGCATTTGTCAAGTTCTATGCGCGGTATCTCTCTTTAGACAAACATAAAATATTGAATTATAACTGTTATGCTATTGGAGCTATATCAAGTTATAGTCCGATTCGGACCATAACTAAATGCTGAACATTGTAGAAGTCATTCTGTAATATTTCAGTCCATTCGGATAAAAATTGCGCCTTGTAGGGGCTCAAGAAGCTAAATCGGGAGATAGGTTTATATGGGAGCTGTATCAAGCTATTGATCGATTCAGACCATATTAGACACGTATGTTGAAGGTCATGAGAGAAGACGTTGTACAAAATTTCAGGCAAATCGGATAATAATTGCGACCTTTAGAGGCTCGAGAAGTCAAGATCCCAGATCGGTTTATATGGCAGCTATATCAGGTTCTATACCGATTTGCGCCATACTTAGCACAGTTATTGGAAGTTATAACAAAACACCTCATGCAAAATTTCAGCCAGTCGGATGAGAATTGCGCGCTCTATTGGCTCAAGAAGTCAAGATCCAAGATCGGTTTATATGACAGCTATACCAGATTATGATCCGATTTGAATCATACTTACCACATTTGTTGAAAGTGATACCAAAACACTACGTACAAAATTTCAGTTAAATCGGACGAAACTTGCGCCCTCTAGAGGCTCAAGAAGTCAAGACCCAAGATCGGTTTATATGGCAGCTATATCAAAGCATGGACCGATTAAAACCATACTTAGCGTAGTTGTTGGAAGTGCTACCAAAATACTACGTGCAAAATTTCAATAAAATCGGACGAGAATTGCGACCTCTAGAGGCTCAAGAAGTCAAGACCCAAGATCGGTTTATATGGCAGCTATTTTGATATAGCTGGACCGATTAAAACCATACTTAGTGTAGTTGTTGGAAGTGATACCAAAACGCTACGTGCAAAATTTCAATAAAATCGGATAAGAATTGCGCCCTCTAGAGGCTCAAGAAGTCAAGACCCAAGATCGGTTTATATGGCAGCTATATCAAAACATGAACCGATTTGGCCCATTTACAATACCAACCGACCTACACTAATAAAAAGTATTTGTGCAAAATTTCAAGCGGCTAGCTTTACTCCTTCGAAAGTGAGCATACTTTCGACAGGCAGACGGACGGACATGGCTACATCGACATAAAATGTCATTACGATTTATGGGGTCTTAGACGCATATTTCGAGGCGTAACAAACAGAATGACGAAATTAGTATACCCCCATCCTATGGTGGAGGGTATAAAAATGGTTAAAATAAAAGTTTAACTAAAAACAACAACATGTATAGTAAACAAAAAACATGTAAAAAGGCGTGAAGTTCGGCCGGGCCGAACTTTGGATACCCACCACCTCGGGTATATATGTAAACCACCTCTCATCAAAATCCAGTGAAAATTGCATACCTTATGTCCCATAGCAGTTATATCGAAATATGATCCGATTTGGACCAAATACTAATAAGTACAAGTTATTGTTCAATTATGTATAACAAAATACTGGTCTTTTTAGTACCTTTATCTAAAAATAAACCGATCTGAACCATATACAACATGGATATCGAAAAGCCTAACATAAGTCAATGTGTCAAATTTCAGTTAAATCGGATTATAAATGGGTCTTTTTTGGGGCCAAGACTTTAAATCGAGATATTGGTCTATATGGCAGCTATATCCAAATCTGGACCGATCTTAGTGAAATTTAAGAAGGATGTCGAAGGGCCTAACACAACTCACTGTCCCAAATTGCGGCGACATCGGATGATAAATACCCTTTTCCTGGCCCTAAAACCGAGAGATCGGTCTATGTGGCAGCTATATCCAAATCTTGACCGATCTGTGCCATAATGCAGAACTATGTCAAGGGGTTTAACCTAACTCAATGTCCCAAATTTCGGCGACATCGGACAACAAATGCGCCTTTTATGGGCCTACGACTCTAAATTGGAGGATCGGTCCATATGACAGATATATCCAACCTGGACCGATCTGAGCCAAATTGACGAAGGATGTCGAAGGGCCAAACATAACTCACTGTCCCAAATTTCGGCGGCATCGGATAATAAATGCGCCTTTTATGGGCAAAAAACCTTAAATCGAGAGATTGGTCCATATGGCAGCTATATCCAAATCTGGACCTATCTGGGCCAAATTAATGAAAGATGTCGAGGAGCCTAACATAACTCACTGTCCCAAATTTCAGCAAAATCGGATAATAAATGTGGCTTTTATGGGCCTAAGACCCTAAATCGGAGTATCGGTCTACATGGCAGCTATATCCAAATCTGGGCCGATCTGGACCAAATTGACGAAGGATGTCGAGGGGCCTAACACAACTCACTGTCTTAAATTTCAGTAAAATCGGATAATAAATGTGGCTTTTATGGGTCTAAGACCCTAAATCGGAGGATCGGTCTATATGGGGGCTATATCAAGATACAGTCCGATATAGCCCATCTTCGAACTTAACCTGCTTATGGACAAAAAAGAATCTGTGCAAAATGTCAGCTCAATATCTTTATTTTTGAAGACTGTAGCGTGATTTCAACAGACAGACGGACGGACATGTCTAGATTGTCTTAGATTTTTATGCTGATTGAAAACAATAGCAATTTTAAACCGCTAAATATGTAGACATTATTCTTTTTTATACTATGCACTCATATACTGACACAATTTGTGTGAAATTTGAAGTATAAAGCTTAAAAATTTATGGAGTTATTAAAAAAAACACTGAAAAACCCAATTCAGAATGTCGATATTTTAAAATTATATAATGCATATCTCATTAACGGTACACGATGGCATAAAACATTTTGCCGTTTGGCCCACTGTTTGGCGCTGTTTGTTCTAAGACAATTGTATTTGTTTACCTTAAGCCACGCACATTATAAGCAAGTGGTTGGCTGAGTGATCGCAACTGACTAGCAAACGAGAAGACCCATGTTCAAACCCCACTTCGGCCGGGCCGAATCTTATATACCCTCCACCATTGATGGCATTTGTCAAGTTCTATGCGCGGTATCTCTCTTTAGACAAACATAAAATATTGAATTATAACTGTTATGCTATTGGAGCTATATCAAGTTATAGTCCGATTCGGACCATAACTAAATGCTGAACATTGTAGAAGTCATTCTGTAATATTTCAGTCCATTCGGATAAAAATTGCGCCTTGTAGGGGCTCAAGAAGCAAAATCGGGAGATAGGTTTATATGGGAGCTGTATCAAGCTATTGATCGATTCAGACCATATTAGACACGTATGTTGAAGGTCATGAGAGAAGACGTTGTACAAAATTTCAGGCAAATCGGATAATAATTGCGACCTTTAGAGGCTCGAGAAGTCAAGATCCCAGATCGGTTTATATGGCAGCTATATCAGGTTCTATACCGATTTGCGCCATACTTAGCACAGTTATTGGAAGTTATAACAAAACACCTCATGCAAAATTTCAGCCAGTCGGATGAGAATTGCGCGCTCTATTGGCTCAAGAAGTCAAGATCCAAGATCGGTTTATATGACAGCTATACCAGATTATGATCCGATTTGAATCATACTTACCACATTTGTTGAAAGTGATACCAAAACACTACGTACAAAATTTCAGTTAAATCGGACGAAACTTGCGCCCTCTAGAGGCTCAAGAAGTCAAGACCCAAGATCGGTTTATATGGCAGCTATATCAAAGCATGGACCGATTAAAACCATACTTAGCGTAGTTGTTGGAAGTGCTACCAAAATACTACGTGCAAAATTTCAATAAAATCGGACGAGAATTGCGACCTCTAGAGGCTCAAGAAGTCAAGACCCAAGATCGGTTTATATGGCAGCTATTTTGATATAGCTGGACCGATTAAAACCATACTTAGTGTAGTTGTTGGAAGTGATACCAAAACGCTACGTGCAAAATTTCAATAAAATCGGATAAGAATTGCGCCCTCTAGAGGCTCAAGAAGTCAAGACCCAAGATCGGTTTATATGGCAGCTATATCAAAACATGAACCGATTTGGCCCATTTACAATACCAACCGACCTACACTAATAAAAAGTATTTGTGCAAAATTTCAAGCGGCTAGCTTTACTCCTTCGAAAGTGAGCATACTTTCGACAGGCAGACGGACGGACATGGCTACATCGACATAAAATGTCATTACGATTTATGGGGTCTTAGACGCATATTTCGAGGCGTAACAAACAGAATGACGAAATTAGTATACCCCCATCCTATGGTGGAGGGTATAAAAATGGTTAAAATAAAAGTTTAACTAAAAACAACAACATGTATAGTAAACAAAAAACATGTAAAAAGGCGTGAAGTTCGGCCGGGCCGAACTTTGGATACCCACCACCTCGGGTATATATGTAAACCACCTCTCATCAAAATCCAGTGAAAATTGCATACCTTATGTCCCATAGCAGTTATATCGAAATATGATCCGATTTGGACCAAATACTAATAAGTACAAGTTATTGTTCAATTATGTATAACAAAATACTGGTCTTTTTAGTACCTTTATCTAAAAATAAACCGATCTGAACCATATACAACATGGATATCGAAAAGCCTAACATAAGTCAATGTGTCAAATTTCAGTTAAATCGGATTATAAATGGGTCTTTTTTGGGGCCAAGACTTTAAATCGAGATATTGGTCTATATGGCAGCTATATCCAAATCTGGACCGATCTTAGTGAAATTTAAGAAGGATGTCGAAGGGCCTAACACAACTCACTGTCCCAAATTGCGGCGACATCGGATGATAAATACCCTTTTCCTGGCCCTAAAACCGAGAGATCGGTCTATGTGGCAGCTATATCCAAATCTTGACCGATCTGTGCCATAATGCAGAACTATGTCAAGGGGTTTAACCTAACTCAATGTCCCAAATTTCGGCGACATCGGACAACAAATGCGCCTTTTATGGGCCTACGACTCTAAATTGGAGGATCGGTCCATATGACAGATATATCCAACCTGGACCGATCTGAGCCAAATTGACGAAGGATGTCGAAGGGCCAAACATAACTCACTGTCCCAAATTTCGGCGGCATCGGATAATAAATGCGCCTTTTATGGGCAAAAAACCTTAAATCGAGAGATTGGTCCATATGGCAGCTATATCCAAATCTGGACCTATCTGGGCCAAATTAATGAAAGATGTCGAGGAGCCTAACATAACTCACTGTCCCAAATTTCAGCAAAATCGGATAATAAATGTGGCTTTTATGGGCCTAAGACCCTAAATCGGAGTATCGGTCTACATGGCAGCTATATCCAAATCTGGGCCGATCTGGACCAAATTGACGAAGGATGTCGAGGGGCCTAACACAACTCACTGTCTTAAATTTCAGTAAAATCGGATAATAAATGTGGCTTTTATGGGTCTAAGACCCTAAATCGGAGGATCGGTCTATATGGGGGCTATATCAAGATACAGTCCGATATAGCCCATCTTCGAACTTAACCTGCTTATGGACAAAAAAGAATCTGTGCAAAATGTCAGCTCAATATCTTTATTTTTGAAGACTGTAGCGTGATTTCAACAGACAGACGGACGGACATGTCTAGATTGTCTTAGATTTTTATGCTGATCAAGAATATATATACTTTATAGAGTCGGAAATGGATATTTTGATGTGTTGCAAACGGAATGACAAAATGGATATACCCCCATCCTTCGGTGGTGGGTATAACAACAGCATTTTTTTTTTATTTAAGATCCAATTAGATATTATTATACATAATTGGATCTGGTTATATCTCGGACAAATTCCAGATACAATTGTATCTTATTGTATCAGGTTGTATCCAATTAGATCTAATTGGATACAATTAGATCCAATTACATATAACCATTTTTCGGAACCAGTTATATCTGATCTCACCATATCAACTTTCCTTACTCGGGAAGACAAAATTTCAATGAAACTTTTTCTAAAGACAAAATTTCAATGAAATGTTGAAAATACAAAATGCAAATTTGCCCATGAACATTCTATTAGGGAACAGAGGCGAACTGGGACAAACCTGTCACATATCAATAAGTGCTGTTCGATTCAAGGTTAAGCTCATTGATAAGGCGCCTCCTATTTATAGTCGAGTCCGAACAGCGTGACGCAGTGCGACACTCTTTGGGAAGAAGTTTTTATATGACAAAGTACCACACAAATGTCGCCAGCATTAGGAGGGGATAACCACCGCTAAACATTTTTTCTGATGTTCTCGCCAGGATTCGAACACAGTCGTTCAGGGTCATAGGTGGACATGATAACCGCTGCGCTACGGTGGCCTCCTTCTTCTGACAACGATGAACACAATACATATCGGATCATAATGTTCTAGCCTGTGGGGTGCTTATAGTTATCTCGTTCCGGACGCAGACAACTATCATCCCAGCTACTCCCATTTCTGTTGTCAGGATGGAAACCAAAGTGCATGGGAACTCGATATGTTAAGTAAAGGTCACCTGCGAGATATAAACATGTCGGAGGTCAAGAAAGCAGGCGATGTCTATCAACGGGCTTGCTGTTACCTACAAAAGTTTGTCGTTTAGAGCAAGCTCGACCTCATGCAGAGAGAGATAGAGAGGACTAATTAGAACAGGGCTTCTGGATTAATTTGGAAAAAATCAGCACTATTCAGGAAAAAGATTGGTATTTTCGGAACTTCAGTTTTAAAAATTTATTTGTTTTAACATAAAAATATAAGTACATAGTTCTTAAAGGTAGAACCCATAATGGATATTTTTTAACCCGGGTAAAAAATACATGTTATGTGATCTCACTATGACCATATTTACGGCAGATATAGTCAAAAACAAAGTGTCAAATGAACTCAAGAAGTCTACACGTTCGATATTCATGGCAGCTATGTCCAAATTACTTCTTTGGAGTAATAGGGAGTATATATAGGGTCAAGATAGGCTTTAAAAGAGAAAAATAAATTTAATCAGAAGACATGTATCTGTGACAATTATATAAAACTGGTCCCTTATAACTCTCAGTACACTTTTTTAGCCGAATCCCGCAAAAAATATGCCTTTTGTGAACTGAAGAAGTTAAATCAGACGATCGGTTGATATCAGGTAATGGCCTATTTTCGAAGATAATTTGCAAATCTGACAGCCCTGAATTAGAGTCAACTAGAGTGAGGTTCTCAACATGAGAGGATATATCCAGAGATGGAAAACATTTTTCAACTCCTTAGTTCGCTTCCCCTCTATGGAACATCTTTGGCCGATACTCCTCCGCCTGTAGTCGAGTCGGCTTTAAACGTCGGAGCTCCTCCACCAACGGCGGAATCAAAAATATCATTCCCCTCTCTGTGCGATCAGGTGTCAACACTTGCCCGCCTGTTGTCAAACTAAAGAGAGTGGCGAAAAAAGTCTCAGTTTCTGCACCATCAGAGGGATCGAGAAATATAGCGCCCGATTTAGTATTAGCCAAAAAACTCTGTAATAAAAAGGACGGACGTGTAGAATACACAAATGCTTTGACAGATGTTCCTCGGTCAAACCTAAAAGTCACAAAACCAGCCCGGTTGAACTCTTCGTTTAAAAATACAACATTGTATGAGGCAATTGAGTTAAAGAGATTACAAGGCACGAAGACAACGAGATAGGTGAATGCAAAAAGAGAGATTGATTCAGATTTTAGTAAGAGCACGTTGTATAATGCATGTATTCGGGTACATTTTGCTTCAGACAAAGTATTTTTCTTGTCGTCTGCTTTTGTAGTACGAAATTCGTAGAAACTCAACGTGCTTGGTTTGACAAAACATGGGTAGCATATAGGTTTGTTTATATGAGACAGACACAACAACGATTTGTTCATTTCAGTGCGATTCAGTGCGCAGCGAGTTATTTCTCATATCTCACTGTTGCGCCGTTGAATACGAGATAAAAATACTACCAAGCACTGAATGGGGGTTGTTTTTCAAAATTATCTACTTATCAGCAACTTGTGCCTTTAACTCTGTCTACCGTGTCTCGTTCTTCAGTAGACTTGAAATACAACAACATGTGGCTTCAGCGTTCACGAGTTCAGCAAAAGCAGTCACTATGAATGGTTTTGTGTAGGCCTTTGGTATTGACCGGATTTACCCGATGGAGTCCTTCATCGGCAAGGGCTGCCGCCTCAGTGTACAACACATTGCTACAACAACATTGCAGGACAGGAAAGCGACGCTGAAAGTTCTGTTGTCGGGTCATATCAGGTCGAGCGGTGTTAGAGATGCAAAGTCCAAAGAACATTAAAAATGGCTATCACCCAGGCCATAAAGGTAGGGTCAGCAATTAAAAGCTGATGAATATCTTAACCCACTCCTGTAGTGGCTTCTTGGCAGCGCTATAACCGCGCAAATGGGGCGTGAGGCCTTGCAGGGTGGGCAAGCCTTTATGACTGGCATTTATCCATGGGCTAAGAATGCATGACCTCGGACTACTGATAGGAGACTGGATTGGTCACTGCAATGGCAGGTCTTTGAAGTCCCAATGGACACAAGAGTAAATGGACTTCTAAATTATGTGTGGTAATAGGAAGGAGTTAGAGACGGTTTTATTTCCTTCTCTTCGCTTCCAGTTTCGGGCTTACGAAATTTTGTTTGGATTTCGAAAATTTTCATCAGACGGATATAAGACATAAATCGCATAAAATCTGTGCTGCAACAGCCATAAAATTGCAGATCGGATAATATGAAATACGAGAGATGTATGTAGCTCTCGTATTTCATATTATCCTATCTGCATATATCATATATACATTAGGGTGATGACTTTTTTGCAACCTTTAAGATAAGATAAAATTTTACATTTAAGATGATTCGATAAAAAAAATCTCACGCATGATTTGACAAAATTTTATTTCGGCATTTTAGAAAGTCAAGGAAGTTACATATCCACGTTGTCATCGGTAAGATGAATCTTAGTGGGAGGTTGTCCTTGTTGCAGCAGGAGTTGTATAAGCTTTACATAACTTTGATCGCACGCTCACATCATTGGTTGCTCCGGGAAATGTTGATTGCGGATTCATATTATTTAAGAGCGTTTGGGTAGTAATTCAAAATCTTCAGCCCGAAACAATTGACTACTAAACCAATGATCAGCTTTCAATTCATCAAAATTGCTCGTCAATTCCTGCACAATGCTCATCGTCCATGACAACACGAAGAACGCGATCCAGTGCATAGTGCTGGCAACTTCCCACACCCAAGTTCAAGGTGTGGGCTGACTTTTCTCTTTGAACTAAAACGCGTGTCTTTTTGCCGGGCCGGTATTCACGCTTTTGTATCGGCAACAATCATCTATATGTTGAACTCATCCTTCTGCGATTGTTTGAGCTTTCCCATCTTTTAGAACAGTCAATTTAATTTCTTTGGATTCATTCTTAAGACCACGGCCTGATATTCAACGTTCTCAAGGTGTTTGCCGTCAAATTGCACTTCTCAAGTTGAAGCTTGCTTACCAAGCACTCCTTCACCCAAGCAGCTTCCTTGTATATAGCCTTGTGGATTCCTAACAGACATGGCGTTGGGATTTCAATGAACTCAGCGAAAAGCTGGTGGCATACCGTTGCTGTTCCATGGGACGACCGCTTAGAGCTTGTAACAAGGCGTTTTGCAATGCCTGTAGGGTTATGCTTCCTTTTTCTCTTAGATGTTCCATTGTAATCCTCCCAAAGAATAACTGTATTGTTGTTGAATGAGTCCGCGATACTTCCCGAACAATCAAGTATCACTGAGTTGGTAAGTGTGAAAACAGCCGCTTCCATTGGTACCAGCAGATTTGCCGCTGGAGTAGCCAACGCGGCCTTTGCTCTATACTTGTAGTTTGTATATGTCCTCATCTTCCTTGCAATTCCTTCAAGTTTTGTTTTTTCCGCAGCGCTCCTTGTCTTTTAGGAGTTTTGTTAGCTTTACACATATGGCTTGATCAGATATAGGCGGGAAGTTCAATGTTTTGCTCGATAGGGACTTAAGCTCTATAGCAATTAGATCGATCCTCTCTCTCCGTTCTTTGGTAGAGGGCTTAAGAAGCGTCCAATTGCGTGATTTTTCAGGGACACTCGATTCCGTTCACTTAATGGTCCATTAACATTAGAGACGTTACATCTTCTTGATGATCCTTGAAACAGGGCTAGGTTCTTTGTTGAAGTTTCACTGTTAAAAGAGCTCTTCTTAAACGGCATGTTGTATTGTATTCAATAACTTCTATGGAAAATGCCTTGCCGTTATTCAATTTTGTCTGAACTTATTGAGTGACACAAATAGATCAGTGAACACCTATTCATATAATGCATTTTCAATATTTTACATACAGGTTTTTATGAATGGGCGCAGCTCATTTTACGATAACGAAATCATCCCCAACAGGTAGCCAACGGAAAAATGCACTTTCCTTCTCCTCCATGAATTGAATGTAAACGGAGTGGCTATAATAAACAAGTAAAAGCGTCATTAGTTCGGCCGAATCTTGAGAGCCCACCTCCATGAATTCTGCTAAAAATGTATACAAACTAAAATTAGTTGAAGGGTATAATTTTATTCTATATACCAAAGTTCTGTCAAACCAGCAAAAATTAAAGCCTCTAGGAGCCGAACAAGGCTAATCAAAGACCGGTTTATATGGGAGCTATATCAGGTTATAGACTGATTTGGACCGTACTCTGCACAGTTGTTAAATGTCGTAACAGAACACCGCATGAAAAAATTTCAGCCAAATCGGACAAAAATTGCAGCTTGTAGGGACTCAAGAAGTCAAATCGACAGATCGGTTTATATAGGCGCTCTACCAGGTTATAGACCGATTTGGACTTTACTTAGTAGTTGAAAGTCATAACAGAACACGATGTGCAAAATTTTAGCTAAATCGGACAAACATTGCGGCTTCCAGGAGCTCAAGAAGTCAAATCGAGAGATCGGTTTATATGGGAGCTATATCTAAATCCGAACCGATATGGCCCATTTGCAATCGCCAACGACCTACATTAATAGTAAGTACAATTCGATGGCAGCCGGTTGTACGTACCGGATTGACCCGAGGGAATCCTTCATCGCCAAGGGCTACTGCCTCGGTGTACAGCACACTGCTACAACAACAACAACCACAATAGTAAGTATCTGTGCAAAATTTCGAACGGGCAGCTTTACGGAGGCTACCGTAGCGCAGAAGTTAGCATGTCCGCCTATGACGCTGAACGCCTGGGTTCATATCCTGGCGAGACCATCAGAAAAAATTTTCACCGGTGGGGTTCCCCTCCTAATGCTGGCAAAATTTTTGAGGTACTATGCTATTTAAAACTTCTCTCCAAAGAGGTGTCGCACTGCGGCACGCCGTTCGGACTCGGCTATAGAAAGGAGGCCCCTTGTCATTGAGCTTAAACTTGAATCGGACTGCATTCATTGATATGCGAGAAGTTTGGCCCAGTTCCTTAGTGGAATGTTAATGGGCAAAATTTGCATTTGCTTAAATTTGCATTGATTTTAACAAAAATTGTCACCTAAAGGTTTTTAATTTTTAAAACGAAAGGTCTGCATGACAAATAATCGAAATGACTCGGAATCAAACAAAAAAAAAATAGGATCTGCAAAGGCTGTTTAAAAAGAACGAATTTTTTTAACACGCAAAAAAAATATTTAAATCAACACATTAGTACTAACCAAACCCCTTACTAAATGAGCTCAATTAGTAAAAGAAAGGGCCTGGATAGGATTCAGCCTTTCAATTGTTGAATTTCAACTTTGCATCTCCTATTACAGTTAAAAAAATTACAAATGGGAGAACATAAATAAAAAAAAATAAAAGTCTTAGATAAAAACAAAACCAGACCCTAAAAAAATTATAAAAAAAAATCAAAAGGTCATTAAAAAACAAGTACAAGCGTGCAAAGTTTGGCCGGGCCGAATCTTATATACCCTCCACCATGGATCGCATTTGTCGAGTTCATTTCCCGGCATCACTTCTTAGGCAAAAAAAAAAGGATAAAAGAAAATATTTGCTCTGCTATTAAAGCGATATCAATATATGGTCTGGTTCGGACCACAATTAAATTATATGTTGGAGACCTGTGTAAAATGTCAGCCAATTCGAACAAGAATTGCGCCCATTGGGAGCTCAACAAGTATAATAGAGAGAACGCTTTATATGGGAGCTGTATCAGGCTATAGACCGATTCAGACCATAATAAACACGTAGGTTGATGGTCATGAGAGGATCCGTCGTACAAAATTGCAGGCAAATCGGATAATAATTGTGACCTCTAGAGGCTCAAGTGGTCAAGATACCAGATCGGTTTATATGGCAGCTATATGGATTATGAACCGATTTGAACCTTATATGGCACAGTTGTTGAAAGTCATAATAGAATACATCATCCAAAATTTCAGCCAAATCGGATAAGAATTGCGCCCTCTAGAAGCTCACGAAGTCAAGTCCCATATCGGTTTATATGACAGCTATATCAGGTTATGGACCGATTTGGGCCGTGCTTGGTACAGTTATTGGAAGACTTAGCGAAACACGTCGTGCAAAATTTCATTCCAATCGGATAAGAATTGTGCCCTTTAGAGGTTCAAGAAGTCAAGACCCAAGATCGGTTTATATGGCACCTATATCAAAACATGGACCGATATGGCCTATTTACAATCCCAACCGACCTACACTAATAAGAAGTATTTCAAGTGGCTAGCTTTACTCCTTCGAAAGTTAGCGTGCTTTCGACAGACAGACGGAAGGTCATGAGAGAAGCCGTTGTACAAAGTTTCAGGCAAATCGGATATATATATATCAGATTCTATACCGACTTGCGCCATACTTAGCACAGTTATTGGAAGTCATAACAAAAAACCTCATGCAAAATTTCAGCCAATCGGATGAGAATTGCGCGCTCTATTGCCTCAAGAACCAGATTATGAACCGATTTGAATCATACTTACCATATTTGTTGAAAGTGATACCAAAACACTACGTGCAAAATTTCAGTTCAAAATTTCAATAAAATCAGATGAGAATTGCGCCCTCTAGAGGCTCAAGAAGTCAAGACCCAAGATCGGTTTATATGGCAGCTATATCAAAACATGGACCGTATAAACCATACTTAGTGTAGTTGTTGGAAGTGATACCAAAACACTACGTGCAAAATTTCAATAAAATCGGATAAGAATTGCGCCTTCTAGAGGCTCAAGAAGTCAAGACCCAAAATCGGTTTACATGGCAGCTATATCACATGGACCGATTTGGCCCATTTACAATACCAACTGACCTACAGTAATAAAAAGTATTTGTGCAAAATTTCAAGCGGCTAGCTTTACTCCTTCGAAAGTTAGCGTGCTTTTAACAGACAGACGGACGGACGGACATGGCTAGATCGACTTAAAATGACATGACGATCAAGAATATATATACATTGCGGGGTCTTAGACGCATATTTCGATGCGTTACAAACAGAATGACGAAATTAGTACACCCCCATCATATGGTGGAGGATATAATAATATATGATAATAAATATTGATGAGCCAAGAGACTGTGAAGTCATTTGTTTTATTAATAAATGTATATGACACTTCCGGTCCAGAATTTCAGTTAGGGTCGTTGGTAAGCATTCAGGTGCCAATATCGTATTTGCACTTCTGTAAATATCTATTTTCTTCATATGGTTTAGTAGACATCCGGCACCAACACCAGATGAAGCCTAACCTCAACTGGGTAACACAATACGAGTCACCAATACAAGGGTGGGAGGATTTGTCGTCGCTCCTTTTCTTTTTAAAATTATTTCGGGTGTATTAGGCCGGGAAAATTTAATTAAAGACTATATGCTCTACCTTTTCGCAATTTGTATGGGAATATGATTCCAACTACTGGTTTGTGACAAAATTTGAGATCGAAGCCACCGCTGCTTCAAATCTTATATCCAAAGAAGGCTTCCCAACATATTTTCCACTGAATTCCTTCTTAGTGCGGAAACAAAATAACAGCCTCCTGACGTCCAGGATGCCTTGTGTCCTATATAAAAAAACATAACATTCATAAGCATGTCATCACAATCTCATGCAAAGTCATACTTACTTCGTTTATTGGACAAAATATATATAAAACAACAAGCAAACGCACAACCATTTTTCCGCCACAATTAGAATTAAAAATTTTCTTGAAAAACTAAAAAAAAAAATATAATACTTCTTCCAATTGTTTATTACCAAAAAACAAGGGCTTACATTGCTTAACCACAAAAACAAACACAAATAAAAAAATCAAAAGACCAAACCAAACATTTCGGGAAAATTCTGAAAGTACCTCCTTTTATTAACTTGTTTTCACTCAAATCCCCCAAAGAAGACATATTTTTTCCAGTAGCCATATTTAATTATTCGTTTTTGTCATCTTCGCCGCTCTATGCCGTTTTCTTTTTTGTCAGATCTCTACCCAATTTCATATTCTATCAAAAGCCGGTTTTTTGAATGAAAACTGCTTTATCTGGTATTACGATGGCAACAACAATTTCGGCCAGTGTATTTCGCACATCAGGGTTGGCAACGCGATGCAGTGATATCTGTCAATTAAATATATAACAGCTGTGCATATTAAAGCACACAGGCCCACCACCGCAGCCAGAAATATTAAAATAGTATAAGAAATACAAACCCTGATGCGCATGGAGGAACCGGCCAGATGTTGTTTTAGGTTTCCACGATATTTTCTTGCCTTAGAGCTGAAAATATCTTGGAAATATAAAACTCACATCCCTGAATTCTTTATACGGTTCAGGCATAGGAATGCAGATAGCCAACAAAAACCACAACAATGAAAACCTGGGCACGACAAACCATTAAAGCTCACAGATGGTTCCCGTCGACGTGTGTCCAGCCTTTTCAACAGGCAAATAAGCGTTGCTGATGAGACTGAAAATATTTGTCCCGCAACATCCTATCACACTCATAACTAGTGTATGTAGTGCTTTTTATATGTAGAACTTATCTCGAAATCTAGTCAGACTTTAATTTGGATACCAATTGAAATAGCAATTAAGAACCTTGTTAGATTTTCCTAACATAGGCCAAAAGATTTGGATTTCCACATCCTTAAAAGGCCATATCGGATAAAAAATTATATGGGAGTTATATCGAAACCTGTGCCAATTTTAATGACACATACTGGGACATGAAATAGAACATCTCACCCCCTATATTGTAGGGATGTTATCAAAAGTGTGGCTTTTATTGCCTTAAAAGTCCATATCAGATGAAATATACACATTGGAGCTATATATAAATTAGGACTGATTTGAATGAAATTTTGCGCACGTATTGGAACGTCAATTAAAACGTCTCATGCAAAATCGGACGAAAATTGTGGCTTCTACAGCCTTAAAAGGCCATATGGGATAAAAGATATATATGGGAGATATATCTAAATCTGAACCGATTTTTATTTTTAAACTTTGCACACATATGAGGACATTAAATAAAACACCCCGTGCTAAATTTTGTAAAGATCGGACCAAAATTGTGGCTTCTACAGCCTTAAAAGGCCATATCGGATGCAAAATATATATGGGAGCTATATCTTAATCTGATCCGATTCTGAAGAAATTTTGCACACATATTGGGACGTCACAAAAAGCATTTCGTGCTAAATTTGGTAAAGATCGGACCAAAATTGTGCCTTCTACAGATTTAATAGGTCACGTGGGATGAAAGTTATATATGGAAGCTATATCTAAATCTGAACCAATTTCGATTAAATTTTGCACACATATTTTGACGTCACACGAAACACCTCATGCTAAATTTTGTCAAGATCGGACCAAAATTGTGGCTCATACAGCTTTAAAAGGGCATATCGGATGAAAGATATATATGGGAGCTATATCTAAATCTGGACCAATTTCAATGAAATTTTGCGCACATTATTATTATTATTATTCGTTTCTTTATTTTGCAATTATCATTTTAATCCATAATTTCATACAAATTTTTAAGAAAAAAGTCATCACCCAAATTTAGATATATATTGGGTTGCCCAAAAAGTAATTGCGGATTTTTCATATAGTCGGCGTTGACAAATTTTTTCACAGCTTGTGACTCTGTAATTGCATTCTTTCTTCTGTCAGTTATCAGCTGTTACTTTTAGCTTGCTTTAGAAAAAAAGTGTAAAAAAAGTATATTTGATTAAAGTTCATTCTAAGTTTTATTTAAAATGCATTTACGTTCTTTTAAAAAATCCGCAATTACTTTTTGGGCAACCCAATATAAAGGGTGATTTTTTTGAGGTTAGGATTTTCATGCATAAGTATTTGACAGATCACGTGGGATTTCAGACATGGTGTCAAAGAGAAAGATGCTCAGTATGCTTTGACATTTCATCATGAATAGACTTACTAACGAGCAACGCTTGCAAATCATTTTCAGTGAATGGGCCCTAGAAAAGTTGGCAGAAAATCCGCTTTTTTATCGACAAATTTTGTTCAGCGATGAGGCTCATTTCTGGTTGAATGGCTACCTAAATAAGCAAAATTGCCGCATTTGGAGTGAAGAGCAACCAGAAGCCGTTCAAGAACTGCCCATGCATCCCGAAAAATGCACTGTTTGGTGTGGTTTGTACGCTGGTGGAATCATTGGACCGTATTTTTTCAAAGATGCTGTTGGACGCAACGTTACGGTGAATGAACACATTTCGAACCGAACACTGATTTTGGTAATAAAATTCAATGATTTGCAAGCGTTGCTCGTTAGTAAGTCTATTCATGATGAAATGTCAAAGCATACTGAGCATCTTTCTCTTTGACACCATGTCTGAAATCCCACGTGATCTGTCAAATACTAATGCATGAAAATCCTAACCTCAAAAAAATCACCCTTTATATGTGAGTCTGCGACGAACCAAGCAATAGATTTGGCTTCTCCCCGAAAAATTGTATTTGAAATACTGCATATGGAAAAAAATTATGCTGGACATAGCCATAGAAATTGACTGGACCGGAGGATAATTTGCTAGGCTGCTATCCCTCTTGACGTTTAACACGAACACACCAAGTCTTAATACCCTGTACCACAGTAGTTGTAGTCGGGTATCGAAAGATTATTGTGACTATTCAAAAAGTTTCACGACAACAAAAATGCTATTAACTTACCCTTAAAAAACTATTCAACACCATGGAGGCATAAAATAATGGTGACACTTGAAATACCATGGGTACTCCAAATATATTCATAGTCAAATGGAATACAGCACCTCTCAGTAAATACTCATCTTCATAGAGAGAACGATCATTTAAGATATTGCACATCATTTTCATAGAATGATAGCCAAGTTCAGTGCCCAAAAGGTTTTTCATAATCTGCAAAAAACAAAGAAATTTGTGAAATTTAATAATCTTCGCCCTAACTGGCAAAAAAAAAAACTTGAAAAGGAAAAATTAGAAATTCAATTGAAATCATACAAAATAACGTGTTCTTTGATCAGTCAGGCCTACAGATTTCTGTTATGAAAAGTAGCTTTATAATAAACTTTAAAGCTTTTTCCCCATTTCTCATTTATATAAATTTGATTAAGCTATGTGTGTGAGAGAGAGAGTGAGAGAGAGCTCATTGGGGATTGGAATCTTAACAGCTGTTTTCTGTTTTGTTTGGCCTCCACTCTCTTTTTAATTCTGACAGAGTGGAGGTCTACTTTTTTATCAAGCCAGTAGTCGTATCTGTAGTCGCACAATTGATTAGAATAGGTACCTATTTATTGACAAATAAAAACACGCATTTAGAATGAAGAAAACATAATTCGATATTAAAGTATAAATAGCGGTCAAAGTCAATGTGAAAACTTCGAAATGAGCTGGAGGTGTACCCATTGATTTGTAGAGCATATGGTAAGACTTGCAATTATAATGAATTTGATTTATTAATTAATTATGATCTCCGCCATGTTTTAAAGTTTAGAAATGTTTAAGGCTTAGCATGTCAAATGACTATAAAATTACGGAGATAGAATCATAAAGTTTCTTCGGCAGTTCTTATCCTTTAACACGAGCATTTGTGGGTAAGTCCTGAAACCATATGTCACTTGCAAGAAGCAATTTTGTTTCGAACAGAAGTTCCATATTATAGGTCTAGAATTATATCGGACAGAAGAAAAGTCACCTTACTTGTTAATAAGGTGTCATTGTTGTTGTAAATGTTGTACAAAAGCATTTGAAAAGTTGACGAAATTTGGAAAATTAAAATTTCTGGCACATTCACTTTGTCCGTAAAGCAAGATTCCAATACTTATTACTCTGAATAAGATCTTTCAAAGTGTATTCAGCAGAGAGTTGAGTGGGTTTGATTAGTCTGTCGCATAACTACAGGCGAGTTTTGCACAGACGTTTACCGCAAGGCAGACATTCTGTTTTGTGACATCAATTCGGACCCAGTAGAAATAAGTTGTTGTTGCCATGTTTGCATGTGGAGGCAGCGATCCCTAACTCGCCTTGTCATATCGAGCATCATAAGCATTCAGTATTTAAACAAAAGCCGATGCCGTCGTCCTTTCACAAAGACTCTTTACTCGATACCTCTGATTGACCGCGACTGCAATTACAGTTACTCCGTATGGAGCATTCCAAGTAGCTCTCACCTAAGCTTTTCGTGATAACGATGAACAGCACCCAGATGGAAGCTCAAAGTTCCAGTCCGTGTCATTCCGTGCCAGGGTAGAAATAAGTTGTTGCCCTAAGCTGATCTCAATTACCGCAAGGGGACTTTTGAGTGTCTGGACAGCTGGTAACGGATGGGGATGAACTCCTAGGACAATATTTCTTCTGATTTATCTCGCATTTGGTCTTCTTTTGGTGTAAAGTATATAAAATACTGAGATAGTCTTAATTTTGTATGGGACTATAGTGCAGCATGCAGTTGCTGCATTAATGTAAATATTTGTCATTCCTGTCTTATAGGCCTATAGATACATAGACTTTTTTATATTTGTTGAACATGAAGCGCTTAGGTGATAGAAACTAAACAACCTCAATGTATTCTCTCCGATTCAAGCTTCAGATCTATGAAAAGCAATCTTCTTTTAATAGCCAAGTCCAAACGGCGTCCCGCTAAACGATACCTTTCGCAAAAAAGTTTTAAATGGCAAAGTCACCACCGCTGAACATTTCTATACCTTCTACCATAACGCCATTTAAGTCTATAATCTCTTTTTGTAGCGTTTGGTGATCAATGGGATTCTCAGGTCCTTCGAGAAGGGCTTGGATTGATCTTGGATCGATTCCGCTACGCACAAACGATGAAAGTTGTTTCCTTCGCAGGTCACAGTAGGTGAAGCAGCTACACACCATTGCACGTAAAGCCAACGCGGGTCACGGTGGACCTTGACGAGGGCGTGTTGAGTATGGCTGAATGCCAGTGGGCTTGGCATAAATTCCAAAAAGATTGAGCTGATACTTTTTACCAGGAAGCGAAAAGTGAGTGATTACAGAGGACCTGTACTGAAGAACTGTAGAGCCACCACTCTTTGGATGATGCTCAACTGGAAGCTAGAAGGACTCCATCGGATCAATACGCCGGCTTACAGCCGGCTGCCATAGGATAAAGTTGAGGACTCAAGCCAGTTACAATACACTGAATGTCAATGTCGGTGATTCGGCCGATTTTAATTTATGGATGTTTAGTGTGTGATTGGCCTCTGGACACATGTGCTCTCATCTGGGTGATCGAAAAGGTGCAAGGCTCCGCAGCAATGTTGATATCTATGGTAAGGATTGCCCTGAAAGATACGGCTCACCCTTTGACCTTGCTTTGTATGTTGGATATGCGGTATCGTAGATCGCCCTAAGATGGAGGGTGAGAAAGCTGGCGTTCCTTAAACCTTAAGCGCTTTTCTGTTCTGCTAGCGGCTGTTGGTGCGCCTCTACGGGGTTATGTAATAAAGGAGCATTTCCTTGTTGACGAGTTGGACTTCGTGTTCGTACAAAGGGAGCTCAGGTCTGGGGTTAAACCGCCTTTCACTGGACCTTCCAATTAAATGGGAATGCGAATCTTCAATGACATCCTAGGAATAGAACTACACGGGCGTAGCGTCTACCAGGTGGAGGTTTTTGTATTCCAGAAGGCACTAAAGACAATGCCCATGCATTTCGGTTTCTCGACTATAAGTTAGGTAATTCACCAGATCCCTGCTTGAACGGGTAACTTTTTCTGTATACCCAGACCATGTTCATTAGCCCTACAGTTTACCCTCAACTCATTTCGCAATAGTATGGAGGTGCAATGATTTCCGCTTGATACACATTACACTGATCGAATAACTTTCTCTGTATGCCCAGACCAGGTTCTTTAGAATATACCCTTAAACCCCACAGAATACCCTCAACTCACTTCGCTATAGTACGGAGACATTTTTGTAGTAATTTAGTCCTTAGAAAAAATTTCTTAGCAATTTTGTTTTTAAAGAAAATTCCGTCGAAATGGAGACAATTTTATGGGGTACATATAATATACTATATATGTCATAATAAAATGCTAGGTTTCCAATAGGGGTTGGGAACTTCGGATTGAAATTCCATAAATAATATCGACTCTGACAAAATTCAGGCCTTTGTTTACAAAGTCGTTTTTTTTTGCCTAACCACATTGCCATGTTTTTAGCTATAAACAAAGAACATAAACGAGTACTTAACTCTCCTCGTATAACCCATTTGCACACTCTTCAAATTATTGGCAAATTGTCTAATCCTGTTAAACTTTCAAACAACAAGGTAAGCTCCAAATAACATATCTTTACTATTCCATTATTAATCCTTCAAAATTTCCCTTTCAGATGGCCGAAGACGAAAAACACATCTTGTGTGTGGGCATGTGCGTTTTGGACATAATTCATGTTTGCGCTGAATATCCCAAAGAAGACACCGACAAACGTTGCCAAAGTGGCTATTGGCAACGCGGTGGCAATGCCTCTAATAATTGCACCGTTTTAAGAAAGTTGGGTGTCCCATGTGAATTTCTGGGTATGATCAGCAACTCACCCGCCTTTGGTTTTCTCTACGATGATTGCCGACAAAGACAAATTATAATAAAAAATTGTCCCAACATCGATATGGATCCGCCCTTCTCAAGTATTATATTGGCGCAATCGAAAGGAACGCGCACGATAGTACATTCCAACCCAGGATTTCCCATATTAACCTTTGAACACTTTAAGAAAATCGATTTATCATCCTATGCCTGGATACACTTTGAGGGACGCAGTGTTGAAGAAACTGTGCAAATGATTGATATGATACGTCTATTTAATAAAAATCATAAAAAGTCAATTAGAATATCCCTGGAAATGGAGAAACTCAATAAGGAACTATTTCGTTTAGCCTGCAGAGCTGATTTGGTATTTATTTCCAGAGATATGGCGGAGCATATGGGTTGGTCCTCGGCGCAGGAAGCGATATATAAAACACGGCAAATCATTAAGGATATACAAAGTAAAGAAAATGGTGAGAATAATTTGCCTTGGCCTACACCCTGTCTAATAAGTCCTTGGGGTTCTGAGTGTTCGGATTGTTTAAGTTCATCAGATGAATATGCCTCATTGCCTGCCTGTGATGTAAATGAAGTGGTAGATTCATTGGGTGCTGGCGACACTTTTGTCGCAGCTTGTATCTACGCCTTGAATTATTTAAAAAAATCGTTAGCTGAGTCTGTCAAATATGCCAACAAAGTTGCTGCATTTAAAATACAACATAGAGGGTATGATGATTTGGAACAAATGGAATAGACCATACAGGATATCAATCCCACGGCAGCCGGTTGTACGTACCGGAAATAATCCTTGGATCCTTCATGGGTAGCTGTCGGCTACAACAACAACCATACATGATAAACAATTTTTCTTAAAAAATTGAAAGAAATGTGCAATCTTTACATTCCATTGATATAGATGTGATAAGAAGAAAATTCATAAAATATTTAATTGTTAATTATTAATTATTAATTATTATTATATAATTATTAATTATTGTTTCAGACTTTAATCATTGAATTTTTTGGTTTGAGGGACGGTTGAAAAGGCAAGAGAATTGGAAAATACAATAAAGAGGAAAGCTTGTGGTGGATATTTAAAAATTTTTTATTACCTCAAATCCTATCAAAAAGCTACATAAATAAAACAATTGCATTCATCTAAATTTGTTCCTTTCTATGGGAAATTTTCGGAAATTTTTCTACAGAAAATTTAAGTTGAATGAGAAAATTTAATTTCTATAGAAAATTTTCGAGGAATTTCATTTCTATAGGAAATTTACGAAAATTTTCATTTCCATAGGAAATTTTCAAAATAAGGAAATTTTCAGGAAATCTAATTTGTATTGGAAATATTCGAAAAATTTCAATTTCCATTTCCAAGCAAATTTTCGATAAAATTCAATTCTATAGAAAACTTTCGCAAATTTTCATTTCCAGAGGAAATTTTTACAAAATTTTATTTCTCTAGAAAATTTTCGGAAATTTCTCATTTCTATTGGAAAATATCATTTGTATAGAAGTTTTTCTTAAAAAATCATTTCTATTGGAATCTTTCGGAAAATTTAATTTTTATAGGAAACTAGCCGAACTGAGTCGTCTTTGGTATGCAGTTTTCGTAATTTTCCTCGTGTTTCTGGGAGCACAGCTTTGTTTGTCGGACCAAATGTATTTATCGGTTGAAAGGTAATTTTGTTGACTTTCACATTAATAAAGTTTCCATGTGCCCGAATTTTGTTTGTTTATTTGTGGATATGTAGGTTTGGTTATTCCTTATAGACTCAAATACGGCTAAAGCGATTTTCTCGAAATTTTCACAGATTGTGGGGAGTGGTCTGGAAGGAACAATATGCTATATAATTTTTGACATCGAAAGGCGAGCAGACCCTAATCCTTCCAACAAAAGTACTTCCCAAAAATAAAAGTGGACCGATCGGGACAATATGGGACTCAAAGAAAAGTTATTCAGCAGTAGAGTTCGAATTTTATATTAAAAATTGGGTGCAAGTAACTGGGGGCCACATTGGAGACCAGACAATATGGGACTCATGGAGTGGGTACATTTCCGATCTTGCTCTGGCCTCACATCGCTATGGGGAAAGTCACACTGAATATGTTGCAAAGTACTGTGCGAACATAGACAGCAGTGGGTCGCAAGCTTCTTCGTCGTTTCCTTCCGCGTCCTCGTCATGGGACTATGTGAACGCCCGACCTTTCCCGTGCGGCAATATACGCAACAACAGCATCCCAGCCCCATTATTGCCAGGCCAGTGCCGGGAAGTGTATCATTTTCGCAATTAAATTGCAACGGTCTCGGTGGCAAGATTGACGAGATTGTGGATTTTATGAGTGGGAAGAACATATTGGTTACAGCGATCCAGGACACAAAGCTGACCAACACCTGCAGCTTGCACAGTTGTCACGGATACAATGTGCTACGTAAGGATCGCTCAGGAAATGGAGATGGGGGATTGGCCTTCGTGATACACCATTCCGTGCAGTATAGACCCATCTTGCCTGTGCCTGGCGCTAATGACCCCTAGATGGAGTGCATGGGGATAGCAGTAAGTCAGCCTTCACAATTTACCGTGGACGAAGTTAGGAATGGCATCCGTGGCGCCAAGTCATCCAAGGCGTTGGGCCCCGACGGAATCTCTACACTGATGTTGAAGAAGGAGGATCAATATGGAGTCGAGTACCTAACGACTGCCCTCAACCTGTCTTTGAACACTCTTATAGTACCTGATGTCTTCTTTTGCAAAAAATTTAACTTTTGCGAAAGTATCCATCGGGAAAATATCAATCAATATTCGGCCAAAAAAAAATTTCAGCGGTGTTATCCCCTCCCAATGATGGTGACATTTGTGAGGCACTATGCCATGTAAAAACTTCTCCCCAAAGAGGTGTAGCACTGCCGCACGCCGTTCGGACTCGGGTATAAAAATGAGGCCCCTTATCATTGAACTTAAACTTGAATCGGACAGCACTCATTGATATGTAAGAAGTTTGCCCCTGTTCCTTAATGGAATTTTCATGGGCAAATTAGCATTTGCATGGCAAAGATCATATAAATTCCAAATTTTGTCAGCGTCGTTTTGATGCCCTCACAGTAGTTAATTCAAAATTTAGTAGCCTAGCAGCTTCCCAGGATTTATTTTCCGTAAAACCCTTCATACCAGATGATGGTATTGGTTCTGAAGGACTTCTGCGCAGCAATAAACCCCCAGCTGAAGAACAACAATACAGGAGGATTCACGCTGATGATGATATGCATCAACTCATTTGTGCAATCTGGATAGAAGAACACATATAACCAATGATTGTTCAACCATGGATCACATTTAGCAAGTTTTTTGCTCGGTATCTCTTTTTAGGAAAACGAAGGATAATGAATACGAATTGCCATGCTATTGGAGCTATATCAGGTTATAGTCCGATTCGGACCATACTTGGTTTGAATGTTGGAGATGCAATATTTCAGCCAAATTGGATTAAAATTGCGCCCTCTAGAGGCTCAATAAGTATAATCGGGGATCGGTTTATTTGGGAGCTATACCAGGTTATAAACCAATGTATGGCATAGTTGTTGGAGGTCAAAACAAAGCACTTCATGCAACATTTCAGGCAAAACAAATAATAATTGCGCCCACTAGAGGCTCAAGGAGTCAAGATCCGGCATCGGTTTATATGGAAGCTAGAATAGTAAAATCTTTTAACTGATAAAAAAAAATTATATTTTTCTGAACGCATATACTATTTTTTTGTAGATTTACAGGCATTGTATTGCCGTTAAGTTTTAATCCTTTAATAAAAGTAAAAAGTTTTACGTGTTCTCAAAAAAGTCCTAAAATGTGTTTATTTCAGAATTAAGGGCGGTAAAAATAATAGCAGTGATAACTAAAACTCAAGATAAAATTCAGATAACTTTTTTTACCTAACTTTGTTTGTACGAATACGAATTTATAAGGAAAGCTCAGTAAAATGTTAACTTTTTCTATAAGTTTATTCTTCAGATATCAACTTTTTATCCAACGACGAGTGGCCCCATTACAAAGTTTTTCACGTTCCGCTTTTGAGAACATTATCAACTCAAAATAACACGTAAGTCACTCTCTAACTGTTTTCAGTTTTAAATCCAATTAAGACTGAAAATTTTTAAATTTTAACGATATTTTCCTTACTTTATTATTCAATGCTATTTGACTGTCTTAATATGGCAACTTTTCTAAAATAGTCATAATAACATCAACACATTCAACAAGTGTACCATTATTATACAATCCCATGGCAGCCGGTTGTACGTACCGGATTGATCCGATGGATTCCTTCATCGGTAAGGGCTGCCGCCTCAGTGTATAACACACCGCTACAACAACAACCAATATTATAGCTTATTTAGTGTTGTACTGACGTACGACAAAGACAGGTAGGATAAGAACGGATAAGAATTGCGCTCCCTAGTGGCTCAAGAAGTCTAGATCCAAGATTGGTTTATATGGGAGCTATGTTAAAACATGGATCGATATGGCCCAAAGCGAAGTATTTGGCAAAATTTCAAGTGCCTAGCTTTATTCCTTCGAAAATTTGTGTGCTTTGGACAGACCGACGGACATGGCTAAATCGACTCAGTATGTCAAGAATATATTTGTTGGGTCTGAGATTAATATTTCGATGTATTACAAACGGAATGGCGAAATTAGTATACGCCCATTATATGGCGGATAGTACAAAAAGATTAAAATATTGCTTGCTGATTATCAGATCGATATAACGATGTGCTACAAACTGAGTGAAGAAGTTGTTATTTCTTCCATACTGAGGTAGAAGGCGTATATTATCACTACAAACCACGTCGTTTAAACAAATATTCAATTCGTAGTAACCCATGCTAACGCCACCCCAAGTACATACTATACCATGACTCTTTTAAAGCAAATTTTCTTAGCTGTATCATGTGCTGTGGTGGAACATTTATTAAACAACTCTTTAAAAAAACCTTACCTAAACAAATCAATTTCATAATAACTATACAAAATTGAGTCTAACAATAGTTAATGATCCGGAAGTAACCAATCAAAACATTCATAAAAACATTTTCTTGGAGATCTCCAATCTAATCTCTGTGATAACTCTTTGTACTTATCACGATGATACAGCTTAAAACCAGTTAGAACAGGATTGCCTTTTCATCCACAGACAATAAAATGCGTCGATTTGTTTTTTTTTTATAGAAAACATACCTTCTAATTAGTATAACAAACGTGTTAACTTTATAATATCACCATATACTCATCAATATAAAACTCCCTGCAAAAAAAGTTCACAAAACCTTATCGGCTATTTTTTTAAGGTTTCATATTTCTTCCCAATCTAAAAAAGTCTGCGTATCCATTATCAATAATTACTCGTAAGTGCAAATAATTTCGTTGAAAGTTATTGCATATTCCAAATTATCGCAAGCTCAAGGCAATTGAGAAATATTCCATCCATAAAAAATTGCAAATCTACATTTTCAACTATATAAGATATCATCGTCTTTGATATTGGCGAGAACATTTTTGCACTTTAAGAAATTAAAAGGAGGTCTACGTTCAAACCAAAATGGTTAAAGCAGCGTGCTAAGTTCGGGCGGGGCGAATCTTACATACGCTCCGTCATCACATTTGTCAAGTTCTTTGCCCGGTGTCTCTTAATACGCAAACCAAGTATGGAACGATTCTGACCATACTTGGTTGAGATGTTGGAAACCAAAATGGAATTCATTGTGCAAAATTGCAGCCAAATCGGATAAGAATTGCCCCCTATAGAAATAAAATTGGGATATCTGTTTATATGGGAGCTATATCCGGTTATGGACCGATTCAGGGCATATTTTACACCAATGTTTAAGGTCATACAAGAGGCCGTTGTTCAAAATTTCAATTTCAAAATCGGATAAGAATTGCGCCCTATAGGCGTCAAGAAGTAAAATCGGGAGATCTGTAAATATGGAAGGTACATCAGGTTATGTACCGATTCAGCTAAATCTGATAGGAAATTCACCCTCTAGAGGCTCAAGAAGTATAATCAGGAGATCGATTTAAATGGCAGCCATATTAGGTTTTTGAGCCGATTCGGACTATGCTTGGTTAGTATGTTGCAGGTAATATAAAGGTCACTGTGAAAAATTTCAGCCAAATCGGATAAGAATTACGCTCCTAGAGGTTCAAGAAGTAAAATCTAGAGATTGGTTTATATGGGAGCTATATCAGGTTATACACCGATTCACGTTTCACGTTTACGATTAATATTCACCATTGGCACGTATGTTAGAGATCGTAGTAGAAGTTATTGTACAAAATTTCAGCCAAATCGGAAAGGAATTACGCCCTCTAGACAAACTTATGGCAGCCGGTTGTACGCACCGGATTGACGCGATGGAGTCCTTCACCGACAAGGGCTGTAATTTACATGTTCGTCCTTTTTCGTAATGGGAGAGGCACATTTCTAGTACGTGCCGGGATTGTAAAGATCCCCGTACCCTGGTTCTGTTCGGTTTGCCAGAACCGCCACAATCATCGTCGGTGCCGGTGAGGCGTAACCGGTGCATGAAGTGGGCACATTTTCGATCTTGCTCTGGTGTCACGTCACTACGGGAGTATAGGAGGTTGGAGATTGGCCTTCGTGATACACCTTTTCGTGCAGTATGGACCTATCTCGCATGCACCTGGCGCTAGTGACCCTAACAAGGAGTGTATTGAGATAGCAGTCAGGTCCGGTACTGCCGAGATAGAGCTATACAAGGTGTACATGCCGCCTGTTGTGACCAAGATTACAAGCCCGACATAAGTGGGCTACTGTCTGGCCATAATTGCCTGGTTCTAGGAGACTTTAATCACGTTTCATGAAATTCTCCCCTAGGTAACGACCAGCAGGGTATAGCTTTGGCAAAGCAGACTGAAGTCTACACGTTTTGCACGGTTGTAGTAAAGTAGACGGTGGTAGAGTATGAATTGATGTTTATTTAAATTATGTGTACAAAATAAGGTGGTAATCAATAGAGTCTATGAGTATAATAAAGAAAATGAGATGATAACTGAGTACTGCAATATTGATGACTCTCTACGTGACATCCCCTGTAAATATGTAAATCTATTTTTAATATGCTGGTAAAAGATACTCCAGACTTTGGTAGCCGGTTGAATAATTTCGGTGGTGGGTTTGGAATCCATCTCTTGTATATTTACTTCCGCAGGAAGTTCGGTTGCTGTTGAAGGCATGTTTGCTACGATATTGCGTGACATTGGTATGTTCGCCTTTGTCGGTTGCACATGTAAAGAATTCCTTCTTATAAATTTTTCATCATCTGTTCTTATAATAAACGAGCGAGGTACATTTTCGCACATGTTTTTTATTTTTCCAGTTACCCAATTCCGATGTCCACGTTGAATTCTCACACGATCACCTATTTGAGCCAATGTGCAGTTTTTTTTTTATTTATATCTAGTTCTATCCATGTTTGACTGTACATTAGTTATAATATTCGGTTTTAACACTGCATTGGATGTCGGTATTGTAGTTCTTGTCAATCTGCTCATTAATCTTTGATTTGGAGATTGCAATTCTTCCGATCTTGGTGTATTTCTGTAGTTTAACAAAGCAAGATAAATATCGCAGTTGTCTTTTGAGCATTTTTTTGTTGATTCCTAGATGACCGGTGTGAATTTTTATAATTATATCTTTCTGTAGTGACTTCGGTAGCCTTAGTGGATTTATATATAATCCCATCATTCCAAATTGAGTAAATCACGAAAATTTCTTATCTCAGAGGGCAATTCTGCAATAAGCGGCGGCCATCTATCAAGTATTACGCGTTTTAGTAACTGCAGACTGGCATCTCTCGCTGTTTCGTGTTTGAATTGTTCATATGTTGTTGTTATGTTTGAAACTCCATGTACTTCAATTTGCTCTTCCTGATTTTGATATTGTTTATTTTCGCAGTCCCTGCTAAGAGTATCTGCTAATTTAATTATTGTGCCTTTTTTGTAAATAACGTGGAGAATATGGCATAACATAAACAATAATTGTCTGCAATTTATGTGGAGCGGAGTAGGGAGGCTTTTTGGAAATTGTTTCCAGTGGTTTATGATCGGTGTCAATTACAAGTGTTTTCCCATATATGTATTCCTGAAATTTCTCGCATGTGAATCGGATTGCGGTGGCATCTTTTTCAATTTTGTTAAAGCTTTTGAGGCGTGTGCTACCGGTTGATCATTTTGTATAATGATCAACCGCTGGATTTGCTTGCATCGACTTAAAGCTTCACATCGAGATTCGGATCTTCTTATCCCAGTAGCGGAGTTGAAGCGAATGCCTTTTTAAGCTTTTTAAATGATACTTCGTGATGTGGACCATTCCGCGTCTTTTTTTAGAAGGTCTCGAAGAGAAGCTGTTATGTCTGAAAAGTTTGCAATGAATTTGCAAAGATATGTAACCATACACAGCCTTCTCTTTAGCTGAGGTGCGATTTTGCGGCGGTTTGAGCTGATTAATTGCCGATATTTTATGGCGATCAGCAGCTATTCCTTCTGAAGCATCTATTCCTCCAAATCGGACAAAAATTGCGGCTTCCAGGGGCTAAAAAAGTCAAATCGGAATAACAGTTTATATGGAACTTATATCTATATCTGAATCGATATGGCCCATTTGCAATCCCCAACGACCTACATTGATGGTTAGCATCTGTGCAAAATTTCAAACGGCTAGTTATCGTGATTTCGATAGACAGAAGGACATGGCTAGATCAACTCAGAATTCCGGGACGATCAAGATTATATATACTTTATGGGGTCTCAGATGAATATTTTGAAGTGTTACAAACGGAATGACTAAATTAGTATACCCCCATCCTATGGTGGTGGATATAAAAATTATGTGAGTTATGTTTTATTGTGAACAACACATCTTAAAACAAGTTCTTCACAAATCTATGGTTGCTCCACCGAATGCTATTAATTTGTTTATAATATGTCGGATATATTTTAATTTTTTTTTGTTTACAACACTCAATGGAATGACATTGCATTGTGCTGCGGTGTCCAGTTTGAATTTGATTTTCTTTCCATCCACTATTATTTCTTCATACCAATTGTTTTTTATACCCTCCACCATAGGATGGGGGTATACTAATTTCGTCATTCTGTTTGTAACTCATCGAAATATTCGTCTGAGACCCCATAAAGTATATATGTTCTTGATCGTCGCGATATTTTATGTCGATCTAGCCATGTCCGTCCGTCCGTCTGTCTGTCGAAAGCATGCTAACTTCCGAAGGAGTAAAGCTAGCTGCTTGAAATTTTGCACAAGTACTTCTTATTAGTGTAGGTCGGTTGGTATTGTAAATGGGCTATATCGGTCCGTGTTTTGATATAGCTGCCATATAAACCGATCTTGGGCCTTGACTTCTTAAGTCTCTAGAGGGCGCAATTCCGGTCTGAATTGACTGATATCCAACAACTGCGCCAAATATGGTTCAAATCGGTTCATAACCTGATATAGCTGTCATATAAACAGATCTGGGGACTTGACTTCTTAAGCTTCTAGAGGGCGCAATTCCTATCCGATTTGCCTGAAATTTTGCATGACGTATTTTATTCTTACTTTCAACTACTGTGTCAAATAAGGTTCAAATCGGTTCATAACCTGACTTCTTGAGCCGCTAGAGGTCACAATTAATATCCGATTTGCCTGAAATTTTGTACGACGGATCCTTTCATGACCATCAACATACTGGTTTATTATAATCTAAATCGGTCTATAGCCTGATACAGCTCCCATATAAATCGGTCTCTTTATTTTACTTCTCGAGCCCCCAAAGAGCACAATTCTAATTCGAATTGGCTGACATTTTACACAGGTCTCCAACATATAATTTAATTGTGGTCCAAACCGGACCATATCTTGATATCGCTCTAATAGCAGAACTAATCTTTTCTTATATCCTTTTTTGCCTAAGAAGAGATGCCGGGAAAAGAACTCGACAAATGCGATCCATGGTGGAGGATATATAATATTCGGCCCGGCCGAAATTAGCACGCTTTTAATTGTTTCATTTCTATTGTTTCCCATATTCTGACAGTTAACACAAACAGATCGATGTCAGCGTCAGACTCGACACTTTGATTGTGCTGCAGGGAATTAACTTGCTTTGTGTTGCTACGTTTACTTCGAAAACACAACATAGCGAATTGTCCTCTTTGTTGGCAGTTGTGACATTTGTCATTAAAAGCTGGACAGTTACGACTCTCATGGCTTTTTCTACATCGTTTGCAGTCGAATGTTGTCGCCGTTCTCTCAATGCCGTTTTTGTTGTTCAAAAGCTTTTAGGTTTTGCATACTTTTTTATGGCGTCTACTTTCATGTCATCGTTTTAAGGCATTTTTTTTAGTTGCTGTGTGGCCATCTCACTTGCTCTGCAGGTCTTAATGGCTCTTTCCAAATTTATATTATCTTCAGATAACCGTTTCTCTCTGACTGCATCATTTCCAATGCCAACAGCCACGCAGCAGAGAATCTTCTATTATACCATTTAAATAATGTGTACAAAATTAGGTGGTAATCAATGGTGTCTATGAGAATTAAAAGAGAGAGATGATAAAGAGAGAGATGATAACTGAGTACTGCAATAATGAGAATAGAGAACGTACAGGGTGATGAATCTCCACTTGACACGGTAAATTAGGATGCCCCATATTAGAATTACGAAGAGGTACAGCAGCTTGCCAGACATTTCCATTACATCCCCTGATCTCCTGAGTAACGTATCTTGGCAAGCCGCCATTTATTTCGGATCAGACCAGAGAGCCATTCGTCGTACCCGTGGTCTCCGAGCTGAAGGACAACCATCATAATTTACCGTGGACGATGTTACGAATGTCATAGGTGGCGCCAAGACATCCTAGGCATTGGGCCCTGACGAAATCTCTACATTGATGCTAAAAAATCCTAATCTACCTGCAGTGGAGTACCTAACGACTGTCCTCAACCTGTCTTTGAACCCCTTTTATAGTACCGGATGTATGGACGATAGAAAGAATCCGCGTAAGGGGAAGTCTTGCAGATCGATCTCCCTTCTGTTACCAGTAGCCAAGACGCCTGAGTGACTACTCCTCCCGAGCCTCGCTGGAGAATTTCCATTCGCCAATCATCAGCATGGATTTCGAAGACTGCATAGCACAACAACTGCTTTGCATGCCATCACCGCACACATTTGCCGTAGTTTAAATCAGCCCAGGTCATGTAATAGGACGGTCCTCGAAGGCATTCGGCACGGTCAGCCATGCCAAACTATTTGAGGACATCGCCATTTGTGGAATGTAGGGATAAGAAGTCGAAGAAACTTAGAGTGAAACAGGGAGTTTACCTAGGCAGAGTGATATCTCTGGCACTGTTTAACCTCTACCTATCCTCCATTCCACCCCCTTCAAATGGCATAAATATCGTATCATATACGGACGATTGTACGATGATGGCATCAATGTTGATTCATCATTCGCGATAAAGTCAAAGGTAGAAACAAGATCCTCAAGTCTCTTTCCGCCACCACTTGGGGTGCTGACAAAGAATCGTTGTTGACCACGTACAAATCAATTGGCCGGTCTGTGGTAAATTATGCAGCGCCGGTGTTGTGTCGTCAGCTCTGTGACACACAGTGAAATAATATGCAGATCTCTCAGAATGCCGCTCCTTGAACTGCGACGGGCTGTTTCCTCAGATCTCACGAGGACCACCTCCATCAAGAGACACAGATCCTACCCGTGTGAAGGCATAACCATATGCTATATAAACAATACCTTATGGGCTGTTATCGCAGAGACCATCCAAATTATTATCTTGATAGGTATCCACCGCCCAGAAGCCTTAAGGTAGATCTAAATGATCTATAGCGTGATGTTCAGCGCTACTAGAGAGAATCACCGGAAGAATTGACCTCCCCCGGCAAACCAGAGTAGTTCAAGCTCAATTACAATCCGGAGGATGCAGCTGCCTCAACTCCTAAAGAGCAAGTATTAATGCCGACGTGCAGGACATATGTCCCGATTGTGACCAGGGACATCACGTCACTTATTTAACTGACAAGCTAGACCCACTCGACTCAGACTCAGATCCCTCTGGACGCACCCCATCTTAGTCGCAGAGTAACGTAAACAAAATGATATTATTTTGTAGATGCTTTTTAAGTGAAACTTGAACAAGATGTATGTCTACTTAAACATGTGCTATATGTACTTCAAAATAGGCAATTTTTTATTAAAAAACTGGAAAAACCCCTCGAAAGGGGGGCAAATTTTTTTTACTCCACATGTCCCTTCAATCCACGCAAAAAAACTTTTTCCAACTAACTTTATTTGTAGCCTGCAAAGCTAATTTACTTAAAAAAAATGCCGATTTTGAAACCATATTTGCCCAAAAGGGATATTTTGGGGATTTTTTTTTAAAAAATTCGGGCAGAATTTATTTTTGGTTTTTTAAGGACACTCTGCAAAGTTCAAAAAGAATTACTATGACATCTTTGTTAATTTTTTTCTTACTTTTCTTATCTTATATATAAAAATCAATTTGTGTTTGTTTGTTTATTTGTATGTTTGTGTGTTCCTTATAGACTCAGAAACGGCTGAACCGATTTTCTTGAAATTTTCACAGATGGTGCATAATGACCCCGTGGTAAATAGGGTACTACATTTTTTGATATCTGAAGGGGGCGCGGACCCTCCCCCTTACCCTAATTTTCAGAAACGCTAGATCTCGGAGATGGGTGGTGCGATTTAAGCGAAATTTTGTGTTCTCTCATATAATACCCTAAAAATAAAAATTCGGTATCCAAATTTCGGATGGGGTACCTAGGGGGGCTGCCCCACCCTAAAACCTACCAAACATATATTTAGACCAATCACGACAATATGGAACTCAAATGAAAGGTATTTAGGATAAGAAAACGTATCTGATATCCAATTGTCGGACCAAGTGCTAGGGGGACCACCCCAAGCCCCAAAACACCCCTAAATCGGACATATTTACCGACCATGGCAATATGGGACTCAAATGAAAGGTATTTGCGAGTAGAATACGAATCTGATATCCAAATGTGGGACCACGGTTCTGGGGGTCCACCCCTTCCCCAAAACACCCCCCAAACTGGACTTATTTACTGACCATGGGAATACGGGGCTTAAATAAAAGGTATTTGAATGTAGAATACGAATCTGATATCCAAATATGGGACCAAGTGTTTGAGGGCCGCCTCTCCCCAAATACATCCCCCAAAGGGGACAAATGTACGACCATAGCAATATAAGACTCAAATGAAAGGTCTTTGGGAGTAAAGCACGACTTTGATGTCAATATTCGGGAAAAGTGTCTATGGGGCCACGACACCCTCACAATGCCACCCATATGGTAAGTATTTGCTGACTATTGCAATATGAGGCTCAAATAAGACGGTTTTTAAAGTGGAAAAGGAATCCGATATATATTTTCAAAGCCAACTCACTGAGTGGCCGCCCATTCCACAAAACACCCCCCAAGCCGGCCATTTTTGCCGACTATGGAAATATAGGGCTCAAATTAAAGGTATGTGGCCACGTATTAGGGACCAACTATCTAGGGCACAATAACAACACCCAAATAGGACGTATTTGCTCACCAAGATAATTTGGGTCTTAAAGAGAGTGGAACTAAATATTTATAGTTTTTAGGGTCAATACCTCAAACCGGATATATTTGCTGATTTTTGCAATAAGGTGTTTAAATGAGACTAGAAAACGAATTAGATATCCAATTTTGAGGGCAATGTCAATATGGGGTTCAAATAAATGATATATAGTTATATGAGAATAGAGCACGTTGCTAATATATTTTCGGGACTTAGTGTTTGGTGGACCACTCCAAATCCTTAAAACACCCATAAATCGGGCATATTTACCGACCATGTCAATGTGGAGCTTAAATGAAAGGTATTGGGGGATAGAGCAACAATTGATACCCATTTTCGGGACCAATTTTCTGGGGGTCTACCCCTTTCCCAAAATACCCCACAAACAGCAATTTTTTAGTGACCATCGTAATATAAGGCTCAAATGAAAGGAATTTGGGATTAGAATACGAATTTGATATCCAAATGTAGGACCATGTATTTAGGGCAAAAACACCCCCAAAGGGAAAAAAAATGTTCAACCATGTCAATATGTGGCTCAAATGAAAGGTATTTGAGATTAGAAAACGAATTTGATTACCTATTTTAGGGCCAAGTGTTTGGGGGACGCCCCATCCTGTAAACTCCTCTTAAGCCAATGGCAATATGGGTTTTAAATAAATGGTATTTGAGAGAAGAGCACGATGCTGATATTTTTTCGGGCCAAGTATCTGGGGGACCACCTCCCCCCCCAAAAACACCACAAAATCAGACATCATGAGAATATCGGGCTAAAATAAAGTATTTCAAGAATGGAGTACACCTTACATCCAAACTTAAATTCGTAGACCAATAAAGATCATATTGGATTCAGATAAAGGCACTTATATTGTTAAACTGTTTTGTCAAGTTAGCATGGTATTTCACTAAAAGACCTTTAATTGTCGAAAATAAATATTCCAAGGAAACTTTTGTTATATATAAAGTAAAAGGCGCAGCGGAGCGGGCCCGGGTCAGCTAGTATCAAATAAAAATTAAAACTCAAATATCCCCGAAACCAGTGGAGATATTGTACAACTCAAGCGGACTATTTTGTAGGAATTTTTTGAGCACAATCCAGCAAAAGAGAATTTTGAAAATCGGACCACAACCGTCAATTTATGGAGCATCCCGAGGGTGACAAGGCCAGGAGGAGAGCCATTCGCCGTATCTGTGATCTCCGAGACGATCCCAATTTCTACACTGATGCTGAAGAAGATTTACCTGGAGTCGAGTACCTTACAACTGTCCTCAAACAGTTTTTGAGCACTCTTATGGTACACGATGTCAGGAAGATGAGCAGAGTAATTCCACTAATGAAACCTGGAAAGAGCACGAGAAAGGCGGAGTCGTACAGACCGATCTTCCTTTTCTCACCAGTAGACAAAACACTTGAGAGACTACTCCTCTGGAGCCTCGTTGGAGAATTTCTATTCGCCTAGCATTAGCATGGATTTCAAAGACTGTATAGTACAACAACTGCTTTGCATGTCATCTCCGGCCACATTTGTCGTGGCTTCAAGCAGCCCAGACCATGTGATAGGACGGTTCTCGTGGCAACGGGTCTATCGAAGCTATTCGACACTGTCAGCCATGCCAAACTATTTAAGGACATCGCTAACACGTCCCTCCATCCAGGCCTGAAATGCTGGATTGCGATTTATCTGTATGGGCGACAGTCGTTTGTGTTTGTGGAATTTAGAGATAAAAAGTCGACACCCTGTAGAGTAAAACAGGGAGTTCCCCAAGGCGGGGTGATATCTCTGGCACTGCCTAATCTCTACCTATTCTCTATTCTACCTCCTCCAGATGCCATTGAAACCGTATAGTAAACGGACGATTGTACGAGCCCCAAACCCATTGATGGCAATTTAAAAAAAAAAAAAATCTAATATAATGTAGGTAACAGTCTAGGCAAGCTGTATAGGTACTTATTTTTGTTCTGTAGTTGCAATACGAACCCTCCGAAAATAAAATCCTTGCTACGTCCCTGGTCTATATCACTGATCTTGCCACTAATTTGCTGAAAGAAATTTGAAGACATCCGCCATCAAATCTTCAGTCACATTGTTCACCACATATACGCATGAGGTGAAAGATAAGTTGAATATTAAAGTCGATGGAATAACGATTCCGATCATTAAGTGTGCGAAAATACTTCGTGTCATATTTGACGGCTCTTACAAATTCTCCTCACATGCCACTACAATTTGCGTAGAAACAAGTTCCTCAAGTCACATGCCGGCAACACTTGGGGTGCTAGCAATGAAAACTTGTTGACCACATACAAAACAAATGACCAATCTGTGGTAAGTTATGCAGTGCCAGTGTGGTCTCGTCAGCTTTGTGACACGCAGTGGAATAATATTCAGATCTGTGAGAATGACAGTCTTTGGACTGAGCTTTTATTGCAGGGACCATCCAAATAATCATCTTGTGGATAGAAAAAAATTAGAAAAATGTATAATTTTTGCAGTTTTTGTTCAAAAAAAGTATAGTCATTGATCAGACTTTATTAAAAAAACTTGCTTAACTGCCTTAGTTTATATTTTTGTGAAGAGAAGATATTGTGGATGCGTTGTAAGCGAAATTTTAACAAGATTTGTACACTTAAATGCGTGCTATATTTAACTTCCAAATAGCAAATTTTTTTATTAAAAAATTAGAAAACCCCTCGAGTTCTCAAATTCCAAGCCCAGATCCCCTGATCTGATTTGTTCTAACTAATTCAGATATAAGCTGAGTTAAAAAGTGCAAATTTTTAGGAAATTTCATGGTAGTGGCAGTATCGAAAAGATTAAAGATGCAGATGCAGACTTTCTGATAATTATTGTTCCCAACTTCTTCCTCTTGCCCTTATTGACTGGGAATTTTAAGCATTGATGCGATCAACTATTTTATATATCTTGGGTCTGGCGGAAAATGCATTGCAGTGGGCTCTTTTTCTGCTCTTACTGCTTACAACGACTAACCCATAATATTGATATCAACATAGTAGAGCAACTTGTTTTACTTAGTGTATAATGTGCCAAACCTATTGACAACTGCAAATCGTATAATCTTCTTGAGCAGGATATTAATGAAATCGGATGAAATGCTACCCCGTTATCTGAAAATTCATTTAGTATTGAACGGTTCGGTGAAGTGGACACATATTTCCTTGCCTCAGTTTTTTTTTATGCAAGACATAGAACGCAGATGCTTCAATGATCAAGTCGTCGTGCGTCGCCTTTTGTCTTCAATAGTTTAGCTGACCGATGGGTTGGCTACTTATGCCTTGTTGACCTTCTTTCTGGCCATGCGCTATACATTATAAATATATCATTAGAGATTGGTTCTGTGGTGTTCTCGTTGCCGCCACTATCGAATATAAGCTATACGAAATAAACCCCAATAAAATAACACCCAAAGAAAGTGTGAAATAAGCCCCAAAAAATTTCATGCATTTTGGAAATAAGTCAAAAATTTTTGCAAATAGTTTCATAATGTCGGGGACTTATTTTATTTTTCACCCTAAAATAAAAAATAATTTCCAAATATAGGGATTTGGGATGATTAATTTGTTGAATGAAACGGTGAGCGATGACAATGGGTATAGTAGTACCTGTTGCTTGAATTATGTCTCATATAATACTGAGAACTTAGATCCTCAAAGACTACGGAACTCAGGCTACCTTACGCATGTGTCGGGGCACTCGCCATAATGTAAACCCAGACTGCCGAGGTTGCAAGGACCAATTTAGAGACAGCCTGGGTCGGCTAGATTTTTTGGAGTTATTCTGGATAGTAAATATAAGTGCATAGGATCAGCAAATACATGGGCAACATAGGGTACAAATTTTTGCACAAACTCCATGACAGATATTCACCTGCCTCCCTCATACATTTATTACGGGCTAGTACTATGTTATACGGAAACGTAGTACAGGGCCAAACGGCGAAAAATTGGAAATAAGTTCACAACTTTTTATGTTCTAGACACTGTGCGTGGTTAAATAGATGAAACTCAGCAGCAGGTTGTGAATATACGAAAAAACTATGGGACGAACGCTCGGACCGTAATATATATGTGCTACTATGGATAGAAAGAATACATTTAGGAGCCGTGATAGGAATTTGAACAGGACTTACTTTACTTACTTTGATTGGCTATGACAGAAAATTTGTCTCATTAGCCGAACGTAGAATAGCGTCGTTTCAAGCGCCTCGACCTTCTGCGCTCATTCTAAAATATGTGACACAAGGTTTCGAGGTGTCTCCCACCACTTGATCTTTCCACCAGGCTTTTGATCGTCCCGGTTTCTTTGCTGGAGCTTCTTCATCCATTCTGATAACATGACTTAGCCAACGCAACCGTTGTATTTTGATACGTGTAACTACACAAATAAAAATAATTTTGAAAAACAACAACTTTGGTCGAAAAAAACAGCTACGACAGTCGTTTATTTTCCTGCAACAATTTATTTTGAATTTCAACGACCAAGTTCAAATTTGTTGTTGAAAGTCACTCTTTGCAAGCTAACATATAACAACAACAACAACAATATATCCATAAGCAAGGCAAAAAACATCTAGCCAGCCAACCCCAAAGCGTGTGCTTCGTTCCGGTGGTGATGTTTTTGTTTTCTTTGTTCGGCTTGCGCTGCTTTGTCTCGTTCGTTTAACTGCTGCTCTCGAGTTTTCCTCTGTCACTCTCTGCTATTACCCTTAAAAACAAATTTTAAAATTTTGGTATTGGAAATCATGATCTCATGTTTAGTAGTCTAGCACGCATCCTCTAGCCTACCGACATCATCCTCTTTATTATGAAATAAATCAATAAGTACTGCTGTGTATTAATAAGTATCTCAATTAATAAAATAAAAAAAAATAAAAACCACTCTAAAAAATTTTTTTCCGAGTGTTCGCATTGTTCATATCTTATGTGAGTGATTCTAATATTCAATCTAGGATTTATCTTGATGACTACCTAATCCCGGCTACGGTAAACTTGTTTCTTAAGTGTCGTAGTGTGCGTATTAAGAAACAAATTTCAAAATATTCTTTGATCAATGGTTATATTCCCAAAGTGAGACGTGAGACTAATGGGGTAGCCAAATTTGTTGACTCTCGGTAATTCGATGAAATGTTTAAAGAAATGAATAATGTTTCGATTATTAATGATGGTGCTTCTTGACTTTTTATTCTACAAGCAAATATATCATTTAGAAAATTTTTTTCAACAAAAGATCCCTCATGTGGATTATTAGTATTATTATTGTATCCACTTGAATTGTTAACTTATTAATTGTTTTTTTTTTTAGTTATTTTCTGAATTGTTAACTTATTAATAGTTTTTTTTTAGTTATTTTCTGAACCAAATTATTTTAAAGATGTCCATAGTTTGGGTTTTTTGGTTCCCCATAGGTAATTCAGTTTTCGATAATGGTGGTTAATTTAAACCTTGGTCCCGTTTTCAGCAATGGTTCTTTTTTAAAAAGAGTTTTTGATGAATTTTATAACAAACTAACATTTGGTCATATGAATTGTCAAAGTATAAGGCCCACTAACTATATAGATAGACGAACTTAATGGTTTGTTATACGTGTTATAAGTTTTGATATATTTGGTGTCTCAGAGACATGGCTCAAGCCATATATCTCAGTTTAATCCGTATCTATTCCTGAATATTCGTTTGTTTGAAGCGATCGACCTAATATTGGACGTGGTGGAGTGAATATTTTTCGGTAAAGTCGTCACATGTTGGACGGTATACCGGTAAAATTTCTTAAAATTATTTTTCCCTACGTATCTAAATATGTAATGGTTATCGTAAAAAGTATTGTTATGACTTCTGTTTTTTCAGCAACGTGGAAAGTCGGCTGAATTGTTCTATACCGAAAGCTCGTGGTTCTTTTGAGTATGCTTATACTAAGCTATATCGATGAGAAATGTTTGCTAAATGCATCGCAATATGGATTTAGACAAGGTTTCGGTACTCCTGTTTACTTTACTTTAATTGGCTATGACAGAATATTTGTTCCACTAGCCGAACGTAGAATACCGTTCCAAGCGCCTCGATCTTCTGCGCTCATTCCAAAATCTCTGACACCAAGCTTCGAGGTGTCTCCCACAACTTGATCTTTCCATCGGGCTTTTGGTCTTCCCGGTTTGCGTGTATCACCGTGTTTGCCTTCAAAAGCCTTCTTTGCTGGAGCTTCCTAATCCATTCTGACAGCATGACCTAGCCAACGCAGCCGTTGTATTTTGATGCGTGTAACTATCGTCGTTATACAACTCGTGGTACATACGTCGCCTATATTCTCCGTTAACGCAAACTGGTCCATATATTTTACGAAGAATCTTTCTCTCAAATACTCCAAGCACTGCCTCATCTGCTTTCACAAGTACCCATTCTTCAAAACCATATAACAGCACGGGTAGTATCAGTGTCTTGTAAAGTGTAGTCTTCGTCTGTCGAGAGGTGGCCTTGTTTCTAAACTGTTTACTTAGTCCAAAATAGCATCTGTTTGCTAGCATTATTCTTCGCTTTATCTCAAAACTGGTGTCATTCGTTTCGGTTACGGCGGTGCCAAGTTAAATAAAGTTACTGACTGTCTCAAAGTTGTGGTTCCCAACTTTCTCCATTTTCTTTATCTGCTCCGTTGTGCAAGGCTTTTTGGGAGTTGAAACCATCCATTTCGTCTTATCTCCATTTACTGTCAGACCCATTTTCACTGACTCTCTTTCGATTCTTTCAAAGGCTGCAGTTACTACTCCCGGTGACAGACCTATGATATCGATATCGTCGACATAGGCGAGCAGCATGTGCTCTCTTATGATTAGTGTGCCATATCTATTCACATCTGCATCTCGTATAATCTTCTCCAGCAGGATATTAAGTAAATCAAACGGATGCAATTAGAGCCGCTCTTAACAACCATTATAATTGTTCACTTGTTGATTAGATTTAACTAAAGCATTTGATAGAGAAGGCCACCTCAAACTAGTAGACAAGTTAAGCACCAAATTTTCATTGTCTTCCTCTGCTTGCAGACTAATTTTTTCGTATCTGACTGGACGTTCGCATTGTGATCTTTCTAATATTAGAAGTGTTAGTAGTGGAGTCCTCCAAGGCTGTGGACCCATCTTCTAAAAGGTGAATTTTTAGCTATTTTCTTTTTGACAATACTGGTTTAAACAGCTCACGCACGTTTCGTGTTTTGTTTCACTGTCAAACATCTTAATTTTGGTCAATAATTTTACCATGAATAGTCTTACAAACGAACAACACTTGCAAATTATTGCATTTCATTATCAAAATGTGAAAACTTTCATAGCGCGCTTCTTCCATTTTATGGACGAAGCTCATTTTTGGCTCAATGGGTACGTAAATAAGCAGAATTATCGATTTTTGAGTGAAGATCAGCCAGAAGCATTGCAAGAGCTACCAATGCATCCAGAAAAAGTCAGTGTGGTGCGATTTATGGGCTGGTGGGATCGTTGGACCGTACTTCTTCAAAGATGATGCGTATCGTAACGTAACCGTAAACGATGAGCGCTACCATGAGATGATATCAAACTTTTTTTGCCCAAATGGCAAGAGCTTGTCTTGCATGACATGTGGATTCAACAAGACGGTGTCACATGCCACACAGCACGCGTAACAATGGACTTATTGAGAGGCGAGTTCGGTGAACATTTTATTTCACGTTCGGCCGCCTAGATCGTGCGATTTAACACCTTTAGACTATTTTTTGTGGGGCTATGTTAAAGCTCATATCTATACAGACAAGTCTGACATCGAAGCATTGATTCGTGAGATACCGGCCAAAATATAGGAAAGAGTATGCTAAAATTGGGCTAAGCGGATGGACCATTTAAGCCGCAGTCACGATCAATATTTACATGAAATAATCTTCAAACATTTTATTATATGGACCATACTGTCGATTCAAATAAAGATTTATCGCATTTTTCTGAATTTTATGTGTTTTTTTGTTGAAAAAACTTTCCTATAGCTCTTAAAAAATCAGCCTTTATTTATTCTTTATATTAAAGATATTGTTTCATGCTCCAACATTAATATATGTGATGGTTCTTTTTCTTAATGATGTTCACACGTTGTTAAACGGTGGTTCGATCTATAGTCTTGAGTCTAATATAAATATAATGCTTGGACAAATACGAGTTTGGCTTAACGAAAATGGGCTATGTGTGAATACAGCTAAGGACACGGCTTTGCCTTTTAAACCCAATACTTATTTTGATCGTGTATTAAACATACATATTGATAGTCAATGAGTTGAGTTTGTTGGCAACTTAAAATGCCTTGGCATAACTTTTGATAGAACGCAGAAAAAATGAGAAACGTGGTTCAATTAAGAAATTTGTACATTCAATAAAAAAATTAGCTGAAATCGGACCTATAAAGGAATTTCTATTATTGATTAACCTATAAAGGAATTTGTGTTATTGATTAACAATTTGATTTGGATTTTTAACAAGCTCACAAATCCAATTAAAGCGGTTATTAACGCAATAAACCAATTTATGTGAAAGTTGTTTCTTCACTCAAATAACATTTTTACCGATTTCATATAAGAAGCCACCGTGGCGCAGATGTTAGCACATTCGCCTTTGACGTCGTTATCCTCTTACAAATGCTGTATACGTTCGTGAGGCATCCTGCCATGTTAAAACTTCTCTACAAAGTGGTGTCGCTATGCGGCACGCCGCACTGTGGGGAATTCGACCTAAAAACTGCCGTTTAATATAAAATTTAATTTTCAAACTATAATAAAATATTATGCACCATTCGAAAGGGCATAACATTTTTTCATATTCCGGAAAAATATGGTCTTAAGCCATTTAACCTGGTTGTTGCAGGTTCATAAACATGCACTTTTTGATGTTTCAATTTAAGGTGATTTCGTATAATTTGTGTACGAATTTTTTCATATGACCTTGAAACTTTAAACCCATTTGTTTTAGGCGTTGAACTAATTTTACAAATTTTGCTACAGTAGAATTTAAACATTTTCATTACGTAATACTAATACTAAACTTCTGACGACATTAACATTTTTATGTTTTTTTCAGAAAAGCCTTCACATATTAACTATTTTGGTTTTTCCAGTTCAGGGGATCCTCGACTATTTAGACATATATTCAAAAGACTTTTTCCCGTTTTTGCCCCATTTGGATTTTTGGTGCTTTTTATACTAATTTCGTCATTCTGTTTGTAACACTTCGAAATATGCGTCTAAGACCCCATAAAGTATATATATTCTTGATCGTCATATAAACCGATTTTGGGTCTTGACTTATTGAGCCTCTAGAGGGCGCAATTCTCGTGAAATTTCACACGCGATGTTTTGGTATCACTTCCAACAACTGTGCTTAGTATGGCGCAAGTCGGTTAATAAGCTGGTAAAGCTGCCATATAAACCGATCTCCCGATTTTATTTCTTTCTTTATTTCTTATATATGTATTATATATATATATATATATATATATATATATATATATATATATATATATATATATATATATATATATATATATATATATATATATATATATATATATATATTCGTGAGGCATCCTGCCATGTTAAAACTTCTCTACAAAGTGGTGTCGCTATGCGGCACGCCGCACTGTGGGGAATTCGACCTAAAAACTGCCGTTTAATATAAAATTTAATTTTCAAACTATAATAAAATATTATGCACCATTCGAAAGGGCATAACATTTTTTCATATTCCGGAAAAATATGGTCTTAAGCCATTTAACCTGGTTGTTGCAGGTTCATAAACATGCACTTTTTGATGTTTCAATTTAAGGTGATTTCGTATAATTTGTGTACGAATTTTTTCATATGACCTTGAAACTTTAAACCCATTTGTTTTAGGCGTTGAACTAATTTTACAAATTTTGCTACAGTAGTATTTAAACATTTTCATTACGTAATACTAATACTAAACTTCTGACGACATTAACATTTTTATGTTTTTTTCAGAAAAGCCTTCACATATTAACTATTTTGGTTTTTCTAGTTCAGGGGATCCTCGACTATTTAGACATATATTCAAAAGACTTTTTCCCGTTTTTGCCCCATTTGGATTTTTGGTGCTTTTTATACTAATTTCGTCATTCTGTTTGTAACACTTCGAAATATGCGTCTAAGACCCCATAAAGTATATATATTCTTGATCGTCATATAAACCGATTTTGGGTCTTGACTTATTGAGCCTCTAGAGGGCGCAATTCTCGTGAAATTTCACATATATGTATTATATGTATTATATATATATATATGTATATTATATGTATTATATATATATATATATATATATATATATATATATATATATATATATATATATATATATATATATATATATATATATATATATATATATATATATATATATGTATTATATGTATTATATATATATAATATATATATATATATATATATAATCATATATGTATTATATATATATAATATAATATATATATAATACATATATAAGAAATAAAGAAAGAAATAAAATCGGGAGATCGGTTTATATGGCAGCTTTACCAGCTTATTAACCGATTTGCGCCATACTAAGCACAGTTGTTGGAAGTGATACCAAAACATCGCGTGTGAAATTTCACGAGAATTGCGCCCTCTAGAGGCTCAATAAGTCAAGACCCAAAATCGGTTTATATGACGATCAAGAATATATATACTTTATGGGGTCTTAGACGCATATTTCGAAGTGTTACAAACAGAATGACGAAATTAGTATAAAAAGCACCAAAAATCCAAATGGGGCAAAAACGGGAAAAAGTCTTTTGAATATATGTCTAAATAGTCGAGGATCCCCTGAACTAGAAAAACCAAAATAGTTAATATGTGAAGGCTTTTCTGAAAAAAACATAAAAATGTTAATGTCGTCAGAAGTTTAGTATTAGTATTACGTAATGAAAATGTTTAAATTCTACTGTAGCAAAATTTGTAAAATTAGTTCAACGCCTAAAACAAATGGGTTTAAAGTTTCAAGGTCATATGAAAAAATTCGTACACAAATTTTACGAAATCACCTTAAATTGAAACATCAAAAAGTATATATATATATATATATATATATATATATATATATGTATATATATATATATATATATATATATACATATATATATATATATATTTATATATATATATATATATATATATATATATATATATATATATATATATATATATATATATATATATATATATATATATATATATATATATATAGATTATTTTATATCTTTCTTTTTTTTTTTTTGTCTACTGTCCACTGTTTGTCTATATATGATAGAAAACTAGACATATATTTGGCTCATATGGTGCAGATCGGACCATATTTAGATATAGCTGCTATGGGTTCATAATTTATTTTTCACCGTATTATGGCGAAAGGTAATCTTATATATAACAAGTAAAAGTGTGCTAAGTTCGACCGGGCCGAATCTTATATACCCTCCACCATGGATCCCATTTGTCGAGTTCTTTCCCCGGCATCTCTTCCTAGGCAAAATAGGATATAAGAAAAGATTTCCTATGCTATGAGAGCGATATCAAGATAGGGTCCGGTTTGGACCACAATTCAATTATATGTTGGAGACCTGTGTAAAATGTCAGCCAATTCGAATAAGAATTGCGCCCTTTGGGGGCTCAAGAAGTAAAATAGAGAGATCGATTTATATGGGAGCTGTATCGGGCTATAGACCGATTTAACCATAATAAACACGTATGTTGATAGTCAAGAGAGGATCCGTCGTACAAAATTTCAGGCAAATCGGATAATAATTGCGACCTCTAGAGGCTCAAGAAGTCAAGATCCCAGATCGGTTTATATGGCAGCTATATCAGGTTATGGACCGATTTAAACCTTATTTGACACAGTTGTTGACAGAAAAAATAAAAAACGTCATGCAAAATTTCAGCCAAATCGGATAGGAATTGCGCCCTTTAGAAGCTCAAGAAGTCAAGTCTGTTTATAATTGACAGCTATATCAGGTTATGAACCGATTTGAACCATAATTGGCGCAGTTGTTAGATATCATGACAAAACACGTCGTGCAAAAATTCATTCAAATCGGATAAGAATTGCGCACTCTAAAGACTCATGAAGTCAAGACCCAAGATCGGTTTATATGACACCTATATCAGGTTATGAACCGATTTGAACCATACTTGGCACACTTGTTGCATATCATAACAAAACATGTCGTGCAAAATTTCATTCCAATCGGATAAGAATTGCGCACTCTAGAGGCTCAAGAAACCAAGACCCAAGATCGGTTTATATGGCAGCTATATCAGGTTATGAACCGATTTGAACCATACTCAGCGCATTTGTTGGATATCATAACAAAACACGTCGTGCAAAAATTCATTCAAATCGGATAAGAATTGCGCCCTCTAAAGACTCATGAAGTCAAGACCCAAGATCGGTTTATATGGCAGCTATATCAGGTTATGAACCGATTTAAACCATACTTGGCACAGTTGTTGCATATCATAACAAAACACGTCGTGCAAAATTTCATGCCAATCGGATAAGAATTGCGCACTGTAGAGGCTCAAGAAGTCAAGACCCAAGATCGGTTTATATGGCAGCTATATCAAAACATGGACCGATATGGCCCATTTAAAAATACCAACCGACCTACACTAATAAAAAGCATTTGTGCAAAATTTCTAGCGGCTACCTTTACTCCTTCGGAAGTGAGCGTGCTTTCGACAGACAGACGGACGGACGGACATGGCTAGATCGACATAAAATGTCGACGATCAAGAATATATATACTTTATGGGGTCTCAGACGAATATTTCAAGTAGTTACAAACAGAATGACGAAATTAGTATACCCCATATCCTATGGTGGAGGGTATAAAAATCAATTTGTGTTTGTTTGTTTGTATGTTTGTGTGTTCCTTATAGACTCAGAAACGGCTGAACCGATTTTCTTGAAATTTTCACAGATGGTGCATAATGACCCCGTGGTGAAAATAGGGTACTACATTTTTTTGATATCTGAAGGGGGCGCGGACCCTCTCCCTTACCCTAATTTTCAGAAACGCCAGATCTCGGAGATGGGTGGTGCGATTTAAGCGAAATTTTGTGTGCTCTCATATAGTACCCTAAAAATTAAAATTTGGTATCCAAATTTCGGATGGGGTACCTAGGGGGGCTGCCCCACCCTAAAACCTACCAAACATATATGTAGGCCAATCACGACAATATGGGACTCAAATGAAAGGTATTAGGATAAGAAAACGTATATGATATCCAATTGTCAGACAAAGAGCTAGGGGGACCACCCTAAGCCCCAAAACACCCCTAAATCGGACATATTTACCGACCATGGCAATGTGGGACTCAAATGAAAGGTATTTGCGAGTAGAATACGAATCTTATATCCAAATGTGGGACCATGTTTCTGGGGGTCCACCCCTTCCCCAAAACACCCCCCAAACTGGACTTATTTACTGACCATGGGAATACGGGGCTTAAATAAAAGGTATTTGAATGTAGAATACAAATCTGATATCCAAATATGGGACCAAGTGTTTGGGGGGCCGCCTCTCTCCAAAAACATCCCCCAAAGGGGACAAATTTACAACCATAGCAATATGGGGCTCAAATGAAAGGTCTTTGGGAGTAAAGCACGACTTTGATATCAATATTCAGGAAAAGTGTCCCACCCCCACAACACCACCCAAATAGTAAGTATTTTCTGACTATTGCAATATGAGGCTCAAAAAATAGGGTTTTTAAAGTGGAACACGAATCCGATATATATTTTCAAGGCCAATTCACTGAGGGGCTGCCCATCCCGCAAAACACCCCCCAAGCCGGTCATTTTTGCCGACTATGGAATTATGGGGCTCAAATTAAAGGTATGTGGGAGTAGACCACGTATCTGATATCAACATTAGGAGCCAACTGTCTAGCGGACGTCACACCACCGTAACAACCCCCAATAAGGACGTATTCGCTCACCAAGACAATTTGGGTCCTAAAGAGAGTGGATCTAAATATTCATAGTTTTTAGGGCCAATACCCCAAACCGGACATATTTGCTGATTTTTGCAAAAAGGAGTTTAAATGAGATTAGAAAACTAATTTAATATCCAATTTTGAGGGCAATGGTAATATGGAGTTCAAATAAAGGATATATGAGAATAGAGCACGTTGCTGATATATTTTCCGAGCTTAGTGTTTGGGGGACCAGCAAAATCCCCAAAACACCCCTTAATCGGGCATATTTACCGACCATGTCAATGTGGAGCTTAAATGAAAGGTATTGGGGGGTAGAGCAAGAATTGATACCCATTTTCGGGACAATTTTCTGGGGTCTACCCCTTTCCCAAAATACCCCACAAACAGCAATTTTTTAGTGACCATCGCAATATGGGGCTCAAATAAAGGTATTTGGGAGTAGAATACGAATTTGATATCCAAATGTAGGACCATGTGTTTAGGGCATCAACCCTTTCCCCAAACACCCCCAAAGGAAAAAAAATTTTTCGACCATGCCAATATGTGGCTCAAATGAAAGGTATTTGAGATAAGAAAACGAATTTGATTACCTATTTTGGGGCCATGTGTTTGGGGGACGCCTCATCCTGTAAACTCCTCTTAAGCCAATGGCAATATGGGGTTTAAATAAATGGTATTTGAGAGAAGAGCACGATGCTGATATTTTTTCAGGGCCAAGTATCTGGGGGACCACCTCTCCCCCGAAAACACAACTAAATCAGAAATCATGAGAATATCGGGCTGAAATTAAGTATTTTAAGAATGGAGTACACCTTACATCCAAACTTAAATTCGTAGACGAATAAAGATCATATGGGATTCAGATAAAGGCACTTATATTGTTAAACTGTTAGTCAAGTTAGCATAGTATTTCACTAAAAGATATTCGAAAATAAATATTCCAAGGCAACTTTTGATCCATATAAAGTAAAAGAAGGCGCAGCGGAGCGGGCCCGTCGAACTTAATGTTTCTTTACTTGTTTGTTTACAATTGCGTTTTTAATTGTATAACTTTGAGTAGTTTATGCATAGTAAATTTAAGTAATTGTTATTTATTTGCCGGTACTATATTTTGTATAATGTTTGTAATATTTAGTAATGGCCTTGTTGGCTTTTTTTATTACATTATAAAATGAAATGAAAATGTAATTCGACTAATTAGATTTGCCCGTATATAGTTACACTTCAACCCGCGCAGAAAAAATCGCTCTTTTCGTAAGGCGTTAGTGCCGTTAATATCAACCTTGTACTTTTCTAGTACATCCGCCAGGCGGTATATTTGTTCGGACATTCCAAGAGTAAATGCGCAAAGCATGGCTTTCAATTCATTAGTGGGGGTTCTCAACATAATGTGGATGTTTTTCTATCTTTTCAAAGTATTTTCTACAAAGACGGCACACAGAAAGAATATAACCCTAAGATGTCGATTGTTTTAATTATTTTTGACATTGAAATACGATTTTTTTTGTTGTTATTTAATAGTACAAATTGAGAGTATCTATTTTTGCGTTCTGTTGTGTACTCTTCCATCCAAATGTAATGCGAAGAAGTGTGAATGAGCCAAATATATGCCTACTTTCTATCGTATACAGACACATAGTCTCGTGGCTACACAAAAATATCGAGAAAAATAGAAAGTGTGGTTTTTACTTATCTTTCAATGAAATAAAATAATTTATTAAATAATAATTGTTAAGTAAAAACAATTTACTTTAAAAAGTGTTATGCTGAAATAGTGTAGAGCAGAAAAAATTACAATGTGAACAAATTTAATAAGTACATTCCAAACGAAACAAATTGGAGGACATGGAAAAAGGGAGACGTGTTATTTATAAATATTATATTGGGTTGCCCAAAAAGTAATTGCGAATTTTTCATACAGTCGGCGTTGACAAATTTTTTCACAGCTTGTGACTCTGTAATTGCATTCTCTCTTCTGTCAGTTATCAGCTGTTACTTTTAGCTTGCTTAAGAAAAAAAGTGTCAAAAAAGTATATTTGATTAAAGTTCATTCTAAGTTTTATTAAAAATGCATTTACTTTCTTTTAAAAAATGCGCAATTACTTTTTGGGCAACCCAATATTATGTTATTATCCCTATAGAGACTATATTGGCTTGGAAAACGACACTGATGACGGAAGATTACAAATGCAGTATTCTTTCATGTGGATCTGGATATAGTGGCGTTGCACAGTGGGATGGAAAAAAAATAAGTGGAATAAGGCTGCCATTTTGGAACGGATAGGGATATCTTCATGAAATTTTACATGGTTATAGCTGAGGTGTTATCCACTGCAAATTTTCAGGGCTCTAGAAGTCCCAGGGCCCATTGGTAGGCCTTCAAGGTTTGTCACCTCAGCCCCACAAAATTTTGGTTCGGGCCGTCAAAAGCACATTTATGGTTCAATTTTCAATTTTTTTGCTGGAATGTGCTTAAAAAGCCCTATAAAAGACATGCCTAAATGTGCGGGATATCTTTAATAGTGTCCAAGAAATTTTACTAAAAATTTTTTTTTAAATTTTCGCAGAGGCTGTTCTCTTATTTTGTTGCTTGTGAAAGCATTTCTGAACCGACTTCAAATTTTTTATTTAGTCGGAGCTGCAGCGGCTGGTGAGAAAAGCAAAACAGACAGGAAACGAGGTACTAATAGGGTGCGATGCGAACTCTCACCACATTTCGTGGGGTAGTACCAACACTAATAAGCGGGGCTAAGCCCTCGCAGAGTTCGTGAATACTAACGACCTAATAACACTTAATATTGGTAAAACCGCTACCTTTGTTAATAGGATTAGGGAGGAGGTATTAGATGTGATGATATATACGGAAAATCTAATCGACGAGGTTCAGGATTGGAGGGTCTCTATTGAACACTCTTTCTCTGACCATCGCTACATTAGGTTTAGAATAGCACGGCCAGCGGCGAATCCGATAAGCTTCCGGAATAAGTTAAAAACCAACTGGACAAAACTCGAAGGGCTACTCAGAAGAAGACTTGGGCAAGATAATTTAGATTGTCCAAGCATAGAAGACATTGACGAAAATGTCAACAGGATTACGACTGCACTGGTGGGGTCCTTCGAAGATAGTTGTCCTCTTCGGGAAAGGAAATCAGCCCAAGAAAAACCCTGGATGACCGGGGAGATTCGCAATATTGGGAAAGAGGTCCGCAGACTTTTGAACAGAGCACGTCGTAAAAAAGCGGAAGATTACCAGAGCGGCAAAACGTGCCTCCTGGAAGCTTTTCTGCGGACAGGTCGATAGCATTAATGAAGCCGCCAAGATAAAAAAGTTTCTCTCAAAAACCCATGTCCAAACTGAAACTTTAGTAGACGACATGGGAGTGAGAGCAGAGACAACGGGGGACATGTTGAGGCTTTTGATGAAAACCCATTTTCCACAGGATACGTAGGGACTCACAGAGACACCGGAATCTTGGAATATTGACGTTGATAGAAGGTTTATAATAACGGAACTTATGGCGAAGGAATCCTTGAGGAGCTTTAAACCCGGACGTGATGGAATATTTCCGGCGTTACTACAGAAAAAGGCAGACCATCTGGCGCCTCGTCTGGCCAAAAATGTTCACAGTGTGCTTAGGACTTGCATATACTCCAAAAGCCTGGCAGGAGGCAAGAATGGTGTTCATACCCAAGCCCGGTAAGGCAAATTATGCGACACCAAAGGACCACAGACCCATGTGTGCGCTTGGTCGTCGTTTGAAATGGTTACCGGTTAGCTGTAGGGAGACACTCAGGGCTAGGGGCCTCAACCCGCCAAATCAAACCCTGCACACAAACATTGAAAATCTGAGGGGACACTATTTCACTTACTAACTAGCGACTAAACACGAGAGGAAAAACATTTTACACAGGGATCTTGTTATTACGATCCTACACTTGCCCTCCCAACCATGGTCCAAGGCGTCCTCTTACCCATTTTCTTCTTGGACCCCAATCACCACACACATTAGCACACGCACTTACTTCATCGCTTCACCCCCGCAAGTATAACAATTACCAACACATATTCTTTTCTGTTAAACACTTAAGACATAATAAAATTTATTGAGTTTTTTTAAGGGGATAGAAAAATTTTAAGTTTATGTTGTTTCTTATAGTAATATTACACTTTTAAAACGGCAAACAAAACCCAAAGAACAATACCGTACGCTTTAATTGGCGCGAATATGCTACTTTTCCTATCTACTAAAAGAGCTCTCTTAACAGATCTCTGCCATTTATTTATAGCAGACCAAAACACAATTTAGAACAAAGTTTGGGGGCTCATTGGTTCCCTTAAGCCATTTTTTCTGATTGGAACAGGTATTATTCTCCTCACAATATAGTTTTTTCTTTATTCTACGTTACTTCCTATATCTAAATGCCTAACCTATATTATTCATTTATAAGCTTTCTTTCATAAAATTTCCTGTTATCTAATTACTTAATCTATGGTTTTTTCTTTTCACTAGCCTTCTGGACGGTTGCCAGACAACTTGTTGGACACAGTTGAGAACACACGGACACACACAAACTGGTAATACTTTTTACCTTGATTCCCGTTTAAATCTGATTAGTGATTTGATTTTTGTTGTTCTCTTTCTTTTATTTTAGGACAGTCTTCGTATGGTAGGCGTCTTACACAGCTCTTGGCCAGACATCACAAAAGGAATCACGAAATGGGGTCTTAATCCTAGGATAGTCCACTGGCTCTTCAGGAGCGTGATTAGACCAATACTTACTTACACCTCAGTAGTTTGGTGGACTGCTATGGAGAAAAGTGCAACATAAGGACCATACAACAGGTTCAGAGAACATGTTGTCTTGGCGCAGGCGGAGCGATGAGGACCACGCCCACTAGGGCACTGGAGACTATTCTAGATATCTGACCCATTGACATACAGATTAAGTGTAAGGCAGCCACTGCGGCTATAAGACTTAAGGCGATAGGAGAATGGATTGAAGATGGGAGCAGCTCATACCATCGCGGTATAATCGAGGTGAAAATAGGAAACCTGGAAGGAAGGGAAGATGTTTCCGATCGGATACCTGAGATGAACCTTGAAGTCGAGTGCGAGACACTGCTGCCAGAGGCACAGTCTTGGATTGACGGAACCCTAGAATTGCCATCTGGAAGATCATGTTACACGGATGGATCAAAACAAGAGGACAGAGTGGGCCTGGGGGTTTACATTGAGAACACAGGGACTGAGATCTGTTTTAGACTGCCTGACCATAATACGGTCCTACAAGCGGAGATCCAGGCGATCACGGAATGCGCAAAGTTGTGTGGTGCTAACGCGAGGAGGGCAATAACAACCAGGACGGTAAGGTCACGAACAGTCTTGGTTAACCCGAAGCCTTTCGGGTCGACGCAGTCCGAGTTAAGGGAGTAGGCGACGAATGCTCATGCAACATTGTGGAACAGCGAAACGGACGGGATTCCTAACTTAAAATTTTCTTTTTAGAGGTTACTTTATAGTTTTTAGAGCGCACAACAAGCCGATTACTGGCTTAGGTATATGTCCATAGTGGCATGGGGCGGATTAATATCTGCACCCTCTTGTCAACCTAACCTAACCTAGTTATATTTTTAACAGAAGTGTATTTTTGGTGTATTTTGTAATGCAAACATATAAGTAATGAACAAACTGCATCCTTTGGTACACAGTTATAATTTTGAGACAACTGTTCTGCCATGAATGAATGCCAAAATGACCGAGGTGTGCACATTGTGCATCGATTTTGGCCCATATAGTAACATATGTATGTATACAAGTTACACGTTTCTGGAAAGGTCATGACATGTGCTACAAAAAAATTCAAAAAATTTAAACATAAAGTTTAATTTTAGTCCTATTATTTGAGTAAAACCCCTAATGAGGCCAAAAATTTCAAATTGAAAATATCATAAAACCAAAACTACTGAAGATATCGTTCTAATTTTTCACAAATTTGTAGATGAATATCTTTTTAAAAAAATGAGTACAAATTTTGATCATATTTCTTTTTACTTTTTTCACATTTTTTTGATTTGTAACTCGCATAACTTTTGAATGATGAATCGGACCTTAGGATATATCACAAAAAAATTAAAATTAAAAAATTTTATAAGCTTTCTAAATCAGTTGAAATCGGTTCAGAAATGCTTTCACAAGCAACAAAATAAGAGAACAGCCTCTGCGAAAATGTGAACAAAAAAAATTTTTAATCAAATTTCTTGGACACTATAAAAAATATCCTGCACAAAATTTTAAAAATCGGACCATAAATGCATCCGAACAAAATTTTGTAGGGCCGAGGTGACCAACTTTGAACACCTCAGCTAGAACCGTGTAAAATTTCATGAAAATATTTCCGAAGATATCCGTTCCAAAATGGCAGACTTATTTCCACATAGTTTTTTTCCCGTCCAACTGTGCGTTAAACGCAAAATGCTAAGATTGGTATTTATTACAATTCACTTAAAAATATGTATTATTTTGTTCATTATACTTTTTACAGACGATGAAGAGTGGTTCATAAAGGAAACGCAATTGTTTTCTTCTTTCTTTTAGAAAATTTAATCTTAAAAATAAATATTTTAAAGCAATATATAACAAGTTCTACCCGCAATTCAATGAAATAAAAAGTTAATGCAAAAGATATCAATTATTTCCTTTTATTAAATTGGTAAAAATATTATTTGACAGAAGGGACAACTTTAAAATAAATTGGTTTATTGAGTAAATAACAGCTTTAACCGCAAACTTTAATTGGATTTTTGAGCTTATCATAAATCCAAATTACTAAATAGCTAATCAATTTTACAAAATCGTTTATAGGTCCGATTTTTAATTTAATGTACACATTTCTCAATTGAACAATGTTTTTTTGTTTATTCTGTGCATCCTTGGTGAGCATGGTCCAAATCAGATCAAATATGGATGAAGCTAATAAGCCTATTAAAGGCTTACTTTATACACGATTTCGAAGAAATTTGAAGCACTTCCATAAGTTTTCTAATTTGATCATACTCGACAGACTAAATAAAAAGAAACGCATTAGAAACAACACCAGCGATATTATTTTTCCAATGAATCCATTTTAAATAACTGCGATTGATAACATTTAATCTTGACACAAAAAAATGCATTTTCGATTTTCGAGACGGCTATAACCAAATGCGGACATTCCTAGAAATGTTGACATTGCTGTTACTATCTAAGCAAATTTTTTAATTGTTTAAAAAAAATATATTTTAAATGATAAACCCCAAATATTTCGACCAGAAAACAAACCTGAAAGTATTTCCCCCCTTTCGTTGGACTACAGCCACAAAACAAAATGAATCAAAAATTAGTACAAATTCCACATTCAAATATTAAAAAAAAAAAATTAAACAAAGTCAATATTAAAATTTTTATTTTCCCCCTATGACTAAGTGTTCCCAGGCTTGTTTATGGATATCATTATGGAGCAGCAATAAATAACTCATGCCATATTTCTCGCTCTATCGTCCATTGATAGGAATTTTTTTTTGGTAGATTGTTGAAAGTAAGAACAAGAAAATAAGTTCATCGATAAGAGGATGTTAAGCCGCCAAACAACGCCGTTTGAAAAAAGCATATTACCAATAATTATATCTACTAGCAACTGTAGAACAATATGTCTACTTGCCTTGATAAATAAAATCTATGAATGATAAAACAATTTATAAGACATTTCCAATTTGTATACCCACCACTAAACAATAAGGGGGCATATTCATTTAGTCATACCGTTTGCAACTCATCGAAATATTAATTTCCGACCCTACAAAGTATTTATATTCTAGATTGCTTTACAATTCTAAGACGATTTATTGATGTCCATGTGTCCGTCCGTCTGCTATAATCATACAGCCTAAAAATCGTACTACAGCTGAAATTCTTAAATGAGCAAAATCGTACTTTATTTGGGTATAGCTGCCATATAGACCAATATGCTGATTAAGGTTCTTAATCCCATAAATGGCGCATTTATTATCAGATTTCGTTGATTTTTGAAGCAGAGAGTTGCATCTGCTGTTTAAGGGTCTTAAGTCAATAAAAGGCGCTTTTTTATGTGATTTCGCCGAAAAATTAAACAGTGTATTAAATCTCCCGACATCTGTACCAATTATGGTCTAGATCGGATGGAAAGTTCCAGAACTGGCCATATTTAAATATAGCTGTCATATAGACTTATCTTCTAATTTAGAGATTTAAACCCATCAAAGGCACATTTAGCACACGATTTGGCTGAAATTTGAAAACGTGCGATGTATTAGATCCCTTGACATGCTTGCCAATTACGGTTCAGATTAGATCGTATTTGAACAAAGATGCTATATAAACCGATCTGCCGATTTAGGGTCTTAATCCATAAAAAGGGAATTTATTGCACAATTTTGCTGTTACTGTGACTTGTACAAGGCTTATATTGTTGTTTTTGTAGCAGTGTGTTGTTGTTTTTATAGCAGTATGTTGTGTTCATCTATTGTCTGCTTGGTTCAGTTGAATATCCAGATCCAGGAACTCTGCGATTAAGCTGTGATTGGTACAGAGGGATCTGGGTCTGAGTCGAGGGAGTCTGGCTGGGCCATTAAGCAGGTGACGCATGCTCCCAGGTCACAATCGGGACACACGGACTGATCGTCATTTTGCCAGATCTGCTCTGGTTTGCCGGTGAAAGTCAATTTCTTGAGGTGCAATGGGAGGCGGTCGTTCTCCAAGGACCACATTCACACGGTAGACTTTCACTCATCTGCTACCGCGTCTGCATGAATGTTGTGTAGACCCGCTTGATATGCCGCTTGGTCTAAAGGTTGTTTCTTGTAGCGCTGAACATCTCGCTGTAGATGATATAGATACATCTTAAGGCTTATGGACGGTGGATACCTATCCACAAGATGATTTGAATGCTCCCTGCGATAACAGCCCAGAAGATATTTCTTAGACAATAATGTTTTCGAACGGGTACGGATCTTTGTCTCCTGACGAAAGTGGTCCACGTGATTACTGTGGAGACAGTCCATCGCAGTTCAAAGAGCATAATTCTGACAGATCTGAATATTATTCCACTGCGTGTCACAATAGCTGGCGCTACATAACTGACCACTGACCGCCAAATTGCTTTGCACGTGGTCAACAAGGTTTCTTTGTCATTTGGCAAGTGACTCGAGGTCCTTGTTTCTATTTCTGACCTTATCGCAGATTGCAGTGGCATGTGAGGATAAATTGTAAGAGCTATATAATTCAACACCAAGTATTTTTGGGACACATGTTGGTCGGCATTGTGACTCCATCGACCATCACATTCAGCTCCCTACCCACCTCATCCGTGTATGTGGTGAACAATGTGGTTGAAGATTTGGTGGCAAATATCTTCAGATCTGAGTCATGATAGGTCACTGTCTAATCTAACCTAACCTAACCATCTTCAGATCTCTTGTAGCGATGTCAGCGGCAAGTTCGTTGAGGTAGACGTTTAGCCTATCGGCACGATCATACAATCGTCCGCATATGATGCGATCTCTTTCACGTCTGGGATGGAATGGATAATAGGTAGAGGTTAAACAGTGCGGGAGATATCACCCCGTCTTGGGGAACCCTCTGTTTTACTCTAAGGAGTTTCGATTTCTTATACCTAAATTCCACAAATGACTGGCGACCACACAGATAATTCGCGATCCGATAATGGCGATGTCCTCAAATAGTTTGGCAAAGCTGAATGTGTCGAATGCCTCCGATAGGTCCGGTGCCACGAGGACCGTCATATTACATGGGCTGGTTTGACCCAAGCAAAATTGTTCTGTGATGGCAAGTAAAGCAGTAATTATGCCATTTAGTCTTCGAAATTCATGCTAATGCTCGGCGAATAGAAATTCTCCAACGAGGCTATGAAGGTGTAGTCCCTCTTTGACTACTGGTCTGAGAAGGGAGATCGGTCTGTACGACTCGCCCTTGCTTGGGTCCTTTCCAGGCTTCAGTAGCGGCATGACTCTGCCCATCTTCCAGACATCGGGTACTATAAAAGTGTTAAAAGACAGGTTGAGGACAATTGAAAGGTACTCAACTCCAAAGTCCATCGGGCCCAATGCCTTGGATTATTCGGCGCCACGGATGACATTCGTAACTTCAGCCACAGTTACCTTGCCAAAAGTGACTGAGGTACTGTCATCCCGACTACCGGGGTTCAAGAGTGACTTAACAGTGAACCACAGCTTGCCTAAACCGGTACCTTAGTATCATTGCTCCAAGTGTTCTAGCCACAAATTCCGCTTATATTCGTTGACTACCTGTTTATCACCGGATTCAGCTCGTTGACTCTGCGATTAGTGGGGACCATGCAACGAATAACATCCCCTTCCTAATGCAGGCAACATTCGAGGTACTATGCCAGGTAAAACTTCTCTCCAAAGAGGTGTCGCACGCCGTTCGGACTCGGCTATAAAAAGGAGGCCCCCTTATCATTGAGCTTAAACTTGAATCGGACTGCACTCATTGATATGTGAGAAGTTTGCCCCTGTTTCTTAATGGTATGTTCATGGACAAAATTTGCATTTTTGCATTTTGGTCCCAAAGCAATGATGGCTTGCAGGATACGTCACTCAGGAGATCAGGGGATGCAATGGAAATGTCTGGCTAGCTGCGGCATCTTCTCGTAATTCTAGTGGTGGCATCCTAATTCGCCTTGCAATACGTAGAGCCTTCAATCTGCTCTGCCAAAGCTATGTCCCGCTGGTCGTTACCTAGGGGAGAATGCCTGCGCGTTAAGTCTACTAAAACCAGGCGATATGGCCTGATAATGTAGGACCTTTATACTTGGTCATTAACTACGTCACAACTACCAACCGGCGGCATGTAAAAGTTGTGTAGCTCTATCTCGGCTATCCCCATACTTTCTATGTAGAAGTCGCTAGCGCCGGGCGCGTGCGACATTGGTCTATACTGCTCGGAATGATGTGTCACGAAGGCCAATCCCCCACCATCACTCCCTATACGACCCTTACGTAGCACATTGTATCTGTGACAACTGTGCAGGCTGCAGGTGTTGGTCAGCTTTGTTTCCTGAATCGCTGCAGTCAATATGCTCTTCCGACTCATAAAATCTACTATCTCGCCGATCTTGCCTCTTAGACCATTTCAAGAAAAATAAACTTCTCGGCACAGGGCCCGCAATATTGAGGCTGCGATGCTGCTGTAGCGTATATTGTCACACGGGAGAGGCCACATAGTCCGACGACTACGAAGTTCGCCCGATACGGGATGACTATGGGCACCACACCGGTTGGAACTCTAATTTCCTATTTGTGTGGTGTTTATCGTCATTACGAGAAGTTCATCTGAGAGCTACCGGGCGCGTCCACAGGTTGTGGATAGTGGGATGATCCGTATACGGAGTAGCTGCAACTGCAGTCGCAGACATTCAGCGGCATCGAGTGGTGAGTCTCAGTGAGAGGCCGGCCGGCACCGGCTCTTGCTTAAATACAGAGCGCCTATGATAATTGATATGACAAATCGAGTTATTGGTGCCTTTAAACAACCAATGGCCATAACGTTCCCGAGGCGGAACGAGCGTGCTCCCATATGGAGTTTGACACCTCAACATACAAATTTTGTTACAACAACAACTACGACGCTTGTGATCCACTCCTGCCTATGTTCGCACAACACCCTTTCAACATACGAGTATGCAGTCCAACTAAACTCCCGTAAGGTCAGAGCAAGATCGGAAATGTACCCACTCCATGCAACGGTTACACCTCAACGACACCGGCAAACCGAACAGATCCACGGCCCGAAGTTCATTTCAATCCTAGCATGTGCCTCTCCCATGACGAAAAAAAAGACGAACACGTTCGCTGAGGCGGCAGGCTTTGCCGATAAAAGACTCAATCGGGTCAATCCGATTCGTAAAACCGGCTGCCATGAGATTGCATTAAGCCTCATAAGGCTTTTCGTTGCCTGAATCAAATATGATGGGATTGCATAAGGCCTCATAAGGCTTCTCGGTGCGTGAATCAATTATGATGCAAATCAGCCCATATTTGGTTACAACTATGTATATAGTAGTGAAATTATAATGAAATAAGATGACAAATATATCCATGGTGGTGGGTATCCAAAGTTCGACACGGCCGAACTTAATTCTACTGTCTACTTCTACTTGTCTAGATTTGTTTTAATAGGAATTTTTGTGATTGAAAAAAACAAATCGGAATTTTATTTAGGCAGACAAACACTTCGGCAAAACATGGGCTATTGGCCTTTATTGCGTTTTGAATTTGTCAACAAACATCATAAACAAAACAATTACCAATGTAGTGCTAACGGAAGTTATCAGCTTTTGGTTCCTGTGCACATAAAATTAATATTGACCAAATGACTTCAATTGAAATTTTATTGGCCTTGCGATATTGGAGGCGGGATTTTCATTTAAAAATGCTGATTGTTTGCAAGTACAGGCACAGTTTAAACCAAAAAGTGAACAAGTTAACACCTTTAGTAAGGAAAGAAAAAAACAAAAGAAAAGAAGCCTTTGCAAAACCATTAAAGTTTTTAAAGTGGCATATTAAAAAAAAGAAGTTAAACAAAAAAATAAACAAAGAAAAATATTTTTTTAAGAGAAAAAATAAAGTTTATTTAAAGCCAATAATAAAATGAAGGCTATAATCCAAATGTGCATTTTTGCAAGCCTTATGGCTATAAATCAATGCTTGGTGGTTCCCCATATGATGGAAGAAGAAGCACAAAAAGTAAGTGCAAACATATACTACATATAAAAAATTGTATCTAAAGACAAACATTTATATAAAAATTTCTCTAAAGATGAAAACTTAACACAAAAAATTCTAGAAAGACAACATTTCAAGAAATTTTCTCTTAAGACAAAATTTTCTCTAATGAAAAACTCATTATAAAATAAAAAAAAATTCTTTACAGACAAAATTCAAAAAAAAATATTCTTAAAAGAAAAAAATTGAAGAAATTTTCTCTAAACTAAAAAAGCTTAAAGGCAAAAAAATCTCTTCAGACAAAATTGTAAGACAAATTTTCATTAGACTAAAGAAAAAAATCTTAGAGTTAAACCACACATTTTCAATGAATCCCAAATGTTATTTAATTAAATTAAAATTTAAACAAATCCTTTAAAGGATTTACCAGGTTAACTAAACGCGATTTTGTACTTGTTTTCAATTAGAATACTTAATTTCTATAAATTCGTACTAAAAACTAGTCCAATTATTTCCTTAAAATATTAAAATTTGATTACTTATTATTATCTCATTATTTTCAGATGCAAGACGTCAACACCCTCTGCTCGGGCCGTTTTAATGGTACAACATTTGCCAACTCTCAGGATTGTAATAAATTCTATATATGCCTCAATAATCAAGCTGAAGTGTACAATTGTGCCGATGGCTATCATTTCGACAAACATTCCCTGACCTGTGTAAGCGGAAATGATTGCGATGACGATGAATTGACAATACCACCCACCTGTTCGGATGGCAGCAAAAGAGCTGTAAACGATGATTGTTTCATTTTTGAAATGTGTGTCAATGGCCAATACCAGAAGATCAATTGCCATCCAGGTTTTTATTTCAATGCCCCAAAGACGACATGCAAACCCATTAAGTATGACGCCGATTACAAGTGCAATTGTGTAATGCCTGATTATAGCATAATGACCAACCGCGATAATTGTGAGACATACTATTCCTGCCAGGGCGGAAAGGCCGATTTAATACAGTGTCCCCGGGGCGAGTATTACAATTCCTCCATAAACTCTTGCACCGTTGATGTTTATAACATTTGCCTAATGGAACCCACAAAAGCTCCTTTGATAAAACAAGCCCCATTAATGCTGTTAGCCAATGTGGAAGTTCCCAAAGTCAAAGCTGTATGTGGCACACAAGCATTGGGTAGCAATGAAATCTCTTTTCATGCGCACATCAATGATTGCAGCAAATTCCTTGTGTGTACCAATGGCCAGGCACATGAACAGCAATGCCCAAAGAAGTTCTATTTTGATGAAGCCAAGCAGTATTGCATATTGGACACCGAGAAGAAATGCATAAGAGGGCAAACTGAAGCTTCTTACAAATCGCCATACCATAACAAAATCTTTACAAGATTTTTGAAATATTAGTCTAAGAACTCTTAAAGCTTCTCATTTCTCGTCGCCAATGTACCTGCTGCTCGTCTGGCTACATCACTGATAGTTTTATATGCATTTTGAATATTTATTGTATAGCAATTAGTTTTAAGTGTACATACTAAATAAATAAAATAAGTGAATATTTAATATATTGTCCCAAAATTTATGGTGGAATATTTGTGCAATCTAATCTTAAAGTTTGTTAGTTTGGTTTTAATCTGATTTTCTGAAGGCGATGTGTAGTTAGCAAGACCCCATCTTGAGACAATTCCGCTTGTTTTGTTACCAACCTTAACACTACACTTTTTACACCACTACTGTGGTACAGGGTATAATAACTTAGTGCATTTGTTTGTAACACTCAGAAGGAAGAGAGAGAGACCCATTGATAAGTATACCGATCAACTCGGAATCACTTTCTAATTCGATTTAGCTATGCCCGTCTGTCTGTTTGTCCGTCGATCTCTCTGTCTATGTTAATTTGTGTACAACGTGCAGGTCGCAGTTTTCATCCGATTGTCTTAAAATGTTTTCGGCCTAGCGATGAAGCCTATTGAAATTGGAAAAAATCTGTTCAGATTTGGATATATATGTTCGTCCGATTAGCAGCAATAATGCAATAAAATGGTCATTTCTTAACCGATTCTCTCAAAATTTGGCAGGAGGAATTTTCTTATGACTCTCGAAATTACTGGCGAATATCATGGAAATCGGTTCAGATATAAAAATAGCTCTCATATATATATATCGCCCGATTTTAACTTCTATAGTCACAGCAAGCGCATTTATTAATCAATCTTGCCAAAATTGTGCACAACGCCTTACGCGACGACTACCACAATATCTATGAAGTTTGCTCGATATCGGTTCAGATTTAGATATAGCTCCCTTATATATGTTCGTCAGTTTTGGGTTATTTGCAATAATGTTGGAATTTGTCAGTTATTACAGTTTGAACATATTTGCTCGAAATTTGATAGGGAACAAATACCGAGGTCTATCAAAATTGGTTCAGAATTGGATATCGCTCCCACATTGTACTTATAGGGTAGGTGTAGGGTATTATACAGTCGGCAACGCCCGACTTATGCCCTTCCTTACTGGTTTTTTTTATCAACCATCACGCAGGGGATAAATTCAGTGCATTGCGTTCGAGTGGATAGTTAAGGATCGGAGTGGGGAAAAAGGGGTTAGTGTTTATTGGCATTTGTTTTAAATTTCTGGATTACGTAGGTAGTGGAAAAGACATCTGCCGGGAGTCGATTCTAAAGGGTGAGATTTTAGCTATTATCTTTTTGGCAACACTAGTTTAAACACTTCACGCACGTTTCCTGTTTTATTTCACTTTCAAACATCTTCAGTTTGGTTTATAACTTATCCATGAATCGTCTTACAAACGAACAACGCTTGCAGATTATTGAATACGTGATAAACTTTCTCTTAAGAAAGTTTATCTTATTGTACTTATTGAGAGGCGAGTTCGGTGAACATTTAATTTCACGTTCGGGGCCGGTCAATTGGCCGCCTAGATCGTGCGATTTAACGCCTTTAGACTATTTTTCGTGGGGCTATGTTAAAGCTCATGTTATACACACAAGCCCGCTTCAAATGAAGATTTCAGTGCGAGTCCGATCAGCTGGCCAATCGACTACAAACCGGTGTGATCTCTAGAAATTCTTATATTTCTGACAAACAAAGAATCAAAAGACTGATTTCCGAATAACACACACCCAGCGCCACACAACCCACATTTCGACGATGCTCAAGGGAAACAATAGAGTTGGATACCCTACCATCTCCAATCATCACCAACGTCCGCCTCTGGACACGGTCAAGCAGCCCCAGGGATGATTTTGAAGCTCCAGTCAATATATGCGAGATTCCATCTTCGGCCTGATGTACGCAGTGTAGATATTAAGAAGATCAGAGGGAGTGAAATATTTCTTACATCGCCTTAGAAAACCCAAGCACTTAAATTCAACGAACATCACATTGAATCTTCATGCTCAGAATATCAAGTCGGTTGTATGCACCGGATTGACCCGATGAAGTCCAACACACTGCTACAACAACAACAATAACATCAAGACCCTTTGACTGCTCGATATCCACACCGTCGAAAGATATTGACGACTGTAAAGTATCAGTGAATCGTTTGTGGGACAACAAACAGCACTGCGTCTTGCGTGCATTAAAATCCACACTCTTCATTCGACCCCACTCAGAAATGGCCACTAAATCCTAGCAGAGTTTTATGTCCATAATCCGCCTCCTGTCTTCAATCTCTCGAAGACTCGACCTACGGTCAAATGAAAATAAATGAAAGTATATCGGATTCGAAGTCCGACCAAGTAGATCGTCAATGAAAATAAGAACAAAAGAAGGGGAAAGGACAGAGCCTTGTGGTACTCTTGCGGTCAATTTATATTCCTCAGATGAGAAACCATCTACAACAATTGTTATAGTTCGATCTCTAAGAAAGCTTGATATATATCAAGCGAAGTTATCACCGACATCAAAAGCGACAAGCTTTGGAAATGCACCGTGCAAGACTCTATCAAATGCCTTGGCGGTATTCAGAGCCATGAATACAGCGACTCCAACGTTGCGACAGGAACGCCATCAGGTCACCCGTGAAGCGATTTCGGCGGAACCCATACTTTCCGTCGCTAAGAAGACCATTGGACTCTTAGTATCTCACGAAATGGTGGTTAGCCACACTCTCCATAGCCTTGGAAAGCGCCTAGCATAGCGCCATTGGTCGGTAATTCGCAGGGTTGGTGGCCTCACCTTTCTTGGGGATATACAGCACGTTCACAAAAACACCCGCACGGTAATCAAGGTCAAAAAGATTGGGTAAAGGACGAGCGAGCGTCGAAGAACACTCGAATGAAACAAGTGATGATATGCCATCCGGGCCGGGATTTATTAACGTCAAGATATTCCAGAATCCTTTTGACTCCATGTGGACCGATCTGAGCCAAATTGACGAAGGATGTCGAAGGGACTAACACAACTCACTGTCCCAAATGTCAGCAAAATCGGATAATAAATGTGGCTTTTATGGGCCTCAGACCCTAAATCGGTGGATCGGTCTATATGGGGCTATATCAAGATATAATCCGATATAGCCCATTTTCGAACTTAACCTGTTTATGGACAAAAAAGAATCTGTACCAAGTTTCAGCTCAATATCTCTATTTTTAAAGACTGTAGCGTGATTTCAACAGACAGACGGACCGGCATGTCTAGATCGTCTTAGATTTTTAAGCTGATCAAGAATATATATACTTTATATGGTCGGAAATAGATATTTCGATGTGTTTCAAACGGTATGACAAAATGAATATACCCCCATCCTTCGGTGGTGGGTATAAAAATTTCGTTAAAATTTTGTTGGTAAAAAGAAATCTATTACAATTTTGACGCTGAGAAAAATAAATTTGAGGCTGCTTTGGCCTGAGCTAATGTTTGTATTTATAGAATGTTATAAATATGAAACTTTCTCATTAAAGAAAATTTTACTGAAATTTTGTTTTTAAAATATATTTATTTTATATATCGTTCTTTAGACAAAATAATTTTGGGGGGCTCGGGCCCGATAGCATTAGAAGTCATACAAAAATACTTCGTTTCAAATTTCAGCAAAACCGAATAACAATTGCGCTCTCAAGAGGCTCAAGAAGTGAAATTGGGTGATGGGTTTATATGGGAGTTATATCAGGGTATGGATCGATTTGGACTATATTTGGCACGGCTATTGGAAGCCATAGCAAAGAGTATGTGTGAAATTTGGGTGGTCAAATCAGAAGATCGGTTTATACGGCAGCTATATCAAGTTACATACCAAATTCGACCATACTTGGCACGGCTGTCGGAAGTCAAAACAAAACATTGCATGGAAAATTTCAGTCAAATCAGATAAGAATTGGGCAATCTAGAGGGACAAAAAGACAAGACCCAAGATCGGTTTATATGGGAGCAATATGAGGTTATGGATGGATTTGGATCACACTTGGCACGCACAGCTGTTGGAAGTCATAGCCAAACTTTATGGGTGGTAATTGCGCATTCTCAGGTTCAAAAGATCGATTTTTATTGCAGCTATATCAAATTATAGATGGAAGCTATATCAAGTTTTTATGGCAGCTTTATCAAGTTATTTGGACCATACTTGGCACGATTGTTGGAATTCATATCAAATCGTTGCGAAATTGCAATCCAATACTTCTGAAGATCGGTGTATATGGAAACTATATCAGGTTATAGCCCGGCCGATACGGGATGACTATGAGCACCACACAGGCTGGAACTTTGAACTCCGACTTGTGTGGTGCCCATCGTTATCACGAGAAGCTTAGCTGAAAGCTACCGGGCGCGTCCACAGGTTGCGGATTGTGGAAAGCTCCGTTTTTATGCGGAGTAACTGCAAATGCGGCCGCGGGCAGTCAGCGATTTTCGAGAGGAGAGTCTCAGTGAGGAGTCAGGTGGCACAGGATCTTGACTAAATACTGAGTACCAATGATACTCGAGATGACAAGGCGAGTTATTGGCGCCTTCAAATAACCAATGGCCAACATCAGCGTCTGTTCCCAGGTTAGGGGCGGCTGGCGGCGAGCGTCGGATTTTGTAGCAAGCGGCTCGCCACAACGAGGGATACATGCAATCCCACAAACTCATGCGGTTTGGGCGCTGGGTCAGTAACCCGCCCCCGGAAAACATAGAACTACTATGAAAAACAAAAGAATAGTTAAAACGAACCCCCCTAACGTTGACGACCCACGCAAACGAAAAAAAGACCATGATTTGGGGATCTGCACCTGGAATGTCCGCACTCTTTATAGAGAAGGTGCAGTATACGCGCTGGCGGATGTATTAGAGAAGTACAAGGCAGATATAACCGCCTTACAGGAAGTCCGAAGACTACACTTTACAAAGATACTACCGTGCTGTTATATGGTTCTGAAGCATGGGTACTTGTGAAAGCAGATGAGGCAGTGCTTGGAGTATTTGAGAGAAAGATTCTTCGTAGAATATATGGACCAGTTTGCGTTAACGGAGAATAGAGGTGACGTATGAACCACGAGCTGTATGACGACGATAGCATAGTTACACGCATCAAACGGCTGCGTTGGCTAGGTCATGTTGTCAGAATGGATTAGGAAGCTCCAGCAAAGAAGTCTTTTGAAGGCAAACACGGTGGTACACGCAAACCGGGAAGACCAAAAGCCCGATGGAAAGATCAAGTTGTGGGAAACACCTCGAAACTTGGTGTCAGAGATTTTAAAATGAGCGCAGAAGATCGAGGCGCTTGGAAAGCTATTCTACGTTCGGCTAGTGGAAGAAATATTCTGTCATAGCCAATTAAAGTAAAGTATATCAGGTTATAGGCCCAACATGGCACAGTTCTTAGAAGTCAAAACATTTCATGCTAAATTTCAGCCAAATCGGATAAGAATTGCGCCCTCCAGAGGCTAAAACAGTCAATATCCGGGATTGAGTTTAGCAGCTATATCAAAACAAGGACCGATATGGCCCATTTACAATCCTAACCGACCTACACTTATGGGAAATATTTGTGAAAAATTTCAAGCGCTTTCGCTTTCGAAAATTAGCGCGCTTTCGACAGACAGACGGACAGAAGGATATGACTAAATCAACTTGGAATCTCAAGACGAACAAATATATACATTGTTGTGTCTCAGATCAATATTCCCATGTTTTACAAACGGAATGACGTCATCCTATGGCGAAAGGTATAAAAGGGGCATAAAAGTATTGTTTTGGTATAAAAAATAACAATGAACCAAAGGAAGGTGAAAGTAATTGTTGCCAACCTGATGCAATGATGGTGGCAATGCTGTAGTCCCACCCTTCAGGTCTTATCATATAGATAAGACTTCAAGTGTTGCACTATCGCCGTTAAGGTTTTTTTAAGATTTCCGATAGCCAATATGTGAGTGAGGTGGTGAATTCGTTACCAACCTCAACATTTAGTATATATTTGGCCTTGTTTTTTTTGAATATTTATTGGTAGTAAGTGGTAAATACAAATAAAAGCGTCAGCAAATCAACATTTTACTGTGTTCATGAATTGAAAATAACACAATATGATCAATCTTCCGACCACTTATAATTTCAAATTATATGGTAAACTTTCAGATAAAAATTCGATAAAAACAAGTTTTAAACAACAAGGTAAACTTTTTGTATACTAACCACAATAGATCTTTCGCGCATTCTACCCTATTTAGGTTAGGTTGGAGGGTACGCCACTAGCAATCTCGGTTGCTAGCCGCTTCACTTCGAGCGAATCTTAGGTCCATTGTGTTCGCCCTAGAAGAAGATAAAAGTGAGCAAGAAGAGGGAGAACGCGGATCGAGATTCAGCCCAGTAAGGTGCAAGACAGCAGATGCCAGGCTATGAAAAAGATGTTCACCTATTATTCTGTGTCTTTTCTCTCAATTGTGGGACAGGGAAACAAAAGGTGGTCGAATATCTCCAATGCTTCGTCATCGTCGCATACCCCGCAGAAATCTGCCTGTGTCAAGGACCTGACGATGCAATGACCATTCAGAAGAAAGCCGATTGTAACGGCTTATTTTCCGAATAAGGGAGAGTCGCAAAGACGAATCTCCCCTCTTTCGCCAATAGCCAAGATGCTCAAAGAACTTCCCTACCGAGACTAGCTGGAAAATTTATATTTGCCAACCATCAGCACGGATTCCGTAGATTGCATAGCACTACGACTACTTTGCACGACATCTTTACATATAGTAACCGCAGTCTAAATCAGGCCTGCAGGAGCTTAACGAGGATCGCCACCTCCATATGAAAATGTGGCTACATCAACAACAACAGAAGCGGTGAACAGCTACCGAGAGAATGAAGTCCTTGGAGGTCGACTGCAACCAATTACACCTGAAGAAGTTGGCCTCCCTCTGCAAATCAGAGTAGTTCTGCCTCCTCAGCCTCTTCAAGCCCTACTAATCTAGAAATTATGCTAGCGTAATGTATGTGTGTCCCGATTGTAACCTGGGGCCACACGACACGCGTTATCTGTTTAACTGTACGGTTAATGCTACTCGACTTTGGACCAGATCCCTCTGGACACATCCAAATTTAGTCGTTGAGTCCCATGAGCCTAGAGACAGCATATGAACGCTGCCCAAGACATTAAAATGGTGCTAGAAGACTTTGATGTCAAGATAGAAAGAGAATATTTCCCCAGATTTCAACATCGCGATACTCACAAGATCACATGGTTGCCCCCGGTTAATATGTGAAAACCCATATTGGTCCCGTTGGACGTTTGATCAATCCGAGGAACTAAAATTGAATCAAATCATTATATTCTTGCGGCGACACTATGGACATACTCCTAAGCCAGTAATCAGCTTGTTGTGCGCTTTAAATGGTAAAAAAGTAACGTCGAAAAAATCTTAGACATTTTTCCATTTCCTACCGTGCCGAAGTCTGTTAGATGCCAAAGCTGCAGGACCGAACTTTGGATACCCACCACATAATTTGTGCTGCCCCCATAGCAGCTATATCGAAATATGGTCCGATTCGAACCAAGTCTTTCTTCAAGTTATAGAACAAAATATTGGTCTTTTGGATATAGACTGATCTGAACCATATACCACACGGACGTCGAAAAACCTAACATAAGTCACTGTGTCAAATTTCAGCGAAATCGGATAATAAATGCGCCTTTTTGGGGCCAAGACTTTAAATCGAGAGATCGGTCTATATGGCAGCTATATCCAAATCTGAACCGATCTGGGCCAAATTGACGAAGGTTGTCGAAGGGCCTAACACAACTCACTGTCCCAAATTTCATCAAAATCGGATAATAAATGCGCCTTTCATGGGCCCAAAAACTTAAATCGAGAGATCGGTCTATATGGCAGCTATATCCCAATCTGAACAGATCTGAGCCAAATTTGAAAAAGATGTCGAAGGGCCTTTTATGGGCCCAAAACCTTAAATCGAGAGATCGGTCTATATGGCAGCTATATCCAAAGCTGGACCGATCTAGGCCGAATTGCAAAAAGATGTCGAGGCGCATAACACAACTCACTGCCCTAGCAAAAAAGAATCTCAATATCTCTATTTTCAAAGACTGTAGCGTGATTTCAACAGACAGACGGTCGGACATGGCTAGATCGTCTTAAGACTTTTACGACGATGAAGAATATATATACTTTATAGGGTCGGAAATAGATATTTCGATATGTTGCAAACGGAATGACAAAATGAATATACCCCCATCCTTCAGTGGTGAGTATAAAAAGTTGATATGGTCAGACCCAATTATATCTGGCACCGATCTGGCGTCTTGATTTCTTCAGCTTTTAGAGGGTGAAATTCTTATCCGATTTGGCTGTAATTTTGCGCGAGGTGTTTTGTTATGACTTCCAACTACTGTGATTAGTATGGCGCAAATCGGTACATAACCTGGTATAGCTGCCATATAAACCGATCTTGGGTCTTGACTTCTTGATTCATTATTCTTTGTTTGCCTTAAAAGAGATACCGCGAAAAGAACTCGACATATGCGATCCATGGTGGAGGGTATATACGATTCGGCCCGGCCGAACTTAGCACGCCCTTACTTGTTTTTTTCTTGGAAAGTGTTTATGAATTTGAGTTAACTCTTACTCTTTGTGTTTGGCTTGCGCTCACACCCAATATATCGTTCATGTGTAGAGTATTGAGCCCATAAAAGGAGCATTTTTTATCCGATTTCCTATTTGTATATATAGACCGATCTTCCGACATAGAGTATTGAGCCCATAGAGATTTTTTCATCCGATTTCGATGAAATTTGAAACAGTGAGTTTTAGTAGACCTCTACACTCCTTTGTTGAACGTGGAATAGATCGGACTATATTTGGGTATAACTGGCATATAGACCGATCTCCCAAAATGCAGTATTGAGTACATAAAAGAAGCATTTTTCATCCGATTCCGATAAAAAAAATTAAAGCAGTGACTGAACCATTATGGGCACCATCTTCTGTTCCTTTTGTATTTCATAATGAATTTTTAGCCAAAAGCGTATTTAAAAAAAACTTTGGACGAGAACCAACGAACCATCTTTAATTGGCAGAATGGACAAATATTATTAAAAATATTCAAAATATTTTTAATATTTTACATTCTGTAACCATATTACATTTAGAAAATAAAACTCCCACTTATCACATACTACCAATTCAAACATACTACCAATCACATTTTAATCAAATTTAAAAAAATAACAAAATATCTCACGTTTTTAGAATTGGAAACTTTGTTAGTAAAAGACCCAGGAACTCTGCGACTAAGATGGGGTGCGTCCACAGGGATCTGGGTCTAAGTCGAGTGGGTCTGGCCGGGCAGTTAAACAGGTGACGTGTATCGTGCTGTCCCTTGTTACAATCGGGACATAGATCTTTACGTCAATCCTTGCTCTGTAGGAGTTGAGGCGGCTGCATCTGCCGGAACGTAATTGAGCCAGAACTATTCTGGTTTGCCGGGGCAGGTCAATTTTTTCGGGTATTGTGGGAGGCGGTCGTTATCCAAGGACTACATTCATCCGGTAGCCATTTAACGCATCTGCTACCTTGTCTGCATGAATGTTGTCTAGACCTGCTTAATATGCCGCTTGATCTAGAGGTTCTCTCGCTGCTGAACCTCACGCTCTAGATCATGTAGATCTACCTTAAGGCTTCTGGGCGGTGGATATCTATACACAAGATCATAATTTGGATGGTCTCTGCGATAAAAGCCCAAAAGGTATTGCTTAGACAGCATGTAGTTATATTTTTGCACTGGTAGGATATTTGTCTCCTGATGGAGGTGGTCCACATGAGAACTGAGGAGACAGCTCGTCGCAGTTGGGAGGACGGCATTCTGACAGATCTGAATATTATTCTACTGCGTATCATAAAGCTGACGAGACCTCACTGGCGCTGCATAACTTACCACAGACCGGCCAATTGCTATGTACGTGGTCAACAAGGTTTCTTTGTCTGCACCCCAAGTGCTGCCGGCAAGTGACTTGAGGACCTTGTTTCTACTTTTGACTTTATCGCAAATTGCTGTGGCATGTGGGGAAAATGTGTAAGAGCGGTCAAATGTGACGCCAAGTATTTTGGGACACTTGATGGTCGGAATCATTTCTCCATCGACCATCACAGTCAGCTCGGCATTGACCTCACGCGTATTTGTAGTGAACAATGTGGCTGAGTTTTGGTGGCAAATATCTTCAGATTTCTTGCAGCGAAATAAGAGTTCGTTGAGGTAGACGTTCAACTTATCGCAGGTGTCAACAATGGGTGTGGGGGCCTGATGCCATGATCGTACAATCGTCCGCATATGATACGATCTTTATGCCGTCTAGAGGGGGTGGAATGGAGGATAGGTAGAGGTTAAACAGTGCCGGAGATATCACCCCGCCTTGGGGAACTCCCTGTTTCACTCTAGGCTTTTTCCACTTTTTATCCCTAAATTTCACAAATGACTGGCGACCACACAGATAATTCGCGACCCAGCGTTTCAGGCCTGGCCGGAGGGACGTGTTGGCGATGTCCTCAAATAGTTTGGCATGGCTGTCGCATGCCTTCGATAGGTCCAGTGCCACGAGGACCGTTCTATCACATGGCCTGGGCTGATTGAAGCCACGGCAAATGTGTGCGGTGATAGCATGCAAAGCAGTTGTTGTGCTATGCAGTCTTCGAAATCCATGTTGATGCTCGTCGAATGGAAATTCTCCTACGACGCACGATGCTCGTCTGCGAGTACCATTGCCTGCGTCGGGAAATTGGGCCGCACTTGGGGTATTCGACCGGCAGGTATAAAGCGAGCGGCTGCTGCGTTAATGATGTCTCGGAATTTCCTCTCGGCAACTTGCACATCCGATGGGGGTGGCAGTTCACTGAAGCGGCGTCTGGTATACTCTCTGAAGCCAGCCCAATCGGCCTTTTTCTGATTGATAAACGGGGGAGGTGGTCTGACCCCAAAAAAGAGATGAGCGGCTGCACCGCCTCGTTATCCTCGTTATCCACCGTGCAAAACGTGGAGCAATCTGCTCTGCCAAAGCTATGCCACGCTGGTCGTTTCCTAGGGGAGAATGCCATGAAGTGTGAGGCGCATTAAAGTCCCCTAGAACCAGACGATTATAGCCAAATAGTAACCCACTTATGTCGGGGTTGTAAACTTGGCCATTAATTGGGACACAGCTACCAACCGACGGTATGTACACCTTGTATAGCTCTATCTCGGCAGTACCGGACCTGACTGCTATCCATGTAGGGGTTACTAGCACCAGGCGCGAGATGGGTCAATATTGCACGGAATGGTGTATAACGAAGGCCAATCCTCCAGGTGTTGGTTAGCTTTGTCTCCTGGATCGCTTCGACCAATATGTTCTTCCGACTCATAAAATCCACAATCTCATCGATCTTGCCACGGAGACCTTTGCAGTTTAGTTGCAAAAATGATACACTTCCCGGCACTAGCCTGGCAATATTGGAGCTGTGTTGCTGCTGTTGCGTATGTTGCCGCGCAGAGAGGTAGGGGGGTCACATAGTCCGACGACTGGTGTTTTTTTTGTAAGTGCTACCTTTACTTTTTGCCGCCATTGGGTTTGAACATGGGTCCTCTCATTTGATAGTCAGTTGCGCTACCAACTCAGCCAACCACTTACTAATAATGTGTGCGGCTAAATGTAAATAAATACAATTGTCTTAGAACAAACAGCGTAGAACAGTGGGGTAAACGGCAAAAAAATTGGAAATAACTCTACAAATTTTTATCTGTTGGTTACAGCTGTACATAGTGAACTGGACATTTGTAGAGGAGGACAGGAAAGTGCTGTTGTAGGTCCATATCTCTAACACGGCCTGAGATACAGGGTGTCAAAATTGACCACTTTTAACTTCTCCAATTTTTTGGGAGCTATAACTTTTGATCTACTGAACCGAATTGCATGATCAAGGACTCTGGAGAAAGAGCTCGAAGTGATCTAAAGAAAACATGCTCATCGTGTATTGATAATGATATATGCATTATATAATTTTAAAATATCAAAATTTTGACTTGGGTTTTTTCGGTGTATTGTTAATAACTCTATCAATTCCTAAGCTTTATACTTCAAATTTCAAATTGTGCTAGTATATGTATGCATAAAAAAAGAATCATGCCTATATATTAAGCGGTTTAAAAATGTCGCTGTTTTCAATAAGGAAAATATTTTTTTTTTTTGTAAAATTTGCAAAAATTTTCAAAAAATATACTTGCATTTCCTTCAAGTTTTCGCAAACTTTGGCTATCAAAGCTTTATCATTTATTTCCATTTCATAAAGCGGAGGTATTATGAAAACTTTTAAATGCCAATTTGTTTCACGTTGATATCAAACCACCCCGTTATCTTAAGATCAATATGACCAATTTTTTTCTACTAAATTTCAGAAGTTTCACACTAAAAAAATTTCCACAGGGATTTTTTCACTTTTTTGAACTTGAATTAAAGCTTGAAATGTTTCCAACAATTTAAGGTATGTTTAGATATATCCTAGCCATAAATGAAGTCATGTCTGAATACCAAAATACTAAAAAATCGATTTTCAAATCGTGCTACATCCACTGTTAAAAAACAAGTATTACGTCTATTAACTTTATTGCACATATGTGTAGGAAACTTTTATTTGGTATAATTTCTTCTGCAAAACACAAAAAAGAATCATCATATGGACACCAAAGTCATGTTCTACTTCCAAATACCTTTCTTTTGAGCCCCATGTTGCCAAGATCGATAAATATTTCCAACTTGTGCGGTGTTTTGGAGTTTGGCGGGCATCCAAAGATTTGATCATCAAAATATATATCAATTTAGTGCTCTACTTTTAAATACCTTTCATTTCAGTGCCATATTGTATGCCCGGTCTGTATGCCAAATTTTAATTCCATATAACTTTTGAGTCTATACTAAACGAACAATTTTACAAACCCGCTCCCAAATCCCTTTTATTTAAATCTCACATTGGTCTATATGTTCGTTTGGGGTTCTTTTGGGTGAAGGGCGACTCCCTAGTCACTTGGGACCAAAATTCTTTTGACATTCTTTCCCCACTACCTTTCCCCATTCTATAGTAATGGGTACAACAGAAATTAACGAAGTATTTAAAAATATTCTCTTTGAAAGCTTTTAGGTTTTATTCAAGTATGGATAAAGATCCTAGTGCTGAAATATCAAGAGTGCAGTGACCAGTGTTGCCACTCAAGAAAATTATTTCCTAACAAAATTTAAGAGAAATCCTTCCAAATGGTCTACAAATCAAAAATGCAGTATATGTTTTTATACCCTCCATCGAAGAGCTGGCCATTTTGCCATTCCATTAATACCGATCCCCCTATAAAAGAAATCTTGGGTTCATAAAGTCGTATTTTTGCCCCGATTTCAATGAACAACCGTACCAAGTTTGGATACAGCGATCAGCTGATTTAAGTGTCTGATACCAGAAATGCGCTTTACTACCCATTTTAGCCGTTACAGTGAGCATGGATTCTTCAAGATCTGAGTATAGAACAGATTTCACCATATTTGTATGCAGCTGCCACATAGCCCTGTTTTCCGATTGAAGGCAGAGAACGCACAAAAGCCGCATTTCCTACGAAATTTATAAGAGCTTCCTTAATACCTGTACCAGTTATAGTCAATATAAGAACTAAAATTTGAAGCAATGTTACAGTATTTGGACCCTCGACATCCATAGTTTTATTCTGGTCTCTTAACGAATGAACAGAAACGACAAGAAGTGAATTAATTTTGAATTGTCCCTGCAATTTTTCCAGTACTTAACTTGGTATTTATATATTTGAAATACCTACCAAAAATTGAGGTCAGCCTACCAACCTACCAAGAGAATAAAAATCTACCAATTTTGATAGGAACCTACCAAAAACGGCAACATTGACAGTGGCAGTGACGATGAGATCATAACCTTCTCCCAAGAAGCCCATTTACTCAAGATTTGGAAAACTAGTATAGGCAAAGATCCTAATATTAGAACATCAGGTAGTGCAGGGACGGTAGACTCAATACAGCCTAACGAACGAAACCCATTACCGACTTTCTCATGATCCGGAAGACTAGGATATGCAAAGATCCTAATATAAAAACATCAGACAGTTCAGTGACGAGAAACTCAGTGCAGCCTAAAGAACAGGGATTAGACGATTAGACCATGATCCACTCCCAAGAAGCCCATCTAATGAAGGACCAACGATTGAGGTCATCAACCGGAGCGAGACAGCTACTCACGCCCTGAAAGAGAAAATCAGCAATGGCAAGATTCATGTTGCCTGAACTCAGGAGCCATGGACAACTGGAACAAAGTTTGTGGACTGGACTATATCAACTACCAATTATTCTATGCTAACACTGGTACTCGGCCGAGGACCTGCGTTATTTGTTATAAAAATTTCAATTATGTATTTTCCCCAGAGTTGTCAACGTTGAATGCAAAAGCGATAGCGATGGATGCAATAGGCATCACTCTATCTGCCTTTCGACCCACCGACACCGCCACCTACGTCGGAGCTGCAAAGGTTGGTGAGGAAAGCAAAACAAACAGGAAATGAGGTACTAATTGGGTGCGATGCGAACTCTCACCATATGGGGTAGTACCAACATTAATAAGCGGCGCCAAGCCCTCGCAGAGTTCTTGAATACTAACGACCTAATAACACTTAATATTGGTAAAACCGCTACCTTTGTTAATAGGATTAGGGAGGAGGTTTTATATGTGACAATATGTTCGAAAAATCTAAACTGATGTTCAGGATTGGATGGTCTCCATGGAGCATTCCTTCTCAGACCATCACTACATAAGGTTTAGAATAGTACGGCCAGCGCCGAATCCGATAAGCTTCCGTAATAAGTTGAAAACCAACTGGCCAGAATTCGGAAGACAACTCAGAAGAAGACTTTGGCAAGATATTGGGTTGCCCAAAAAGTAATTGCGGATTTTTTAAAAGAAGTATTGGGTTGCCCAAAATGTAATTGCGGATGTTTTAAAAGAAAGTAAATGCATTTTTAATAAAACTTACAATGAACTTTAATCAAATATACTTTTTTTACACTTTTTTTCTAAAGCAAGCTAAAAGTAACAGCTGATAACTGACAGAAGAAAGAATGCAATTACAGAGTCACAAGCTGTGAAAAAATTTGTCAACGCCGACTATATGAAAAATCCGCAATTACTTTTTGGGCAAAACAAATAAATGCATTTTTAATAAAACTTAGAATGAACTTTAATCAAATATACTTTTTTTACACTTTTTTTCTAAAGCAAGCTAAAAGTAACAGCTGATAACTGACAGAAGAAAGAATGCAATTACAGAGTCACAAGCCGTGAAAAAATTTGTCAATGCCGACTATATGAAAAATCCGCAATTACTTTTTGTGCAAACCAATAATGCATTTTTAATAAAACTTAGAATGAACTTTAATCAAATATACTTTTTTTACACGTTTTTTCTAAAGCAAGCTAAAAGTAACAGCAGATAACTGACAGAAGAAAGAATGCAATTACAGAGTCACAAGCTGTGAAAAAATTTTTCAACGCCGACTATATGAAAAATCCGCAATTACTTTTTGGGCAACCCAATAATTTAGATTGTCCAAGCATAGCATTACGACTGCACTAGTGGAGTCGAAGATAATTGTCCTCTTCCAGAAAGGAAATCAGCCCAAAAAAACCCCTGGATGACCGGGGAGATTCGCAACATTGGGAAAGAGGTCCGCGATTTTCGAGAGGAGAGTCTCAGTGAGGAGTCAGGTGGCACAGGATCTTGACTAAATACTGAGTACCAATGATACTCGAGATGACAAGGCGAGTTATTGGCGCCTTCAAATAACCAATGGCCAACATCAGCGTCTGTTCCCAGGTTAGTGGCGGCTGGCGGCGAGCGTCGGATCTTGGAGCAAGCGGCTCGCCACAACGAGGGATACATGCAATCCCACAAAACCCAGGCGGTTGGTGCGCTGGGCCAGTAACCTGCCCCCGGAAAACATAGAACTACTATGAAAAACAAAGGAATAGTAAAAACGGATCCCCCCAACGTTGACGACCCACGCAAACGAAAAAAGGACCATGATTTGCGGATCTGCACCTGGAATGTACGCACTCTTTATAGAGAAGGTGCAGTATACGCGCTGGCGGATGTATTAGAGAAGTACAAGGCAGATATAACCGCCTTACAGGAAGTGCGATGGGCAGGGAATGGCGTCACTTAGTCGGAGACTGAAACACCTTGTCTCCAGCTTTACTCCGGTGGATGAGAGGCTAGCCACAATCCGCATAAAAGCCAAATTCTTCAACATCAGCCTTATTTGCGCCCATGCCCCGACGGAAGACAAAGACGAGCAGACCAAGGATATATTCTACGAGCGCCTAGAGAGAGAATATGACCGCTGTCCCGCCCATGATATTAAAATCGTTCTGGGAGATTTTAATGCGAAAATAGGGAAGGAAGACATTTTTGGTCCAACAGTCGGAAAGTTTAGCCTCCACGAGATAAAGTCCAGTAATGGGTTGAGGCTGATAGATTTCGCCGCGGCAAAAAAAATGGTAGTTAGTAGCACCAGATTTCAATCCCATGGATGCCAATCCCATGGCAGCCGGTTGTACGTACCGGATTGACCCGATGGAATCTTCATCGGCAAGGGCTGCCGCCTCAGTGTACGTGTTCGTCTTTTTTCGTCATGGGAGAGGCACATCCCGGAGTGCCTTCTCCGTATGCTTTTGGTCCGTGCCGGGATTGAAAAGAACCCCGGACCCTGGTTCTGTTACGTTTGCCAGAACCGCCTTCATCATCGGTCAGTGTCGGTGAGGTGTAACAGGTGCTTGGAGTGGGTACATTTCCGTTCTTGCTCTGGCCTAACTTCGCTACGGGAGTATAGTCATACTGGCTATGTCGCTAGGTGCTGTGCGAACACAGCCAGCAGTGGGTCACAAGCGTCGCCGTCGTCGCCTTCGGCGTCCTCGTCGTCGGACTATGTGACCCCCCCGACCTCTCCCGTACGGCAATTTATGCAAAGACAGCACCCTAGCCCTACTATTGCCAGGCCAGTGTCGGGAAATGTATCGTTCCTGCAGTTAAACTGCAATGGACTGCGAGGCAAGATTGATGAGATTGTGGATTTTATGAGTCGGAAGAGCATATCGGTCGCAGCGATCCAGGAGACAAAGCTGACTAACACCTGCAGCTTGCACAGTTGTCACGGCTACAATGTGCTACGTAAGGATCGCTCAAGGAATGGAGGTGGGGGATTGGCCTTCGTTATACACCATTCCGTGCAGTATAGACCTATCTCGCCTGCGCTTGACGCTAGTGACCCATACATGGAATGTATGGGGGTAGCAGTCAAGTCTGGTACTGCCGAGATAGAGATATACAACGTGTATATACCGCCGGTTGGCAGCTGTGTCCCGATTAATGGCCAGGCCTACAGCCCCGACATAAGTGGGTTGCTATCTGGCCATAGTCGTCTGGTTCTGGGGGATTTCAATGCACATCACTCGTCATGGCATTCTCCCCTAGGCAACGACCAGCGTGGCATAGCTTTGGCAGAGCAGATAGATAGCTCCACGTTTTGCACGGTGAATGAGGATGCCCCCACTAGGATTACGAGGAGGTGCAGCAGCTCGCCAGACATCTCAATCGCATCCCCTGATCTCCTGAGTGACGTATCCTGGCAAGCCGTCATCTCTTTGGGGTCAGACCACCTCCCCATAATCCTCACCATCGACCGACCACCCGACTTCATAACCTCTGAGCGCCGAACGTTCATCAACTATAAGAAGGCCAATTGGACTGGCTTCAGAGAGTATACCAATCGCCGCTTCAATGAACTGCCACCCCCCTCTGATGTGCTTGTGGCCGAGAGGAAATTCCGAGACATCATCAACGCAGCAGCCGCTCGCTTTATACCAGCCGGTCGAATACCGCAAGTGCGACCCAATTTCCCGGCGCAAGCAGTGGTACTCGCAGACGAGCGTGATGGGATTCGTGCTATGGACCCCGCTAACCCCAGAATCAGCGAGCTGAATCTGGAAATAAACAGGGTAGTCAACGAACATAAGCGGAATTTGTGGCTGGAACACTTGGAGCAATGTAACTTAGGCACCGGTGCAGGCAAATTGTGGGCCACTGTTAAGTCTCTCTCGAACCCCGGTAGACGGGACGACAGGACCTCAGTCACTTTTGGCGAGTTAACCGTGACTGATCCGAAGAGATGCGCCAGGTTGTTCAACCGTCAATTTATCGTGCATCCCGAGAGAGACAGGGCAAGGAGGAGAGCCATTCGCCGTATTTGTGGTCTCCGAGCCGATGAACAGCCATCACAATTTACCGTGGGCGAAGTTACGAATGTCATCCGTGGCGCCAAATCTTCCAAGGCGTTGGGCCTCGACGGAATCTCTACATTGATGCTGAAGAATCTGGATTTACCTGGAGTTGAGTACCTTACCACTGTCCTTAACCTGTCATTGAACACTCTTATAGTTCCCGATGTCTGGAAAATGGGCAGAGTGATCCCGCTACTGAAGCCTGGTAAAGACCCGAGTTTGGGGGAGTCGTACAGACCGATCTCCCTTCTCTCACCAGTGGCTAAGACGCTTGAGGCATTACTCCTCCCGAGCCTCGTAGGAGAATTTCCATTCGCCGAGCATCAACACGGATTTCGGAGACTGCACAGCACAACAACAGCTTTGCATGCCATCACCACACACATTTGCCGTGGCTTCAATCAACCCAGGCCATGTGATAGGACGGTCCTCGTGGCATTGGACCTATCGAAGGCATTCGACACGGTCAGCCATGCCAAATTATTTGAGGACATCGCCAACACGTCCCTCCAGCCAGGCCTTAAACGTTGGGTCGCGAATTATCTGTGTGGCCGCCAGTCATTTGTGGAATTTAGGGATAAGAAGTCAAAACACCGTAGAGTGAAACAGGGAGTTCCCCAAGGCGGGGTGATATCTCCGGCTCTGTTTAACCTCTACCTTTCCTCCATCCCACCTCCTCCAGACGGCATAGAGATCGTATCATATGCGGACGACTGTACGATCTTGGCATCAGGCCCCCCACCCATTGATGACATCTGCGATAGGTTGAACGTCTACCTCAACGAGCTTGCCTCATATTTCGCTGCAAGAAATCTGAAGATATCCGCCACCAAATCTTCAGCCACACTGTTCACTACAAATACGCGTGAGGTGAATTCTGAGCTGACTGTGATGGTCAATGGAGAATTGATTCCGACCATCAAGTGTCCCAAAATACTTGGCGTCACATTTGACAGCTCCTACACTTTCTCCCCACATGCCACAGCAATCTGCAATAAAGTCAAAAGTAGAAACAAGGTCCTCAAGTCACTCGCTGGCAGCACTTGGGGTGCAGACAAAGAAACCTTGTTGACCACGTACAAAGCAATTGGCCGGTCTGTGGTAAGTTATGCAGCGCCAGTGTGGTCACGTCAGCTTTGTGACACGCAGTGGAATAATATTCAGATCTGTCAGAATGCCGCCCTCCGAACTGCGACGGGCTGCCTCCTTAGTTCTCATGTGGACCACCTCCACCAGGAGACAAAGATCCTACCAGTGCGAAGACATAACTACATGCTGTCTAAGCAATACCTTTTGGGCTGTTATCGCAGAAATCATCCAAATCATCATCTTGTGGATAGATACCCACCGCCCAGAAGCCTTAAGGTAGATCTACATGATCTAGAGCGTGAGGTCCAGCGCTACAAGAGAGAACCTCTAGATCAAGCGGCATATCAAGCGGGTCTGAACAACATTCATGCAGACACGGTAGCAGACGCGTTAACTGGCTACCGGGTGAATGTAGTCCTTGGAGTACGACCGCCACCCATTGCACCCGAAGAAATCGACCTCCCCCGGCAAACCAGAGTGATTCTGGCTCAATTACGTTCCGGCAGATGCAGCCGCCTCAATTCCCACAGAGCTAGGATTGATGCCGACGTGCAAGATGTATGTCCCGACTGTAACCAGGGACCGCACGATACACGTCACCTGTTTAACTGCCCGGCCAGACCCACTCGACTCAGACCCAGATCCCTGTGGACGCACCCCATCTTAGTCGCGGAGTTCCTGGGTCTTGACACTCAACAGAATCAAGCAGACGAAAGATAGTACACAATAAACTGCTACAACAACAACAACAACAACCAGATTTCAACATAAAAATATTTACAAACCCACATGGCTGTCACCCGATCAAAACACAAGAAACCAAATTGATCACGTTGTGATAGATGGAAGGCATTCATCCAGCGTGTTAGATGTACGATCGATCCGTGGAGCGAATATAGATTCGGATAATTACCTTGTTGCAGCAAAGGTTCGCACCCGTTTGAACATGGCGAGGAAAGTACGATCTGACACTGAACGGAAGCTGGACATTGGAAAGCTGCAAACACAACAAATGGCAGCGGCATCTCCACTCGACTGACCCAACTGCTTCATGAAAGCACTCCTTGTTCCGATGATATAATGGCGCAGTGGCAAACTATTGCCCACTCCATAGAAAATGCCGCGAAATCCGTACTTGGGTACCGGAAGCCTCCTCCAAAAAACACATGATACGACCAAGAGTGTCGAGATGCTACTGAAGCCAAGAATGCGGCATATAGAGCAACCCTGCAATCAGTAGCAACGCGCCAGATGAAGGAGAGGTATCGGGAGAAAAGGAGAGAGGAGAAACGTCTATTCCGCAGAAAGAAAAAGGAAATGGAAAGACGTGAGTGCGAGCGAATTGAGATGTACAGGAGTCAGAATGAAGTCCGGAAATTCTACCAAAGAATTAAACACCAAACCAATGGCTTTGGTGCAGGCACATCCTCCTGCAGAGACAATGAAGGAAATCTGGTAACTGACACAGACAGCATGCTTGGGATATGGAAAGAACATTTTACCCAACTGCTAGTGTCCGATGTTGACGGCGAAGAGGATACCGCAGAACCAATCCTTGACGATGGTATAGAATGTTTACCTCCTAGTCAGAATGAGGTCCAAGTAGCAGTAACCCGACTACAGAACAACAAGGCAGCAGGAGCCGACGGGTTAACCGCTGAACTATTTAAGACCGGAGGCGACACGCTGATAAAGCGTATGCATCAGCTTATCTCCGCAATCTGGCTAGAAGAACGCATACCCGATGATTGGAACCTCAGCATACTATTGTATGTCCCGTACACAAGAAAGGACACAAGACGGAATGTGCCAACTACAGAGGAATAAGTCTCCTCCCCATCGTATACAAGATACTCTCGAGCGTACTATGTGAAAGATTAAAACCTAAAGTCAATGAGATAATTGGGTCCTATCAATGCGGCTTTAGACCAGGTAAATCTACCCTAGACTAGATATTCACACTGCGCCAAATCCTGGAAAAGACCCGAGAAGGACAAATCAACACCTACCACCTCTTTGTTGACTACAAAGCCGCCTTCGATACTCCTTTACGTTCAAAGGTATTTCAAGCCATGTCTGAGTTTGGTATCCCTGCAAAATTAATAAGACTCTACAGGATGACACTTGCTGATACGCGTTCCTCAGTAAGAATAGGAAAGAATCTCTCCGAACCATTTAATACCAAACAAGGTTTCAGACAAGGAGACAGCCTATCGTGTGATCTCTTTAATATCCTGCTGGAGAAGATTACACGAGATGCAAATGTGAATAGATATGGCACACTAATCACAAGAGAACACATGCTTCTCGCCTATGCCGACGACATCGATATCATAGGTCGGTCACCGGAAGTAGTAACTGCAGCCTTTGAAAGAATCGAAAGAGAGTAAGTGAAAATGGGTTTGGCAGTAAATGGAGATAAGATAAGAAATGGATGGTTTCAACTCCCAAAAAGCCTTGCACAACCGAGCAGATAAAGAAAATGGAGAAAGTTGGGAACCACAACTTTGAGATAGTCAGTAACTTTATCTACCTCGGCACCGCCGTAACCGAAACGAATGACACCAGTTTTGAGATAAAGCGTAGAATAATACTGGCAAACAGATGCTACTTTGGACTAAGTAAGCAGTTTAGAAGCAAGGCCACCTCTCGAGAGACGAAGACTACACTTTACAAGACACTGATACTACCCGTGCTGTTATATGGTTCTGAAGAATGGGTACTTGTGAAAGCAGATGAGGCAGTGCTTGGAGTATTTGAGAGACAGATTCTTCGTAAAATATATGGACCAGTTTGCGTTAACGGAGAGTATAGGCGACGTATGAACCACGAGCTGTATGAGCTGTATGACGACGACAGCATAGTTACACGCATCAAAATACAACGGCTGCGTTGGCTAGGTCATGTTGTCAGAATGGATGAAGAAGCTCCAGCAAAGAAGTCTTTTGAAGGCAAACACGGTGGTACACTCAAACCGGGAAGACCAAAAGTCCGATGGAAAGATAAAGTTGTGGGAGACACCTCGAAACTTGGTGTCAGAGATTTTAGAATGAGCGCAGAAGATCGAGGCGCTTGAAACGCTATTCTACGTTCGGCTAGTGGAACAAATATGCTGTCATAGCCAATTAAAGTAAAGTAAAGGGAAAGAGGTCCGCAGACTTTTTAATGGAGCACGTCTTAAAAAATCGGAACTATATTGGGATGTCTATTACACACGGCTCAAGGAATACAATAAGATTACCAAAGCGGCAAAACGTGCCTCCAGGAAGGATTAGGTCGATAGCGTTAATGACGCCGCCAAGATGTAAAAGTTTCCCTCAAACACCCATGTCCAAACTGAAACGTTATTGGAAAGAAACAACCAATTCACGAAGACACCAGAATCTAGAAATAATGAGGTTGATCGAATTTATGGTCAAGGAAGCCTTGAGGAGCTTCAAACCATTTAAGCCACCCAGACCTGATGGAATATTTCAGGCGTTACTACAAAAGGAGGCCGACTATCTAGCGCCTCGATCCTCGTCAATTTCCTGTTGGTGTGCAAGCTCGTTCCGGTCCAAACGACCGATTGCCGCGGGAACAGCTTGGCCATTGGTTATTTACAGGCGTCAATCACTCGACTTGCCGTATAGAGAATCATAGGCGCTCAGTATTTATACTAGAGCCGGCCAATCACATGGTTGTTCGTACCGGATTGATACGATGGATTCCTTCATCGTCAAGGACTGCCGTCTCATTCTACAACACTGCTACAGCAACAACAACAAGAGCCGGTGCCGCCCGCCCTCTCACTGAGACTATCCGCTCGATACCGTAGGGAGCATTCCACTATCCGCAAACTGTGGACGAATCCGGTGGCTCGTAGCTAAGCTTCTCGTGACAGCGATGAACACCACACAAATCAGACCTCAAAGTTCCAGCCTGTGTGATGCCCACAGCTATCCCGTGCCGGGATTCATGGTGGTCACCCATAGGAGTGGCGATGCCTGTGCCTCTTTCTCCCTAGTTCAGTCTTTATCTAGTCTCTAAAGACCCGGTACTGGTCTAAAGATTGGATTAGTGTGTTGGTTCTTACATTGTTACAAGTCCCTTCGATGTTGTTCATATAGAGGTTGTGATATGAACAACTTTAGAGACTAGATAAACCTCGTCAAGCTGCTATAGGTGAGCAAGCCCATTCCGGTCCATAGGATGAACACCACACAAATGGTGTTCATCCAAGCTGAGCTTATCATGCTGCTTGTATCTGAACATTGCGTTGGATGTCTTACTCTTCATCATGGTATTCACTATACGTTCCATGGTTTTAAATATAATGGACGTAAGGCATATAAGTCTATAGTCCATTGGTGTTGCATAACTTGCCAAACGAGCCACCAACCTTTCACTTTTGCCACACCTTAAGAGCATACACTGGTATAAGTCATAAGAATATAGCTGCCAGAGCCACAGGTAGTCCAAATCTTTCTGTACTAACGACGAAATTATTCCATCAAGTCCTAGTGACTTAAAACTAAATATGTACAGTTATTGAATTTGTTAGTGGATCCAATTGGCCTGAGCATTCATTATTGCAAATGGTTCCGAACCATATAAAAAACAAATAAATCTTAATAGTCCGACCATTCCAATATGTGGCGCTTGAGTCAAGTTTAAAAACTTCAAAATTACTTTCAAACTAAGCAACATAAAACAAAATTAATTATCATATTGCTTACCTTCCATGAAGTACTACAATATGGAGCTACATTAACTGTTCGACACAATGTGAAAACAAATTGGGGCAAGGGATCGCTGGGAAATATTGTATAGCCAATAACCATTTCAAGAATAATCAGACACTGCAAACCAATGTCTTCATCCGAAACAGTGCAACTGAGATTGCAGGCATTTCTGAAAATAGTAAAACGCAATTGAGGAGCACTGAATAAAAGTGGATTTATGCCTAAGACTCACTGAACTATTCCAATGATTATATCATTATCCAAATGAGCAGCATTAAATTTTATCAAATTTCCCAACATTTCCAAATAGGGGCGCAACAAATTGGCTTGATGTATAGCCGGTAGCCACATCAGCATAAAACTACCAATCTTTAGAATAAACGTAAATTAATTAATTAAAGTGGAAAATATGCTTTCATAAACCCGTTTTACCTTCTCCTCCAAATTTTTGATATCTTTGCCATTTTCCGTCAGCGTATCCAACAGCTCGATACGATGTTTCAAATCATCAGCCACCTCATGATTTTGTATGACCAAAAAGAATTGTTCTCTCATGTACGTCAAATTTTTGTACTGCGTATAGATAAGTCTTTTGTAAAATGTTAAGGCAGTCTGACGACATTCGGGTGATTTGGTGGGAACCAAGAGATCTTTGGTTGTGTCCCATAGCTTAACAATGGCAGTCTCCTCGAGATTGAGAGACTGCAATTGCTCACTTAGGTCTTTGAGTATTTTGCAACGTTGAGCCACTGGTTGTTCTGGTCGCAATTCCCTCTCAGTTTCTGGCCTTAAAGTTGTTCCTGTAAAAAAAAATCAAAGTACCATTACATTTCATCAGCTTCTGATTTGAAGAAAAAATCCCCCACCTGCTGGATTTTTTGCATTCTTTAGGAATGACTTGAATTTGGATTTAGATAATTCTTTGTCCTTAGAACTCATTGTTTAGAACCTTAGAGGTCTAATAAAACCGTGAAAATTCCAATAAATTGTTAATAACTAAATTTAGTGTCGTTCTTGCTATTTCGTGAGTCCCTTCTGACATTCACCCAAGGCAGAGACTAACAGCTGGTTCTGAACAAAAGCCTTTGTTTACGAAAATTGAGAAAGGAGTAAACTGTCAAGAAACGTTAAATAAATGTAACGCCAAATTATAGCTAACGTGACGTAAAGGTCTTGTGGAAATAAAACTTATAGCCTGTTAATCGACGTCGAACATAGGCGTTCGTTCCAAGATAAATTCATTCACAGGTAGGAGCAGTTGGCCAACAACAAAAAACCGAGGACACTATCTGTCAAAATCAGTGTTTTGTGTAACCCTAATTTGTCTGTTTAACTAAAACGCACACATCCACAACCGAACCAAGGTGGATATAAATTTGATCTCACGCGAACAGCTAAAAACAGCCGGCCGGTTTGACAGTGTTAAGACGTCAGTTCTGTATTTACTTTCACACCAATCCACCCAATTTTTTTCAGGTTTTCCAAGGTGAATTAATAAAGGTGGTCTCATGCGAACAGCTGAAAACAGCCAGTCAGTTTGACGGTATTAAAGGCACTATTACACGGCAATTAGATGTCTTATGACATGTCACTTTTTTATAGTAATAATGCTTAAAGTTATGAAGATGCTTGTTAAATCATAAATTTGTAAAAACAATTTAATTTGGGGTTGCTTTCATTTGACTGACAACAAAAACAGCTAATTTCTTAATGTTTTTGTCAGAAGGAATAGAGCACGCTCTAAATGAAAAAATACATGTGCTATTTTGGAAAGTGATTTTCATATATTAGTTTTGTTGGTATCACACGACATGTACAACTCAACATGTGCTAAATTTGCCATGTCATAAGACAACTACATGACGTGTAATAGAGCCTTAAGACGACAGTTCTGTGTATATATTCACAGCAAACCACCCCATTTTCTGCACGTTCTTTTTTGTTTGCGTTTCTCTTTCTCTCATTTTACTTGTACACGTACAGACACTAGCGGATTCTCTCTAAACAATGTCATTTTTGAAATGACATCTTGATGGTCGATTGCACCACATGATTTGTGGTTGTTGTACAAATGAGACCAGCTTAATTGTTTCGCCATGCAAATGAACTTAATTGGAGGAGAAATATGTGCGTTATGTACAACATGTTTGCCAAATCAGTCACAAATTGAAGCTTTTTGGGGCCGTAAGGGACTAATCAGGAGATCGGTTTATATGGGTACCAATGGCGTACCTTTAGGTCGCGGTAGTGACTAAGCCCCCGCCAGAAAATCTGTAGCCCCCAGAATTATTTATTTTTATTTATTTATTATTTAGTTAATACAAGTTAAGTATATAATAAGCATTTACTACCTAGGCCATCAGCTAATTACTTTATAAAACAAAGGATAATCATATTGCTAGTCTAGACTGCAAAATATCGTTACAAATTGCATTTATATTTTCAGTGGTAGGGGTTTTTAAAGTATCAAATCCATTGTTTTGAAGTTTTATTCTACGTTGGCGGGAAAGCGATGGGCACGACTCAAGGCGGATTTAAGGATTAAGGTGGTCTCACGCGAACAGCTGTTAGCAGCCGGCCAGGTTTTAAGATGTACGATTTTTGTTTGCATTCTCTTTGTGGTCATCCTCCTTCTCACATATTCTCTATTCATGCACCCACACGGATACACATAAATTTCTTTGTGTCCGCATTTTGGACACTTATTATAGACACCCTTTTTAAGTAAATGTTGATGAGTAGCAATGGTATGTTCCATACGAAGTTAAGAAAATATTTTTTAATTCTCTTAGGGTTCGTATCCGTAGAATAGATTGGATATGGATAGTTTGTATTAATGGAAGAGTAGTGGTAGCTTGGTGGCTTTTGCGTTTGTCTGTTTCATGTCAATTTAGCTCATGTAAAATAGCGATTTTTAGATCCTCCTATTCAATAAGTGGATCAGTTGTTATATGCATGTATATTTCCAACTAAGGCTGGTACTACGTTCTTTTTGTGGAAATTTTTCCGAAAATCGTTCTTTCGGTGGTTTGAAAAGATTACCACATTTCATTTTTTGTTTTGTTTTCTTTGGCCAAAATATTGCCATCTACATATAAAAATTAATATGACATCAAACAATTTAGCAGTGCATGTGTACACACATATGTGAGTGTTTCGGTCGTACTGAAATTCATGTATGTTGTTGTAGTTTCAACCAAAACCCGTACGTAATTAACAAATAATGAAACACAAAACAATTTAAAAAAGAGACAAATTTAGCAATTATTCATAAAAATAATTAGATTTTGTAGTATTTTGACTGTTATAAGTTAAATAAGCGCCTTTGTCAGCATCTTCCACTTTTATCCAGATATTGTTGTTGTAATTGAAAGATCAAAAGCACAACACATTCTTTCACAAGCCTCATTATTTCGTACAGATTGATTGAGTTGCTTGTTATGAAAGAGATATTCTTTCGAGTATATTTATATTTAAAAAAGTTATTTATCCATCCACAAACACTTTTTTTCCACCCAGAGTAAATACATGTAAGCAACATCACTAACCTAACAAACACCCAGTTACAATTAGAAGTTTAGCGATCGCGTTTATTTTGCATAAGAAAATGACTCGTTGCACAGCGACTGTGGTTGTGCTCTCAATGGGCGTCCTGAAATGTAAATTTTCCCTAGATGAAAAAACAAGTTAAGGTTGATCCATATAAAAAAAAATAAGTGGAAAATATTGATGAGAAGTGTTCGTTTCGCTATAACTTGTTTTTTCATCTAGTGAAAATTTACATTTCAAGACGCTCAAGAAGAGCACAATCACAGTTGCTGTGCAACAAGTTGTTTTCTTATGTAAAATAAATGCAATCGCCAAACTTCTAATTGTAACTAAGTGTTTGTGATTGTTAGTGATCTTGCTCACATGTACTTACTCGGGATGGAAAAAATATTGTTTATGGATGCATAAATATTAAACTATTTGTATTTAAATATAAAAATATAAATAAATATACTTCTAAAATAAATGTTTCTTTTATAACAAACTATTGTACGAAGTCTTTGGGAAAGTTGTGTTTATTTAACTTTTACCAACAAAAATACAACAAAATCTAATTATTTTTACAAATAAAAGTAGGATTCGTTTCTTTTTTTAATAGTTTTGCGTTTCATTATTTATTTATTTTGAAGGGGTGGGTTTTGCTTGAAATTGCAACAACATATATGAATTTGAATGCGGTCCATACACTCAGATTTGTATGTAAACATCAAAGGCTGGTACTATATTAGTTTTTTGTGATATATTTCGCCGATAACTTTTTTTTGATAACAGATTTCAAGAAACCAAACTTGCTGATTTCATTCAGTAGTACATTCCCTCATAACTTATGAAACAATTTTAATCAATCAATCAATCAATTAAAATCAATGTGATTTTTTAGTGTATCAAAAGTAATAGCGAAAAACATGGGTTTTCAACGGTGAAAAACGAACATAGTACCAGCCATAAGCCAGCATGCCAGGGACCCAAAAAAGCTTTAGTTTACAGCTGCATCCTGTCAATACATCATGAAATTTGTTTATGATACTCCAGTCTGTATTGGATAAATGCATAACAGCCTTTAGCACAGATAAACTATCTAACTATTAGGCTTTTTTTTTTTTGGAAAGTTTCGCAACATGTAAGACATGAAGAATTCCAGCAGCCTCTGCAGAAAAAATAGAGGAGCAATTGCTTATTAATTTTGTGCAAATTACATTGCCACTGTAGTCCACCACTGAATATGCCGTAGTATAGCTGTTCTTGGAGGCGTCAGTAAATAACATGTTCCAACCAGCATGTTTAGCTGTAAAGTGATAGAAATTAGAATAGAATCATTAAGTGTGGTACTTTTGTCAATTTAAGAAAGGAAAATATTGCGGCAAATCATCACTTTGCAAGTTCCAGACGGGGTGGGTGATATTGAACTTGGTTAATTTTGCTTTGTATCCAAATTTTTGAGTACGTTCAATAATGTCTGTTGTTTCTTTCGTTTGGCTGCTGCCCTAACTTCAATGTTCAATAGATGTAAGTGTGTGTGTTTGTCTCTCAAGTATCATGTTATGTATTTGTGTTTGTCAATGCTGGTCAGCTTTAGCCATAGTACAATTAAGAGGTAGTGTCGTTAGCACAACAACAAAAAACTACACCCAACGAAACTACCTTGAGTGGAAAATGCTGTAAATTGAAATGTCATAGTGGTTTAAGAAATAAGCTTTGTTTTCCAACTTATCCTCTACAAATGTGTTTCATATTTCTATTTTCATCTTTATAACACTGCAACAATACAGTTTGTGTATTGTGTGGAATATCGGTCCAAATAGAACATCTTCTTGAGTTTTTAGAAAAATATCACAGCTGAAATATCAAGCCTTTGACATTTAGATTTACTACTGGTCATGCGAACATCTGAGTACAATTTTTTTAATTTGACAAAAATTGATAATTGTGCTTTCTTGTGTATGTGTGTTGTTACATGAAGACAAAATACTTGGAAAACGAAATACTGAACGTTGGTTGTATTTATTTATTCAGGTTAGGTATTTGCAAATTAAAAAAGTTTAGAGGAATTAAAACAAGTAAAAAGGCGTTAAGTTCGGCCGGGCCGAACTTTGGATACCCACCACCTCGGGTATATATGTAAACCACCTTTCATCAAAATTCGGTGAAAATTTCATACCTTATGACCCATATCAGTTATTTCAAAACATGTTCCGATTTGGACCAAATACTAATAAGTACAGTAGCTATATCTAAAAATTAACCGATCTGAACCATATACGACACGGATATTGAAAACCCTAACATAAGTTACTATGTAAAATTTCAGTGAAATCGGATTATAAATGCTCTTTTTATGGGGCAAAGACTTTAAATCGAGAGATCGGTCTACATGGCAGCTATATTCAAATCTGGATCGATCTGGGCAAAATTGAAGAAGGACGTCGAAGAGCCTAACTAAACTCACTGTCTCAAATTTCAGCGACATCGGACAATAAATGCGTCTTTTATGGGCCCAAAACATTAAATCAAGAAATCGGTCTATATAGCAGCTATATCCAAATCTGAACCGATCTTGGCCAAATTGAAGAAAGATATCGAGGGGCCTAACGCAACTCATTGTCCCAAATTTCAGCAAAATCGGGTAATAAATGTGGCTTTTATGGGCCTAACACCATAAATCGAAGGATCGGTCTATATGGCAGCTATATCCAAATCTGAACCGATCTGGGCCAAATTGACAAAGGAAGTCGGAGGGCTCAACACAACTCACTGTCCCGAATTTCGGCGGAATCGGATACAAAATGCGGCTTTTATGGCCCTTAGACCCTACATCGGAGGGTCGGTCTATATGGCAGCTATATCCAAATCTGGACCGATCTGAGCCAAATTGACGAAGGATGTCGAAGGGCCTAACACATCTCACTGTCCCGAATTTCAGCGGAATCGGATAAAAAATGTGGCTTTTATGGCCCTTACACCCTAAATCGGAGGGTCGGTCTATATGGCAGCTATATCCAAATCTGGACCGATCTGAGCCAAATTGATGAAGGATGTCGAAGGGCCTACCAAAACTCACTTTTTCAAATTTTAGCAAAATCGGATAATAAATGTGGCTTTTATGGGCCTAAGACCCTAAATCGGCGGATCGGTCTATATGGGGTCTATATGAAGATATAGTCCGATATAGCCCATCTTCTATAGTCCGATATAGCCCATCTGCAAAATTTCAGCTCAATATCTCAATTTTTAAAGACTGTAGCGTGATTTCAACAGACAGACGGACAGACGGACGGACATGCCTAGATCGTCTTAGATTTTTACGCTGATCAAGAATATACATATATACTGTATAGGGTCGGAAATGGATATTTCGATGTGTTGCAAACGGAATGACAAAATGAATATACCCCCATCCTTCGGTGGTGGGTATAAAAAAGGAAAAATGCATAGTCGTTTTACGGTTCTTTGTGGTTGTTTTCGTGGCAATAATAAATCATCTTTCACGTAACCAACACGCAGGAGATGTTCCCTATATATGCAGTGCATTGCGTGGGCAATTAGGAAAGTTAAGGGTTGGAGGGGGAAAGAGGGAGTAGTGTTTATTGATATTAGTCTTAAATTTCTGAACGTCAATGTCGGTGGGAAAGACATTAGCCGGAAGTCGATTCCACATACGAATGGTTCGGGCGAAAAATGAATTTTCTCGATAATGCATGGTTCGGTTGACTGGCCAATTAATTACAAACGGGTGTGAGTTCCTGGCAAGTCTTGTATTTCTGGTGAACATCCTAACGCCAGGGATAAGAAGACGAATATCGCTGGAACACACGCCTTGAAAATAACATAGAGCAATACAACGCTACCCACATTCCGACGATGTTCAAGAGAAGCAATAGAGTTGGTCCCCAATCCCCATCAACATCAAGTAGCTTCAAGGGTGATGTTGGAGCTCCTGCCCATATATGAGAGTTATATTCCATCCTCGGCCTGATGTAGGTAGTATAGATATTGAGAAGATCAGAAGAGGTGAAATATTTCTTGCACCGCTTAAGAAAGCCCAAACACTTGAATGCTTCTTTCGACAGTTCGAATACGTGTTTTGACCAGCGGACATCGCATTGTATCTTCAAGGCCAGAACATCGAGAGCATCTGAATGTTCAATATATATACCGTCGATAGATATCGACGATTGAAGTAGGTCAGTGAATCGCTTGTGAAGCAAGAAACATCAATGCGTCTTCTACGTTAAAGTCTACTCTGTTCATTCTACCCCACTCGGAAATGGCCACCAAATCCTGGGACAGCGCCTCATCCATAATGCGCCTCGTGTCCACAATTTCTTGAGGAATGGGCCTATAGTCGAATGAATATGAATGACACAGACTACTGTCATCGGCAAATGAGTAGATAGGATTCGAAGTCTGACCCAATAGATCGTCAATGAAAATAAGAGTAAGGGATGAGAACCCATATACAACAACTCGTATAGTGCGATATCTGGGAAAGCTCGATATAAATCGAACGAAGTTATTACCGACTCCAAAAGCGACAAGCTTTGAGAAAAGTGCACCGTGCCAGTCCCTATCAAATGCCTTGGAGATATCCAGAGCCACGACCTTACTCTCACCAAACTGGTGGATAGAGCTACTTCATCGTTCCGACAAAAATGCCATTAGGTCTCCCGTAGGACTCTAAGTATCTGACAAGATAACCATAACCTTGGAGAGCGCGGAGCATATGGCAATTGGCCGGTAATTTGCAGGGTTGTTCACCTCACCTTTTTTGGAGATGGGCCGAACGTTCGCAACCTTCCAACGTGCTGGGAAAACTCCCGCACGGTAAGCAAGGTTGAAAAGGTTGCGTAGTGGACGAGCAAGCGTCGAAAAACACTTACAAAGGACAAGTGTTGATATACCGTCCGGGACCGAAGATTTATAAAGATGAGATCCGCAAGGACCCTTTTAACTTCACGTGTTCGAAAGAATAACTGAGGCATCGAACTAGGTACACTATCAATCATGGGGAGTGCTTGATTGCTAAACGGCAAGGAAGAATTTGCAAACATTTCAGCTAATAGATTAGCCTTATCAACCGGGTCAGTGAATACCTGATCATCCTTAACAAGAGTTGGGATTGCCGATGGGTTGCCCTTTACTCTTTTTACGAATGAACAAAAACTCTTGCTTCCCCACGGAGAAGCAATAAGACACGAAGACGCTGTTCGTTAAGAAACTTTTCGTGTCTAAGTACTCTGGCACACGAAGTTCTTGCCTGTTTGCGCAGCATTTCGGTATTGGCAATTCACAATTTTCACATGCTTATTTTATTATTTCCATAATTGATTCGGCTTCTATTTCTTGATGTGGTGTCTCGTTTATGAAAGGAAATGCCGGTATACGTTTTTCACTCAACATTGAATTTGGCTCTCATTGATGGGTGAACAAAACAATAACTTTCTTTGGGCCAGAAAAATTATTAAACTTTCTTCTTCTAACCTCGGCAGACATTCTGCTGCCCAGCCGGCATTTGACATTACGAGTTGTAAACAATCCACCATGGTTGCACAGAAAAATGTTGTTGTAGACAAATTAACCTACCTTCTTAGTTCTTGTACCATGGAAATATGTATGACAGGATGCACTTATAAGGTGAGGTCATGCGAAAAGCTGAGTACAATTTTTTTATATTTGTTTTGATTTTGCAGTAAATCTAAATGTCAAAGGCTTGATAACACGATAGATAACGATTAGAGTATGTGAGATTTAATAGCATTAAATTTGTGTGTACAGCAATTACGAATTAATTCCTTGAATTAAAATGTATTTTGTTTTTATTACAATTTCTTAACAAAAATTATTAGTTATGAATAAATATTTAATACATGTTTAAAAGAGATATTTTGAACTTGCTTGCGTTGCTTAAAAATTGTATTGATGTTGGCAAGGAGTTCCATAGACGGACTGCATTAAAAACGAAATGCCATTCGGACACTAGCAGATTGTGTCGCTCTGGGACGATCAATATCCTTCTTTATTATAGAGATACTTTGGTGTTTTCTTATAAATAATTTTGTGCAGCATTATAAGAGCATTGATGTCTAAAAAATGCAAATTTTGCCCATGAACATTCCACTAAGGAACAGGGGCAAACTTTTCACATATCAATGAGTGCAGTCCGATTCAAGTTTTAAGCTCAATAATAAGGGGCCTCCTTTTTATTGCCAAGTCCGAACGGCGTGCCGCAGTGCGACACCTCTTTGGAGAGAAGTTTTACATGGCATAGTACCTCACAAATGTTGTCAACATTAGAAGGGGAAAACCACCGTTTGAAATTTTTTTTAGTTTCTAAGCATTTGTAGTTTCTAAGCATTCCAAATATTTTTTCTGTCGTTGCGATGTCGTGATCCGTCCATGTTAAAGTGTTATTTATTATTATGCCTAAATTTTTAGCTTTGTAAACTTGCTCAATTTGCTGGTCTCCGATGAGAACTAGAAACTCACAACATATGCCCTGCCTTCTGTCAGTAATAAGCATGAATATAGATTTATTTGGGTTTATTAGAAGAATGTTTGCAGTGGCCCATGTGTGTATTTTGCAGAGATCTCAGTTTAGCTTTAATATCCCATCTTATAGTGATGATTTGTGGCAATTAAGGTATATTTGAACATCATCTGCATATATGTATATGGATGTTTGATCACTCCAGTTGATGTGGCAAGTCATTGACGTACATGGAGAACAAGAGCGGGCCCAAGATAGAACCTTGAGGCACACCTCTATTCATTGCTAAGGGCGCTGACTTGGAAGTACCAATTATAACTGATTGAGTTCTATCTCGTAGGTAGTTCGAATTTTAGTCCAATAGCTGTGTTAGAAAAATTGAAATAGTTTTTTAATTTTAGGCAGAGAATATCGTGGTCAACACAATGATTTTTTTTAATGATCTAGTAGTACGAAACAGTCTGCAAGTCCGTCGTCAATGCCAGATCTTAGGTCTTCAATGACATCTATCAAAGCTGTGACACAACTATGATTTGCTCCAAAGACTGACTGCTTGTCCGAGAGTACGCAATGCTCATCTATATATCCGTGGATTTGTTTGTGAACTATGCACTCAAAAACTTTGGAAAGATGTGGCAAAATAGAAATTGGGCTATAATCGTTTCCAGTTTTAAATTAAAGGATAGGCACTATCTTGGCATGTTTCCATTCCGTAGCTGTTAAAAACTATAATTTTTAAAAATTTAGGATGAATTGAGTCCAAGCCAACCGCATTAGACTTTTCAAATAAGAAACATTCAACGATATCCTGTGATGTCACGCAGAAAAATTCGAATTGTTATTGACTATAAAAATGTAAAGTAAGGTATTACTACTTAAGATATAATGGTTAGGTATGGAAATTTTCACGTTGTATAAACCAATAGAGTTAAATGCATCTGTGAGCTCAGATTCCTTTATAATGTTTGAGTTAAAGTCACCTCCAACTATCAGGGCATCACATTGCGTAGAAACTTCCATAAGCTCATGTATGAGGTTATCAAATTTAATATGCCTGTTTGGTTTATAAACGCATCCAACGAGTAATTTCCGATTATTTATCCTTGATTCTAGAAATATTGTCTCAATTTTCTCTTGTTCCTCTGATTTTCTAATAATCTTACAATTCATGTAATTTGTAGCAAATATATGGCTACACCACCTCCAAAAGAACATCTGTCATTTCTGAAAACATTGTAGCCTTCGACCTTTATCATATTGTCGGTAATTGATTCTGTGAACCAAGTTTCAGACACGCATATTATATCCACATTGGACTCTTCGGCATTGATATGACAGATGTTAAGGCCAACATTCTGTTTCGACATAATGCGAATTAAACATCGCAATCCGTCATTGGAACTCGAAGTTTTATTTAAAATCGACATATATGTGATAAACATGCAACGCAAGCTTTGCAATGCTGTTATAGTATAGGCATAAATAAATATAGGACTGATTCAACAAAAAAAAATCGATAGGACAACATTTTAAAAAGATTTTAGTAAAATAAAATCTTATATATAAAATTCAATTTGTGTTTGTTTGTTCCGTATAGACTCAGGCTAAGGGAAGGGACGAACCTTCCCCCTTACCCCAAAAGTACTACCCAAAAGTAAAAGTAGACCGATCGGGACAGTATGGGATTCGAATGAAAGGTATTCAAGTGTAGAGTACGAATTTTGTAATAAAAGTCGGATCAAAGTACCTAAGGGGCCGCCCATCCCCGAAACCCCTTAAAATAGGTTTATTTGACGATCATGACAATATGGGACTCAAATGAAAAGGGAGTAAATTACAAATGTAGGCAGGAAGTAGGAATAGGCTTTATTTATTTATTGATAACGGAAGGGGGCGGACCCTCCGACTTTACCCCAAAAACACCACCCGAAATCAAAAGTGGACCGATAAGGGCAATATGGGTATGAAACGAAAAGTATGCGGGAGTAGAGTAGTAGTCGAAGTATAGGGGGCCACCCCACCCCCACAAAACCGCCAAAAATGGGCACAATAAGCAAATCACGGATATATGGGACTCGGTTTGTTTGTTTCGTATAGACTGAAAAGAAGAAGAAAAGAGCTTGCTCTTCAAAACGTTTTTCAATATTTTCTAATATGTGCTCAAGAGAAACTGGTCTTGCCATACGAGGGGTTTTGGAAACACTTTCTTGAAGTGAAATCTCCTCTCTCTCTCTCTTTTCGATGATGCCGTTAACTTCTCCACAATCTCGCTGTGTAGTTTGTCGTTTGAGTGTGTTATAACATCCAAAAGCTGGGCTTGTGATTCACTCAAGCACATCGCTATTTTTATTAACCACTTGATTCCTCTTTCTTTCTATGGTACTAAGTGAGAAAAGGGCTGAGAAATTTGTTGTGCTTTGTTGATGTTAGTGCGTCAAAAAATCTTTTGAGTAATTTCAACTTAGGTTTTTGTATTTTGTGCCAAAAGTTAGTTGTTCTCCAAAAACGTTTATTGTATGTAAAAACGGTGTTATCAGTTTAAGACGAATTTTAACGTAATTCACAGAGATTAAACTAGCCAGAAAATTAAACAATTCGGAGCAAACAAAAAAACACGTCCTCTCTTGCTGAGGACGGCATTTGCCAAGACAAACTTAACAGGTAGTAGCAGTTGACCAACAACAACCAATCGAGTGCACTTAGTGCAATTCTGATTATGAGAAAGTTACTAGTTCACGCCATTTTTCTTTAAATGTGTGTGCTATGGTTCTTAACTATAAAGCACACACACACAACCGAACGTTATGAAATCTCGTTGATAAATAGTGTGCTCCGCAAGAACAAAATTTTACTCAGCTGTTTGCTGTACACTACCTGGGTAAATTTGCCTTGGCATTCGCCGAACAAAGTAGTTTCGTTGGGGGTAGAATTTTGTTGTTATGCTAATGACCCTACCTCTTTATTGTACCATGGACCGTACCTTTAAGTTCTTGTACCATGACCTTTTTTTCCTTAAGTTTGACAGTCGACGTCACGTGTTTCACTAATTAAGCTGTGCAGCCGCTAAGAATGCACGACTCAGCATTTTGCGTCAACAAATTTATATTGGCATCTCTGGTGGCTTGACAAATCTAAAATTTGCACTGTAATTGTTCAACTATTTTTTGTGAAGGAGTACGATTTTTTTTGTAAATTGTAATAGAGATAAAAAGGTGAGCTTGTTTTTTTTCTACATATTGCATTAGTAAATAACAAGTTTCAAACAATTCGCAGCATTTTTTAAATAGAACATTATGCCCGAAGCCACTAAAGCTGAAAAGAAACTAGCCTCTTCTTCCAGTGAGAAGAAGGAACAAGATCCAAAAGCGGCCACAGATAAGAAAGACCCTAGCAAGGATGAAAAAGAACAAGAATTATCCGATGAAGATCAACAGTTGCAGGAAGAATTGGATATGCTGGTCCAACGCCTTCAAGAACCCGACACCAAATTGTATTTACCTGCTTTGGAAATGATGGCGAAGTTAATTAGAGCTTCTACAACCTCAATGACATCTGTGCCCAAGCCGTTGAAATTCATGAGACCACATTATGAAACCATGAAGAATTTGTACAAGCAAATGCCCGATGAGAAGACAAGGCATTTATGTGCTGATGTCATATCGGTCCTCTCCATGACCATGGGAAGTGGAAAGGATTGTTTGGCCTATAGATTTTTGTGCGATAGATCACAAAAAATTGGCGAATGGGGTCATGAATATGTTCGTCATCTTTCCGGTGAGATTGCTGCTCACTATTTGGATACTTCCGGGGAATTCCGTTCGCAGCTTATAGAATTGGTTAAGCAAATTATACCCTACAATATGGAACACAATGCTGAGGCCGATGCTTGTGATTTACTGATTGAAATTGATCATTTGCATTTGCTGCAGGATTACGTTGACGAGTCGGCATATCCTCGAGTTTGTTTGTATCTTCAATCATGCTATCCATATGTCCCCGAACCCGATAATACCATTATCTTGGAGACCGCTTTGCAATTGTCTCGCAAATTCAATCAATATACTCAGGCCATGCGTTTGGCCTTGATGCTTAACGATATTGACAAGATCACAGAAATTTTCAAGGAATCCAAGGATGCTGCTGTCCAAAAACAATTGGCATTTATGCTGGCCCGACAGCAGGTCTGTTTGGAGTTGGATGAATCTTTCCCCGACTATGACGACTTAATGGAAATAATGTCAAATGCAAATTTGAATAAACATTTCTTGAATTTGGCTAGAGAACTAGATATTATGGAGCCAAAGACACCAGAAGACATTTACAAGTCCCATTTGGATAATGCAAGAACAAGATTTGCTTCAATTCAGGTAAGAAAAATCTTTGTAATACATGAAATTATTTTTGGTAAAATTCTTCTTATAGGTGGATTCTGCTAAGCAAAATCTAGCCGCAAGCTTCGTAAATGGCTTTGTTAATGCTGGCTTTGGTGTTGACAAGCTGCTCTCCGAAGACGGCAACAAGTGGTTGTACAAGAACAAGGAGCATGGCATGTTGTCAGCCACTGCATCTTTGGGTCTTATCCTATTGTGGGATGTCGACGGCGGTCTAACCATGATTGACAAGTATTTATACTCCACCGAAGACTACATCAAATCTGGTGCTTTATTGGCTTGTGGTATTGTCAATTGTGGTATACGCAATGAAGTCGACCCCGCCCATGCTTTGCTTTCCGACTATATTCACAACCAAAACACCTCTATGCGTATTGGGGCGATTTTGGGCTTGGGCATAGCCTATGCCGGTTCAAATCGTTCTATTGTCATTGACACCTTGAAGACCGTTTTCTCCACCCCTCCAAGTGTCGAAATTATGGGAATCACCGCTCTTTCTCTAGGGCTCATTGGTGTTGGGTCCTGCAATGCTGAAATCACAGAGATTCTACTACAGACTATCATGTTTTTGACGAAGTCGGACTTGAAGGATACCTTTGCTCGATTCCTATTCTTGGGTTTGGGTCTACTCTATCTTGGTCGTCAAAAGGCTACTGAAGCTGTAATGCTGACTTTGGAAGTTGTGGAAGAGCCTTACAAATCAATGGCTACCACCATGGTGGATATTTGCGCTTACGCCGGCACTGGCAATGTGTTGAAAATTCAACAACTTTTACACATTTGCTCAGATCATTATGAGACTGCAGCTAGCAGCGAAAGTGATGATAAGAACAAAAAGGATAAAAATAACAAAGAAAAGGTAAACAGTAAATGATTTTACCAAAAACATAAATTATTTTCCCAAAAAAACATTTATTTCCTTCTAGGAAAAGGCCGAAAAAGAGAAGGAAAAAGAGAAGGATTTATCGGCAACACAGTCCATTGCTGTATTAGGCATTGCTCTCATTGCTATGGGTGAAGATATTGGCGCTGAAATGGCGTATCGTTCATTCGGAAACTTACTGCGTTACTGCGAACCCTGCATACGTCGTGCTGTACCCCTTGCATTAGGGCTGATATCTGCCTCCAATCCCAAACTTAACATTTTGGATACTTTAAGCAAGTTCTCCCACGATAGTGACGCCGAAGTTGCCCACAATGCCATTTTTGCTATGGGTCTTGTTGGTGCTGGCACCAATAATGCCCGTTTAGCCGCTATGTTACGTCAATTGGCCCAATATCATTCAAAAGATCCCAGCAACCTGTTTATGGTGCGCATTGCCCAAAGTTTAACGCATTTGGGTAAAGGTACTCTTACTCTCAGTCCGTACCATAGTGATCGTCAACTTATGAATCCCATGGCAGTTGCTGGTCTTATGGCCGCTTTAGTGTCCCTACTCGACGTTAAAAATCTAATTTTAGGACGCTCCCACTATCTGTTGTACACATTGGTGCCAGCCATGCAGGCTCGTATGTTGGTCACATTTGATGAGGATCTCAATCAATTACAAGTGCCCGTGCGTGTTGGTATGGCTATCGATGTTGTGGGACAAGCTGGTAAACCCAAAACCATTACTGGCTTCCAGACACACACTACACCCGTGCTATTAGCGATGGGTGAACGCGCTGAATTGGCCACAGAAGAATACATCGCTCTGACACCTATAATGGAAGGTTTTGTAATACTTAAGAAAAACCCCAATTATGTAAAATAAGTAGTGCGTATCTGAATGCAGAACGAGAAAAATTGTAAGTTAAAATTTATCAACTATATATAGTGTGCTTTTCATCGATTTCTAACATACTCTATAAAAAGGCTTTTCACATTACATTGCTGCAAACGATAACATAATTATTTGTAGTGACCCAACTAAAGTAAATGTAATGTTTCAGTCCTTAGTCATTCATAATGAGGACATTAAAATAAAATTTTCTTTTTTTAACTAGATTTTTTATTAAAGAGTTTCGGAAATCTTTTGGTGAGTATGAGTGATGTTTCAAAAGGGCGGAACTTTGATTATATTGTAGTAACATACGCACGGCGACCGAGATGGTCCAAAGTACTGCGAAAGTGCTGATCTTAAGAGCAAGGAGGGGTAAAATGCCATTCTCAATCTGATGCTCTTGTATTTTAATGTGTGGCGATGAGGGTCGCTATTATACTCAGGAAATGAAGAATCTGGCTTTCTTCGAATTTCCGGCATGTATAGGCTGCTCGACGGACCATATACTAAGAAATCACTGATGAATTGAACGTCGCTTTCCCAGTGAAAAGAATTGGACTGAAGATGTTCCATGTTTATCTGAAACTTTGTTACAGGGTGTTATGGGTCTAAAGACCCTAAAGAGACTGCTAGACACGTGTATTCAAGACCGTCAAGACCTTTTCATCAATATGCTTACATTTAGTGTGTTCGGGTACTCAAAAATTTGTGCAAATTTACACAAATTGTTACAGTCGTTAGCGTACATGAGAGCAAGCACGGTTTTGAGAGTTTGGTAGTTGAGAGCTTGCAAATTTCTACTGGAGGGTTTTTCCTAGCAGAAATTTGCAGCATCGGACAGCTGTTTTCTAAAAACCATCTGTTTTGTACATATAAATAGTAAAAGATATTAAAGGTGTTACTCTTCTGCAAATTGTTACTAAAGAGTACGCGACCTATTTATGGTCGGTAGGACCTATTTATGGTTATGGACAGTGCCTTTTATGATGCGGTTGGCAACATCGAAGGGTTTTGGGCGCGGGCGACACTACTTTTGCGGCATTCTTGGGCATGGAAGGGACTTGTTAGAATCCATACGTGCCACTCTGGGGGATATGAGGACCCCCTCTCTATTGGTGAAATGGGTTGATACCAGAGATGGCCCGTTTTTAGTTTTTGACAGAATAATTTCCTTATTATTCGTACAACTATTTTCCACTTTTGTGAATTTATGAATATGGCAACACTGGTGCATGGGTCAGAACAAGCTCCTATAACAGAAAACGTCAGAGTTCTCATCCTGGCGAGAACATCAACAATATTTTTTTTACTATTATTCCCCCTCACTAATACATAATGACAACATTTTTGAATATCTTAGCGTGGTGAAACTGGTCCGGAAGGCGGAGCGCTGACTAAAAATAGACTTAAAATAAAAACGTTTCACCATGCGGCTAAAGCTGGGAGTTTTCAGAAGACCTGTTCTGCATGGGGTGGGACTGCCTCCGAGCGACAAAATATCTAGTCGTGATTTTTGATCGGAGGGGAGAAGTTACAGTACCCTCTTTTTTAACTGCTAAGCTGGAGAAGGAACGCCGAGGGAAGGTCAAAAGGGGATTGAATGCGCTCTGCTCCTCTTGTAAATTGACAGGAAGAATTTGGGTCTAAGGCCGGGGACAGTCACTGGATGTTATTTGGAGTATGACATTTGATATCTGCTGAAAGAACGAGTGCCCTGTGAAGAGGAAGCGCTGAATGCCATGGTATATCGTAAGCCTTTGCATCTGTATGTTGGGTGTATGGCAAAGAAGATCGTTTTTTGACTAAAGAAGTTAGGAATTTGGTGCTCCTCAAATTTGGCAAGACGGAGGTTTTCGCTGTCGTGAAGACACTAAAGACGATTTCGACACAGGAGTGGTTGCCCACAGTCAGTCGGTGCGGAAGGCTTTGACATCGAGCCATATGGGTTAGAGCCTTCTAGCTCTGCTGGGTCCCAAGCCATTATGAGGCTCCTGATGTGCTACCTAGGAAAGGATTGCTGATGAATGCCTAAGTAAATAGTCGTATGTTTTAGCTTCTTGGTAGGATAGACGCTTTCTAAGCTGACCGAGCAAATGAGCGTGGGGTGATGCTGAATATTGGTCTAGGCCCTGCGGTCTGGTTTCTCACGGAAGAGGACAGCATTTATCCAGGAGAAACACGACCTCGGACCATTGCTAGAGGTCCTGGCTGATTATTGCATCGTCAAATCCTTGACATCGTGCTGAACACAGTGAGGAGGATGGTTTATGTTAATGAGGAATAGTAAGGGACAGTCGAGCACTTTTATTTCCACTGCCACAACTTTTTCATAGCCTAGACTCTCTTTAGGTTATAAGTCCACACGCTATTCAGGATTACTGTAGAAGCCTGACATGATAGATTGAAAAAGCTCTCACCGATAAGAACCCTTTCCTAATCCGCTTGGCGCCTTCTATTTTTTTCGTGAGTGTTAGTTTCCCTTCCCTTCTCATTTAATTGTGACGCTTTGCACCGATTATCATCGGACATGGGTGAGTCTTTACTGGTTGATGGACAAGGTCCAGGGTAAAGTGGAGGCCACCGTAGCGCAGAGGCTAAAATATCCGTTTATGACATTGAACGCCTGGGTTCCTGGAATCATGGCGAGAACATCAGAAAAATAATTTTTTCAGTGGTGGTTACCCCTCCTAATACTGGCGACATTTGTGAGGTACATGTCATGTAAAAGAGATGTCGCACTGCAGAACGCCGTTCGGGCTCGATAAAAAGAAACTAAAAACTTGAATCGGACAGCTCATGAATATGGGCAAATTTGCAATTTAAATGGTTGTTTTTGATGTTGTTGTACACTGAGGCGGCAGCCCTTGCCGATGAAAGAGTTCATCTGGTCAACCAGGTACGTACAGCCGGCTGCCATGGGATGGCAATTAAAGGGAGGCCTTGAGTAAGTTACTGGTCTTGACAACTGAGGCGCAGATTTTTGCGATCCTCAGGGCCTTGGATATAATCCTTGGTCGGGCGACGGCCCTGTTAGGCTGTCACAATATATGGCGACAGTCAGGCGTCGCTGAAGGCCTTGGCTCAGTGTTTCGTCGTTTCACTCCCTCCTTTTCATCTCTTTCTAGGAAGAACACAATGGGCGTAGGGTGTCCGAGCGGCTTGCAACTAAGGTTGCCACATCTATTAGTATAGCGTTTTAGATTTTTCAAAGCGACGGAGGGTAGAGGGAAGAAAAAGTTCCAAAGTGTTTAGTTCGGAAGCTTCATGAATACGAGTGAGTTTAGTTGAGTATCAATTATCGACTTGTTGTATTCTTTGTTTGTCTAGAAAATAGACATGTGCTCCATCCCACCTGGTATTAGAGTTTTTCAATGACAGTCAAAGATTGTGACTTTGTCTTATTTCGAACTAGTAGTTGGTTACGTTTCAATTTTAAGGGATCTGAGTTGTTCTTTACATTCAATGGCCTGTATTAACCGGCAAATTACATGTTTGGAGTTTGTCGTTATAGAATGGCAAATGATTTTTTTGCAAGTTATATCAAAGAATGATGTCCGCTAGTCACCAGTTCCAAAGAGCAGTGTGGAACGATACACAGAGAGAATTTTTCTTCATAAATGTAATGATCGGGTTTCATAACCTTTTGTTCATAACTATTATGAAAAGATTAATGAAAAAATCATAAATATTATGAAAACTCGTAATGAAGGAAAATGTATGAATATGATCGTTTATGAAAAAGTTCTTACATTTATGAATCTTTGGTTCATACATGTAAAGAAACTTTTCATTATATTAATAATTTTTGTCATAAATATAAAAATGTTATTGAAATATGTTTACGTAGGTATACAATGAAAATTGCCTCATTCATGAAAATTTGATGGGGAATTTTCCAAGTCAAGTAAACTACCTAATGTATACTTGGAAGAGGTACAGCATTTTGCCTATTTGACTATTTCCCGTTTGTTTTTTTGTTATCTATTTCTGCATTGATAGACCATCAAAATTTAAATAAAAAAGGTAACCGCGAAGCAATATTTTTTCAACTGTGGAACACTTGTGTTCGTGTACAGCGTCAGTTTATGTATCGGAACAATCCAGCCTTCCCAGAAGCTGGTCAACAATCGCTACCCACTTCCGCTTACAAATGTGAATATAATAACAACAATTACACAGTACCTAGATTTATGTATAAATTTTCTCTCAATAAATTTAATTAAATATCCAAGCTTTTGGTTTTATTTTTCTTGTTTATACATAAAATGAAAACCATTTATAAAAAGCATAACAGGGTTCCTTGAATATAATAAATGTTATTATAAATTTTATGAAATCTTCTATAAGAGCTTGACGAGGAATGGCACCTCCACATACAAATGTTGCTACAACAAAAATAAACATAACAAAAGTTATATGTTATATATTTCCCACAAAATAAATTTAACGGTTATTCAAATACACAAATTATTACTACCAAAAAATACACCTCTGTATATCAATCACCACCAACCGAAGTGGTAACAGCTGATGGTAACAGTAAAAGTTGCATTTTGCAAAGATTTCTTACTTTCGTTCAAAAAATGTATAATTATGGAGATTCTATCCTTTTTGATGGAATCTCTGATATTTATTTGGTAAGCATTGCCACAACATTATTGGCCGTTATTATTGCTTTTTATTACAGCAATTTTCTCAGGGATGGAAATGTAAGAAACTGACGACACTTGCTTTACTTCTAAATTCCCATATATAATATGTCATTATTTCATATATAGAATATAGAAAGACAACATTACAATTTAACGGAACAATTGGAAGATACTGAAGAAGTGTTGCAGGAGGACTATGTGCAAAGTGATACCTCTAATGAATCGGAAATAGAAAACCATTACTTTTCAAGAAAAGAGCCATTGGGAGAAAGGCACTCGGTGCATGCAGCTTATGATGAATGCAATAGTGACGATGACTATGAGGACGATCATGAAATTGCCTCTTCCGCATTAACCCGCAATTTGGAGAGTTCAGATTTCGATTCCGATGATTACGACGAAGATATACATGCTGATGGTTTAGTGGGAAAATTGAAATCAAAACGGGTGAAAGAATTAGAGGCACGTCTAACAATAGATCAACTGGAAGAAGAAAGAAGGTAAATACTGCCTATATAGCTTTTATCACTGATAGTCTTAAGTTTTTATTTTTTTTTATTCCAGAATTGAAAGAGAACAGTTGGCTGCTATATTTGAGCTGCTGAAAAAACAAGAAGCTGAACTAAATATGAAGGAAATCGATGAGAATGAGTTAAATGCTCAACTTGGACTTTATCGTTAGTTAACACCCATCAGGGAAATTGGAATCTATGATAGACAAAATGCGCAAACTTAAACCACCTAACATTTTGTAGTCCTTTTTTAAAATGTTTGTAGTATAGTATATATATTCTATATATATATATATGTGTTTAGATAAGTGTTGAATACAAAATAACCTAGACTAAGATACAAATATTAGATGTTGTGCATTTTTTTTTTATTTATAGCTATAGTCCCTAAATTACTAATTAAGCTGCATCAGCTGTGCATGTTATAAACACTTAGCTTGTTATTTACTTACGTTGTCTAAAGAATCGCATTTTTTAGATCATATAAATTTGATAACTGTGTGTAAAACCTTTTTTATTTAGATTTTTTTTTGGATCTCCCTTTATGTGAGCTTAATAAATGTTACAATGTTAAAAATTTTCTGGTTGAACATGCTTTAATATGATCATTAAGACGGAAATCGAAATTAGCAGCAAAACGTATGAGATGACTCTTACTTATAAGAAGTACAATTTCTTAGGTCATCGTTACTTCAGCTTTGGGGGGAATACATCAGAAGTGGTCCCTTGGTTTTAGCAGAAAGAAGGCGTATTGGGATAAGTTTCAGCACGTATTCTGCAGCACTTTCCTTGCGAGAATGACGAATGTATGACACCTGAACGACTCGCTTATGTCTGCATGATCTAGAACCAAATCAAGGAATAAACGATTAAAGCCATGATGTTTGACAGAACTGGTTTTCCTAAGGAAGGGTTGCTGAAGACTCTCCAATATTGCGATAGCCACAAGGGCACCATCGGCTGATAGAAGAAGATACAAGGGTAATACACATTTGCTAGAAAACTCACCAACGAAAAACGTGGCGCCAGAAGAGGTTGTGTTGTTATCGTAGCAACATTTTCCTGTGGAGGTGGCGATCCTTGCCAAGCTCCTGTAGGTGGGCAATCTCGTTCCGGTCCAAAGGACCGATCGCCGAGGTATCAGGTTGGCCATTGTCATATCGTGCATCATGGGCACTCAGTCTATGTGCAAGAGCCGGTGCCGCCCGGCCTCTCACTGAGACTCTTCGCTCGATACCGCTGTTTGTCCGCGACTGCCGTTGCAGCTACTCCGTATGGAGCATTCCACTATCCGCAATCTGTAGACGCCACACAGATTGGAGCTGAATGTTCCAGCCTGTGTGGTGCTGACAGCTATCCCGTGCCCTTGTTGTTGTTGTAACAGTGTGTTGAGTTGTTCTATTTTTCGCCTGCTAAGTTTTGTTGAATATCCAGATCCAGAAACTCTGTGACTAAGGTGGGGTGCGTCTAGAAGGATGTGGGTCTGAGTCGAGTGGGTCTGGCTAACAGTTAAATAGGTGTCGTGTTATCCCAGGTTACAATAGGAACACACATCCTGTACGCTGGCATCAATCCTTGCTCTGGAGGAGCTGAGGCGGTTGCATCTGCCGGACCCCAATGGAGCCAGAACTACTCTGGTCCATTTCTTCAGGTGCGATGGGTGGCGGTCGTTTTCGAATGACCACATTTGCCAGGTAGCTATTCACCGCATCTTCTTCCGTGTCTACATGAATGTTGTTCCTCCACCATGGATCGCATGTGACAAGTTCTTTGAATGACTTTTTCAAATTTATAAGAGCTATATCAAGTCATTGTCCGATATGCACCGCGCTTGTCATGACTTTTAGAAGCCATAGAAAAATACCACCTCCAAAATTTCTGGCAAATCGAGTAATAATTGCGCCTCCAGAGGCTTAGAAAGCCACATTGAGAGATCGGTTTACATGGCAGTTATATCATGTTATGAACGGATTAAGACCAAACTTGGCACAGTTATTGAAAGTCAAAACAAGACGCTGCGTTTGTTTCACCCAAATCGGATAAGAGTTGCGCCCAAATTTCAGCCAAATCGGAAACAAATTGCGCCCTTAAAAATCAAATCGGGAGATCGATATATAGGGCAGCTATATCAAAACATGGACCGATTTGCCCCATTTACAATTCCAATCGACCCTAACTAATAAGAAGTACTTGTGCAAAAATTCAAGCACCGAGCTTTACTCCTTCGAAAGTTAACGTACTTTCGACAGAAAGACAGACGGACATGGCTAGATCGACTTTAAATGCCATGACGATCAAGAATATATATGCTTTATGGGGTTTTAGACGACAATTTCGAGGTGTTACAAACGGAATGACGAAATTAGTATACCCCCTTTCTATAAAGGAGGGTATAAAAATAAAAAAAATCGGGGAAATTTTTCTTAGAGAAACTTTTATCGAAATACACCATAAAATGGCTTTTTGGAATCGATTGTTTTTTAAGAATTTTTAAGCTGGTGAAATTAAGGTCTACGGGTCTCGTTCAGATCCACACTAAGTAATGCATTGGATATCTACTTTCAAAATAATATTTCAAAGTTAGCACTTGGGAAAGCACATTTTTAAACATCCGCAGGTCCTTCCTGTGTCTATCCCAATTTAAGCCAAAAAGTGTACTCTACTACCAAAGACCTTTTAGTGCGAAGGAAATTTGGACTACATTAGCCACAGTTTATGAAGACAATGGTTTGGTAAGGAGAGTTGGATTAATTCAAAAATTCTGCTCAACAAAATTGAAAGATTGCGCAAACGTTGAAGAATATGTGAATGAAATAATCAATTACGAGCTGTTGGACTTCATATGTATGAAGAATGGATTGGATCAATGCTTCTGGATGGATTATCTGACGAGTATAAGCCAATGATTATGGGAATCCAAAGTTCAGGTATTAAGTTTACGGGAGATGCCATAAAACTAAAGATTTTGCAGGATGTTAAGACTGATTTAACCGAAATGGCGCTTGCAGGTAACAAAAAGAGAGTTGGAAAAAATAACAAAGGACCAAAATGTTACAATTGCAATCAATGTGGTCATATTGCTGCCAAATGTCCTAGCAAGTCAATCAAGAAAACATTAAAAAAAACCAGAGTGGAAATTCAGCGATAGGAGCTTTTTCGGTACATAATCTAAATAACAATGACTGGTTTTTTAATTCGGGTGCAACTATTCACATGTGTTCAAGTTCGGAATTGCTTAGTAGTCGATATGATTTTATTGGTCGATATGCAGAAAAGAAAACAGAAGTAATAATTGCAAATAACACCGTAATGAGTGTTGATGGAATTGGAAATGTTGACATGGTTTCAATAGTGGGAATCTCCAGGGAAAACGTTTCGTTCAAAGATGTTCTTCATGTTCCTGATTTGAGGATTAACCTACTGTCAGTTTCAAAAATTGTTGAAAACGAATACAAAGTTATGTTTAACGGAAAAGGCAAAACCATTGTTACTGTAGATTTGTTAGATGGAATGTTTCATATGAATACATCAAGTAACAAATCTATGATATCTCAAAGAAAAGTTGAAGAAAGCAATTTGTGGCATAAGCGTAATGAATAAGTAAATAATGAAACGTTGAGAAAAATAGCTTCAGGAGCTGTTCTAGTTGTAAACTGTGAAATAAGCAATGATAATTGCATCTCTTGCTTAAAAGGTAAGATATCAAGAAATCCTTTTAATGCTTTTAATTAATCCTTTAATACATACTGATCTCTGTGGTCCAATGGAGACATATTCAATTGGTGGTTCGCAATATATTCTGAACATTTATCGACGACTTCTCAAGAAAAGTATTTATTTATTTTCTGAAACGGAAATCTGAAGTTGCTGATAAGTTTGTTGAATTCAAGAATTATGTTGAAAATCAAACAGGAAGAAAAATTAAATCCTTAAGAAGTGACAACGGCACAGAATTTTGCAATGGAAGAATGAAGCGGATAATGATTGACAACGGCATTTATCATCAGACTACGGTACCATATTCACCTCAGCAAAATGGTGTATCCGAAAGAATGAACCATGCCATAGTTGAAAAAACGAGATGTCTTTTAGCTCAGTCTTGTTTGCCAAAAAAGTTTTGGGCTGAACCAGCAAACACCGCAGTTCATTTAATTAACCTGATTCCAACCAAAATACTCAACGATGTTCCGCCGGAAGAGGTTTGATTTGGTAAAAAACCTTGTTTAAAGTATCTGAGAGTATTTGGATGCAAAGCCGTGATACATATCCCTAATCGCACCGTCGAAAAATGTACGAAAATCTACAAGAACTTCAAAGCCAGTAAGTAGATATGGATATGTATGTCATACATCAAATGAAGATGAGGAACCCCAGACCGTACAACAAGCACTAGAAGGAATTAATAAACAAGAATGGAAAAAGGCAATGGATGACGAAATACAAGCCTTGTTACAGAATAGAACTTGGGATATAATTGACTTACCAAAAGGAAAAAAAACCAATTGATAATTAATGGTGTTTCAAAATAAAACGCAATTCGAATGGTGAAATTGAGAGATATAAAGCTAGACTTGTCGTGAAGGGGTATTCTCAAAAGTATGGGATAGATTATGAGGAAATCTTCTCTCCAGTGGTGAGATATTCCTCAATACGTCTCCTTTTAAGTTTGGCAGTGTAACATAATCTTGACATAGACCAAATGTATGTAGTAACGGCGTTCCTTCAAAGCGACTTGAGCGAAGAAATTTATATGAAAATACCGAAAGGCCTTAAAGGAAATGATGGGAAGTTTGTAAGCTACGAAAATCGTTATAAGGTCTTAAACAAGCTAGTCGAATTTGGAATAAGAAGTTAGACGAAACTTTAAAGAAAATTGGTCTTACTCAGTCTAAAACCGAACCTTGCATCTACTACAAATTAAATGAATTTGAAATAACATATATTGCAATATATGTTGACGATATTTAGATTTTTACCAACAACAACGATTCTAAAATGAATATTGGGAAAAGACTATCAGAAAGATTCAAAATGAAAGATATTGGTGAAGCGCACTATATTCTGGGAATGAGAATCACAAGAGATAGAGAAAACGAAAAATTGTGGATAGATCAAGAATTGTATATCAAAAACGTATTGAAAAAGTTTAATATGCAAAATTGCAATTCTGTTTCTACGCCATCTACGTAAATCAAAAACTAACGAAAGATAGGGTGAAACTTGTAACGTGCCGTATCAAGAAGCTGTAGGAAGTTTGACATATGCTGCACAAGTCTGTTGTCCAGATATATCATACGCAGTGGGGGTTTCGTCAAGATATAACAATAATCATGGAAAACCACACTGGGAAGCAGTTAAACGTTTAATGAGATACCTTAAAGGCACAGTGGATTACAAGCTTCAATTTTCAAAATACAATAATGAGTATCAAGGATTTTCTGATGCAGATTGGGCAGGTGACCTTGATGAAAGGAAGTCTATTTCAAAATAAGTTTTCATGTCTCAAAATGGGAGTATTTCCTGGAATTCAAAGAAACAGTCAACCACCGCGTTATCAACAACTGAAGCAGAATATATGGCAGTATCAGCATCTGCACAAGAAGCATTATGGTTGGGATCCTTGTTCAAAGAATTGGGAAATTCTTCTTTTATCAAAATTAAATGTGACAACCAAAGTGCAATAAATTTGGCCCATAATAGCACATACCATTCTCGATCAAAGCTTATTGATATAAGACACCATTTCGTCAAATACATAAACACTAATGATGTGGTCGCCGATGTCCTTACAAAACCTTAACAAGAATAAGACACTTGCATTGCTGTGATCTGATGGGATTAGGAGTTCAATATAGTGGGGGTGTTGAAGAAAGAGAATGAACAACCTAATATACTACTTTATATTGAATAATTAAAACAGAACATAGTTTGTTTGCTTTTGTAAATTTGTCATATTGTATGAATAGAAAAATAAATTTTTCATTCGTTGTAAAACTCTTAACATAATAACAGTACTCTACTTTTAAATACCTTTTATTTGATACCTATATTGTCCCAATCGGTAAACATGTCGGGTGGGTTTTAAATTTTATACCAATTTCATGTTTATGGACCACCATAAGATTGCATACAAAATTTCGATTTAATCGGTGCACTCATCTCCAAGAACTGGCGATTTTGAAAATTGGGGTAAGGGGGAGGATATGAAAAACTGTAGTTCTCTATTTTCACACTCTCAAACTCTACTATCTGTAAAAATTTCATGAAAATCGGTTCAGCCCTTTTTGAGTCTAACATACTAACAAACAAAGCGCAACAATTTCATTTTTATATAATTGATGTTTTTATGTGCTGTCTTTAAAGAAACTTTCAATAATTTTTACACACAAATTTAATTGAAATTTAAAAAATTAAGAACTTTTATTAAAATTTTGTTTCAAGAAAAAATTTAATTAAAATTTTGTCTTAGGGAAAAATTTTAAAAAATTTTTGTCTTAAGAAATTTTGTCATTACACAAAAACACTTTCATTGGGAAAAAGTATATTTTTCTTCGTAAAAACACTATGGAATATTTAGGGAAGGAAGTTACTACACAAACAATTCGAAATACACTCAAAAGGCATAGTTACAGAGGAAGAACTGCACGTAAGAAGCCCTTTATAAATAAAACAAACCGAGTGAAAAGGCTAAACTTCGCAAAAATGTATGTAAAACAGCCCGAATCATTTTGGAAAACAGTCATTTTTGCAGACGAGAGCAAGTTTAATCTTTTTGGGTGCGATGGAAAGGTCATAGTGTACAGAAAACCAAATACAGAGCTTGAAGAACGAAACACAGTTGCTACTGTAAAACATGGTGGAGGTGGTTTAATGGTTTGGGGGTGTATGGCGGCTTCAGGAGCGGGAAATCTTGAAATTATTAATGGAGTAATGGATCATAAGTATTACATTGACATTTTAAAGAGGAATTTAAAAGATAGTGCTGTAAAACTTGGGCTTGGTAATAACTTTCAATATTATCAAGATAATGACCCCAAACATTCTGCTTTAAATACCAAGATGTGGATGCTGTATAACTGCCCCAAAGTCATTGAAACTCCTCCTCAAAGTCCCGACTTGAACCCAATTGAACATCTTTGGGAACATCTCGAACGCAAATTGAGAACGCGCAATTTTTCGAGCAAGAGTCAAATGCAACAGGTGATAATGGAGGAATGGACTAATATAGACCAAAATATAACCGCTAAATTAGTCCAATCGATGTCAAACCGTTTAAAAGAAGTTATAAGACGCGGTGGTCGAATAACAAAGTATTAATTTTTTTTTAAATTATGTTATTTATTTTTTTGTTTTTTTGCAATGATGAATACTTTTTTTGTTTAATTTTTTGTGTTCAGCTGTAAAATGGCCCTTTTTGTTCCAATAAATACTATTTTTTTCTTTAAAAACAATGAAATTGTGTACATATATATCACACAAGCACTACTGCATCATTAGTTTAATATGTTTTTATTCCAATTGTCTTTTGTAGACTTATTAAAAAAAAAACATTGAATGATGAATACTTTTTTTGACCGCTGTAGCTAATGAGCAAGGTTGTCGAGCGTGGATAATGTGGTAATTGTATCATAGAGGAGTTTTCGCAATTATTACTATTCAAATACAACATACCAATGCACGGCCCTTGAAGCCATCACACCAAATATGGTTGACAAGTCTTCTTACCAAAGACAAAACGCGTCCCATGGCGGTTGGTGTGTGTTGCTATCTCTGGCTTTCCTTTTCTATTTGCAAAGAAAATCTCCTATCATTGAGCTCGTCTCGAAAGATAAACAAACAAAAAATTTTAAAATGTAATGATCTTCGCCCTAAAACGAAACGTGTCCCATAGTGGTTGGAGTGTGTTGCTATCTCTGGTTTTCCTTTTCCATTTGCAAAGAAAATCTCTTATCATTGAGCTCGTCTCGAAAGAGACAAAAAAAACAAAATTTGTGTTAAGAAAAAATTTCATTTTTGTTGTCATTAAACAAAACATGGTGGCCATTGGTTATTTAAAGGCACCAATAACTCGCCTTGTCATATCGAATATCATAGGCACTCAGTGTTTGTGCAGGAGCCAGTGCCACCCGACTTCTCACTGAGACTCTCCACTCGATACCGCTGATTATCCGCCACTGCAGTTACAGCTTCTCGTATGGAGCATTCCACTATCCGCTACTTGTGGACGCGCCCAGTAACTCGTAGCTAAGCTTCTCGTGACAGCAATGAACACCACACAGATCGGACCTCAATGTTCCAGCTTGTGTGGTGCTCACAGCTATCCCGTACCGGGTGAAATTCGATAGTGATCAGAAGTCATAAGAGAAAGTTTCGTGCCTAATTTCGCGAGGATCGGTTGACAAATTACGATATTATTGCAGTAATAGTCCAAATTGAACGAACATTTATCCAAAGCTATATCCAAATATGAACCAAATTTAATAGGCTTCGTCTCTAGACGAAAACAGATGCTTATAATAAGTTTATACACAAATTAACATGGACAGAAAGACGGACGGACATAGCTAAATCGAATCAGAAAATGATTCTGAGTCGATCGGTATGCTTGTTAATGGGTCCATCTCTCTTCCTTGTACGGTATAAAAATATTAAATACTCAGTTTTCGAACAGTTTGGAAGTCCGTACTCAGAAACGTTGTACGAAATAATTTTTAAGTTTTATAAACTAAAACCAAACTGGACCAAATGACCCATTTGCAACGGCCAACGACCTACACAAATAAGAAGTATCCATAAAAAATGTCATGCGGAAGGCCTCATTCGTTCGAACGTATCGTGATCGGCTATCTGTGGAACGGATTGACGAATATGGGTAGACTGACTTAACTGTCCATTAACGACGAATGGGTAGAAAAATACCCAAGAATAGAACTGTCTTAGAAACAGTCTCGAGCTAGACTGTTAGGAAAGAGTTAATCTAATGAAACTGAATTGGCGTAAAGAGGACGAATGAAAGTAATTAAAACATTTTCCCGTCAATAAAGTCCTGTTTTGGGGGGAAATTGGCTTGTCGAAATTCGGCAATTTTTTAGAACTCAAAAAATCGAACAAACAATTTTCTGAAAATTCTTAGAAGTGAGATTTCTGGTAACCGTTTTAGAGTCTTGTAGTAAAGGGTGATTTTTTAGCTATTATCTTTTTGGCAACACTGGTTTAAACAGCTCACACGCGTTTCGTTTCAGTGTCAAACGTCTTCAGTTTGGTCTATAATTTAACCATGAATCGTCTTACAAATGAACAACGCTTGCAAATTATTGAATTTTATTATCAAAATGGGTTCTCTGTTAAGAAAGTTCGTCGCGCGTTCATTGTGTTCAGCGACGAAACTAATTTTTAGCTGAGTAGGTACGTAAATAAGCAGAATTTTCAATTTTGGAGTGAAGATCGAACAGAAGCATTGCAAGAGCTACCAAGTCATTCAGAAAAAGTCAAAGTTTGGTGCGATTTATGAGCCGGTGGCATCATTGGACCGTAGTTATTCAAAGATGATGCGAATCGCAACGTAACTGTGAATGGTGACCGCTACCGTGATATGATATCCATTTTTTTTTGCTCAAAATGCAAGAGCTTGACTTGCATGACATGTGGTTTCAACAACACAGCACCCGTAACAATGGACTTATTGAGGGGCGAGTTCGGTGAACATTTTATTTCACGTGCGATTTAACGCCTTTAGACTATTTTTTGTGGGGCAATGTTAAAGCTCATGTTTATACATGACATAATTACCAGGTAGTGTACCGTCAAACAGCTGAGTAAAATTTTTCTCACGAAGTGCACCATCTGGCAACGAGTTTTGGTTGTGTGTGTGTATAATAGTTAAGAACCATAACTCACACAAACAACAAAAAATGCGCGAACTAGTAACATACACAAAATCAAAATTGCACTAATCACTGATTTTGACAGATAGTGTATTCAATATTTTGTTGTTGGGCAATTGCCACTACCTGTAAATGAATATATCTTGTGTCTATACAGACAAGCCCGCTTCAATTGACGCATTGGAAGACAACATTGAAGCACTTATACGCGAGATATCTTCTGAATTGTTGGAAAGGGTATGCCAAAATTGAACTAAGCGGTTGTAGCATTTGGGGCGCAGTTTGCATGAAATAATCTTCAGACATTAAATTATATGGACCGTACTATCGATTCATTCTGAATTCTATGTATGTGGTTTTTTTTTTGAAAATTGGAAAATAAAAATTGCCCGCAGCTCTTGGGGCAAACCCGCTTGCTCTAGAGGTTCTCACTAGATCATAAAAATCCAACTTGAAGTTTCTGGGCAGTGGAATACCTATCCACAACTAAATGTTTTGGATGGTCCCTGCGATAACGTTCCAGAAGATATTGCTTAGACAGCATATAGTATGTCGTCGCACGGGTAGGATCTTTGCCTTTTGATGACGGAGGTCTGCGTTAGAACTGAGGAGGTAGCCCGAAGGTCTGAATATTATTCCACTACATGCCACATACATAGCTAACGAGACCACACCGGCAACTGTTATCTGTTAGACTCTTATCCTTTATGCTTAAAACTCTTAGAGCGAGGATTCCCAAAGGTCACATTTCCTCCACAATAGCACGCCTATACCCAGGGCAAGCTCACATAAAAAGCCCTAATGTAGTTGGCTACATAGAAGCCTCTACCTGTAGGGAAACTTTCAAGCACTATAAGGAATATTCCCATACATGAGGCATTGCACTATCAAACATGGAAACTAATTTAAAAATCGGACCACATATGTGCCTTTCACAGCCCGGAAATTTTTTTTAGGAGTTAGTTGGCATTGATGTAATATTTTTTTTGGTTGCTTATGTTTTGTCCAATTGATTTTTTGACTATGTTAAGTAAAATTTAAATAAGCGCCAGTTATTTAATTTAAGCACATTAATTTAATCTTTTAAGCATTGTCAAGTTTTTTTTACGTGAGAAAAATAAATGTTGTATGTACCTACATATATTAGTGTTACGATCTTCAATTCACATTTTATTTATTTATTATGTCAAAAAATACATATTGGGTTGCCCAAAAGGTAATTGCGGATTTTTCATATAGTCGGCGTTGACAAATTTTTTCACAGCTTGTGACTCTGTAATTGCATTCTTTCTTCTGTCAGTTATCAGCTGTTACTTTTAGCTTGCTTTAGAAAAAAAGTGTAAAAAAGTAAATTTGATTAAAGTTCATTCTAAGTTTTATTAAAAATGCATTTACTATCTTTTAAAAAATCCGCAATTACTATTTGGGCAACCTAATATATTAAAAGTTACCAGTCATCTTTTAAGAAGAATAGCATAAAGGATAAGAGATTATATGACATTTCTTTATAACAGTGATATATTATAAATGAACATGGTTGTCATCTCAACACCTCCCCTATTTAGTGATTAGACTGGACTAAATCTTAAAGCGGGACGTCTTGTTCGTTTGGAACGTCCACTATAGGCATCTCGGTGTCGGTAGCAGGTGCTGCAGAACGCTCAATCATCGGACTGGGACCTACTTCGTCGTAAGGTTGGGATGTAGAATTTATTGGATTCCCCTTCGAACAATCATAAACATCAAGCGCAGTATTCCAATCAGCCTCGGTGTCATGATTTAAATGATTATTTCTTTACTGGTTGATATGAGCACGTATTAATTTTTCATTTTCCAGAAATACGTTGTACATTACGTTGCGAATACATTCTATTACTTTGCCTGGCTTCCAGCAACAGTTATTGTTGCCTGCATACGTCCTACACTGCATCCCCCTCGGTAAAAAAATCTGTTTTTGGCTCCATGTTTTGTATTAAATTGTTTCTCCATAATTTCATTTTTCTCAGAAGGTTTGAAATTTCCTTCAGGTTTTACTAAGTCAAGTACAATTCTTATTTTTCTTCCAAACAAAACTTCAGCCGGTGATTTCTTATCGGGAGTATAAGGATTTGGTGTAGACCTATAAATTTGCAAAAATGTTTGAACTTTTCGGCTTAAAGTTGCATTTTCGGTTTTTAGTTTGGTTAAAGGTGTTTTAAATGTATCAACAAATCTTTCGGCTTCACCGTTTGAAATAGGAAAGAAAGGACTTGAGCATGAATGTTGAATACCATTCTGTGTAAGATAGTTTTCAAATTGTACACTTTTGAATTGTGTGCCGGTATCGGACACAATTGTTCTCGGCAATCCAAATTTGCGAAAATTTCTTGAAAATTTCAATGGTTCGTTGTGTTGTAATGGACTGCGTTGGAACTATTTCTGGCCACTTGGATAGTGCGTCAACTACCACCAAGAAATATTGGGTTGCCCAAAAAGTAATTGCGGATTTTTTAAAAGAAAGTAAATGCATTTTTAATAAAACTTAGAATGAACTTTAATCAAATATACTTTTTTTACACTTTTATTCTAAAGCAAGCTAAAAGTAACAGCTGATAACTGACGGAAGAAAGAATGCAATTACAGAGTCACAAGCTATGAAAAAATTTGTCAACGCCGACTATATGAAAAATCCGCAATTACTTTTTGGGCAACTCAATAGTATCCATCAACTGGTCCAGCGTAGTCGATGTGAAGACGATCCCAAGACTGAAGGTATAGGCCAGGATTGAATTGTAGTTTTCGTCGGCACTTTTGCTGCTGCGGCACAAGTACCTCAATTTTGAATAAATGTGTTTATGCCTTCATCAACATTTGGCCAATAAATGTAGATTCGGACGATTGTTTTTGATCGTTCAATCCCTGGATGTCCGTGATGTATTTGCCTCAAAATACGTTTACGGTATATTTTTGGTATGACGACACGGTCGCCTAACATAATGACTACGCTTAAGCATTCTTTGCAGTTGAAAAACTTTTTTAATTCAATGTTGTCGACATCGGACGGCCAACCGTTCTCAATGTATTTATTGTAAATAACAATTTTAAAACATTATCATTTGCAGTCTCACATTTGATCATTTTATTGTTAATGGCAAATATTGAGGATTGTCGCTCAATATGGTTTTAATTTCTTTTCCAATTGTATTGTAGCAATTACATGGTCTGCACTTGGTAAATGATCTCTATCAATTAGTCGCGACAGGACATCTGCGTAGCCAAAACTATTGTATTTGTTGATATAAAACTAATTTCGAAATCATAAGCTAATAGTTGAACTGCCCAGCGCTGAAGCCGGTTTGCTTAATGGACAGCAATTCCTGATTTTCTACCAAAAATTGCAAGCAATGGCTTATGGTCGGTACAAATCTTAAACCTTCTACCAAAAATCATTTTATGAAATTTTGTAACAGCAAAGATTAAAGCTAATGCTTCGTTCTCTAGGCTGTATGACTTTTCTGCTGGCGTCAGAGATCTGGATGCATGACTAATTGCTTTAAAAGACTCATCTGCAAATTCATGAAAAATGCAAGCTAGATGCATCAGCTGCTACTAATATGTTCTTCGTTGGGTCATAATGGGTTAAGAGTAAATTTGAAGACAAAGTTTCTTTTAATTTTAAGAATGAGTTCTTATGAACTTTGGTCCATTGGACCATCCATTGCCATTTAACATAATTTTTCAATAATTCATCTAGTGGACCTCTAAGTTTACGAAATTTTGACCGAAAATTTGACCTTGAATCCATAATCTTGGATTCGATGTAGCACCTCATACAAATTTTTCTTATGCTCGGTAACATCCTTGACAGAAATATAAATATCATCTATATACGCCGAAACATAGCAGCAGCGGCAGGGAATATTTGAAAGGTTCCAAAGCTTCGTTTAAACCGGTTGAAAAATCTGTTCAAATTCGGACGGATCCATTCGGTTTCTTTATAACGACGATAGGTGCACCCCAGTCCGAATAATTGACAAGAGAGATTACCCCAGTATCTTGCAATCGCTGCAATTCAGCCTCTACCAGATGTTGCACTGCATATGCCATGGGGCGCTTAGCACGAAAAATTGGTTGAGTATCTGGTTTGGTAACCAAATGTGCCTTCATCTTGCTGCATAATCCAAATCTTTCATTGAAAACTTCTAAAAAAGAACTTTTGAGAGGAGAAATAATCTTTAATAATCTATCTATCGAAAAAGCACTTCCCCTTTGTCAGCATGTATGTTGTTGCAGATGTCGATTATCGACATGTCCTCCAGCTTCAATGCGTTAATCCAATCTAGACCTATAAAATTTAAGTCTTTGATTGGGGTTACGTAGCACGTTGCCTATGCAAATTTGTCTCTAAATTTGACATTGCATTCGAATTGACCTGAGAGAGGTACGTGTCCGCCATTTGCGCCTCTAGCCGGATTTGTCACATTCAGTGTATTTTCTATGTTGAGAGTTCACAAATTTGTTTCCGATAAAATTTGTATATCGGAGGCGGTATCAAATTGAAGAATCATGTTGTTGTTGTTTACTTCAACAGTGATGTACTTCGCAAAGAGTTTACTTGATTTACTACAAAAATGCCTTTTGTCTCCTATACAGCTTTTGTACCCTTGTTGAAAGTTTGTGTCTTGTTTTTGCTTGTAATCTTTTTCTTGTTTTTGGCAATATTACAGTACCTTTATTTGTGGTCATAGAAATTATAATGTTCGCATTTGTGTTTTTTATACGTACACCCATTAGCGAAATGGAGACCACCGCAAAATCGGCAAGGATACTATGGAGTTCTAGGTGACTGTGATTTCTTTATTTGTTTAGCCTTTGTATCTGCATGGTTTGCTTTTTCAATGAATACGGTATCCACTTTGAGGTTAATTATTCGTTGGCACTCTCTTGAAAGTGTGTCCAGCGTAACAGAGTCGCCCTCGTTTTCCAAATTTTCACTTTTGTTTTAACATTAAAATCTGCTGATGACTTTGCCCCATTACAAAAATTAAACATTTGAATTGATCGATTGACAATTCCCTCAATTTAATCTGTTCACATTGTCTGTTCAGAATACCTGCGTATGTGATAAAATCGGTTGCGGCATCTTTTGTAATTTGCAGACAGCTGTATCTCAAATTGAACAACGATGTATGAAGACCGAACAGTTCTGTAAACATCGTTACGGGTTGATCAGAAGTGAAGTCTCTTGGATGCTTTGGTAAAATGTAGCTGATATATGTAAATATTTGTTGTGTACTATGGTGTCCAGCTTCCTCAACAAGAGTTTCACTTTTGCTGCATCATCAAGTTTCTTTCCATCGATTTTAAATAGATCTTCGTAACGAGCGTACCGCATGTCGAATGTGAGGTTATGTTCATCGTGGTGGAATTCGGTGATGTTTGATGCTAATGCTTCAATTACAATCTCCGAACTATCCGCGCCTGGAGGAGCTGCAGTACTGACCTCGGACACTTTGCCGGTTCCCAATATTTTAACAAGCTCCTGTATTGCCAAATTGCTCTGCTGCTGTTGAGCCTGCATTTGTGTTAAGACTTGCTTTAACATTTCTTCCATTCTTCGCATGACAGCCTTTTCCGTATAATCTCAATTTAATTAGTTAATTACGAACGAAAAAAAATGTAAATCCACAATTCACGATGCTATTTCTTGATTTGATTGAAATCAAAGAATTTTTTCTTCACTTAAAAAAGAGTTTATTCTTTTTCTATTAAATTTTCGTTTTTCTCCTCTTCGACAATGTTACGGTCATCAATTCACATTTTATTACATGTCAAAAAACGCATATATAAAAAGTTACATGTCACATTATAAGAAGAATAGCATACAAGTTGGTACTACGTTGATTTGGGGGAAAATTTCCATAAATCGTTCTTTCAGTGGTTTGACGGGTACCACATTTGATTTTTTTGGGTTTCTTTCGCCAAAATGTTACCATTTACATATAAAAATTAATATGGCACCAACCAATTTATCAGCTGCTTACGTACATGAGATGTTGTTGCAATTTCAACCAAACCCCACCCCTTCGAAATTAATTAATAATTAAACACACAACTATTTAAAAAGAAACGATTTCAGCTTTTATTTGTAAAAATAATTAGATTTAGTTGTGTTTTGCTATTTTTAGTTAAATAAGCACAACTTTCCAAAGGCCTTTGGCCATCCTCCACTTGTATAAAAATAATGTTGTTGTAATAGCAAGACCAAAGAAACAACACTTTCTTTCAAAACCGTTAGTACTTCGTACATATTTATTACAATTGTTTGTTATAAAAGAAACATTTATTTTTTATTTATTTTAGAAGTATATTTTTATACGAATAGTTTCTTATTTATGCATCCACAAATAATATTTTTTCACCCCGATTAAATACATGTGAGCAAGATCACTAACACTAACAAACACTTAGTTACACTAATACTAACAAACACTTAGTTAGTTAGTCGAAATTTCATATAGAATTCTAAACGATTTCACAAATGATTTCGTATTTAAATCGGATGTTTCTCCTTAAATTTCTTACAGTGCAGGTAATAAAAAATAAACATCCCACTTGTCAATGTGTTTAGGCCATATTTACATCGAGCGTGTAACAACAAAAACATAAATCATATTTATTAGGAATTTGAAAATAACATTTACTTGGTTCAATAATAAAATAATTACAAAAATTTTACACAAAAACAGAAATGCAAATCGTCTGTGACGAACCGAGCTTGAAAAACCTACAAGACAAGCATAAGAGAAACATGAATAAGCAAGCACAATAAAATCATAACAAAAATATCTCTTTTAATGTAGAGAAATGGACGAAAGTATACCCCAGATAAGTCGGACAGAAATCGGTACGAAAATTGTTCAGTCGTGTCCGACATCCGACATCGAAATCGTTACGGAAGTCATATGGGCTGATTGACATGATTTTGGAAAGAAACGTCGAAGTTCCGGAGAAAAATCGGAACGAAATCTGAAGAAAAACCTTGGGAAATTCGGAAAGGGATTTTTTTTGCGGAAACTTCGTAAATATTTCTAAACAATGGGAATTAAGTTCGTATTGAAATCGGATGTAGCTTCCGTAACTTCGTACAGAATTCTGAACGATTTCGAAATTCATTTCGTATAGAAATCGGATGTTTGTGTACCTGCTTCAATGATTAAAAAATGTTGCAAAAAAACAGACAAGCGAATCGTTAAAACATTAAGAAAAAACAAAAATTGCAGCTTGAAAACTCCACAAGACAAATAGGACTGGAATATGAATGACAGAAAAAATTAAGAACATGGCTCAATTAAGATATTTGTACATTCAATTAAAAAATTCGTTCCTATCGGGCCTATAAACGAATTGTATTATAAATTAAAATTTTGCAATTTGGATTTATGACAATTGAAGCAATTATTAACTCAATGAAACAATTTATTTGAATGTTGTTCCTTCTTTCTAATAATATATTTACCAATTAAATAAATTTTAATTTTTTGCACTAATAAAAAAATTTTTATTTTATTGGATTAAATTACTGATAAAACGTGTAATTTAATGCCTAAAAATATTTCTTTTTTACTTTCTAAAAGAAATAAGAAAAAATTTCTTTTCCTTTAAGAGTCTCTCTTCATTGTCATTGATACCGTCTGTAAAAAGTATAATGAAGAAATAATTAATATATATATATATATATATATATATATATATATATATATATATATGTAGAGAAATGGGGTGAATGTATATATATATATATATATATATATATATATATATATATATATATATATATATATATATATATATATATATATATATATATATATATATATATATATATAGTGTCTATAGGGGTAATAACATATTAAAATAAATTTATATTTATAAATATATTCATTTACAGGTAGTGGGAGTTGCCCAACAACAAAAACAGAGTACACTATCTGTAACTCTGTAATTTATGTAACTCTGTTTTCGACAGACAGTGATTAGAGAGCTCTGAGTGACAGATTGTGTTTTCCGCCATGAGTGTGCGTCGTGTTGTGTTGCTACAAAGCAGGAATTTGAAATGCAAAATGCATATTTATTAAACAAAAATTTAATTATTAAACATTGTGTTATTGTTTTGGCCGGTCTGTGGTAAGTTATGCAGCGCCAGTGTGGTCTCGTCAGCTTTGTGACGCACAGTGGAATAATATTCAGATCTGTCAGAATGCCGCCCTTCGAACAACGGTCTCAAGTGGACCACCTCCGTCAGGAGACAAAGATTCTACCAGTGCGACGACATAACCACATGCTGTCTAACCAATACATTTTGGGATGTTATCGCAGAGATCATCAAAATCATCATCTTATGGATAGATATGCACCGCCCAGAAGCCTTAAGGTAGATCTACATGATCTAGAGCGTGAGGTTCAGCGCCACAAGAGAGAAACGCTAGATCAAGTGGCATATAAAGCAGGTCTAGACAACATTCATGCAGACACGGTAGCAGATGCGGTAAATAGCTACCGGGTGAATGTAGTCCTTGGAGACCGACCGCCTCCCATTGCACCTGAAGAAATTGACCTCCCCCGCCAAACCAGAGTAGTTCTGGCTCAATTACGTATGTCCCGATTGTGACCGGCCAGACCCATTCGACTCAGACCCAGATTCCTCTGGACGTACCCCATCTTAGTCGCAGAGTTCCTGGATCTGGATTCTCAATAAATTCAAGCAGACGAAAGATAGAACATAACAAACTGCGACAAGAACAACAACAATCCTACAATAACAACAACCACACTTTTGGATAGCCTTCTTTCGCGAAGGCAGGTCAAGAAGGATTTCCAACAAAAATTTAACGCACTGCAACCACCATATAAAAAGAACGAAATCTATTGAAATGTAATATTAACGAACTATGTTGAAAAATGTCAAAAAAAGTCTGTGACAAATGCCGTAGTTTAGACCACTTTCCTAATGTTAACAATTTTAATTCTATTGCATAAATTGTTACATCCAACAAATACATATGTTAAACATGTTATGAATACTTATGAAACTTATATCTACATAAAAAATAACAAGTAAAAAGGCGCCAAGTTCGGCCGGGCCGAACTTTGGATACCCACCACCTCGGGTATATATGTAAACCACCTTTCATCAAAATCCAGTGAATATTGCATACCTTGTGTCCCATAGCAGTTATATCGAAATATGTTCCGATTTGGACCAAATACTAATAAGTACAGTAGCTTATCTAAAAATAGACCGATCAGAACCATATACGACACGGACATCGAAAAGCCTAACATAAGTCACTGTGTCAAATTTCAGTGAAGTTGGATTATAAATGCACTTTTATGGGGCCAAGATTTTAATTCGAGATATCGGTATACATGGCAGCTATATCCAAATCTGGACCGATTTGGGCCAAGTTGCAGAAAAATGTCGAAGAGCCTAGCACAACTCACTGTCCGAAATTTCGGCGAAATCGGACGATTTAGGGCCTAAGACCCTAAGTAGGTCGATTGGTCTTTATGGCAGCTATATCCAAATCTGAACCGATTTGAGCGAAATTGAAGAAGGATGTCGAAAGGCTTAACACAACTAACTGTCCCAAATTTCAGCAAAATCGGATAATAAATGTGGCTTTTATGGGCCTAAGACCATAATTCGGAGGATCGGTCTATATGGCAGCTATATCCAAATCTAGACCGATCTGGGCCAAATTGACTAAGGATGTCGAAGGGCCTAACACAACTCGCTGTCCCAAATTTCAACAAAATCGGATAATATAGCCCTTCTTCGAACATAGCCCGATATAGCCCATCTTCGAACATAGCCTGCTTATGGACAAAAAAATTACCTGTGCAAAATTTCAGCTCATATCTCTATTTTTAAAGACTGTAGCGTGATTTCAACAGACAGATTTTTACGCTGATCAAGAATATATATTGTATACTTTATAGTGTCGGAAATGGGTATTTCGATGTGTTGCAAACGGAATGACAAAATGAATATACCCCCATCTTTCGGTGGTGGGTATAAAAATTAGGAAAAGCAAGAAGATTTAACATAACGAACCCTATTCGTTATCTTTACTATTGTTGTTCTTCTTTTTTGGGTCACCCATCTGCACCGTTATCAGCGGCCCCTGCAACTTCTCCAGCACCATTCTCATCAGATTGTGTTTTCGCACTATTGCCATTTGCCACTTCTGATTCTTCAAGCTTACGCTTCTTCTTTTGTGATGACGCCTCATCTGGCTGTGGATTAGGAGTTACAGTGGATGTCATTTCAATGGCTTCCTTCGTAACTTCTTTATTTTTGCGAGGAACTTCACGCAATTCATATAATTTCAAACGCTCCTTCACTTGCTGCTTCAAAGTCTAGCGAAACACCGCAGTAGGCTGCTGCAAGAAACAATCAATGCGCTATGCAATGGGGCATTTATTGGCTAGGAAACGTGAAATACGACCTTTGTTCTTCAAACCGGCACGCCCAATAAAGGAGGAATGATAGAGGAGGCCGTATTTAGGGGTATTTAAACGGGTCTCCAGGGCTATGAATAAATCCTTTTCGGCACCTAAAATTTGTACCGTGGAAGCGGGGTATTTAGCCAAATTTGTCAAGCTACCAGCACGAGATATCAGACGGGCATCAACTTGATCACCATTCAACGATTGCAGATTTGGAGCTGCACAGTCCATTTTGTTGTGTAAATAAGTTGACAGTTTCTTACGGTATTCCGAAACTTTCACCACGCGTTCCGCAAAAAGTTCAATATTCATTAGATCAACAATAGATATATCCATAGCCATGGATATCTTGACGGCATCAATGATAGCCTGTGCCTTGGTCGAATCCATTATCATTTTTTCCAATTCCTCTAGCTTATCTTGTGTTAGTGTTTTACGATCTTTAATGAATTTTGCGGCCTTGGCAAAAATATAGTTGTCAGGTACAATCTTAACCAACTCAGGGACACAGTGACCATTCACGTATACGCATCGAGAATGTGTTGACGTCTTTGTCCATCTGATCCAATAAGGCAATGGACTGTATAATCATGTTATGATTATGAACATTGAACTTACCTTTGGTACGAGAATAACTGTGGCCCAAACCAGCCAACTTGTCAGTGAAACCTGAAAATAAAAACATGGATGTTAGCCATTAAATGTTCAGATATATACTGAAAATTCAATCTCGCCTTTAATCAATTTGTGAAAATGAAATCTAACGACTCTCAATATTACTGGAACTACACCAAAATGGCTACACTGTACACCGATTGCTTCGGTAATGGCAGCTCCCAATTTCGAATCGCCTATGCCAAGTTGGCATTTGTTTTTCTTTAGCTTTGAGAAGAAATCGTCCAAGAATACCATTAAGTCTTGTGGCACAATACCTTCATAGATAGAATTAATGTTTTCAAAAGTTGATATGACCGTTTTAAAGGGAGCAAATCCATCAAATTTAACAATGGAATTGAATGTTGCTAAATCAGTTACAGACGACTCCACTTGAGGCAAAAACATGGCCACCTTCTCAAACTCCTTCACCCAGAACAAAGCGTACCCAGCCGCATGTTCATACAAAACGTATAGCTGTGACTGTAACGAGAAGAGGAAATCAGGTAACAATATCAAAGAGTGCAGTTATTTTCAAGTATTAGCTCAATGATTACAGAGGAGAAAACCTACTAAAATTCACATGAGCATTCCATTAGGAACAGGAGATACTTATCTCATATCAAAGAGTGCAGTTCTTTTCGAGTATTAGCTCAATGATAATATTAGGCCTCTTTTTTATACCCTCCACAATAAGATTGGGGGTATACTAATTTCGTCATTCTGTTTGTAACTACTCGAAATATTCGTCTGAGACCCCATAAAGTATATATATTCTTGATCTTCGTGAAACATGTCCGTCCGTCTGTCTGTCGAAAGCACGCTAACTTCCGAAGGAGTAAAGCTAGCCGCTTGAAATTTTGCACAAATACTTCTTATTAGTGTAGGTCGGTTGGTATTGTAAATGGGCCATATCGGTCCATGTTTTGATATAGCTGCCATATAAACCGATCTTGGGTCTTGACTTCTTAAGCCTCTAGAAGGCGCAATTCTTATCCGATTTGAATAAAATTTTGCACGACGTGTTTTGTTAAGACATCCAACAACTGTGCCAAGTATGGTTCAAATCGGTTCATAACCTGATATAGCTGCTATATAAACCGATCTGGGGTCTTGACTTCTTTAGCCTCTAGAGTGTGCAATTCTTGTCCGATTGGAATGAAATTTTGCACGACGTGTTTTGTTATGATACCCAACAACTGTGCCACGTATGGTTCAAATCGGTCTATAACCTGATATAGCTGCCATATAAACCTATCTTGGGTTTTGACTTCTTGAGCCTCTAGAGTGCGCAATTCTTATCCGATTGGAATGAAATTTTGCACAACGTGTTTTGTTATGATATCCAACAACTTTGGCAAGTATGGTTCATATCGGTCCATGTTTTGATATAGCTGCCATTGATCGTCGCGAAATTTTATGTCGATCTAGCCATGTCCGTCCGTCTGTCCGTCCGTCCGTCTGTCTGTCTGTCGAAAGCACGCTAACTTCCGAAGGAGTAAAGCTAGCCGCTCGAAATTTTGCACAAATACTTCTTATTAGTGTAGGTCGGCTGGTATTGCAAATGGGCCATATCGGTCCATATTTTAATATAGCTGCCATATAAACCGATCTTGGGTCTTGACTTCTTGAGCCTTTAGAGTGCGCAATTCTTATCCGATTTGAATGAAATTTGGCACGTATTATTTTGTTATGGCATCCAACAACTGTGCCAAGTATGGTTCAAATCGGTCCATAACCTGATATAGCTGTCATATAAACAGATCTGGGGATTTTACTTCTTGAGCTTCTAGAGGGCCCAATTCCTATCCGATTTGGCTGAAATTTTGCATGACGTATTTTATTCTTACTTTCAACAACTGTGTCGAATAACGTTCAAATCGGTCCATAACCTGATATAGCTGTCATATAAACCGATCTGGGATCTTGACTTCTTGATCCCTAGAGGTCGCAATTATTATCCGATATGCCTGAAAGTTTGTACGACGGATCCTCTCATGACCATCAACAAACCTGTTTATTATGGTCTGAATCGGTCTATTGCCCGATACAGCTCCCATATAAATCGTTCTCTCTATTTTACTTCTTGAGCCCCCAATGGGCGCAATTCTTATTCGAATTGGCTGAATTTTTACACAGGTCCGAACCGGACCATATCTTGATATCGCTCTAATAGCAGAGCAAATCTTTTCTTATATCCTTTTTTGCCTAAGAAGAGATGCCTGGAAAAGTACTCGACAAATGCGATCCATGGTGGAGGGTATATAAGATTCGGCCTGGCCGAACTTAGCACGCTTTTACTTGTTTATAATGAGTTTTTCTTATGTTCACGCCGCGATTTGAACCCAGGCATTCGGCTTCATAGGCGAACATGCTAACCTCAGCGCCACGGCGGCCTCCAACGAGATAATATTTATGATGTTTTCGCCAAGATCCGGATCAAGACAATCCCAAGACAGCCGGTTCTACTGGATAGAGTTAGTAGTGACTGAAAGTTAAAGTGAAAGTGAAATAAGTGATTTTGGAGTGATTTTTTTTTTTGGGAGCGTTTGTTTTGGAGGAGTTCTTTCGAGTCTGGATAGGATTTGTAAGATGATGGTGAAGAGATCGAAGGGGCAGAGTGGGAGTGTAGGAGGTGGGGGGACGTCGGATTAGTAGTGCTATTAGTACCGATTCGTCGGTGGCCCGTGCCGAACGGTATAAAATGAGGAAGGAGTCGGTGGAGAGTGGGAGTGAAGATGGGAAGCGCATAAAACTAGGTTCGCCTGGTGTGGCGGTTGTCAAGGAGAAGGTGGTGAATCGCCATCTGGCAGTCGGAAGACAGCTGATGTGAAGTCAGCTGGTGCGGTTGATGGCGCTGGTGGTAGTGCCAGTGCAGTGGTTGATGGTGGTGTTATTGTGGGTGGTGTTGCCAGTGAAGGTGGGGCATCGACTCCCAGGAAGGCAGAGTGGGAAAGTAGCGCTCGTAGGGCCTACTTTCCCACTCTGCCCTCCCATGGGAGGCAGGGAGTCACGGTTGGCGAGATGAAGGAGGTGACTGATGCCTTAGTGGGGACTGTATATGAGGCTGGGATAAGTGGCGCCATGGCGAAGAGGGACTAAAGAATGAGTCGATTAAGAGGAGGTTGTCGGCGTACGAGGCGATGGCTGCTCGCGGCGCGTTGGTGGGTGTATGTGGCGTGGGTGAGCGTCCGGCTGTTTCACAGTCGGTGCCTGTTGCCCCTGCTGTAAACGCACGTACTGGCACGTTTGTTGCCCCCGTCGCTGTCACTGCCGTCCCGTCTGTGCCGGTTACGCAGCTGGTGGTCAGTGTTGGTGAAGGGCAAGGGGAAGGTGGTGACAACTTCCGCGAAGGTTGGTAAGAAGGTGGTAGAGGAGGTGGGCCCCACATTTGGGGTGAGGGTTCACGGGGTCCGACCGATTCGAGATGGCGGGGCGGTCGGTCGCCGGTCGCTGCGTTTGGCTTCCGCGCCTTGGAAGCCTGAGGGTGGCGCTGCCAACATTACCCGGAGTGCACTCCGAGGGTGGCGGATAAGTTGTGCGAGGAGGGGGCGTACGTGAAGTGGTTTCGTTTCACCGCCCGGATGCAGGATGCGGTCTTCGGATGCCATCGGTGCATGGGTTTCGACCACAGGGTACGGGATTGGCGCGCGCAGGGTGATGTTTGTCGCCTTTGTGGATTGGGCGGACATGTGGCTTCGGCCTGTCCGAATCCCGTTCATTGTAGGAATTGTGCTTTCAAGGGGTTGCCGGCGGATCACATGATCATCTCCGCGGCCTGTCCGATCTATACTAGTTTGGCATTAAGGATCGTCATGGTGATTAAATTTTTCCAATTTAATTGCCAGCGGTCTAGAGGGGTAACGCAGGAGTTGGGTCATGCCATGCGCAGCGCTGGTTGCTCTGTCGCGCTGGTACAGGAACCATATGTAGTGGATGGTAATGTTGTAGGATTGCCGGGGGGATGGGAGTCTTTACTGACAGCGGGGATGACTCTGCGATAATTGTAGATGACGGCGACATCGACTGTGCGGTGGGTAGCTATAGCCAGTGGGGAGTCTGCATATGTGCAGAAGGGCGGTGTGGTAGGACGTTATTGTAGGTTAGCGCCGACTTGGATCCCTATCTTGGATATATGGATACGGTGCTACTACTCGCGAGTAGCAATCCGCTCATCCTAAGTTTAAACGACAAAGCAAAATCCCCGATGTGGTTCTCGAAAATGACCCAGCACTCGCTTGGTCATGAGAATCGCCATCGTGGGCAGTTGCTCAGCGAATGGTTAACTTTGAATGACGTTGGTGTGTTGTTGAGATTGTTGTCACTTCCAGGGATTGACGGACTCGGGTTACGACTGAACGATCCAGGTGCTGGAAAGATCAATACGTGAACTGGGACTTATATGTGGAAAGTTTTAGGGAGACTGCATCAGCATTGTCTTTAGATGACCAAATTGCTAAGGTAGACGAGTGGATGAGCGCGGTAAATGATGCCCTCCTTGGCAGACGTCGAAGGCGAAACCAAGTCAAGTGGTGGACCCGTGAGCTGGAAACAATGCGGCGGAAATTCAGGCGTCTGAGGAAGCGATTCCAAAGAGCCAGAAGTTCCAATGCTGAGGATCTTGTCTCACGCCGAAACGACTACCATAGCAATTTGAGGACGTACAAGCAACTGTTGATTAGGAGCAAGGAAGATCACTTTAGGAGGTTTGTACACACTTACACACTTTTCTCACAAACATTTGCCTGTAATACTTAGTTGAAATTGTTTTTCCTTTAAATAAAATGCGCTCTACAAGACAAGTGCAAGATAACACGTGGTGTAAGAAAAACATAAAAATTAGGAAGATGTTTGCTTTCCTTCGTGTTTGTTTTTATTACGATTTTGATGTTTATTCTTTATTATTGTGCTGTGTAAACCTTACTCATCTTCAGATTAATAGAGGTAGCAACAATGTGAACGCAACGATTAAGGAAATGGCATACCATTCAAAGTAGGAAAATTCATTCATAATTTTGGGTAAAAACATAAGGGTACAAATTCAATTCAATGGTAATAATGCTATGTATGAGTCCGCTGGTATGTCAGGAAGGGACAACTGGATAGGCAATATGGCGATTGTCGAAAGGTGTCGGAATATAGAAAATGACTGGTTTGGAAGCCTTCCAATTGAAATAGTATAGTTTATAAAAGAGAGAGCAGAACGACTGAAGCCATTAGTAAAATTTATCAAAGTGTTGAAGTGCAAGTCAGAAAATTGTAATCGTTCTAACGACTGATTTTAGATTAGTGTTTTCGCGATGTATTTTGGTTTTTTTTTTTTAAATATATTAAATATAACAATAATGTTTGAATGCAGGTGACACCAGTGCATCCAACGGAAATCGGAATATATTTTTTATTACCCTAAACCAGAGTGAAGAAGAGAATAAGGAAGGTTTCTGATAAAGAATAATGGAATTTTAGGTAAGGCCGCAAATAAGTTTGATTTCAACAACAAATAAGGTAGGAAAGTTATATTTCCGAGAAGACCAAAAACCATCCTATATATTTGACATTGTCATCAGCTCATCTGAGCCTACCAATAGATTCGACTAGGCTGCAGAAATAACTGGAATTGATTGACCCTCTTAGGGGGGTTATCACTTACCAAAGCAAGATACATTTTAATATCTGATCATCTTCACCAAACAAATGAGTTTGCCATACCGCCAAGAGGGCGTTGAAGGTGTCGTGGTATCTACGCTAACCTCACATTTGCCTGCTAACAGCATTCAGCCAAAGGAAGTGGTGAGACTGGTGAAACTGTGTTAATTTCCACTTCGAGGTGGTGTGGTGAGAGCATACAATTTTTGGGCGCAAGCTCTAGAGTCCAAACCCATAGAAAAAATCAACCACGGCGTTGACGGTATCGACCCCCATTCGTTCATAAAAGTGAATCAACAAACAGATGTTGTCAGGCCAACAACCAAAGTGCTCAAACCAAAAACGCGATTTCGTCCGCAAAACGTTAACAGAAAAACAGCATCCGTTCATAACAGTGCACATCCTGACAACTAAAAGAGCATAAGTTGATAATTAATACTTACAATTCAACAACCAATGGTGCACACATTAATAACATTGAGTGTGCGATTGGTCAACTTCGAGCGGACAAGCCCACAACAAATGATGCACAAGCTACCAACATTAGATACACGATTTGAAAACTAATGGTGCACGACTTGTGGACCTTTGGTGAACACCTTGATACCAATTTGATGATCTTTCAATAACGTATCGAGTACAACAAGAAACGACAATTTTAATTTTTATACCCCCCACCATAGGATGGGGGTATACTAATTTTGTCATTCTGTTTGTAACTACTCGAAATATTCGTCTGAGACCCCATAAAGTATCTATATACTTGATAGTCGTGACATTTTATGCCGATCTAACACGCTAACTTTCGAAACCGATCTTTGGTCTTGATTTCTTGAGTCTCTAGAGTGCGCAATTCTGGTCCGATTTGACTGAAATTTTGCACGTGGTGTTTTGGTATCACTTTCAACAACTGCGCTAAGTATGGTTTAAATCAGTCCATGTTTTGATATAGCTGCCATATAAACCGATCTTGAATCTTGACTTCTTGAACCTTTAGAGTGCGCAATTCTTATCCGATTGGAATGAAATTTTGCACAACGTGTTTTGTTATGATATCCAACAACTGTTCCAAGTATGGTTCAAATCGTTTCATAACCTGACATAGCTGCCATATATACCGATATTGGGTCTTAACTTCTTGAGCCTCTAGAGGGCGCAATTCTTATTCGATTGGAATGAAATTTTTCTCGACATGTTTTGTTATGATATCCAACAACTGTGCCAAGTATGGTTCCAATCGGTTCATAACCTGATATAGCTGTCATGTAAACAGATCTGGGTACTTGACTTCTTGAGCTTCTAGAGGGCGCATTTCCTATCCGATATTGCTGAAATTTTGCATGACGTATTTTATTGTTATTCCCAACAACTGTGTCAATTTGTCTGAAATTTTGTACGCCGGATCCTCTCATGACCATCATCATAAGTGTTTACTATGGTCTGAATCGGTCTATAGTCTGATACAGCTCCCAAAAAAATCGATCTCTCTATTTTACTTCTTGAGCCCCCAAAGGGCTCAATTCTTATTCGAATTGGCTGAAATTTTACACAGGTCTCCAACATATAATTTAATTGTGGTCCAAACCGGACCATATCTTGATATCGCTCTAATAGCAGAGCAAATCTTTTCTTATATCCTTTTTTTGCCCAAGAAGAGATGCCGGGAAAAGAACTCGACAAATGCGATCCATGGTGGAGGGTATATAAGATTCGGGTAGGCCGAACTTAGCACGCTTTTACTTGCTTAAATTAAACTACGCACAAACATATACTGTACAATTAAAAAAATCGGTTTACGCAAAAAGGTCAGACAAAAGTAAAAATAACTTAAAAATTATATGTATTTAATCCTAAAGTATATTTTCCATTATTCATTGGATACAAGTGGAATGGAAAAGTAATAAAATCGTCTAATATTTTAAAATGAATTTCGTTATAAAATTAACCGACTTCATAAGATTGTAAATGGTTATCGAACCCACTGACTTCTACCATATTACAATACACATATACATTTTTATTTTGAATCAAAAAGTGCTTTATCTTGAAAAGTTTAATTTCTTTCACATTTATACATAAGTAGTAATTTCGTTTATAACGAGTGCCTTTATAAATTATTTGTTCATAAATTTTAGAAGCATCCAGATTAGGATAATGTGATTTGTAAAAAGATGCATCTGATGACTTAACTGTTTTGGTGTCAATGACTTTTAAGTCGAGATCAAGACCATGTTCATGATTTGTAAAAAAATGTGCAAATTTAATTATCGCTTTAAGAGATAAAGAATGACAAGGATTAATTCTAGATGTTATACTTTTAAAATATTTTCTTGCTTCCTTATGTTTCGTTTCAAATCGCATACTCCACACAATCATAGGGGGGACAACATTTTTTATTGCTGTTGGGTAGTGTACTAAAAAGTGATGTTTTGGCTTTAAATGTCCGTATAGTCTCAAGTAGAGTGTATGATGTTTTGTAATTAATTCTTCCAAGACAACAAAATCAGATTTTACATAACTAGATTTAAGGAGCATATCAATTATTTGCAGCAATGTTATAAACACACTCCAATGCAAACACACAAAATTGCCTATCATTGGAGGTAAAAAATTGATGAAACAAGCAATTTCACTTGCGGAGTTAAACTCTTTTAATCTTTCGTAGTTTAATGGTAATGAGTTATTTCCAACTACTAGTTCACCAAACTGAAACAAGGTTTGTCTGCTGTTTATTTCACTTAATGTTCATATATTTTCGTTAATCAATGAAAGTAGAATATTGCAAATGTCTTACACATACTCCTTCATATATGTCGTACATGAAATAAAAAAAAAATTTCTACAACATAAAAATTAGGTATATCTGCGAAAATACACGCATTTTTTATGCCTGTTTCCTGAAATTTATTTTTTTGTAGATCTTGCTCATAATTAGTGCAGTTTCGTAAAAATGGATCACTTTGGTAAATGTCACATTTCATTGCCTCTTAAGCAAACACGACAAAATCTTTTTGAATTAAATGACTGAAAAAATACCTAAGACGCTATATACAGCAAGATTATCGCCAACAATTAATTTTCCTTACTTTGCCGTCAATTGAAATCTCAATACCACATTCTAACCTTTTTAGTTCATCAACCAAGTGATAAAAAGAAATTTCATTTCCAATTGATTTTAAATCAGCAGTGGGTATAAATGCAGCTGGAAATATGAAATCTAATTTAGGGAGTAAATGCTGCGGCATCGTCGGGAAATATATGTAACATCCGCATATTGAATATGTGTGGCTGCCTAAAGAGTTATTCATTTGGAAGTCATCTAAATATACAACGTATGGAATAATTAACGAGGGCGCATATTTTAGAAATTTTACCTTGAATAACTATCCGCCTGCAAAGTTGTCAACATTTGTTGAATTCGAATATTTGCTTGTATTTTCTAGTGTGCATTCTAAAAGTTTCGGTATTTTAAAAATGGCTTCAAATATAAATTGTAGTAGCATAACATATATCGCGGCCGATTTAAGGCCCAGATTGGGATTTCCGTTTATCACTACTTCCGAAATGCGGTTACTTATTTTAAAAATCTTTGGTGCTTCGTATAATTTTTGATCTTTAAGAATATTAATAAATCTGTGTTCAGTTCTTACATCGTCGAAAGGATGTTTACAAAAATTTAACAAATATTGTAAATCTTCAGTAATTTTATTATTCAATAGATGGGTTTCCAATTATTTTGATATAGGTAAAGTAATCATTGCCACGGACCTTTGTATTTCTAAAGCCCGACTTCTAGGCATGTACAATAATTCTCTTGGCACAACTGCAAAGTAAATTTCAAAGCCTTTTTCTTCATTTGGTCTACAATTTGTGTGAAATTATCTGTATGGCTTGGTAGTGGTAAATTATCTATTATTGTGTCGGAAAGTTTTTCATGCGACTGAGAAAATTTTATGTTTTCTAATGAATTATCTATTTTAACGTTATTAGAAGTAGGAAGTTGAGAATTAGATTCAGAATTTGGGTTGGGTTTAAATCGGGTTTATGTTAATGTTCTAAATGCACTCGAAAAGAACTATATCTAGTAAATATTTGCATGCAACTGTTTTGCATGCATTGAATCTTTCGAACCTTTGTTGAGATTAAGTGTTTCGTTTTCAAATTATGTAATAAAATACCTGGAGTATTGAAATTATTATGGCAAAGGAAGCACACATTCATATTGTATTTGAATTTGTTTAAGAACAATTACAAAAATATAAAAGAGATGTTAGGTTTGGTGATTTTATATCATATTCTGTTTCAATATTGTAGAAATATTGACCCACCCCCAATATCCCCCTAAGCGGACATGTAAGCCGATCATGACAATATGGGACTCGAATGAAAGGTATTTGAGGGTGGAGTACAAATGTAGCACCCAAAGTTGGTTTCAAGTCTCTGGGAGGCAGACCCACCCCCAAAATCCCCCCAAGCAGACATTTAAACCGATCATGACAATATGGGACTCGAATGTAAGGTATTTGCGGGTTGAGTACGAACGTAACACCCAAAGTTGGTTTGAAGTCTCTGAGAGGCAGACCCACCCCAAAATCCCCCCAAGCGGACATGTAAACCGATCATGATAATATTTGCGGGTGGAGTACGAATGTCCCGACCGATACGGGATGACTATAAGCACCACACAGGCTGGAACTTTGAGCTACGACTTGTGTGGTGCCCATCGTTATCACGGGAAGCTTAGTTGAATGCAACCGGGCACGTCCACAGGTTGCGGATGGTGGAAAACTCCGTTTTTATGCGGAGTAGCTGCAAATGCGGCCGCGGCCAGTCAGCGATTTTCGAGAGGAGAGTCTCAGTGAGGAGTCAGGTGGCACTGGCTCTTAACTAAATACTGAGTGCCAATGATACTCGAGATGACAAGGCAAGTTATTGGCGCCTTCAAATAACCAATAGCCAACATCAGCGTCTGTTCCCAGGTTAGGGGCGGCGAGCGTCGGATCTTGGAGCAAGCGACTCGCCACAACGAGGGATACATGCAATCCCACAAACCCATGCGGTTGGGGCGCTGGGCCAGTAACACGCCCCCGGAAAACATAGAACTACTATGAAAAACAAAGGAATAGTAAAAACGGACCCCCCAACGTTGACGACCCACGCAAACGAAAAAAGGACCATGATTTGCGGATCTGCACCTGGAATGTACGCACTCTTTATAGAGAAGGTGCAGTATACGCGCTGGCGGATGTATTAGAGAAGTACAAGACAGATATAACCGCCTTACAGGAAGTGCGATGGACTGGGAATGGCGTCACTACAACACCAAACGGTGACGAACTATACTATAGCTGCCATAACACGAGGAATGCATTTGGCTGCGGATTTGTGGTTAGTCGAAGACTGAAACACTTAGTCTCCAGCTTTACTCCGGTGGATGAGAGGCTAGCCACAATCCGCATAAAAGCCAAATTCTTCAACATCAGTCTTATTTGTGCCCATGCCCCGACGGAAGACAAAGACGAGCAGACCAAGGATATTTTCTACGAGCGCCTAGAGAGAGAGTATGACCGCTGCCCCGCCCATGATATTAAAATCGTTCTGGGAGATTTTAATGCGAAAATAGGGAAGGAAGAAAATTTTGGTCCAACAGTCAGAAAGTTTAGCCTCCACGAGATAACGTCCAGTAATGGGTTGAGGCTGATAGATGTCGCCGCGGCAAAAAACATGGTAGTTAGTAGCACCAGATTTCAACATAAAAATATCCACAAAGCCACATGGCTGTCACCCGATCAAAACACGAGAAACCAAATTGATCACGTTGTGATAGATGGAAGGCATTCATCCAGCGTGTTAGATGTACGATCGATCCGTGGAGCGAATATAGATTCGGATCATTACCTTGTTGCAGCAATGGTTCGCACCCGTTTGAACATGGCGAGGAAAGTACGATCTGACACTGCACGGAAGCTGGACATTGAAAAGCTGCAGACACAACAAATGGCAGCGGCATACTCCACTCGACTGACCCAACTGCTTAATGAAAGCACTCCTTGTTCCGATGATATAATGGCGCAGTGGCAAACTATTGCCCACTCCATGGAAAATCCCGCGAAATCCGTACTTGGGTACCGAAAGCCTCCTCCAAGAAACCCATGGTACGACCAAGAATGTCGAGATGCTACTGAAGCCAAGAATGCGGCATATAGAGCAACCCTGCAATCAGTAGCAACGCGCCAGATGAAGGAGAGGTATCGGGAGAAAAGGAGAGAGTACAGGAGTCAGAATAAAGTCCGGAGATTCTACCAAAGAATTAAACACCAAACCGATGGCTTTAGTGCAGGCACATCCTCCTGCAGAGACAAAAAAGGAAATCTGGTAACTGACACAGACAACATGCTGATGAAATGGAAAGAACATTTTACCCAACTGTTAGTCTCCGATGTTGGCGGCGAAGAGGATACCGCAGAACCAATCCCTGATGATGGTATAGAATGTTTACCTCCTAGTCAGAATGAGGTCCAAGTAGCAGTAACCCGACTAAAGAACAACAAGGCAGCAGGAGCCGACGGGTTACCCGCTGAACTATTTAAGACCGGAGGCTACACGCTGATAAGGCGTATGCATCAGCTTATCTGCGCAATCTGGCTAGAAGAACGCATACCCAATGATTGGAACCTCAGCATACTATTGTATGTCCCGTACACAAGAAAGGAGACAAGATGGAATGTGCCAACTACAGAGGAATAAGTCTCCTCCCCATCGCATACAAGATACTCTCGAGCGTACTGTGTGAAAGATTAAAACCTAAAGTCAATGAGATAATTGGGTCCTATCAATGCGGCTTTAGACCAGGTAAATCCACCCTAGACCAGATATTCACACTGCACCAAATCCTGGAAAAGACCCGAGAAGGACAAATCAACACCTACCACCTCTTTGTTGACTACAAAGCCGCCTTCGATACTCCTTTACGTTCAAAGGTATTTCAAGCCATGTCTGAGTTTGGTATCCCTGCAAAATTAATAAGACTCTGCAGGATGACACTTGCTGATACGCGTTCCTCAGTAAAAATAGGAAAGAATCTCTCCGAACCATTTAATACCAAACGAGGTTTTAGACAAGGAGACAGCCTCCCGTGTGATCTCTTTAATATCCTGCTGGAGAAGATTATACGAGATGCAGAAGTGAATAGATATGGCACACTAATCACAGGAGAGCACATGCTTCTCGCCTATGCCGACGATATCGATATCATAGGTCGGTCACCGGAAGTAGTAACTGCAGCCTTTGAAAGAATCGAAAGAGAGTCAGTGAAAATGGGTCTGGCAGTAAATGGAGATAAGACGAAATGGATGGTCTCCACTCCCAAAAAGCCTTGTACAACCGAGCAGATAAAGAACATGGAGAAAGTTGGGAACCACAACTTTGACATAGTCAGTAACTTTATTACCTCGGCACCGCCGTAACCGAAACGAATGGCACCAGTATTCAGATAAAGCGAAGAATAATACTGGCAAACAGATGCTACTTTGGACTAAGTAAGCAGTTCAGAAACAAGGCCACCTCTGGACAGACGAAGACTACACTTTACAAGACACTGATACTACCCGTGCTGTTATATGGTTCTGAAGCATGGGTACTTGTGAAAGCAGATGAGGCAGCGCTTGGAGTATTTGAGATAAAGATTCTTCGTAAAATATATGGAACAGTTTGCGTTAACGGAGAATATAGGCGACGTATGAACCACGAGCTGTATGACGACGATAGCATAGTTACACGCATCAAAATACAACGGCTGCGTTGGCTAGGTCATGTTGTCAGAATGGATGAAGAAACTCCAGCAAAGAAGTCTTTTGAAGGCAAACACGGTGGTACACGCAAACCGGGAAGACCAAAAGCCCGAAGGAAAGATCAAGTTGTGGGAGACACCTCGAAACTTGGTGTCAGAGATTTTAGAATGAGCGCAGAAGATCGAGGCGCTTGGAACGCTATTCTACGTTCGGCTAGTGCAAGAAATATTCTGTCATAGCCAATTAAAGTAAAGTAAGCAGTACGAATGTAGCACCCGAAGATGGTTCCAAGTTTCTGAGAGGCAAACTAATCCTTAAAAACACCCCAATGTGGGACTCAAATAGAAGGTACATATATGCGAGTGGAGTACGAGTACATCACCCAAAGTGGATGCCAAGCGTCGCCCCTCTAAAAAAACTCAATTGACAGTTATGCACATTTGGACTAAGATGAATGAATCTGATTCTAAAAGGTGCTGCACCTCCCCCAGAAAATCCAATGCTGTCATTTCAATCGAGGACATTATAAAGCTCAAATGAAAGACAATTGGTAGTAGAATACTATGTTTAATGAAAAACGATATTTCAGTCAGACCCACTCCGAATTATCTTAAATTATCCTTAGCCAGATATTTGTTCTGTAAAATAAAGAGCAGCGAAGCTGGCCGTGCTCACATTGTTTTATAAAAAGAGAGATCTTTAAGATGATTGTGAACAATTGGTAATGAAACTGAGAACAAGCGTGGATGAAATCAACAACGGGCGTGCTCATTTTTATTGACAACTTCCGTGGTTAATATCATCCACATGTGTGGACGAAAATGCAACATAATTTTGCTATCAGTGTTGTAGAGAAGTTTTAACATGACAGGATTCCTCACAAATCTTGCCAGCATTAGTAAGGGAATAATCACCGCTGAATATTTTTCTGATATTCACGACGGGGTTTGAACCCAGGCGTTCTGCGTCAAAGGCGGACATGCTAACCTCTGCGCGACGGTGGCCTCCAATGATCATATACTTTTAGATGGAAATCCCATTTTATGAATGATTTTTAAATTCTTCGTTTAATTGTGATTTTAGGTACCTATGACCTGATTAGGTGTATGTCCATAGTGGCATGGACCAATGACCTGATTATAACGTAATTGTTGAATATATGGGCATTTACCTGAAATTTCCAAAGCATTACAGAATGAAAACTATAAGTCATATACCTTGAATGACAATAAGATAGTAGTGGGTTTCCCCGGAAAGCACGCCATACGAATATTTGAAACATGCCTTTTTACGTTTTTGCCCCTAAAAATAAATTGGGACAACTGCGGGCAGGCAAACTTTTGAATTATTGTAAGGGGCATTCAAAGAGTGTATTTTGAAAATATGGCGAGGGTTATTTTGGGTTATTATTTTTTATTTTCATCAAAGCTGAAAAATAGTAAAAATGGGTAAATAGTGATTTACCTGGAGCAGCCCCGAAGAAACCATTATAATTTTTTTGATAATTCTACACTTATTAAGTATATCCTTCCATACACAAAATAAAAAATGACAATTCCTTAACTATAATACCGCAAACAACCGCAACGAAATTCCTATATTTTATTTTTCTTTATTCAAAGGACCGATAGGTTGTCATAACAAAGATACATGCTGGATGATTAATTTTTACCACTCTGCCCTCTCTCTGTTCATGTTGGCTTCACCACATTAGCGCTATTTACCGGCTGTTTTCAATTGGATCAAATAAATCCAATCGAAAACAGACAGATGGGGCTAATTTAAATGTTAGTGCTACTCTCTTAGGGTGGATCATCATATGGTGGTTGTCTATGAATAGTCATTCATACTACACCATACCATAAGACTACCTATTAAAAGTCATCATTTAGTATTTTTTTAAATCATATCAAAATGCCATTTTAAAAGATTTTCTGTGGTAAAGAAATAATTTGCCTGTATATATTTGGTGCGGGGGCGATAGTTCTTACTATTAAACCATGTAAAAATTTACAACGAAGAAGTGTTGCCTAGCAAAACGTCGTTTGGTCTTGTCTATCAATGAACTAAAAATGGTTGCAATCTTAGCGTTAAGGTTTGCAACTCCGACTGTTTTGGGGTGAGGTGGTCCGCTAGATATATGTGATATATATGAGAATAATGATATCAGATTCGCAATTCACAACCTTATACCTTTAATTTAACCTCATATTGTCATGATTGGTGTATACAGCCGTTTGGTGGAGGGCGTCTATATGAGGTTTGTGCGCCACATTGCCACTTGAGCAAAAATTTGAATGACGCAAATTAATAGGTCACATATCCTATTGGAGGCGATTTTAGGAGGTAAAGCACCATATAGATTCAAGGACACAAAGTTTAATGTCATATTCGTAATCTGATCTCAAATGCCTTTCATTTGAGTCTTATATAAATATGATCGAGTAAAATTCCTATTTGGAGGGTTTCTTGGGAGTGGGGCGACCCGCAAATACTTAGACATAATTTTTAATGTCGTATTCGTAATCAACTCCTGAATACATTTCATTTGAGCCCCATATTTTTATGTACGTCCAATATGTTTGTTTTTTTGTTTCTTTTGGGGTTGGAGTGGCCTCTGGGTTCCTTGGATCCAACTTTTAATACCATATTTGTATTCTTTTCCCCAATACCATTCATTTGATACCCATATTGTCTCCATCGGTCCACTTTTAATTTTAAGTGGAGTTTTTAGGATAACGGGGGAGGGTCCGCCCCCATCCAATATCAACAAACTAAAAAGCCTTTTCCTCATTCCTGACCATTTTCGTAATCTACTCCCGAATACCTTTCATTCGTGTCCCATATTGTCATTATCGTCCAATAAACCTATTTTAGGGGGTTTTGGGGTCGGGGCGGATCCCCATTTACTTGGATCCAATTTTTAATATAAAATTCGTAGTCTACTCCTGAATACCTTTCATTTGAATCTCATATTGTCCCGATCGGTTCACTTTTATTTTGGGGTCGTACTTTTAGGGTAAGGGGGAGGGTCCGCCCCCTACCGATATCAATAAATTATATAGCCTAGTGCTACTTCCGGATGATTCCCCACAATCTGTGAAAATTTGAAAGAAATCGGTTCAGCCGTTTTTGAGTCTGTACGGAACAAACAAATTTACAAACCCACAAACAAACAAACACAAACTCATTTTTATATATATAGATTAATATGGATAGGATAAGGCATGTCCGAACTGAATGGGTTTTTACATGTTGTGTCTCATTAAGGTAGGATTTATAGTTATATTTGGTTATTTTATTCATTTTATTCGGACTAAAATTCTAAAAATCATTTTCTGCCTCATTCTATCACAAATGTTGCCACATCATATCGTATTGCTTTATCATTTTTATATAAGTACTATCTGAACCGGGCCCGCTTCGCTGCGCCTTCTTTTACTTTATATGGAACAAAAGTATCTTTTGAATATTTATTTTCGACAATTAAAGAGCTTTTAGTGAAATACCATGCTACGAAAATAATATATGTACAATATATCGCAAAAACATAACAATATAAATGCCTTTATTTGAATTCCATAATATATTTACTGGTCTATGAACTCGCTCGGAGGGTTTAGGGTCATTAACGTTTGGGTGTTAGATATACTCCATTATTAAAAGTCTTTATTTCAGCTCGACCCTTGGCCCAAAAAAAAATATCAACATCGTTGTCTTCTCTCAAATACCATTTATTTAAAACCCATATTGCCATTGGTTTAAGGGGGGTTTATGGGATGAGGCGTCCTCAAATATTTGGCCCCAAAATTTGTACTCATTGGGGGGTGTTTTGGGAAAGGGGCGGTGCCCCAAATACATGGTCCCGCATTTGGATATCGGATTCGTATTCTACTCCCAAATACCTTTATTTGAGCCCCATATTGCGTTGGTCAGTAAATAATTGTCAATATGGGGTTAATACCTTTCATTTGAGACCCATATTGACGTGGTTGGTAAATATGCCCGATTTAGGGGTGTTTTGGGGAGTAGGTGGCCCCCCAACCTGAAAATACTTATCCCTGGGGTGGCCCCATACACAATTTTTCGCGAATATTATAATATGTTATTATATATATCAGATTTGTGTTTTACTCCCAAAGACCTTTCTTTTGAGCCCCATATTGCTATTGTAGTAAATTTGTCCTCTTTTGGGGGTTATTTTTGGAATGGGTCCCACACTTGGCCCCACATTTGGATATCAGACTCGTATTCTTTAATACCTTTAATTTGAGCCCCATATTGCCATGATCAGTGAATAAGTCCTGTTTGGGGGGTGTTTTGCGTAAGGGGTGCACCCCCAGAAACTTGGGGGTGCACCCCATTATATATATATATATATATATATATATATATATATATATATATATATATATATATATATATATATATATATATATATATATATATATATATATAATCGAATTTTACAATCTTTCTGAACCGCTTTTTATAAAATTTTACGAAAATTTCTATAGTTATTCACGAAATATATATCCTTCTTGCTAAATTGCGAGAATCGGTTAATAAATTACCACATTATTGCAATATTAGTGCAAATCGGACGGATATATATGTATGTAGGAGCTACATCGAAATCTTTACCCATTTTTTCCAATTTCAATAGGCTTCGTCTCTTGGCTAAACAAATGCTTGTGCCGAATTTGAAGATAATTGGATGAAAATTGCGACCTGTACTTTGTTCACAAGTAACATGGTCAGACAGACGGACATAGCTTAATCCAATCTGAATCTGAGTGATTCTAAGTCCATCGGTACACTTATCAATCCGTCTAGTTCTCTTTCTTCTGGGTATTACAAACAAATGTACTAACTTATAATACCCCGTACCACAGCAGTGGTACACCACTATATGTACATATCAATCTTAGCATTTTGTGTACACTATCACGAAATCTAGATCCACATACAGGGTGGCTGATGAATATTGCTATATTAGTATTTTTTTAAATCATATCAAAATGCCATTTTAAAAGATTTTCTGTGGTAAAGAAATAATTTGCCTGTATATATTTGGTGCGGGGGCGATAGTTCTTACTATTAAACCATGTAAAAATTTACAACGAAGAAGTGTTGCCTAGCAAAACGTCGTTTGGTCTTGTCTATCAATGAACTAAAAATGGTTGCAATCTTAGCGTTAAGGTTTGCAACTCCGACTGTTTTGGGGTGAGGTGGTCCGCTAGATATATGTGATATATATGAGAATAATGATATCAGATTCGCAATTCACAACCTTATACCTTTAATTTAACCTCATATTGTCATGATTGGTGTATACAGCCGTTTGGTGGAGGGCGTCTATATGAGGTTTGTGCGCCACATTGCCACTTGAGCAAAAATTTGAATGACGCAAATTAATAGGTCACATATCCTATTGGAGGCGATTTTAGGAGGTAAAGCACCATATAGATTCAAGGACACAAAGTTTAATGTCATATTCGTAATCTGATCTCAAATGCCTTTCATTTGAGTCTTATATAAATATGATCGAGTAAAATTCCTATTTGGAGGGTTTCTTGGGAGTGGGGCGACCCGCAAATACTTAGACATAATTTTTAATGTCGTATTCGTAATCAACTCCTGAATACATTTCATTTGAGCCCCATATTTTTATGTACGTCCAATATGTTTGTTTTTTTGTTTCTTTTGGGGTTGGAGTGGCCTCTGGGTTCCTTGGATCCAACTTTTAATACCATATTTGTATTCTTTTCCCCAATACCATTCATTTGATACCCATATTGTCTCCATCGGTCCACTTTTAATTTTAAGTGGAGTTTTTAGGATAACGGGGGAGGGTCCGCCCCCATCCAATATCAACAAACTAAAAAGCCTTTTCCTCATTCCTGACCATTTTCGTAATCTACTCCCGAATACCTTTCATTCGTGTCCCATATTGTCATTATCGTCCAATAAACCTATTTTAGGGGGTTTTGGGGTCGGGGCGGATCCCCATTTACTTGGATCCAATTTTTAATATAAAATTCGTAGTCTACTCCTGAATACCTTTCATTTGAATCTCATATTGTCCCGATCGGTTCACTTTTATTTTGGGGTCGTACTTTTAGGGTAAGGGGGAGGGTCCGCCCCCTACCGATATCAATAAATTATATAGCCTAGTGCTACTTCCGGATGATTCCCCACAATCTGTGAAAATTTGAAAGAAATCGGTTCAGCCGTTTTTGAGTCTGTACGGAACAAACAAATTTACAAACCCACAAACAAACAAACACAAACTCATTTTTATATATATAGATTAATATGGATAGGATAAGGCATGTCCGAACTGAATGGGTTTTTACATGTTGTGTCTCATTAAGGTAGGATTTATAGTTATATTTGGTTATTTTATTCATTTTATTCGGACTAAAATTCTAAAAATCATTTTCTGCCTCATTCTATCACAAATGTTGCCACATCATATCGTATTGCTTTATCATTTTTATATAAGTACTATCTGAACCGGGCCCGCTTCGCTGCGCCTTCTTTTACTTTATATGGAACAAAAGTATCTTTTGAATATTTATTTTCGACAATTAAAGAGCTTTTAGTGAAATACCATGCTACGAAAATAATATATGTACAATATATCGCAAAAACATAACAATATAAATGCCTTTATTTGAATTCCATAATATATTTACTGGTCTATGAACTCGCTCGGAGGGTTTAGGGTCATTAACGTTTGGGTGTTAGATATACTCCATTATTAAAAGTCTTTATTTCAGCTCGACCCTTGGCCCAAAAAAAAATATCAACATCGTTGTCTTCTCTCAAATACCATTTATTTAAAACCCATATTGCCATTGGTTTAAGGGGGGTTTATGGGATGAGGCGTCCTCAAATATTTGGCCCCAAAATTTGTACTCATTGGGGGGTGTTTTGGGAAAGGGGCGGTGCCCCAAATACATGGTCCCGCATTTGGATATCGGATTCGTATTCTACTCCCAAATACCTTTATTTGAGCCCCATATTGCGTTGGTCAGTAAATAATTGTCAATATGGGGTTAATACCTTTCATTTGAGACCCATATTGACGTGGTTGGTAAATATGCCCGATTTAGGGGTGTTTTGGGGAGTAGGTGGCCCCCCAACCTGAAAATACTTATCCCTGGGGTGGCCCCATACACAATTTTTCGCGAATATTATAATATGTTATTATATATATCAGATTTGTGTTTTACTCCCAAAGACCTTTCTTTTGAGCCCCATATTGCTATTGTAGTAAATTTGTCCTCTTTTGGGGGTTATTTTTGGAATGGGTCCCACACTTGGCCCCACATTTGGATATCAGACTCGTATTCTTTAATACCTTTAATTTGAGCCCCATATTGCCATGATCAGTGAATAAGTCCTGTTTGGGGGGTGTTTTGCGTAAGGGGTGCACCCCCAGAAACTTGGGGGTGCACCCCATTATATATATATATATATATATATATATACAGGGTGGCTGATGAAAGCCGCTACCAAAAAAAAATGTAATAACTTTTTTTCTATTTAATAATAATAATTTAATAATTAATTTAATTAATTAATTAATTAATTTAATTAATAATAATTTAATAATTAATTTAATAATTTAATTTAACATGAATAAAAGAAAAATGTATTCCATACACCGAAAAAAAAATGTAGCAATATTCATCATTGTAGCAATATTCATCAGCCACCCTGTATATATATATATATATATATATATATATATATATATATATATATATATATAATCGAATTTTACAATCTTTCTGAACCGCTTTTTATAAAATTTTACGAAAATTTCTATAGTTATTCACGAAATATATATCCTTCTTGCTAAATTGCGAGAATCGGTTAATAAATTACCACATTATTGCAATATTAGTGCAAATCGGACGGATATATATGTATGTAGGAGCTACATCGAAATCTTTACCCATTTTTTCCAATTTCAAAAGGCTTCGTCTCTTGGCTAAACAAATGCTTGTGCCGAATTTGAAGATAATTGGATGAAAATTGCGACCTGTACTTTGTTCACAAGTAACATGGTCAGACAGACGGACATAGCTTAATCCAATCTGAATCTGAGTGATTCTAAGTCCATCGGTACACTTATCAATCCGTCTAGTTCTCTTTCTTCTGGGTATTACAAACAAATGTACTAACTTATAATACCCCGTACCACAGCAGTGGTACACCACTATATGTACATATCAATCTTAGCATTTTGTGTACACTATCACGAAATCTAGATCCACATACAGGGTGGCTGATGAATATTGCTACAATGATGAATATTGCTACATTTTTTTTTCGGTGTATGGAATACATTTTTCTTTTATTCATGTTAAATTAAATTATTAAATTAATTATTAAATTATTATTAATTAAATTAATTAATTAATTAATTAAATTAATTATTAAATTATTATTATTAAATAGAAAAAAAGTTATTACATTTTTTTTTGGTAGCGGCTTTCATCAGCCACCCTGTATGTTATCCGTCTTCAACGCCGTTTTCCAAGTTAATACAATCTCTATATGTGCAATTAAATATAAGATAATGTCAATAATATTTATAAATACCACTTTTGAATTCCACAATGTCCTTCAATTCGTTGAGTTTGGAATTCATCCATTATATTTGTTCACATCCTAAATTTTCCACTTTTTACTATTTCAGTGTAACGTTTATCACAATAATTTTTTTTACTTTGAAATTATAATCAATTATATTTTACGGCGATATAAAAAACTACACTTCCTATTTAATTTGTACAGTTGTGTCTTTTTTACCATTCGCTTGTCGTGATACAAAAGACAATCAAATTTCTGTGTCAGAAATTAATAAAGTAGTTAAAGTTGTTTGAAACGTTTTTTATAAGTCATTACCAAATTTAGTCGGTTAAATGCAGGCACATATTTTTTGTGCAATAAAACATCATTAACTGCAACATAGTTTTTTAATACATTACCTTTTTTCTGTACGCATTTTACAGAGTATTAAAAAATTGTTTTGAACATACAATAAAAATAACTATCTCAGGGATTTCAGTATTTATTTTATATGCTTTGACTGCAATTAAAGTCATACATCACAAAGACTATTAAGGAATTTATAATATAATTAAAAATATATTTAAATAAATCAAATAAAGGTCGACAATATATGCAGGTGGAATAAATGTTAAATAAAACGAGTTTCAATTCATAGCATTTTTAATTATATAGATAGTTTAGGAAAATACATACATTGGGCTTGAGAAAAAAATTCAATTTTTAATTTTTACTTCAATTCGATAGGATTTGTTTCAAATATTGTAGAAGAAAAAAATAAAAATAATAAATACATTAAAGGTTTTAAAACATATGCTTTAAGTTTATTTCTCATTAGTCATAGACCTAATTTAAAATTAACTCACAAATAATTGAGTACACAAATGTAAATGGAATAATATTATTGTTTAGATTAATAATATAAAAACCCATATTTTCGCTATCAGCAGACCTTTTTTCAATGGGTGTTTGTTATATTTAAACGAAAATCTTGGAAACGGGTTAAATTTCATTTTCATAAAAAATAATTTTACATTTACAAATAATAAGGGCAAAACAACCCGTTTTCCACAAAACCAGAGTCACTCAAGGCAGGGGAAACCAATTGAATGACAAAATTATTCTTAATCAAAAATCTTGCAAACTAATAGGTGAAATACACAAAACTAAGTGGATTACCCAAAACCAAGTTTGGTAATAAATAACAGAAATAAAGACAATATATAACTGCAAAAACTTTATATGGAAAGGACTCCTCTTATAAATCTGCTGTTAAAACCAAACATCGTCGCCGAATAACAAAAATAACAATACTGATGAAATAATTCGTTCCTGTTTTTCGACAAAGTTCAAATTTCAAAGAAAAAAAGAATTAAAATAAATTTTCAGTAGGTGTAGAATTGTTGTGGTGAATATAGGGTACTTAATTTTTGGATAACCGAAGGGGGGAGTACTCTCCCCCTTACGTTAATTTTAAAAAAATTAGATCTCGGAGATGGAAAGGGCGATTCAAACGAAACTTTTTTTGCACTCTTAAGGCCAAAAGCCAACGTAGCGCAGAGGTTAGCATGTCTGCCTTTGACGCCGAACGCCTGGGTTAGAATCCTGGCGAGACTATCAGAAAAAAGTTTTCAGCGGTGGTTTTCCCCTCCTAATGCTGGCAACATTTGTTAGGTATTATGACATGTAAAAACTACTCTCCAAAGAGGTGTCGCGCTGCGGCACGCAGTTCGCAGTCGGCTTTAAAAAGGAGGCCCCTTATCATTGAGCTTAAACTTGAATCGGACTGCACTTATTGATGTGTAAAAAGTTTGCCCCAGTTCCTTAGTGGTATTTTCATGGGCAAAATTTGCAATTTGCAAGGCCAAAACTGACTAAGCCCGTAGAGCTTTGTTTTTGAGTGTCGCGTTGCTAAAGAATTTTCAACTTTGACGACTAAAATTCAGCGTCATTCAGTCAGAGTGTCATTGCCATACGTTTAGGCGTCAACGTTAAAAAATTGTTTAATTTTTGCATAGCTTTTTTGACATCTGTTACATCGTTAATGCAACGCTCAAAAACAAAGCTCAAGGCGCTCATTCTGTTTTGGCCTTTTTGGAAATCAAAAAACAAAAATTTGGTATCCTAAATTTGGTCGGGGTACCCCAAAATCCGCAAAAGGGTTATATAGAGCAATCATGCCAATATGGACTTAAATGAAAGGGTATTTGAGACTAGAATACGAATCTGACATCCAAATTTGCGGCCATGTGTTTATGGGCCGCTCCACACCCAGAGCCTTTCCAAATCGGAAATATTTACCGACCATGTCAATATAGGGCTCAGGGCGATATTTGGGAGTATTTTACGAAACTGATAGCCGCCCACCACCATAACTACCCCCAAATAAGACTTATTTACTAATCATGGCATTATGGGGATCAAATAAAAGGTATTAGAGTGTAGAGCTAAAATTTAATAGCATTCGGGGCGAAATGTGTGAGGGGCCGCAAAAATAAAAACACCCCACAAACAAAATAAAAGGTATTGGAGAGTGAAAGAAGACGAAACGAAGCGGGTCCGGACCAGCTAGTTAAAAATATATGTTCACCCTTATTCCGGTGGTCGAAGGCGAAAGTCGACAGCAGTCGAAGGCGAATTTCCTATTTCGTTGTATTCTGTAAAGTTTTTGCCTTTGACGCTTTAGTAGTAAAAGTATAATAACCAAAAATGTAAAAGAATATTTAATCAATCAAAAAAACATGTTTGTAAATGGACAGTAGCTGTGTTCGCCTTCTCTTTAGTTTGTTCGTTGTTTATTTTAATAAAATAAAACTGCTATTTTTATACCCACCACCGAAGGATGGGGGTATATTCATTTTGTCATTCCGTTTGCAACACATCGAAATATCCATTTCTGACCCTATAAAGTATATATATTCTTCATCAGCGTAAAAATCTAAGACGATCTAGACATGTCCGTCCGTCTGTCTGTTGAAATCACGCTACAGTCTTTAAAAATAGAGATATTGAACTGAAATTTTGCACAGGTAATTTTTTTGTCCATAAGCAGGCTAAGTTCGAAGATGGGCTATATCGGACTATATATTGATATAGCCCCCATATAGACCGATCCTCCGATTTAGGGTTTTAGGCCCATAAAAGCCACATTTATTATCCGATTTTGTTGAAATTTAAGACAGTGAGATGTGTTAGGCCCTTCGACATACTTCGTCAATTTGGCTCAGATCGGTCCAGATTTGGAGATAGCGCCATATAGACCGATCCTCCGATTTAGGGTCTTAGGCCCATAAAAGCACATTTATTATCCGATTTCGCTAAAATTTGGGGCAGTGAGTTGTGTTAGACCATTCGACATCCTTCGTCAATTTGGCCCAGATCGGTCCAGATTTGGATATAGCTGTTATATATACCGATCCTCCGATTTAGGGTCTTAGGCCCATAAAAGCCACGTTTATTATCCGATTTTGCTGAAATTTGGGACAGTGAGTTGTCTTAGGCGCTTCGACATTTTTCTTCGATTTGACCCTGATCGGTTCAGATTTGGATATAGCTGCCATATAGACCGAACTCTCGATTTAAGGTTTTGGGCCTATGAAAGGCGCATTTTTTGCCCGATGTCGCCGAAATTTGAGATAGTGAGTTAAGTTATGCCCCTTGACATACTCCTGCAATATGGTACAGATCGGACTAGATTTGGATATAGCTGCCATATAGACCGATCTCTCGGTTTTAGGTTTTGAGGCATAAAAGGCGCATTTATTGTCCGATTTCGCTGAAATTTGGAACAGTGCGTTGTGTTAACCTCTTCGACATTTTTCTGGAACATAGCCCAAATCGGACCAGATTTGGATATAGCTGCCATGTAGACCGATCTCTTGATTTAAAGTCTTGGTCCCATAAAAGGCGCATTTATAATCCGATTTCACTGAAATTTGACACAGTGACTTATGTTAGGCTTTTCGACATCTGTGTCGTATATGGTTCGGCTTATTTTTAGATATAGCTACTAAAAAGACCAATATTTTGTTATACACAATTGAACAATGCCTTGTAAAGGGTGATTTTTTTGAGGTTAGGATTTTCATGCATTAGTATTTGACAGATCACGTGGGATTTCAGACATGGTGTCAAAGAGAAAGATGCTCAGTATGCTTTGACATTTCATCATGAATAGACTTACTAACGAGCAACGCTTGCAAATCATTGAATTTTATTACCAAAATCAGTGTTCGGTTCGAAATGTGTTCATTCACCGTAACGTTGCGTCCAACAGCATCTTTGAAAAAATACGGTCCAATGATTCCACCAGCGTACAAACCACACCAAACAGTGCATTTTTCGGGATGCATGGGCAGTTCTTGAACGGCTTCTGGTTGCTCTTCACTCCAAATGCGGCAATTTTGCTTATTTACGTAGCCATTTAACCAGAAATGAGCCTCATCGCTGAACAAAATTTGTCGATTCACTGAAAATGATTTCACTGAAAATGATTCACTGAAAATGATTTGCAAGCGTTGCTCGTTAGTAAGTCTATTCATGATGAAATGTCAAAGCATACTGAGCATCTTTCTCTTTGACACCATGTCTGAAATCCCACGTGATCTGTCAAATACTAATGCATGAAAATCCTAACCTCAAAAAAATCACCCTTTACTTGTACTTCGGAACACATTTCGATATAACTGCTATGGGACATAAGGTATGCAATTTTCACCGGATTTTGATTAAAGGTGGTTTACATATATACCCGAGGTGGTGGGTATCCAAAGTTCGGCCCGGACGAACTTAACACAAACATAAAAACATGCTCAAGGCTGTAAACTGATGTTAGAAAAAATCTCCAGTAAAAATTTGGAACTTAAATAATCAAACACTCAAGCTCTCTCCTGTTGCCAAATAATGTGTGGCATTCGTTAACAATCCACTTGTTCTGGAGCAATCGAATAGAATTGTTACTTGATATAAATAATTAAAACAATAGTAAAAATGCAAGTTTTTGATTGTAATTATAATATTAAATAAATAAATACATATTTTTTTGTATTTTGAATAATTTATACAAAATAAATGGGCTACAAAAGGTTGAAATGGCTCAATTCATGGCCATCAGAATTTAGCAAAAAAAATCCAAATTGTAGCCAAGGGAAGGCAATATCTAAAGAACAAATGATGCCAAATCTTTAAAAAAATTAAGAAACAACCAATTGCAGGTTTGGTGGTACCGCGGTGGATATGAGCCCTTTGAAGTTTAGCTCAAATCAATCAAAGTAAATGCAATGTATTATTATTAAAACATGTTGTTCACAGTTTTGGAGCCGTGGGCAAGCAATATTTCGGTCGCAGACCATGAACATACCAACAAGACTCGACACCGTGCTTTAGCAAGTGTAAACCAAGAATGGCAAAAAAGTCATGTTCCGTACTGCATCTGATACACAGAGTGGCTGTCCAATTCGCCACATGCCAATTCGACAGACTTTTTTGTTTAGGCCACTTTTCAGAGCAAGGTAAAGACTACAAAATATGCCCGTATGGATGCGCTGAAGAAATACATTGTACAGGAATGGGCCATCATACCGGCAGATTACATTCGTTCTGCTTGCAATTCCTTTCTTTAACGACTCAGAACAAAAGTTAAAGCAAAATGTGGGCATATCGCGCAAAAGTGAATGGAATGTTTCCACATTTTTTTGTGCTTTGAATCAATAAATCTAAATAACACACATCTGTTACTAATAATATAAATATTTTATTTAGAATATTTATTTACGCTTTAATTGGCAATGACATTGGATCACTTTTATCTATCATTTCTCTGCAAAGTTGTTGTCCTCTTCAGAATCAGAGAATGACAAGCACAACACAAGCAAATCTATAATTTCTCTATAATTTCTTTGCGAATACGCACAAAGTTGTTGTCCTCTTCTGAATCAGAGAACGACAAGCACAACACAAGCAAAAAAAATTTACGATTCTATCCAAAAATGTCAATAAATTCATTTTTTTTACAAAAGCCGGGTAGATGTTAATTGCCATTTGTGTTGTGTTGTTGTGCCACAAAAATATGTTCAAATCAACTCTGATGCAAAAAATAATCGGAAGCCATTTGAAAAATTTCGATACGACAGCTTTCGAGTGTGGTAATACATCCATTCGATACGTGACGAAATCTCATTCGATACAAAAACGTACTCAATCAGGTGATCAGTGAAGCGTTTATCTTTTAGTAGGAAAGGACACTCCATTTCAATTTTTATTATTTGCAAAACTTTGTAACCTTTCCAATGCTGTAATCAGATTTGAAACGGAATAAGAAATCGATCCATCAGTTTCATAAACACCGAGGATAGCTTAAATGAAATTTTCAAAAAAAAAAAATTTTAACTCCAATATCTCATAAACCGTTGGAGATGCTCCAGGCATGTAGGCATGTTTTTGTAGGATTTTACGAGCTCTATGATTACGATCGAACTCTAAATGCTTATTTGGCAGCACTTTAAAAATTGAAATGGTCGAGGTGACCAAAATTCACTCTCCGTGCAAGACCCTGGATCTACATACTTATTGGAAACCATCTTAACATTCACAATGTCAAGTTATGTGTAAATATCTTTACCCATTCAAACGTTTGGAATTATTACAAAGATTTTTCGACATGTCCTCCATAAAATTCTTGAACCCTGCATTTTTAAAATTTTCATCTCTAAAAGAAAATAGGGTAAGGACGTTTGAATTTTGTTAAGGAGCAATCAAAGAAAAAAGGGCATTCCTTTTTTCTTTCCATCAAAGTTGAAAAATAGTGAAAAAATTGCTACTTTTAAATAGTGACATAGAGAAGCTCAAAGAAATCATTCTTATTTTTTTGATAAGTCTTCGTTATTAAGTATATAAATAGATTCAACAAATAAAATATGACAATTCCTTACTAAGATTTCGAGATATTACTCTTGAAAATGGACCAAATTATCTAAAAACTGTGTTTTTTTTCTCTAACAATCTAACATTTCTTTGGGTAGCATTTTTGAAAACGTTAAAAAGTTTTACATAAGATAAGTTCTTTCACAATTTCGTAGGAGCACATGAAAATTTTGATTTTTGCCACCACCAGAGGAATCTGTCCGCGCCATTGTGATCCGGTGAAAACTACTATATCATGACACGTACACTGAGGCGGCAGCCCTTGCCGATGAGGGTTCAATCGTGTCATCCGGTGCGTACAACCGGCTACCATGGGATTGTGAACCACCTCCATCAGGAGGCAAAGATCCTACCAGTGCGAAGACATAACTACATGCTGTCTAAGCAATATCGCAGAGACCATCCAAATCATCATCTTGTGGATAGATATCCACTGTCCAGCAGCCTTAAGGTAGATCTACATGATCTAGAGCGTGAGGTTCAGCGCTACAAGACAGAACCTCTAGATCAAGCGGCATATCAAGCCGGTCTAGACAACATTCATGCAGACAAGGTAGCAGAATGGGTACATGGCTACTGGGTGAATGTAGTCCTTGGAGAACGACCGCCTCTCATTGCACCTGAAGAAATTGACCTCCCCCGGCAAACCAGAGTAGTTCTGGCTCAATTATGTCCCGGCAGATGCAGCCGCCTTAACTCTTGATGCCAACGTGCAAGATGTATATCTCGATTCTAACCTGGGACCTCACGATACACGTCACCTGTTTAACTGTCCGGCCAGACCCACTCGACTCAGACCCAGATCCCTGTGGACGCATCTCACCTTAGTCGCAGAGTTTCTGGGTCTTGACACTCAACAGAATCAAGCAGACGAAAGTTAGAACACAATAAACTGCTACAATAACAACAACAACTATATCATGACATGATTTATTTATTTATCTTCAAATAATCAAAAAATGTATCTCCTTCGCCTTAGTCTGTGCGCAATTCCTTATGATTCTATGCTAAATTAGAGTGCTAGTTTAATTAGTCGACTAAAATCGATTGTTGTAATGTTTGTTGTATTCATGTTAATAAGTAACTAACATTTTGGAAGTCAGCCTTGTGCAAAATCAAAGGAAATTGGATTTCGTACTCATACATTCATAAAAAAGTAAAATAAATGTGACTGAGTATTATACTTAAGAGCCAATTCTGTAACTGCCGGATAACTGTCACTTTTTCGCAGTTGAACGCACTAAAAATAAAGCCTAGTGACTGACTTTGCTTTGCTGTCACAAAATGAATGCAAAACATATTTACGCAGCTAAGTCTTAAATACTTTAAACCTTTCTTCATTATAAATAATCTTTAATTTTCAGGAGTTCAAGTGTATGTTTGCGAAATTGTACATCGTGTGTTACAAGCTTTATAAATAAAAAACCAGTAAGGAAAGGCAAAAGTCTTGCGGAGCCGACTATATATTAATACCCTACACCAAGTGAGTCTACGTAATACTTCTACTCTATAGCACTTATATCCAAATTAAGTCAGACTTAATTTTGCATACCTATTGAAATATCGAATAGAACCTTCTACGATTTTCTTACGATGGTACGAAAATTGTGGCAAGGGAAAATTGTGTGTAAGGGAGTTTTATCTAAATCTGATTCGATTTTGATGAAATTTTGCACACGTATTGTAGAGATCGGACCAAAATTATAGCTACTACAACCTTAAAAGTCGAAACGATTAAAAGATTTATATGGGAACTTTACCTTAATCTGGTTCGATTTTGATGACATTTTTTGCATGTAGTGTGACGTCAAATAAAACATCTCCTGCAAAATTTTGTAAGGATGGGCCAAAATTGTGGCTACTACACTTTAAAGGGGCATATCGGATGAAAGATATATATGGGAGCTATATATAAATCTGATCCGATTCTGATGAATTTTTTCACACATATTGGGACGTTACAAAAAGCAATTCCTGCCAAATTTGGTAAAGATCGGACCAAAATTGTGTCTTATACAGCTTTAAAAGACCATATCGGATGAAAGATATATATGGGAGCTACATATAAATCTGATCCGATTCTGATGAAATTTTCCACACATGCCAGGACGTCAAAAAAGAACTTCGTACCAAATCTGGTAAAGATTGGACCAAAATTGTGCCTTCTACAGCCTTAAAAGTCGAAACGATTAACAGATTTATATGGGAACTTTACCTAAATCTGGTTCGATTTTGATGACATTTTTTGCATGTAGTGTGACGTCAAATAAAACATCTCCTGCAAAATTTTGTAAGGATGGGCCAAAATTGCGGCTACTACACTTTAAAGGGGCATATCGGATGAAAGATATATATGGGAGCTATATATAAATCTGATCCGATTCTGATGAATTTTTTCACACATATTGGGACGTTACAAAAAGCAATTCCTGCCAAATTTGGTAAAGATCGGACCAAAATTGTGCCTTCTACAGCCTTAAAATACCATATCGGATGAAAGATATATATGGGAGCTACATATAAATCTGATCCGATTCTGATGAAATTTTGCACACATTGGGACGTCACAAAAAGCTCTTGGTGCCAAATTTGGTAAAGATCGGACCAAAATTGTGCCTTCTACAACCTTAATAGTTAAAATCGGATGAAAATTATATATGGGAGCTATATCTAAATCTGAACCGATTAAGATGAAATTTTGCACACGTATCAATTCAAAATCAATAGAGTCCGTCCTTGGACCAAAAAAGGGACTATTTTGCATAGTCCCTTTTTTTGCATAGTTGTGAAAATCGGACAACAAATGTGACCTGTACCTTGATTACATGAATACATGGACAGACAGACGGACATAGCTTAATCGAATCAGGAAGTGTTTCTAAGCCGATCGGTATACTTATCAATGAGAATACCTCGTCTCCTTCTTAGCGTTGCAAACAAATGCACAAATCTATAATACCCTGTACCACAGTGGTGGTGTAGGGCATAAAAACTACACATTTCTAAATATTGTAATTGATTTAAAAAGTTAAGGTATACATTTTCAAAAAAAAAAATGTCCTTGAATTGAGATTAGTGTACAGTCGGACCTCGATTATCCGGGATAAACAAGATATTTTTTAATTTTTTTTTCATAGCTTCGATTATCCGTACTTGCCTCCATTTACGGGGAGTATAAACACACTAAATCATTATATTTGAAAAGCCAAACAAAATGAAAATAAATCGAAGATGGGAATTCATTCGTTCTAATTTTTGTGTGTGCAAAACGTGACTCTCTTTTTGGATTTACAAAAAGCCTTAGGAAACGCAGAAGAGCCAAAAATGGTCTTGGTCGTCGAGAACGATTTAAGGGATTTTCGGTAACAGGCTCATTGATAAAGGAAAAGGCTTAAGTATTCCACTCAAATTTGAAGACAAGTTTGAAGATAACGGCGAAATGAAATTCACAAGCGTAGGGCTAAAAGAGAAAAAACCTCAGCTGACATTCTGGTTTTTCGAAAATTGAATTAATTTATTTCAAGGGAAAAACTAGGTTGAAAAGAGGTTGCGGATATTAATCCCCCCCATTGCCACTATGGACATACATCTAAGGGAAAACTAAGCAATAAGACAAATTTTGAATGGAGATGGAGCTGTCCTATTTTGGAAGTGTTTACACTAGAGCAGTTTGGTACGCCTTGATGAAGCATTCATAGATGGGTAAAGGAAAGACTAATTACATTATTGTGTGTTAATGCTGCTGGTACTCTCAAGTTAGTTTTGTGTTATTTATTAGAAAAAGAGTTTTAACAAACTTCCCGTTATTTATAAAGCCAATAAAAATGGTTGGATGTTTTTAAGAATAGTTTTAAAAAAATTGTTCCCAAACTAAGAGATAATTTTAATAAGATTGGTATGAAAAATGATAGAATAATCCTTCTGCTAATAGAAAACTGTCCGACACATCCAGACGTATAATTAATTAAATTCAGCCGACAGACCAGCGAGCAATATCTTCATATTGCTTCAAATGCCATTATCGACAAATGTATCTACTCGTTTCAGATGCAGAAATGATAGAAAACATACATTCGATAATGCAACAGAAATATTAAATGTTACGAACGATTTTACCATAGAGGATATGTAAAGATAGTTCAGGTATAACAATGCTTCCCAATTTACTGTTTTGTCGGATGGTGACATTATAGACAGAAAGAAAATAAGTAGTTCCGTTGAAACTGATGGCGATGATATTATTGACCCAAAAATATCTTTTAAAGAAGCAATACATGGTTCGATAAAATTTTTAGACTTCTTAGAGAGCCATGGCCGCTCCACCATTAAATATATTAGTAAAAAATGTAAAAAAAATATTACTCTATTATCCGGAAAAATTGAATATCCGTAATGTCTCCGATCCCGAGGATTCCGAATAACCGAGGTCCGACTCTATATTTAGTTATAAACAGCTACAATTTGTGCATGTTTTTGTCCACCTTTATATATCGTTTTATTAATTGTCATTGGCGTTCAACCACCACTGCATTTCATACACAGAAAAAAATATACCGAACATTTTTTCAATTAATTTTTAATTGAAAATAAAAATATACTTTAACATTGATCGAATTTTTTTATTTATTTTCACAAAATTATTGCCTCGCTACACTTCCTTTTATATTCGGAAACTATCACCCTTATTCCCGTTGTCGAAGGCGAAAATCGACAGCAGCCCGTAGTCAAAAGCAAAGGTATTCTGTAACTTTTTCGCCTTCGACAGTTTCATAACAAAAAACGAATTTTCGTCTTCGACAACCATTTTGTAAAAATTTCAACATTCGACTACACCATCGCCAACTGGAATAAGGGGGAATATTTTCCGTTTCATTTTTGAAAAAACCCCAGGAGGTGTTTTGTTTTTAAGGAGTGATCATTCATAGATGCACAGATGTAACATCTACATTGAGATGCACAGATGTAACATCTAACAGCGAGCTTTTCGCAAAAGTTTTAATATAACATTTTCAAATGTTATATTACACCGAAGCGCAGAGGTTAGCATGTCCGCCTATGACGTTCGAATTCTGGCGATACCATCAGAAAAAATTTTCAACGGTGGTTTTCCCCTCCTAATGCTGGCAACATTTGTGAGGTACTAAGCCATGTCGCACAGCGGCACGCCATTCGGACTATAAAACGGAGGCCCCTTATCGTTGAGCTTAAACTTAAATCGGACTGCACTCATTGATATGTGAGAAGTTTGCCCCTGTTCCTTAGTGGAATGGTCATGGGCAAAATTTGCATTTGCAATTTTTTAATTGATCCAAATAAAAAATTAATTGGATATTTCGAAAATTTCAATCTTTTTGGATCATTTAAAAAATTAATTCAAAATATCAAAAAATTCAATCATTTTTTTCAATTGGCTCAATTAAAAAATTAATTGGGAATTTTAAAAATGTTCAATATTTTTTTTAATTTAAAATTTTTTCAATTACCTTTTTCAAAAACTACAATATGATTGATATTATCATTTTCGTGAATGAAGCAGTTTTAATTAAAAAATAATTGGAACAATTAATTTCGTGATTGAAATCGATTTTTAATTTTTTCTTTGTACCTTCCGATCTAAAAATGAACTATTGAAGAAATTTTTATTTGTTTATGAAAATCGTTCGCGAACTTTATTTGCCAAGCAATGAGAACGACGAACTATGAAGCTGGAAATTTCGGAAAAAACCTACGGAAATGGTTGAGAACCGGCAAAAGTTGAAAAAATCCTTATTTCCGTTGGCGAAGGCGAAAATCAACAGCAGTCGTAGTCGAAGGTGAATTTCACATTTCGTGGTATTTTGTAACTTATTGTGGTATCAAAAAATACAAAAGTAGGTTCCATACTCTTTTGCCAAACAGGCGCGATGTAGTTTGGAATGCAATTAAATTATATATATTTCGTTTTCGTCAAATTTCACAGTCGAATTCCACTTACGTAATACCAAAAATGTGAACAAATTTTCGTATCCGACAACCATAATACCGTTTTATAAAAATTTCGACATTCGACTATTCATTAGAAATAATACGCGGACAGACGGATATGGCTTTTTATTTTTTTAATATCATAGCCACAGCAGTGGTGAGAATTTTAAGCGAGGTTCCAAAATACTCAACTGGATTCCCTATAAATCATTAGTCCAATTTGGACGTGCAACAGTCAAATGCATATTCTTGGTCGCCGTAAATATCTACGACGATTTACCCATGTCCGTCCGTCTGTCTGTTGAAATCACAGATATAGAGCTGAAATTTTGCACAGGCAGGTTAAGTTTTAAAATTTCTGTTTCGGAATATATCCTGATATAGCCTCCATATAGGCCGATCTCCTGATTTAGGAAGCTAGGCTCGTAATAGCTGTAGTTATTACCCGATTTGGCTGAAATTATTGGCGATTTGGCACATTTATTTGTGTTGAGATCCCCGACATCCTTGCCGTATATGGCCCAAAACGGAATATCTCAATATGGACGATCTCCCATAAAGACTGATCTCCTTAAATAACGTGAAAGTGAGCTATGTTAAACCTCTACATACCCTCCCCGAATATGATGCAGATCGGATTACATTTGGATATAGCTGCCTGGATTTAAAATGTTTTTTTTTATACCCAAAGTGGTAGTAATTTGAAGTTTGGGCTGTAGCACCCCCAGAAAAAATGTCTAGCTACACCAATATTGATTGTATCTTTTATGGTTATTAAAGGCGTGCAGCAAGTATCAACAAAACAGATGTACCACATACCAAAGAGCGTAAGAAAGAACAAGAGCTGGCGTTAGAGGGCAATACGGGATGACGAGTGACAAAATTTAAAGACACAACATATTTGAATTGCTTACGATATTTCGTTTTTCCTTTATTCCAACTTTCGGTTGCAAAGAAACAAAACAAAATACGAAAAAATGTTCGAACGAATGCCCGAATCAAAACAGAATAACCCGAAAATGTTGCAACCCTCAATGTGAATCCAATTGGAATACAATAAAAATGTTGTGTCTTTAACGCGAGTTATTTTACGGTACGGGGAAGACAAAGCAGAAACCCTCTCTTGTATTAGATCTTATACTCTTTGATGCGCACTCCTTCAACAATAACAGAGAGAAACAGATGTTCGAGTGAGGAACATATTTTTTTGTTTTCTTGTTCTCAAATATCTGTGGTACCACAAATATTTTCAAATTACTAGTAGTGACAAAAATAAAATTGTTTGTACATCGTAGATGGGCATCAACACACGTCCACACATAATTTCGTTTACCCGCGGGCAAAGGAAAGACGAACAGAGCAATCAACTTCGTATGACACCACAAATATCTGTTGTGTCACTGCCAATATCTGTTTATAACTGTTTCGGAGGCCACCGTAGCGCAGAGGTTAGCATGTCCGCCTGGGTTCGAATCCTGGCGAGACCATCAGAAAAAATTTTCATAATGTTGGCAACATTTGTGAGGTACTATGCCATGTAAAACTTCTCTCCTAAGAGGTGGTGCTCTGCGACACACCGTTCGGACTCGGCTATGAAAAGGAGGCCCCTTATCATTGAGCTTAAACTTGAATCGGACTGCTCTCATTGATATGTGAGAAGTTTGCAATGTTCATGGGCAAAATTTGCATTTACAACTGTTTGGAGAAACCCTAAGAAAATCAGATTCTTTACCCACTCACACTTAATTTCCCGTGTTAAGAATAACGTATTCTGGAATAAATAAGCTATAGAGGCTATCGATTAGCTCCTCATATCCCATTGATTACCTTTTCCCACAGGGACGTTAAATTTTGAGAGTTTCTTATAGAGAGCTTGCAAAATTTCTATTGTAATTTTTTTTTATTCCCAGCAGTAATTTGCATCATTGAAAAGCTGTTTTATGAAAACCAGCTATTTAATTCAAATAAATAGCCAAAGAGACTAAAGACTGTTCTTACTCTCCTGCGAATTTTTACTGGAAAAGTACGCGAACAGACCAAATAGTTATTGTTTTGAGACCCGTGGACTCGGTATTGGATATTGTGGTACAACTTCTTGAAAAGCATCACGATTATAAAGACAACCTGCTGGCAGCGTTTTTGAAGGAGCCTATAACAATGTGAAAACTTCTGCTATCGATGGGACAGGTTTGGGGAATAGTAGGATGGCTTAGATAATGAGTACGCTGTTGAATAGAGATAACGGCCAGTATGGTAAAGGGGCTAGATGACACTCCTTGGGGAGGGTGTCATCTAGCCGCAGCTTTGGATCCTGTTTTTAGACGGACTTCTTAAAAGGTTGGAGAATATGGGTGATAGGGTTTGTCATCACTTTTTAGCCAACAACCAGATGCCCTATTATAGATCAATGCGTATGTAATAGGTAGCCGCATCGGTAAATTGCAACAACAAAGCAACTTTTTTGGCAACTTGATATGACAAAATTTACAAACAAGTGCACCACTAAAAAAGACCTCACGGAGAAGGATAGTGATTAGAGGAACGCTGTGAGGAGAATTTTTTATCTTCTGATTTAGGGCTCTTGGTTACCAATGGTATTTTTAGGTCTTCTGAAGAACAGAGGGTGAAGGTTGTTGCCTACGCTGATTTGAGGTGGAAAATAAGCTAGGTTGTTGATTTTTTTTTTAATTTAGCTCTACACGCAAAATAAAATTGCAATGCGATTTAAGCCAAAATGGTTCAAATATAGTAATCAGAAATATTTGTTTTTGAGTTGTTACTTGTGGCTTATTGATTTATGGCTTTCTGATAACAATTTTTTTAAATATTTGTGACCTGAGATTTGGTGAGCGCAAACGTGTATTTTAAAAATTATTGCAATTTAAAAGTAACCGTGTTTGCTTGCAAATTAAGCATTTCAATCTGCAATAAAGTTCTCTAGGAAGAAACAAATTGATTTTTCATTCATTAATCGTTATACATAAGTATGTGTTTATGTTGCCAGAGCTGTACTGAATAATAAGTGTGTTCGTGTACTCAAAATTTTGTGCAAATTTGCACAAATTGTACAGGAAGTCGGTCGCGTACTTTATTTGCCAGCAGAAGAGAGTGGGAGAGTGCTTGAGAGCGAGCAAAATTTTGAGAGTTTGGTAATTGAGAGCTTGGAAATTTCTACTGGAGTTTATTTTTGCCATCAGAAATTTGCAGCTTCGAACAGCTGTTTTATGAAAACCATCTGTAAAATTGCAACCATCTTACTCCTGCAAATTTTTACTGGAAAGTACTCGAACAGACCTAATATTCGTGGTTTGTTTTTATGCGTACTTAAAAATTTGTGCAAATATGCACAAATTGTTGCTGGAAGTCGTTTGCGCGTACTTTATTTGCCAGCGGAAAAGCGGGAGAGTGCGTGACAGCGAGCAAAACTTTAAGTTCGGCAATTGAGAGCTTGGAAATTTCCACTGGAGGTGTTTCTTCCAGCAGAAATTTGCAGCATCGAACAGGTGTTTTATGAAAACCAGTTGCGCTTGTTCTGCTGCGAAAGTATGGGAACAGACCTTTTATTTCGGCTAGTGTAAAGAGAACTCGCATCCACCAAAAGAGCATAAACTACTGGGCGAAAATGATCAGAAGAGCACTTATGCCTACGTCTGCTTTAAGGTTTGTATCAGCGACTGGATCATTAGAGGTTATGTTGAGGATTTAACATATTTAGATTATCACAGTTTGACTTACGTCGTATGTGGTTACCGGCAAGACACACTTTTATTTTACATAGTACCTTAGAAGACTCTCAGAAAGACTTCCAGATAAGGTTATGCGTGGTAGATAAAAGACTACATTTAAGGTGAATGCGCAGTGTTGCAAAAACTGGGTGTGGTATCTATTAGAGCGAACTAGATATCAACGTTTCGTTGAAGACGTGGAACGAGTGCAGCATTTTTCAAGTGGAGATTTTATATTACATAGTACTTTAGCAGACTTTCAGACAGACTTCCAGATAGGATAGATAAACGACTACATTTAAGGTGAATGCGCGGTGTTGCAAAAACTGGGTGTGGCATCTACTGGAGCGAACTAGATATCAACGTTTCGTTGAAGATGTGGGACGAGTGCAGCATTTCTCGAGTGGGGATTTTTGTGATGGCTGTAGCCGCGAAGCTTATGGTGTCTACGGATATCGACCGCTCTGGAATTCTGGAGTTTTGCGATGGTCAAACAATTTTATTCAAGTCAAGTCATTAAATGGTTCGTGTGTATGATTCAAACTTCTGCGTCGCTGTCGGTAGTTACAGATACGTCTACTGGAATATCATAATTTAACTCTATTGTGGGAATTGAGACACAAGAATATCGAGGGAAACGAAAGGGGTTATGTACTTAAAGTTCAGAGACATATTTCCTTGGTGATTATTACTTTTTATAGGGAAAAAGAGCGCCAAAAGGAAACTTAGTTAATTTGGTGCTATGTGATCGAAGGCTATGAACAAACGAAGTTAAGACGAACGTTCGAAAGGAACTGGAATCAATAGAAAAAATTCATTTAACCCATTAACAAGGAATGGGTAGAAAAATAACCAAAAGTAGAGCAAACTTAGGAAAATTGTAGCTAGAGTTAGGTAAGTGGTATCCCAATAAAGTTAAAATTTATGTAAAGTAGACGAATGAAACTAGTAATAGAACATTTTCCCGTCATAGAAAATAATAACCCTTACTTCGGTAGTCGTTGGCGTAATTGAATTTGGAAATTTAATCAAAATGGTACTATGCAGTGTTAAGTACATCTCACCTGTTTGATCTTGTTTGGCCGCCACACTGCGGTAGCTATCAGATGCGGTAAACAGCTTCCGGGTGAATGTAGTCCTTGGATAACGACCGGCCTCCCATTGCACCTGAAGAAATTCACCAGAGCAGTTCTGGTTCTATTACGTTGATGATGAAGCCGCCTCAACTCCTACAGAGCAAGTATTGATGCCGACTTGCAAGATGTATGTCCCGATTGTGACCAGGGACCACATGATACACGTCACCTGTTTATCTGCCCAGCCAGACCCACATCCCTCTGGACGCACCCCATCTTTGTCGCAGTGTTCCTATGGGCATTGACATTAAACAGAATCAAGCAGACGAAAGATAGAACATAACAAACTGCTACAACAACAACGAGAAGAGGCTGTCGAGGGTCACCCCTAGGATTTTCGGGTGGTTCACTGTCGGAGCAATTTCGTGGGAGAGATTTTCAAGTTGCAACTTCTGAAAAATTTCGCCAAGTCTTGGAGAAAAATGTTTATTCATTCACATAGTTTATTGATGTCATTCCCGTGTGGTATTATCTCTACGTCAGTTGGGGTTATGGACAGAGAACACCCCGCAAGTATCGAAGCAAGTTTTCATTTTGTTCATAAATGTCATGCCTCTTCCCAAAGTTGAAATGGAATGCTGGGATCTTTTTACTTTCAGGCGCTAGAAAAACTAAGAGGCATAAACTTTGTCAAATAGAAGGCTATGTGGATCCTGAGACAGATCTTCAAATCAACTTCCTATTTTTGAATAATATCTCTTTAAAACAGTTATGGACACACTAACATATGAAACATTCCGCCTTATTCTGGTTGGCGATGGCGTAGTCGAATGTCGAAATTTTTACAAAATGGTATTACGGTTGTCGTAGACGAAAATTCGTTTATATATTTGGTATCACGTAAGTCGAAATCGACTGCCAAATTTGACGAAAACGATCGATATATAAGTTAATTGCATTCAAAATTACATTGGGCCTGTTTGTCGAAAGAGCATGGAACCTACTTTTATATAGTTTTTTTTTTTTACAATATTTTTCTATTATGAAACTGTCAAAGGCGATAAGTTACAGAATACCACGAAATGTGATATTCGCCCTCGACTACGACTGCTGTCGATTTTCGCCTTCGACTACGGGAATAAGTGTGATTATTTCGAAGCCCATTTGGCTTACCCCAGTTGCCTAGCCAGTAACCAGTTGGCGCCATCATCTAGTTCAATAGCTAACTTTTAAGCCAATTTTGTGTATGTAGTTCAATTTTTCCTAAAATTCTATGCATCCGGCTCTCAAATACTATTTACCAAACTAGTAACAAATATTCCTAAGAACTGACCGTGCATCTTCTTTCCGTGAAGAAAAACTGTGTACCACCAAAAATTCACACGCCACTGATAGATTCGCAAACCCAGGTTCGAATCTCCCGGCCGGTAATTTTTTGTTGTTATTTTTACTTTAAACTAATTTTAGAAAATTCGTAATTTCTTATGTATTTTTTTAAAGCGATTGCAACACTTTTTTTAAATTTATTTTAATTGAGAAACATTTTGCTGTACAGTGACGCTTATTGCGTTATTCCATCATTAACAATGTGATGCTATTGGCTAGAGGATGTGTGGAAGACTACCAAACATAAGATGATGAGTTTGAATCTCTTCGTCGACCACTGATAAAACTTATAATATTGTTTAAGTAGAGAGAGAGAGAGAGAGAGAGTGTGAGAGAGAAAACCCAAGAGCAAGCAGAAAAATCAAAAATATTTTTTCAAACATTGACAAATGTCAAAAGAAGCCTATTATTGAACTAGTTTGTTGCAATTACTTGAAGGACTAGTTATACCTATAACTGGTTATTCCAGTGAAAAACCCATGTTAAATTCACCAGTTGCAAAACGGAAAGTAAACAAAGGTGGACCCAGTTCTAATAAACAGGTTTGGAACTAGCGGCCTCGACTACTGGGACATTACGGATTTCGAAATTTTGCAGAGGGGCGGACAAATATGTTTTATAAACAAAATTTGTAGGATTAATTGTGTCTAATTATTGTGTTTATTATTTCACACTGTATTCAATTATATTTTTTTTATATGGATATTGAAAATAACTCACGCGCACAAACGCACAGAATACCAACACGTTCAAGTCTGGCTGCCAATACCCTTAGGACCGTATTTCTTTTTAGCATAGTTAAAAAATAAAACAAAGTACACTTTTGCAAAGGTCCAATAATAAATGTTTCTTTTTGAAAATGTTTTAAAATTGAGATTTTGTATTGATAAAGTATTTTGAATACCAATTAAATTATGAGAACACAAGCGTGTGGTTACAACAACATCATTAAATACGGTCTGTACGTGTACTTTTCCAATAAAAATTTGCTAAGTAGTAGGTTGGAATAGGTTGACAAGAGGATGCGTATTTTAAAGCGACCCATGCCACTATGGGCTACACGCAGGACAGTAATTGGTTTGTTGTGCGATTTAACTAAAAAGTAAGCTCGAAAAATGTGGCAAGTAAGAACAACTCTTCCCGCTTACTATGTTTTTTAAGTGAATAAAAAATCACGGTATTCGAAAACGTATTCGTCTGTTGACAGACGATGAGATCCCATCTGTTGACAGACGATGAGATGGTCATAACTTTTGTTTACGACAAAAATGCCATTGGATGTTTTTAGAAATGGTTGCAAATAGCAAGTGAATTTGATGCAAAAATAAAAAAAATTCTGGTCAACGGGAATTTCAACAATATAATCTTTTGACCTGCAGAAGCTTCCAAAAGACCACGCGAAATATTCGAAACTACATTAGCATAAGAGATTTCACATATTATCTTCTTATTAACTAGTATCTTCTTCTTAACGAGGTCACCATGTGATGCATAAAGTTTCTTGCAGGCTCTTTGTCGCCTTAGCCTAAGCGAAATTCATTAATGATTCTGTGCCAAACTAGGGAGCTTGTTCATTAAATCGGCTTAAATTGCTTGTTCAATTCATGCTAAATTTATGCATAATAGTTATTACATGGCTCCTTAAGATACATAAAGTATTAAGGGGAAGCCAACAAATATAAATTGAAATTTTTGAGTTCTTGTGTATGCGAATATAAACATAGACTATCAAAAACGAATGTTTCTCGATATCGTCTCTGGTGATTCGAAAAGTGTACAATTCGATTGAATAATCTTGAAATCGAATGCTCCGGGTTTACATAAAACATCTGTCCAAAATTCAAGATACATTATTGAGTATGCATACGTGCCAATGTTCTATGACATGTAGTGTCCCTGTGGAAACTTTTGTTTAAGTTATTGCATTGAGTTGAGAGAGTTGATCGTTTTTCATGGCACCAAGGTTCGAACTCAGTACGCTTACAATAAAATTCATAAAATCTTAAAACTTTTTTAAAGGAAAATGCATTACATAGATTTAAATAAATAAATACTTGCGACCTAGTCCTTAATTATAGTTTTCAGTCTAAATAAAAATGAACTCCAGGTAAATAAATGAATAACGATTAATACGATTTAACATGCCTCTTACATTAAATTGAGCTTCATGGAATTACTTGGTAATTTCAGTTTTTTGCTTGTACCTGCTTCAGCTTTACCCCTCTACATTCGTATGCGTCGGAGGAGTTAAGTCTTTATTATTGACACATTCGAAATTTGTATCCAAAATTTCTTTCCAATTACCATCCGGTTGTATGTGTTCGTGACCGGCAGTACTTTTCGGGTGTAATTGTTGGGCAACCTCAAAACCATCTTCATTGTGTGATAGGGTTTGAGAGAATTTATAGCACTGCTTATAGAAGTTCCTTAGCATATGTTCGTGCAATAAATGATCGTAGAGTTTAAGTTGAAAAGCCACCTTCTTGGCCAATAATATGCGATAGTCCTGTGATAAAGGGCGGCCATAGGGGTTTTTTGAGATCTAACACGAAAAAAGTGTAAAGTTAAACATATTAAAAGTGGAAATGAAACAAATTTAATGGTAAATGGTAAATCAATTTTTAAAATTAAAGCTTCGGGCGATGGGTTTAAGGGACCGATTTGGACTATACATGGCACTACTATTGGAAGTCATATCAGAACACCATGGACTTTAGATGTCAAATCGGGAGATAGGTTTATATGCGAGCTTTATCAGGCTAAGGCCGATTTAAACCATACGTGGCAGGATCGTTGGAAGTTATAACAGAACACCAAGTGCAAAATTTCAGCTCAATCTAATAGTAATTGCAGCTTCCAGGGGTTGAAAAATCAAGTCGAAGGACCACCATATAAATGAAAGATATATCCTAATCTGAACCGATATGACCCATTTACAATCCCCAACGAATTACATCACTAAGAAGTATATGTGCAAAATCTCAAGCGTCTAGCTTACCGCGTTCGACCGCTATCGTGATTTCCACGGACGGCCATGGCAAAATCGACTTAGAATGGCAAGACGATCAAGAATATATATACTTTTTCAGATGCTTTCGAACCCAAGCGTTCGGCGTCATAGGTTGACATGCTAACCGTTGCGCCACGGTTGCCTCAAATCTCAAAGCTGGCTAATACTTGGTGTGTTTTATTTTAGTACTGGATAGACAAGCCGTGAAGGGCTTAAAAAACGCGAAAAAGACTTCCAGTTTGTTTGTTTGCCATGAGGTGGTAATGTCATTTACCAATCTGTCAAATCAAAACGAGGAAAAAAAATGTATAAAAGAATGAATGAAGCAAAATGAATTATGATTTGTGCACGCAATTTTATAAATAATTGTTTAACGTGGCTGCATGGTTTGGTACCTGCCAGCAGTGCAACTATACACACAAACTAATAAACATGCATACTCCCTTGTCTTTGCGTATAAAAATTTAAATCTTCGTTTTTATACCCTCCACCATAAGATGGGGGGTATACTAATTTCGTCATTCTGTTTGTAACTACTCGAAATATTCGTCTGAGACCCCATAAAGTATATATATTCTTGATCGTCGTGACATTTTATGTCGATCTAGCCATGTCCGTCCGTCTGTCCGTCCGTCCGTCTGTCTGTCGAAAGCACGCTAACTTCCGAAGGAGTAAAGCTAGCCGCTTGAAATTTTGCAAAAATACTTCTTATTAGTGTAGGTCGGTTGGTATTGTAAATGGGCCATATCGGTCCATGTTTTGATATAGCTGCCATATAAACCGATCTTGGGTCTTGACTTCTTGAGCCTCTAGAGTGCGCATTTCTTATCCGATTGGAATGAAATTTTGCACGACGTGTTCTGTTATGATATCCTACAACTGTGCCAAGTATGGTTCAAATCGGTCTATAACCTGATATAGCTGCCATATAAGCCGATCTTGGGTCTTAACTTCTTGAGCCTCTAGAGTGCGCAATTCTTATCCGATTGAAATGAAATTTTGCACGACGTATTTTGTTATTATATCCAACAACTGTGCCAAGTATGGTTCAAATCGGTCCATAACCTGATATAACTGCCATATAAACCGATCTTGGGTCTTGACTTCTTGAGCCTCTAGAGGGCGCAATTCTTATCCGATTTGAATGGAATTTCGCACGACATGTTTTGATATGATACCCAACAACTGTGCCAAGTATGGTTTAAATCGGTCCATAACCTGATATAGCTGCCATATAAACCGATCTTGGGTCTTGACTTCTTGAGCCTCTAGAGGGCACAATTCTTATCCGATTTGAATGAATTTTTGCACGAAGTATTTCGTAATGATATAAAACAACTGTGCCAAGTATGGTTGAAATCGGTCCATAACCTGATATAGCTGTCATATAAACAGATCTGGGGATTTGACTTCTTGAGCTTCTAGAGGGCGCAATTCCTATCCGATTTGGCTGAAATTTTGCATGACGTATTTTATTTTTACATTCAACAACTGTGTCAAATAAGGTTCAAATCGGTTCATAACCTGATATAGCTGCCATATAAACCGATCTGGGATCTTGACTTCTTGACCCCTAGAGGTCGCAATTCTTATCCAATTTGAATGAATTTTGACACGTAGTATTTTGTTATGGTATCCAACAACTGTGCCAAATATGGTTCAAATCGGTTCATAACCTGATATAGCTGCCATATAAATCGATCTGGGATTTTGACTTCTTGAGCCTCTAGAGGTCGCAATTATTATCCGATTTGCCTGAAATTTTGTACGACGGATTCTCTCGTGACCATCAACAAACGTGTTTATTATGGTCTGAATCGGTCTATAGGCCGATACAGATCCCATACAAATCGTTCTCTCTATTTTACTTCGTGAGCCCCAATGGGCGCAATTCTTATACGAATTGGCTGAAATTTTGCACAGGTCTCCAACATATAATTTAATTGTGGTCCGAACCGGACCATATCTTGATATCGTTTTAATAGCAGAGCAACTCTTTTCTTATATCCTTTTTTGCCTAAGAAGAGATGCCGGGAAAAGAAGTCGACAAATGCGATCCATGGTGGAGGGTATATAAGATTCGGCCCGGCCGAACTTAGCACGCTTTTACTTGTTTTTTTTTTTTTTGAAATAATACCCTGTAAAAAACATTACAAACTCAAACATAGTCTTTGCAAGAATTCAGACTCAATATCTCCATTTTTAAATGGTGGAGTGAAGACTTATCTGTACAAACCGAATATTGGTCAGGGTTCAAATTCTCCAGCACTGCTCCATAAGTCTCACCGTCTGTGTCCGGAAGGTGTTCGTCCACACAAGACTCTTTTGATTTTGTCATAATGGGCTTCCCAATGCATTCAGGCGCAGTTCAAAAAGCATTGCCATCACTATTCCTCAGTGCGCTGTTGTGGACAAGTTCTCCTAAGATACTTTCCCAGCTGCTGCGGTCGAAGCACCTCCTGAATAACTAGCTTTACAGCTAGAGCAAACCTTGAGCATAATCCAAAAGAATGACACATTTATCTCGGAGGGAAGGGAATTTTCCCGTTTCCAGCAATCCGCCAGGTTTCCTCAACAAATAAGCCGTCTTCGAACTCCGAACTCCACAGCTACTATACAACTTGAGCCTCAATCCCATGGCAGCCGATTATACGCACCGGATAGACCCGATGGAATCCTACATCGGCAAGGGCTGCCGCTCAGTGTACGTGTTCGTCCTTTTTTCGTCACAGGAGAAACACATACCGGCGACATAGTGTATTTTATGAGTCGGAAGAACATATTGGTTGCAGCGATCCAGGAGACAAAGTTGACCAACACCTGCAGCCAGATCCGGTACTGCCGAGATAGAGCTATACAATGTGTACTACTGCTGGGTGGTAGCTGTGACCTAGTTAATGGCCAAACTTAGAAGCCCGACATAAGTGGGCTACTGCCTGGCCACAATCGTCTGGTTCTAGGAGACTTTAATAAGAGATGCCGGGAAAAGAAGTCGACAAATGCGATCCATGGTGGAGGGTATATAAGATTCGGCCCGGCCGAACTTAGCACGCTTTTACTTGTTTTTTTTTTTTTTGAAATAATACCCTGTAAAAAACATTACAAACTCAAACATAGTCTTTGCAAGAATTCAGACTCAATATCTCCATTTTTAAATGGTGGAGTGAAGACTTATCTGTACAAACCGAATATTGGTCAGGGTTCAAATTCTCCAGCACTGCTCCATAAGTCTCACCGTCTGTGTCCGGAAGGTGTTCGTCCACACAAGACTCTTTTGATTTTGTCATAATGGGCTTCCCAATGCATTCAGGCGCAGTTCAAAAAGCATTGCCATCACTATTCCTCAGTGCGCTGTTGTGGACAAGTTCTCCTAAGATACTTTCCCAGCTGCTGCGGTCGAAGCACCTCCTGAATAACTAGCTTTACAGCTAGAGCAAACCTTGAGCATAATCCAAAAGAATGACACATTTATCTCGGAGGGAAGGGAATTTTCCCGTTTCCAGCAATCCGCCAGGTTTCCTCAACAAATAAGCCGTCTTCGAACTCCGAACTCCACAGCTACTATACAACTTGAGCCTCAATCCCATGGCAGCCGATTATACGCACCGGATAGACCCGATGGAATCCTACATCGGCAAGGGCTGCCGCTCAGTGTACGTGTTCGTCCTTTTTTCGTCACAGGAGAAACACATACCGGCGACATAGTGTATTTTATGAGTCGGAAGAACATATTGGTTGCAGCGATCCAGGAGACAAAGTTGACCAACACCTGCAGCCAGATCCGGTACTGCCGAGATAGAGCTATACAATGTGTACTACTGCTGGGTGGTAGCTGTGACCTAGTTAATGGCCAAACTTAGAAGCCCGACATAAGTGGGCTACTGCCTGGCCACAATCGTCTGGTTCTAGGAGACTTTAATACGGATCACGTTTCATGGCATTCTCCCCAAGGTAACGACCAGCGGGGCATAGCTTTTAAAGAGCAGATTGAATGCGCCACGTTTTGCATGGTCGTCGTCGTGGCCACACTTTCATGTGGAGATGGCGATAATGGTCAAGCTCCTGTAGGTGAGCAAGCCCGTTCCGGTCCAAAGGACCGATCGCCGCGGGAACAGGGTGGCCATTGGTTATTTAAAGGCGCCAACAAGATCCGGTGCCGCACGGCCTCTCACTGAGACTCTCCGCTCGATACCGCTGATTGTCCGCGACTGCCGTTGCAGCTACTACGTACTGGTGGCGCCTTCAAAACTCAAATTTGGAGTTTGGTGCACGTCACCCAATTATATTACCTAAAAACCATCCAATTACAACGTCTCTAGTGATGCACTTTCATTTCAAATTGCTGCATGCTGGCGCGCAATGTTTATTGGCACCCATTCGGCAACAATTTTGGTCCATCGGTGGACGAAAACTGGTAAGCTCTATAATAGCCAAATGTGTTAGTTGCTTTAGAATAAGGCCAAAGCTAATGCAACACGCTATGAGCAATTTACCCTCGGATAGAGTTAGACCGAATAGAGCTTTTCACACAACTAGTGCGGATTTTTGTGTACCATTTTTCTACAAATCGGAGATCAAGAGTCTCCCGCCCCTTTTTACTATTCCGGAACTACGATATCCCTGGTAATAGAAATTACATAGATTTCTATACGGATAGTTCCAAATTAGACGACCAGGTGGGCATTGGGATGTACTCTAAAAAAACATAAAAAGTGATGAGAAGCTAGTGTTTTTATTGAGCTCCGCAAAAAATTAATTAAAACTCTAAATAAAGTAGTGTATCGTAGTCCGATCTACGAATTTTGTACGCTGTTGTCTAAGCTAATTGCATCTCGTACTCGGATACCATTTATTTAGTATTTTTTTGTTCCCGCCTCTCTAACCTCCTGTTGTTGTTGCTGTGTGTTGCCTCGATATCCCGGCATTTCATTTGATTTGGTTTACCATTGCCATTGTTCGCCTTTGAATCATGGTTCCTGCGCCTGTTAAAGATGCTGTTGCTAAAAGATGGAAATGTCCTGTTTGTGGCAAATCATCACTCCTGGTGTTTACAGTATTGGGTGTTCTGACTGCCCCCATTATTTCCACACAAAATGCGTCAATATTTCTAGTAATGAAATCAAAACAAACAAATCGTTGCAGTTCACCTGTAAGAAATGCAGTGATGATAAAGCCGGTTCTCCGCGTTCCAGTTGTGTTGAGAGGTGCATTACCCAAAAGCAGTCAATTTGCTAATGATAGTGCCGGTGATGCGCGTTCCAGCAGTGTCGGTAATTCCAGCATTTTGAGGACAAAATTATCCAATAGCAGCCAATCTATTTCTGTTGACGCCGTGTATTCTCAGAGTGGTGCGCTCGGCCTGCTTACTGGTTTGCAGAGTGTACGTGTTGGCCCGTCTGAGCAAGCAGCAGATGATCGTCTCAGTTGTATTCGTGGGCTTTTTGATGACATTGTTAAGTCCATGAAACAAAAATTTGATGACCAGACGCAGAAATGTTTGAAGAATTTTCAAGCAATGGTGGATGGATGGTGTTGTTGCTTCCTTTCGAAGTGAGTTTATTGCTTCAATTCAGAAAGTCAAATCTGACGTTCTTGTTTGCCAATGTTGATGCTAGGCTGTGTGAGAAAATACGGCAGTTGGAGCAGTGCAATTTGGTTCAGCAAAGACGCCTGATTCACGCGGACATTCTTATTAGTGGCATGCCGAGATCAATTACCAATCTGCGTGAGCCGGTGATACAAATTACCCGCTTGTGTGGAGTGCAGATTGCCCACAGTGATATAAATCACTGCTGTTATATTTCTGGTGGTAGGATGGTGCTGGTCAAGTTCAATTCCGTTCATACCAGGGATTTGAAACTAAAGCTCTTTTTATACCCACCACCGACGGATGGGGGTATATTCATTTTGTCATTCCGTTTGCAACACATCGAAATATCCATTTCCGACCCTATAAAGTATATATATTCTTGATCAGCGTAAAAATCTAAGACGATCTAGACATGTCCGTCCGTCTGTCCGCCTGTCTGTTGAAATCACGCTACAGTCTTTAGTCTCAAATAGAGATATTGAGCTGAAATTTTGCACAGATTCTGTTTTTGTCCATAAGCAGGTTAAGTTCGAAGATGGGCTATATCTGACTATATCTTGATATAGCCCCCATATAGACCGATGCGCCGATGTAGGGTCTTAGGCCCATAAAAACCACATTTATTATCCGATTTTGCTGAAATTTGGGACAGTGAGTTGTGTAAGGCCCTTTGACATCCTTCTTCAATTTGGCCCAGATCGGTCCAGATTTGGATATAGCTGCAATATAGACCGATCCTCCGATTTAGGGGCTTAGGCCCATAAAAGCCACAATTATTACCCCATTTTGCTGAATTTTGGGTCAGTGAGTTGTATTAGGCCCTTCAACATCCTTCTTCAATTTGGCCTAGATCGGTCCAGATTTGGATATAGTTGCCATATAGACCGATCTCTCGATTTAAGGTTTTAGGCCCATAAAAGGCGCATTTATTGTCCGATTTCGCCGAAATTTGGGGCAGTGCGTTGTGTTAGGCTCTTCGACATTTTTCTGCAACTTGACTAAAATCGATCCAGATTTGGATAAAACTTCCATGTAGACCGATTTCTCCATTTAAAGTCTTGGCCCCATAATGGTCGTGTATGGTTCAGATCGGTTTATTTTTAGATATAGCTACTAAAAAGACCAATATTTTATACACAATTGAACAGTAACTTATACTTATTAGTATTTGGTCCAAATCGGAACATATTTCGATATAACTGCTGTGGGACATAACGTATGCAATTTTCACCCGATTTTGATGAAAGGTGGTTTACATATATACCCGAGGTGGTGCGTATGCAAAGTTCGGCCCGGCCGAATTTAACGCCTTTTTACTTGTTTTTATTATGCTTTAACAATTTTTTTTTATTTTATTACGTTGATCTTTTTTGAGTATGATTTTTTTAATCAGTTACTGCTTATAATTTTAAGTAATTTATTTTTTATTTGTTATTTAGTTTTATCTATTGGGTTGCCCAAAAAGTAATTGCGGATTTTTTTAAAAGAAAGTAAATGCATTTTTAATAAAACTTAGAATGAACTTTAATCAAATATACTTTTTTTACACTTTTTTTCTAAAGCAAGCTAAAAGTAACAGCTGATAACTGACAGAAGAAAGAATGCAATTACAGAGTCACAAGCTGTGAAAAAATTTGTCAACGCCGACTATATGAAAAATCCGCAATTACTTTTTGGGCAACCCAATAGAATCAGTAAGTGTTAAATTTTTCCATTTTCTAAGTTTTTAGGTTTTTTATTTTAATTGAGTAGTTTTTAACTTATGTTAGAAAAGTAGGTTTTATGCATAGTGTGATTGTTTATAGGCCTGATGCTTCCCATTGCATGAAATGAAATAATTAAAAAAATAAATAAAATCTGGTCATATCAAAAAAGTTACCCGACCACTGCAGTGTGTATCAAATGAGATCCTTGCAATTGAGGGAGTGGTGGAATGTCATAACGACGATTGGCATAAATATCTTCTCAGACAGCCAGGCAGCCATTTAATCCCTGGAGAACGTATTTCTGAACACAAAAACCGCACTCGACTGTTGCAGATCTCTCAACGATATGGCTGAAGAGTTCAAAATTCACCTGTTCTGTATGCCGGACCACAGAGATTTGTAAAGCGGATGAACTTGCGAGACTAGGAATTACCTTACACATTCTAGGGAAACTGAAATGACCAGGCCCGAAAGACAACAAATGACAGATGGTCACAAAGAGGGGGCTGTGAGCTTTCGAAAACTATGTGGCCTAATCTAGACTTGAAGAGGTCTACTGCTTTGCTATCACTGGCTAGAACAGACGTCTCAGTCATTGTGTCCGTCATGACAGGTCATTGTCTAATCGGAAAACATGCTGACAGACTGAAGATTGCCAGTAATGACTTTTACAGAAGCTGTGAGGACATCGAAGAAGAAGAGAGTGTCCCGCACTGGCAATCAGAAGTAGTTCCAAATAAGGTTCTCATTTATTTGAAAACCTGTCTGATTTAGCGGGTGTGAACACTCGTAAGTTGTCGAGCTTTATAAAGCGACGGTTGTTGTTGTTGTAGAAGTGTATTGTACCCTGAGGCGGCAGCCCTTGCCGATGAAGGATTTCATCGGGTCAAACCGTTACGCCCAACCGGCTGTCATGGGATTGACCTGTATGGTTCAACGGTAGGAACCATCTTCTTCTGTTCCTGTGGTATCACAATGGACAAAAACGTCTAAGTAAGTCTGATAGCAGACTGCTACTTAAACCTAACCATCCATCTTCTAACCTCCCCAGACAGCATAGAGATCGTATCATATGCGGACGATTGTAAGATCATGGCATCAGGGCCCCCACGCATTGATGACATCTGCTAGAAGTTAAACATCTACCTCTACGAACTTGTCTCTTATTTCGCTGCAAGAAATCTGAAGATATCCACCAAATCTTAAGCCACATTGTTCACTACACACACGCATGAGTTGCGTAGGAAGCTGAAAGTGATGGTTGACGGAGTAACAATTCCAACCATCAAGTGTCCCAAAATACTTGGTGTCACATTTGGTAGCTCTTCCACATTTTCCTCATATGCCACAGCAATTTGCCCTAAAGTCAAAAGTTGAAACAAGGTCCTCAAGTCACTTGCCGGCGGCACTTGGGGTGCTGACATAGAAACCTTGTGGACCACGTGCAAAGCAATTGGCCGATCTGTGGTAAGTTATGCAGAGCCAGTGAGGTCTCGTCAGCTCAGTGACACGCAGAGGAATAATATTCAGATCAGTCAAAATACCGCTCTTCGAACTGCGACGGACTGTCTCCTCAGTTCTCACGTGGACCACCTTCATATGGAGACAGGGATCCTTCCGGAACGGGATAGCTGTGAGCACCACACAGGCCGGAACATTGAGGTCCGATCTGTGTGGTGTTCATTGCTGTCTCGAGATTAGCTGCAAGGGCAGTTGCGGACAATCAGACATAGCTACCTGCTGTCTAAGCAATACCTTCTGGGATGTTATTGCAGAGCCCATCCAAATCATTATCTTGTGGAGAGGGTCTAGACAACAATCATGCAGACACAGTTGCAGATGCGGTGAATTGCTACCGGGTTAATGTGGTCTTTGAAGAACGACCGCCCCCCATTACAATTCCTACAGAGCAAGGATTGATGCCACCGTGCAGGATGTTTGCCCCGTTTGTGCCCAGGGACCACACGACAAACATCATCTGTTTAACTGCCCAGCCAGACCCACTCGTCTCAGACCCATATCTCTCTGGACGCACCCCATCTTAGTCGCAGAGTTCCTGGAACTGGATACTCAACAGAATCAAGATACAACAACAACCATTAGCCTCACATTATTGAATCCATAGACGCACCCTCAGTCAGACTGTTTGTGGTTTACGAGGCAGCCGGAGTTTTGTACGAATAGTGCATGTCTCCGGTTCTCATTAGCCTCCGGTGCAATTCTTTAGTCCCCCAAGTATGGATTCAAGATCTGAAGAATTCTTCCTAACCCCACCCCACTACGACAAACCTCCCTTAGACTTATTGTGGTATTCGAGGCAGCAGCATTTAGTACGAATACTACATGTCACCTGGTCCCTCTAACCTACCAATTTTGAGTAGGTGGTTGAATGATTGGGATTGCAGTTCCTCGGTCCCCTTAAATATGGGTTCTAAAGGATTCGTTGGTATCTATGCTTGTGCCAAATAAGTACTGTCCCAGGACAAATGGCACACAAACCTTTTTATGTCGTAGCTGCTATGCAGGCGCGGATAATCAGCAGTATCGAGTGCAGGATTTCAGCGTGAGTTTCTGATAGTGCCCGTAATACTCAAAATGGCAACGTGCAAATGGAAAAAGCTGTCCTAACAACATAAGCAAATGTCTTTGAGGACCCACAATACTATTGATCGCCTTATTTATCTTGGGGCTCGTCCGACACGGGATAACTATAAGCACCACACAGGCTGGAACTTTGAGATCCGACTATATGGTGTCCATCGTTACCACGGGAAGCTTAGCTGAAAGCTACCGGGCTCGTCCACAGTTTGCGGATGGTGGAAAGCTCCGTTTTTATGCAAAGCTGCAAATGCGGCCGCGGACAGTCAGCGATTTTCGAGAGGAGAATCTCAGTGAGGAGTAAGGTGGCACTGGCTCTTAATTAAATACTGAGTGCCAATGATACTCGATATGACAAGGCGAGTTATTGCCGCCTTCAAATAACCAATGACCAACATCAGCGTCCGTTCCCAGGTTAGGGGCGGCTGGGGGCGAGCGTCGGATCTTGGAGCAAGCGGCTCGCCACAACGAGGGATACATGTGCAATCCCACAAAACCCATGCGGTTGGGGCGCTGGGCCAGTAACCCGCACCGGAAAACTATGAGAAATACTATAAGAAACAAAGGAATAGTAAAAGTTATCATGGGGATGTGATGCTCACCAAGTGACCGCAATGTTTTGGATTCAGGCAAGGGACAATTCGAGGTAGCCTTGTCAATTAAATTCACGAGCCCAACTAATGGAGTTTCACTCTATATATGTGAGTCTCCGGATCTGTCGCACCAGGCCTCTTACTAAACTTGAGAAAAAGGTGCCCTTTACTTCTACCTCTTCGAGTGACCTACGTTTTTATCCCAAAAGACCGATGGTTTAGGCCAATAGCAGGCATGCTAGTACGATATTAAACAAGTTTTGTCTTGAAGCTCCGAATTAGATGTCTGTACTCGTTGGCTAGTGGAGTTTGGTGCGGTCTGATATCACCTTTTGGCTCTTTAAAGTCCATTATAATCCTACTCCTAGCCTTTGGATCAAACCGATCCGATCCAACTGTTTAGGGGATAATACTGGTATAGCTACCCTGAGTGGATGTTAAAAAAAGTACCTAGTACAAGGTGTAGACTTATTCTGCGCCCACTTCAGTTAACAGTTCATCCTAATTATCGGCCCTAAAAAACTTAAGGCTATCTCAGAATGAGAGGTCGCTCTCTCTCTCTCTCTCTGTAACTACAAAAAGAGTTCTCGCTAATATTCATTAATTCAATACTCACACTTGTTGTATCACATTCCGATTCGAAATATATGTCCGATAAATTAAATATAACCTGTACGACTTCTTCCAATGATTTATTGGCCTTTTCTCCAGAAACCAAGCAATAGGCCACAAATGTATCAAAAACTCCTTCTAGCTCCAAACCATGACGATGCTTAAAATGATCAACCAAGCGGTGGCTAAAGTGTACAGCTTTACGTGGCCTCTCTGATTCCAGTATCAAACGAAACTCTTTAAAGATTTTGCCTAAATTAAGTACATCAAATATATAAACAGTGCGTGGTGTTGATATTATAACCAAAGATGTTTTGCGATGTCTTGCCGTTTGTATGGGATCAATTAACAGACCAATAACACTTTGTGTTCTTATGTCAGCCAAAGCTTTGTGATATTTTTGATCGGTTTGAGTTATATAGACCAATGAATCATATTGTGTTTGCAGCATTTGAAAATCCAAGGGAGATAATTGAATTCCCAGAGATTCACATTGTTCCTTACTGCTGACTGAATTTTCACGTTCTGGCGATTTATCTTTACTCAATGTATAACGATTTAGGTCAAGTAATTCCTCTCCAGATTCCTTATTATTTGAAGTTGCAGAGTTGTTGCTTTCAGTCTCGGTTATTATTTTAATGCTCTTCATTTGTTGATATGCCAACGTTTGAGGTGAATGGTATATGAAATTTGTTTTTACATCGCGTACATTTTCCAACTCCAACATTAGACGTTTTGTGTCAATATAACTTAAAGTGCCCATTAACAGCTCTCGATTTGTTTCAATCAATAGCAACTGACCCAGGGACAGGGATTTGATCATTATTGCTTGTGAGCCCATTTTGCGTGGTTCTGGAATAAAACAAAATTTTATTATACCAGAGGATAATTTTTAGGTTTGCCAATTCAATATTCGTTGTGATGCTAAAACAATAGGATATGGTCTTATATATGATAGTTGGTTTCATGGTACGCAAAAGTTTCAAGTCAATACATACCGGGTTGACCCGATGGAAAAGAAACGACAAATGCCACAACACACCAACCGCTATGGGCTGCGGTGGAGGCTTCAAGGGTCATACATTGTGGTAGGTCGTACTTATATCGAATATACCGCGAAATCGATGTAAGTACGATACTAGCACAGGTTTTACACCTTTCACACTGAAGAACCTGGTTCCACCAGGAGTTGAGTACCTTACAACTGTCCTCAACCTGTCTTTGAACACTCTTATAGTTCCCGATGTCTAGAAGATGGGCAGATTGATCCTACTTCTGAAGCCTGGAAAGGACCCGAGTAAGAGAGTCGTACAGACCGATCTCTGCTCTCTTAAAAGCCAAAAAGCTTGAGGGACTACTTCACGGCACTGGACCCATCGATGGCATTCGACACGGTCAGCCATGCCAAACTATTTGAGGGCATCGTCCCTCCAGCCAGGCCAGAAACGCTGCGTCGCGAAACTGTGTGGTCGCCAGTCATTGTTGGAATTTAGGGATAAGAAGTCGAGGCACCGTAGAGTGAAACAGAGAGTTCCCCAAGGCGGGGTGATCTCCGGGGTGATACCACCCCCTCCAAACGGTATGGAGATCTTTTCATATGCGCACGATTGTACGATCATGACATCAAGCCCTCCACCCATGAGTTGAATGTGACAATCAAGAGTCCAAAAATACTTGGTGTCACATTTGACAGCTCTTACACATTCTCCCCCATGCCGCAGCAATTTGCGATAAAGTCAAAAGTAGAAACAAGGCCCCCAAGTCACTTGCTGGCAGCACTTGGGGTGCTGACAAAGAAACCTTGTTGAACACGTACAAAGCAATTGGCCGGTCTGTGGTAAGTTATGCAGCGCCAGTGTGGTCTCGTCAGCTTTATGACACGTAGTGGAATAATATTCAGATGTCAGAATGACGCACATTGGGCTTTTATCGCAGAGACCATCCAAATCATCATCTTGTGGATAAGTATCCACCGTCCAGAAGCCTTAGTAGATCTACATGGTCTAGAGCGTGAAGTTCAGCGCTACAATAGAGAACCTCTTGATCAAGCAGCATACCAAGCGGGTATAGACCATGTTCATGCAGATGCGGTAATATCTACCGGGTGAATGTGATCCTTGGAGTACGATCGCCTCCAATTGCACTTGAAGAAGCAAACCAGAGTAGTTCTGGCTCAATTATGATCCGGCAAATGCAGCCGCCTAAACTCCTACAGAGTAAGGATTGATGCCGACGTGCAGGATGTATATCCCGATTGTGGCCAGGGACCACACGACAAACATCACCTGTTTAAAAAAGCCAGACCTATTCGACTCAGACCAGATCCCTCTGGATGCATCCATCTTAGTCGCAGAGTTCCTGCATCTGGATACTCAGCAGAATCAAGAAAGACGAAAGATAGAACACAACAAACTCCTACAACAACCTTTCACACAAGCTGTTCTCTTCCACCGCATGTGTTTTTGTAGTGATATACATATTTTCCAATCGACGACCTTGCTTCCATGGCATGGTTAGATTAGGAACCCCAGCCGGACTCTGCCGGCTCTTTTGCCTGTTAGGGCAAAGATTATTTTATTTCACAATTTTTCGCTTGTTTCTCTTTCGAAACGCTCAATGATCGGAGATTTTTTGCAATGGAATAGAAAATACATAAATCACAACATTAAAGCTATAATGAAGGTATTTCCCCTACAAAATCCCAATTTTTTCCTTTTTTCCCCATCAAAGTTCTCGCACTTCAAACGAGAAAAAATTTTCCCCGATCACAAAAAAAAAAATCCTCTGTTTGGGGAAATATCCACTAATCTGAAAACACTGAGCCAGTGTGTTCTAGTCAGCTATGTGACACGCAGTGAAATAATATTCTGATCTGTCATAAAGCCGCAAATTGTTACCAAATCGAAATGTCTTGAAAATAATTCTGCAACTTTTGAACGGATACATATGTACACGAAGCTTTACATAGTCAATGTTGATAATATGGGTCCCAAATAAATATGCAAAATTCGGGGACTCTAGTGAGTCCGCAGGCTGATCCATGGGCCTTGAAATTTGTTCTCCTTGAGCATGTAAAATTTTGAATTGCTTGCGGAACAGTCATTTATGGTAAACGCTACAGAAACAACAATTTTGCTGAATCATGCTTTGAAATTGATTCTTCCGTCAAAAGGTATGCGGGTTAGAATTCAAAAATGAAGCTTTAAATAATAAAAATAAGATGAGCTTTTTAGTAAACTAACTGTTTCTCACAAGTTAAAAGCTAGAATGTAGAAACCTTTTGCAGTTAGTTAGTAGATGTTTGGGGCTTCTTGAAAGTGTTAAAAACTTGATGTCGTTGCTTTGAGAAATTTGAAGAATTTTTTTTGTCTACAAATTGGTAATTTTGGGACGGGGCTTAACATATATATTAGTTGGTCAAGTCGGGACTTCCGCAGCATTAATAGCATCTGCATTTAGTCCTCTCTCAAACATAAAAAAGAAAATAACAACTACGGGAACAAAAAACAAGTAAAAGCGTTCTTAGTTCGGCCGGGCCGAATCTTGGGAACCCACCACCATGGATTCTGCTAAGATTGTATACAAAATAATTTTAATTGAAGGACGTATTTTTATTTTACATACCAAACATCTGTCAAACCAGCAAAAATTAAAGCTTCTTGGAATAAGGTTAATCGAGAGACCGGTTTATATGGGAGCTATACCAGGTTATAGACCGATTCGGACCGTACTTGTCAAAGTTGTTGAAAATCATAACAGAACATTATATTCAAAATTTTAGCCAAATCGGACAAAAATTGTAAGGCCTTAATAAGTCAAATATGGAAATCGGTTTATATGGGAGCTACGTTATTGACCGATTTGAACAGTACTTGGTACAGTTGTTGGAAGTCATAACAGAACATAATTTGTAAAATTTTAGCAAAATCGGACAACAATTGCGGCTTCAAGGGGCTAAAGATGTCAAATCGGGAGATTGGTTTATATGGGAGCTACACTATCGGAGAAAATAAAGTGCGGTCGTGTACCCTTCTTCATTAATCCTCAATATGTTTTACCTACGTGTATTATTTACTGTTTTTTTTTATTGTCCCGTTATTTGTTAGAGTCCCTCAATTATTTCCATAAACATTTGAAATTTTTAAACTCGTTCGTTCAGGTTTCTGATGTAAAAGTATTGTAGTGTAAAAAGTCTTCGCGACATAATAAAGTGCGTTTTTTTATAAATCGTGAAATTTATAATATATTGTATTCCAGAATTTTTTACAAAAAATTTTGTAAGTTATTAAAAAAAATAATTTGTAGCAAAGTACCTATCTTTTTCATTCAATATTAAATAAATATATAGAAAATCAGCATGGACCATTACTTTTTCGAAATGAAACCTGAAACTCAAAAAGATATGTTGGTACAAGATCGCGCAAATGGGATGAAATTGAAAGCTTTGAGTTCCAAGTATAAAATATTGTATCAGAATCTGGGGTCAGAAAAATTATTGATTTGTATAAAATAAGGGAGTCAAATAAAAGTTTGGAAAAATTATGTAGCAGAAAACGTAAGACGACGAAGATTGAGGATGATCAAATTGCAATTCTAGCAAATAGAAATTCTTTTATGACAGCCAGAGATATAAAAGAGAAGCTAGAATTAAATATTTCGACTCGAACTGTCCAAAGAAGACTTAATGAAAGGAGTTTAAAAAGTGTCTTCGCTAAGAAAAAACCAGCCAATAGAAAAAAAACGATGCTTTTGCAAAAAAGTATTTAAATATGGCTGAATCATTTTGGAATAAAGTTATTTGGACAGACGAGTCAAAATATAAACTAAACAAGTAAAAGCGTGCTAAGTTCGGCCGGGCCGAATCTTATATACCCTCCACCATGGATCGCATTTGTCGAGTTTTTTTTCCCGGCATCTCTTCTTAGGCAAAAAAGGATATAAGAAAAGAGTTGCTCTGCTATTAAAACGATTTCAAGATATGGTCCGGTTCGGACCACAATTAAATTATATGTTGGAGACCTGTGTAAAATTTCAGCCAATTCGTATAAAAATTGCGCCCATTGGGGCTCACGAAGTAAAATAGGTTATAGACCGATTTCAACTATACTTGGCACAGTTGTTGGATATCATAACGAAATACTTCGTGCAAAAACTCATTCAAATCGGATAAGAATTGTGCCCTCTAGAGGCTCAAGAAGTCAAGACCCAAGATCGGTTTATATGGCAGCTATATCAGGTTATGGACCGATTTGAACCATACTTGGCACAGTTGTTGGATATCATAACAAAACACGTCGTGCAAAATTTCATTCAGATCGGATAAGAATTGCGCACGCTAGTGGCTCAAGAAGTCAAGACCCAAGATCGGTTTATATGGCAGCTATATCAGGTTATGGACCGATTTGAACTATTCTTGGCACAGTTGTTGGATATCATAGCAAAACACGTCGTGCAAAATTTCATTCCAATCGGATAAGAATTGCGCACTCTAGAGGCTCAAGAAGTCAAGACCCAAGATCGGTTTATATGGCAGCTATATCAAAACATGGACCGATATGGCCCATTTACAATACCAACCGACCTACACTAATAAGAAGTATTTGTGCAAAATTTCAAGCGGCTAGCTTTACTCCTTCGGAAGTTAGCGTGCTTTCGACAGACAGACGGACGGACGGACGGACATGGCTAGATCGACATAAAATGTCGCGACGATCAAGAATATATATACTTTATGGGGTCTCAGACGAATATTTCGAGTAGTTACAAACAGAATGACGAAATTAGTATACCCCCCATCTTATGGTGGAGGGTATAAAAATTGCAAAAATTGAAAAAGAGTGTGATGTGAACCAACACAAAGGATAAAATCGAAAAACCTTGTACATACTGTAAAACATGGTGGAGTAAGCCTCATGATGTGGGGATGATGGTAATTACGAGCCTAAATTTACTCTAAAATGACTGAAGAGCACTACGTAAATATTTTGGAACAAAATCTTTATCTTGTATAACTCCCTTATAGACCGGTCTCTCGATTTACCTTATTCGGTTCCTGGAAGCTTTAATTTTTGCTGGTTTAACAGAAGCTTGGTATGTAAAATAAAATTATGTCCTTCAACTTAAATTATTTTGTTTACATTTTTAGCATAATCCATGTTGGGGGGGTCCCAAGATTCGGCTGCTTCTATATAAATCGATCTTCTAATTTTTAGTTCTCATTTTCGTTTCTAATATAGGAGATGGGAAAATAACGTTAGTATCGATAATATTGATATTTATTTTTAAAACTACTGAAAATATCGAATGTTGCGATTATCGATAGTTTGCCAGCGCTACATTAAAGGCGCATTTATAATCCGATTTCGTTGAAATTTGACACAATGGCTTATGTTAGGCTTTTCGATATCCGTGTTGTATATGATTCAGATCGGTCTATATTTGGATATAGCTACAAAAAAAGACCAATATTTTGTTCTACAAAATTGAACAATGACTTGTTCTTATTAGACCACTCAATATCCGTGCCGGATTTGGTCCAAATCGGCCATATTTCGATATAGCTGCTATGGGGGCATAAATTATGCATTTTTCACCGGATTATGACGAAAGGTGGTTGGTATCCAAAGTTCGGCCCGGCCAAACTTAACGCCTTTTGACTTGTTTTTTATTTTCCGCATGTCATTAAATGTTATCGCTTGTTTTGTTTTTACAATAAAAATTATATTATAAAAAATTAAATATTTATGTTTTTAATGAAAAATATTAAAAAGAGGGCAGTGATAAACATTCTAGTTGCCATCCATACTTCGAAAATAGAACCATTTAATTGTTTAAGACTAATTTAAGAGAGTGACGAACATTTTTGAAGATTTTTTTCTCAGTTTTTGCGGAAAAACTTCTGGCACCACTCAGGAGTTTATTTTGTAGTTTATTATTACACATTATTTTGTAGATTATAAGAAAAAATATTTTTGGCCATATATGGAAGTTTATAGGAAAAAATCAAAGAAAAGCGCGGACGGCGAAATTTTTTCAAAAAAACTGACACTCATATTACCTAGGGTTAAGGGGTTCAAATTTCTCAAGACTCTAGCTCTGTGGGAATTGAGGCGGCTGCATTTGCCGGAACGTAATTGAGCCAGAACCACTCTGGTTTGCCGGGGGAGGTCGATTTCTTCGGGTGCAATGGGTGGCCGCATCTGCTACCGTGTCTGCATGAATGTTGTTTAGACCCGCTTGATCTAGAGGTTTTCTCTTGTAGCGCTGTCTAGATCTACCTTAAGGCTTCTGGGCAGTGGATATCTATCCACAAGATGATGATTTGGATGGTTTCTGCGATAACAGCCCAAAGGGTATTGCTTGGACAGCATGTAGTTATGTCTTCGCACTGGTAGGATCTTTGTCTCCTGATGGAGGTCGTCCACATGAGAACTGAGGAGGCAGCCCGTCACAATGTGGAGGGCGGCATTCTGACAAAGTTGACGAGACTACACTGGCGCTGCATAACTTACCACAGACCGGCTAATTTCTTAGTACGTGGTCAACAAGGTTTCTTTGTCTGCACCCCAAGTGCTGCCAGCAAGTGACTTGAGGACCTTGTTTCTACTTTTGACTTTATTGCAGATTGCTGTGGCATGTGAGGAGAATGTGTAATAGCTGTCAAATGTGACGACAAGTATTATGGGACACTTGATGGTCGGAATCATTTCTCAATCGACCATCACAGTCAACTCAGTATTCACCTCACGCGTATTTTTAGTGAACAGTGCGGCTGAAGATTTGGTGGCGGATATCTTCAGATTTCTTGCAGCGAAATATGAGGCAAGCTCGTTGAGGTAGACGTTCAACCTGTCGCAGATGTCATCAATGGGTGGGGGCCTGATGCCATGATCGTACATGATATGATACGATCTCTATGCCGTTTGGAGGGGGTGGAATGGAGGATAGGTAGAGTTAAACAGTGCCGGAGATATCACCCCACCTTGGGGAACTCCCTGTTTCACTCTACGGTGTTTCGACTTCTTACCCCTAAATCCCACAAATGACTGGCGACCACACTGATAATTGCGAGCCATAGTTTTCGGCTGGCTGGAGGGACGTGTTGGCGATGTCCTCAAATAATTTGGCATGGCTGACCGTGTCGAATGCCTTCGATAGGTCCAGTGCCACGAGGACCGTGCTATCACACGGCCTGGGCTGATTGAAGCCACGGCAAATGTGTGGTGATGGCATGCAAAGCTGTTGTTATGCTGTGTAGTCTCCGAAATCCATGTTGATGCTCGGCGAATGGAAATTCTCCTACGAGGCTCGGGAGGAGTAATGTCTCAAGCGTCTTTGCCACTGGTGAGAGAAGGGAGATCGGTCTGTACGACTCCCCCAAACTCGGGTCTTTTTCAGGCTTCAGTAGCGGGATCACTCTACCCATTTTTCAGACATCGGGAACTATAAGAGTGTTCAAAGACAGGTTGAGGACAGTGGTAAGGTACTCAACTCCAGGTGAATCCAGATTCTTCAACATCAGTGTAGAGATTCCGTCGGGTCCCAACGCCTTGGAAGATTTGGCGCCACGGATGACATTCGTAACTTCGCCCACGGTAAATTGTGATGGCTGTTCATCGGGTCGGAGACCATGAATACGGCGAATGGCTCTCCTTGCCCTGTCTCTCTCGGGATGCACAATAAATTGACGGTTGAACAACCTGGCGCATCTCTTCGGATCAGTAACGGTTATCTCGCCAAAAGTGACTGAGGCCCTATCATCCCGTCTACCGAGGTTCGAGAGTGACTTAACAGTGGCCCACAGTTTGCCTACACCGGTGCCTAAGTTACATTGCTCCAAGTGTTCCAGCCACAAATTCCGCTTGTTCGTTGATTACCCTGTTTATTTCCAGATTCAGCTCGCTGATTCTGGGGTTAGCGGGGTCCATAGCACGAATCCCATCACGCTCGTCTGCGAGTACCACTGCTTGCGCCGGGAAATTGGGCCGCCTTGGGGTATTCGACCGGCTGGTATAAAGCGAGCGGCTGCTGCGTTAATGATGTCTCGGAATTTCCTCTCGGCCACAAGCATATCGGAGGAGGGTGGCAGTTCACTGAAGCGGCGATTGGTATACTCTCTGAAGCCAGTCCAATCGGCCTTCTTATAATTGATAAACGTCCGGCGCTCAGAGGCTATGAAGTCGAGTGGTCGGTTGATGGTGAGAATTATGGGAAGGTGGTCTGACCCCAAAGATATGACGGCTTGCCAGGGTACGTCACTCAGAAGATCAGGGGATGCAATTGAGATGTCTGGCGAGCTGCTGCACCTCCTCGTAATCCTAGTGGGGGCATTCTCATTCACCGTGCAAAACGTGGAGCTATCCAACTTCTCTGCCACGCTGGTCGTTGCCTAGGGGATATTGCCATGACGTGTGATGCGCATTAAAGTCCCCTAGAACCAGACGATTATGGCCAGATATCAACCCACTTATGTCGGGGTTTTAAGCCTGGCCATTAATCGGGACACAGCTACCAACCGGCGGTATATACACGTTGTATATCTCTATCTCGGCAGTACCAGACCTGACTGCTATCCCAATGCATTCCATGTAGGGGTCACTAGCGTCAAGCGCAGGCGAGATAGGTCTATACTGCACTATTGGCACAGGCCAATCCCCAACCTCCATTCCTTGAGCGATCCTTTCGTAGCACATTGTAACCGTGACAACTGAGCAAGCTGCAAGTGTTGATCAGCTTTGTCTCGTGGATCGCTGCGACCAATATACTCTTCCGACTCATAAAGTCCACGATCTCATCGATCTTGCCACGAAGTCCGTTGCAGTTTAACTGCAGAGCCATACACTTCCCGGCACTAGCCTGGCAATATTAGGGCTAGGATGCTGCCGTTGCGTAAATTGCCGTACGGGAGAGGTCAGGGGGGTCACATAGTCCGACGACGACGACGCTTGTGACCCACTGCTGGCTATGTTCGCACAGCACCTTGCGACATAGCCAGTATGACTATACTCCCGTAGTGAAGTTAGGCCAGAGCACGATCGGAAATGTACCCACTCCATGCACCGGTTACACCTCACCGACACTGACCGATGATGAAGGCGATTCTGGCAAACCGAACAGAACCAGGGTCCGGGGTTCTTTTCAATCCCGGCACGGACCAGAAGCGTGCGGAGAAGGCATTCCGATTTGTGCCTATCCCATGACGAAAAAAGATCTTGACTTCTTGAACCTCAAAAGGGCGTAATTATCCGATTTGGCCGAAATTTTTTACAACGGCTCCTCCGACCACCTCCAACATACGTGTCAAATATGGTCTGAATCGGTCTTTAGCCTGATACAACTCCCATAAAAACCGATCTCCCTATTTTACTTCTTGAGCCCCTAAAAGGCAAAATTCTTATTCGATTTTGCTGAAATTTTACACATAAACTTGTACTGTGGTTTTCAACTTTCAATTCAATTAGCACTATTATTTTATTTTATCCTTTGTTTGTCTAAAAAGAGATTCCGGGAAAAAAAAACTCGACAAATGCGATCCATGGTGGAGGGTTTATAAGATTCGGCCCGGCCGAACTTAGCACGCTTTTACTTGTTAAACATATTTTTCATATTCGTAATCTACTTGCTAATACCTTTAATTTAATACCGATATTGCCTAGGTTGGACCACATCCCACCCAGCTACTCCGTGTGGAGCTCGCAGCTAAGTAGGTATTTGTCGTAGGCGGCGATTTATAAAACTTGGATTTTGCGGTTAGTCGCATTTGTCAAGCTTCAAGTTTTACAGCCATTGAATAAAATATGTTTCACACTGCTATAGAACATACTGCCTTTTTTTATTATGTGAGATGTCACTGCAACTCCAAACTCTGTTGAATTTAAGAAAGGCGCTTGTTGCCTATGTCTACTTCTGATCCTCCGTCCTTTGTTATTTTGCTGTCAAGATAGGAAAAGTTATCAACTTCTTCAATGACATACCCGTTTATAGTAAGGGGTGTCAGGTTTTTTGTTCCTATGCCCATCAATTTGACCTAATTTGGCCGCGTTCCAGGCTAAGGTGTAGTAGGTCGTACTTATATTAAATATAACGCGCAATCGTGTCTGCAATGTATGAATATTTTTCTATAGTTCTTATATTAAACTGGCGGCACATGCTAGCTCACTACCAACGAATGTAAGTGATATCTCAGGTGTCATTATTAGAACAATGTTATACAGTTTTGAAACTTTTGTAATTCATATTCGACATCGGCAAACACGATAATAATAACTTGTTGTGAATACGACTGATTGTCTTTAAGTTGATGTAAATTAATTGGTAAGAATCTCCTGCAAAGTTGAAATTTTGTAACTTACATCTCTTTTAAGTTAGTGGAAGATATGGTCTTTCTGGGCGTTGTAAAGATATCTATGGCATGCTAGTCCTTGTCACCGAAAACCTAATATCGGCTTAGTACTTCTCTAATGCCTCCGCTAACGTGTTAACTGTACTTTCTCAATAGTCCCGAAATGTATCTACTCTATGGGAACTTCTTGTATATTTTATCTCTTTCATTAAACCATTTTTTAATACTGAGGTGAACCCGCAGTGCAATTTAGTTGATTTTAGACTTTAATGAAAGCAAAGCAAACAACTGGCATATGTGATGAATAAAATCAAACGGTATTTTGCTTCGAATGAACAGTTATATGTAAGTGTTGTGTGAAACACAAAATAACCGGTTATAAAGTATTAAACGGTATCCAAATTATGGCGTTTTTACATAGTTAAACTAGTGTTCACAGCTGAGTCGTTTTTCGATAGTTCAACAATTGGTAAAATCTATTTTTGATTTAAAGTAGTTTATATACAATTGTTTATGCGTCAAGTCTTGTGCTGAAGATCATTCCAGAGAGAATATATTCTTGGGATATAATTTTCATACCCACCACCATAGAATGGGGGCTATACTAACCTAGTTATTCCGGTTGTAACACCTCGAAAATTTATCTGCGACCCCACAAAGTACATATATTCTTGACCGTCTGGACATTTTGGGTCGATCTAGCCATGTCCGTCCGTTTGTCAAAATCGCGATAGCGGTCGAACGCATAAGCTAGCCGCTTGAAATTTTGCATAGATTCATCTTTTTAATGTAGGTTGTTGTTGTTATAGCTACATTTTCATGTGGAGGTGGCGATCCGATCTCCCGATTTGACATATTTAGCCCCTAGTAACCGCCAAGTACGGTTGAAACCGGTCTATAACCTGATATAACTCCCATATAAACCGATCTCTCGATTTCACGCCGGGATCCACTGGAAGCCACAATTTTTGTCCCATTGGCTAAAATCTTGCACGTGTGTTCTGATACCACATCCAACACAACTGTGCCAAATACGGTATAAACCGATTTCTCGATAATCCTTGTTTGGTTCCTAGAATCTTTGATTCTTACCTGGTTTGGCAGAATTTTGGTACGTAGGGTAAAATTATGCCTTTCAACTTATTTTATTTTGTGTCAATGCTAATTTACTTGTTTTCTCTCGCAAGTGAATAGTAGTGGGTAAGCTGAGAGCCTATCTTTCCAATCGTTGCTTTGCAATGATGTTTTAAAAAGGCCCATTATAAAGCCTGTATAATGTATGTAAATCTACGAGTTAGGCGACCCGAAATTTCGATTTTTTTGACTCGATGTTTGGATTTCTCATACATCTGAAACGCGCAATATTTGCACGTCGTGTTCTGTTATGGCTTGTAATGGCTGAGTCAAGTATGGTCTGAATCCTTATTTCTGCCAATGTCCTTTTTCTTTCTGGGATTAGAGGAATTTCAGTACTCTGAATACAGCCATATATGTATTAAGCATCGATACTATCTTCAAAGTGGTACGGGAGAGGAGATTGAATACTTGGAATTAGTCTCACATTTGTATGTTATTATCCAACTTTCTCATGGCAATCGGTTGTACGTACCGGATTGACCCGTTAAGATCCTTCATCGGCAAGGGCTGCCGCCTCAGTGTACAACACACTGCTACAACAACAACAACATTATCCAATCCCATGGCAGCCGGTTGTACGTACCGGATTGACCCGATGGAATATTCATCGGCAAGGGCTGCCGCCTCAGTGTACGTGTTCGTCTTTTTTCGTCATGGGAGAGGCACATCCCGGAGTGCCTTCTCCGTATGCTTTTGGTCCGTGCCGGGATTGAAAAGAACCCCGGACCCTGGTTCTGTTCCGTTTGCCAGAACCGCCTTCATCATCGGTCAGTGTCGGTGAGGTGTAACAGGTGCTTGGAGTGGGTACATTTCCGTTCTTGCTCTGGCCTAACTTCGCTACGGGAGTATAGTCATACTGGCTATGTCGCTAGGTGCTGTGCGAACACAGCCAGCAGTGGGTCACAAGCGTCGCCGTCGTCGCCTTCGGCGTCCTCGTCGTCGGACTATGTGACCCCCCCGACCTCTCCCGTACGGCAATTTATGCAAAGACAGCACCCTAGCCCTACTATTGCCAGGCCAGTGTCGGGAAATGTATCGTTCCTGCAGTTAAACTGCAATGGACTGCGAGGCAAGATTGATGAGATTGTGGATTTTATGAGTCGGAAGAGCATATCGGTCGCAGCGATCCAGGAGACAAAGCTGACTAACACCTGCAGCTTGCACAGTTGTCACGGCTACAATGTGCTACGTAAGGATCGCTCAAGGAATGGAGGTGGGGGATTGGCCTTCGTTATACACCATTCCGTGCAGTATAGACCTATCTCGCCTGCGCTTGACGCTAGTGACCCATACATGGAATGTATGGGGGTAGCAGTCAAGTCTGGTACTGCCGAGATAGAGATATACAACGTGTATATACCGCCGGTTGGCAGCTGTGTCCCGATTAATGGCCAGGCCTACAGCCCCGACATAAGTGGGTTGCTATCTGGCCATAGTCGTCTGGTTCTGGGGGATTTCAATGCACATCACTCGTCATGGCATTCTCCCCTAGGCAACGACCAGCGTGGCATAGCTTTGGCAGAGCAGATAGATAGCTCCACGTTTTGCACGGTGAATGAGGATGCCCCCACTAGGATTACGAGGAGGTGCAGCAGCTCGCCAGACATCTCAATCGCATCCCCTGATCTCCTGAGTGACGTATCCTGGCAAGCCGTCATCTCTTTGGGGTCAGACCACCTCCCCATAATCCTCACCATCGACCGACCACCCGACTTCATAACCTCTGAGCGCCGAACGTTCATCAACTATAAGAAGGCCAATTGGACTGGCTTCAGAGAGTATACCAATCGCCGCTTCAATGAACTGCCACCCCCCTCTGATGTGCTTGTGGCCGAGAGGAAATTCCGAGACATCATCAACGCAGCAGCCGCTCGCTTTATACCAGCCGGTCGAATACCGCAAGTGCGACCCAATTTCCCGGCGCAAGCAGTGGTACTCGCAGACGAGCGTGATGGGATTCGTGCTATGGACCCCGCTAACCCCAGAATCAGCGAGCTGAATCTGGAAATAAACAGGGTAGTCAACGAACATAAGCGGAATTTGTGGCTGGAACACTTGGAGCAATGTAACTTAGGCACCGGTGCAGGCAAATTGTGGGCCACTGTTAAGTCTCTCTCGAACCCCGGTAGACGGGACGACAGGACCTCAGTCACTTTTGGCGAGTTAACCGTGACTGATCCGAAGAGATGCGCCAGGTTGTTCAACCGTCAATTTATCGTGCATCCCGAGAGAGACAGGGCAAGGAGGAGAGCCATTCGCCGTATTCGTGGTCTCCGAGCCGATGAACAGCCATCACAATTTACCGTGGGCGAAGTTACAAATGTCATCCGTGGCGCCAAATCTTCCAAGGCGTTGGGCCCCGACGGAATCTCTACATTGATGCTGAAAAATCTGGATTTACCTGGAGTTGAGTACCTTACCACTGTCCTTAACCTGTCATTGAACACTCTTATAGTTCCCGATGTCTGGAAAATGGGCAGAGTGATCCCGCTACTGAAGCCTGGTAAAGACCCGAGTTTGGGGGAGTCGTACAGACCGATCTCCCTTCTCTCACCAGTGGCTAAGACGCTTGAGGCATTACTCCTCCCGAGCCTCGTAGGAGAATTTCCATTCGCCGAGCATCAACACGGATTTCGGAGACTGCACAGCACAACAACAGCTTTGCATGCCATCACCACACACATTTGCCGTGGCTTCAATCAACCCAGGCCATGTGATAGGACGGTCCTCGTGGCATTGGACCTATCGAAGGCATTCGACACGGTCAGCCATGCCAAATTATTTGAGGACATCGCCAACACGTCCCTCCAGCCAGGCCTTAAACGTTGGGTCGCGAATTATCTGTGTGGCCGCCAGTCATTTGTGGAATTTAGGGATAAGAAGTCAAAACACCGTAGAGTGAAACAGGGAGTTCCCCAAGGCGGGGTGATATCTCCGGCTCTGTTTAACCTCTACCTTTCCTCCATCCCACCTCCTCCAGACGGCATAGAGATCGTATCATATGCGGACGACTGTACGATCTTGGCATCAGGCCCCCCACCCATTGATGACATCTGCGATAGGCTGAACGTCTACCTCAACGAGCTTGCCTCATATTTCGCTGCAAGAAATCTGAAGATATCCGCCACCAAATCTTCAGCCACACTGTTCACTACAAATACGCGTGAGGTGAATTCTGAGCTGACTGTGATGGTCGATGGAGAATTGATTCCGACCATCAAGTGTCCCAAAATACTTGGCGTCACATTTGACAGCTCCTACACCTTCTCCCCACATGCCACAGCAATCTGCAATAAAGTCAAAAGTAGAAACAAGGTCCTCAAGTCACTCGCCGGCAGCACTTGGGGTGCAGACAAAGAAACCTTGTTGACCACGTACAAAGCAATTGGCCGGTCTGTGGTAAGTTATGCAGCGCCAGTGTGGTCACGTCAGCTTTGTGACACGCAGTGGAATAATATTCAGATCTGTCAGAATGCCGCCCTCCGAACTGCGACGGGCTGCCTCCTTAGTTCTCATGTGGACCACCTCCACCAGGAGACAAAGATCCTACCAGTGCGAAGACATAACTACATGCTGTCTAAGCAATACCTTTTGGGCTGTTATCGCAGAAATCATCCAAATCATCATCTTGTGGATAGATACCCACCGCCCAGAAGCCTTAAGGTAGATCTACATGATCTAGAGCGTGAGGTCCAGCGCTACAAGAGAGAACCTCTAGATCAAGCGGCATATCAAGCGGGTCTGAACAACATTCATGCAGACACGGTAGCAGACGCGTTAACTGGCTACCGGGTGAATGTAGTCCTTGGAGTACGACCGCCACCCATTGCACCCGAAGAAATCGACCTCCCCCGGCAAACCAGAGTGATTCTGGCTCAATTACGTTCCGGCAGATGCAGCCGCCTCAATTCCCACAGAGCTAGGATTGATGCCGACGTGCAAGATGTATGTCCCGACTGTAACCAGGGACCGCACGATACACGTCACCTGTTTAACTGCCCGGCCAGACCCACTCGACTCAGACCCAGATCCCTGTGGACGCACCCCATCTTAGTCGCGGAGTTCCTGGGTCTTGACACTCAACAGAATCAAGCAGACGAAAGATAGTACACAATAAACTGCTACAACAACAACAACAACAACAACAACATTATCCAACTCTGGTTAAACCTAATTGAATTATCCATTTTAAAAGATATCGTCGTGTTTAAGAACATTTTTGGTTACCTGGGTTTCCATCATCTGGTTCGGAACATAGTGTGAACGCCATATCTATTTCACGGGATAGTCGCCGCCACGTTCGGGGCTCATGTCACTATCCAACCTTAGCAGAAGCGATGATACGAACTCAGTCTATTTTTAAAGATGTTTAACCGCCCATTTATTGAACATGCCGAGTGAGAAAATGCGAGAAGAGGAGCCAATTGTCACATAAGTGATCTGCGACCCACAGAATTTAGCATGGTGGAAATTACTAATGTCATCTGCAGCACTAAGTTGTCCAAAGCACTAAGCCCGAAATCCCGAGAGACGAAAAATTCCATCTGCTGAGCATTAGAATGGATTTAGCAAGTTGCATAGCATGATCACTTCGTTGAAAGCCATCGCCGCACATATTATACGAAAACTCAGCCAGGTCACACTTTCAACTTAAATAACCAATGGCCACCTTGTTCCCGCGGCGATCGGTCCTCTGGACCGGAACGAGCTTGATCACATACATTAGCTTGACGAGGATTGACTACAACATGTATGTGTTCAGTGTCTCTTCTTATTTGGAAAAAAAAACTTTGATTCGCGCCTTTTTCTCTTTGGTTAAAATTGAACTCGATTTAATTCTTGAAAGTTACAGTTATTTTCCCTATTTATTGGCAAAATAGGAATTTGAGCCTCACAAAGTTCTTCTCATTGTAAATTTTGGTTGCCTTCGTTTTAGCAGTTAGTTGGGACATCACGGTAAGCTCTACATCGAAACATTTTGCTGCAATAACAGGGACTAATGGTAAAAATGATTTTAGGGATTTAAATACAATTTTAAAAGTATTTTATTAGAGGAGTAATGATTTGATTTTGTCAAATAAACTAAATGCTTTTCATTCGCTAAAAATTTTATAAAACCACTATCAGTGCTGGTTTTGATACTTTACGAGTGCTTAAATAGCGTTTTTTATTGTCCTTTTATTTTCACTCAATATTTACCAATTTGATATCTTCGTCCTCAATATATAATTTAATGTCCACAATTTATACTAAAAAGCATAAATAATTGCTTAACAAACTTCTTTTAGCTTTTCACAAGTAAACAATAACACATGATAGCTTAGCCAATAAGAAAAAAGAATCAGAGTATCGAGTACTCATGCAGCATGTACTCGATTATTTATTGTAATGGGGCGTTTACACAAATGGAAGCAATATCAGAATATTGTTACAATTGGGTTTTATTCGTTTTAAGGTCCTTTTAGTATATTTTCCTTTATTTTAAATTTTAACGAGCTTTCTTACAGCGTCATCACACATTGTTTCTAGTATTCCCTAGAATTTCTTTATTGTTCTCTGTTATCATTCTTTTATTCATAATTGTTTCTGTTTTGTTTAACTCCACGCTTGTTCAATAGATGTAAGTGTTGTGTTTAAGCGCGGTATGCACATCTCGTGAAATTTTAGTGACCATAAGAAATGCTTTGACATATCCCAAGGAGGATTTAAAAAGATGGTCTCACGGGAACAGCTGTTAACAGCCGGCAAGGTATGACGGTATTAAGATATCAGATTTTCGTTTGCATTCTGTTTGTTATCATCTTCTTTTCGCATATTCTCTGCTCATATACGCACACAAATTTCTTTGTGTGTGTTGGCAAAACGTTGATCAGCTTGATGGCAATATGACGGATTGCACCATATGATTTGTGGTTGTTGTAAAAATCAAACCACCTTTAATTGTTTCGCCATGGACATATCCTAAACGAAATTTTCGTAACCGGTATCGTTATCGAAAATATCGCTTGGAGGTACGCAGCTCAAATTAAAGTTTCTTTGCGTAACAGAGGGACATTATAGGCATTGGTTAATTTTTTATAGCAACTACAAATCCAAATGTGTGTTTTAATAGCTCCATGCAACATAAAATAAAGTATTTATATACTTTATTACCCAAAAACGAATAAAATTCGTTTAAAATTATAAATCGATGTTCGTCGCTATCTTGTATTCTACACAACTATTTTTCAGCAACCGAAAATTTCGCTAAAGGTGCATACTCAGTTTAAGCTGTCAAGTATCATGTTATGTATGTGTGTTTGTGCTCGTCAACGCTGGACCGCAAGCAGTAGTAGTAGTAGCCAAGAAGACGAGTTTTAAAGTAAAAATGTCTTATGTATTGTATATCAGCCGTCGTTTGCTTATACACACAAACACATCTGTGATATTTACACAAAGTAATTTTCATTCATTATTTGTTTATACTATCCAGCACTGTATGTCAACATAATTTAACAGTCTAGTTCAAAGCGGATTCTAAAAGGTGGTCTCACGGGAACAGCTTATAACAGCCGGCCGGGTTTGACGGTATTAAGATGTCAGATTTTTGTGCGCATTCTCTTTGTTGTTATCTTCTTTTACGGATATTTTCCGCTCATGTACGCACACTTACACAAATTTGTTTGCGTGTGCTGGCAAAACGACGGCAAGATGGTGGATTGCACCATACGATTTGTGGTTGTTGTACAAATGAGACCACCTTTTGGTTTCGCCATGAGTCTAATTCTTATTTAGTTTTAAAATGTTATTTAGTTATAAATTATTTATTATTTCACAGACCATGGTGCTCTGTAAGTAATAGCAAAGACCGTGAGCAAGACTTTAAATTCAATCATTTGTTTTGATTCTCATTCATATATGTACATACGATCACGATATCGTGTACTAGAACGAAACAACAATAGTTCTAAGTTTGTTTGCCTTAACCGATATGCAATACATGCCCGTGTAATTGAAAATAAGAAAAGACTCAATGCGCTGCAAACATTTTCAATCGTGCGAGTCACTAAATCTGCACTCAAGGAAGTTGAAAACAATCTCAGGCGATATAATTTTTTACTCTAATTAGTGTCTCGGTACGGGAGAAAACGTGTCACTAGGCGATATATACCCATGAGAGACTAAATAGGGACTAAAACAAGATAAATATTCGATTATCAACGTCATTAATAAAAATAAATATTTTTGTTTTTTTCTCTTTCGAGACGAGCTCAATGATCGGAGATGCAAATGGAAAAGGGAAGCCAAAGATAGCGTCCACTATGGGACGCGTTTCGTCTTTGGTTAGAAGACTTTTCAACTATATTAGGTGTGATGGCTTCAAGGGCCGTGCGTTGGTATGTTGTATCTGAATCGTATAAATAGCGAAAACGCATCTATGATACAATTACCACATTAACCACACTCGACAACCCTGTCCATTAGCTTTGGCTTTCCTTTTCCACTTGCATCTTCAATCATTGAACTCGTCTCGAAAGAGAAACAAACAAAAATAGTAAAATTTAATGATCTTCGGCCTAACAGGCAAAAAAACTTGAAGGGTGAAAGGTTCGGCAGATCCCGGCCGGGATTCGAGCCTGGGCACACGGAGCAACAGCGAGGGCCATTGCCGTTGTCTTGGCGTTCGAAGCCATCAATACAACTTCCAATAAATGCACAAAATCATGTGTAGTACGAAAGAAGTGTAACATGTCACCGATAGAATGTCTGTCATCACACAAAATTAAATGCATTGCAAAAAGTACAGCTAATGGACAGGGTTGTCGAGTGTGGTTAATGTGGTTATTGTATTATAGATGCGTTTTCGCTAATAATACGATTCAAATACAAAATACCAACGCACGGCCTTTGAAGCCATCACACCTAATATGGTTGAAAAGTCTTCTAACCAAAGGCGAAACGCGTCCCATAGTGGTTGGTGTGTGTTGCTATCCTTGGCTATCCTTTTCCATTTGCATCTCCGATCATTTAGCTCGTCTCGAAAGAGAAACAAACCGGCAAAAGAACTTGAAGGGTCTAATGATTTTTTTAACTGTTAGAGGAGGCTTGTATTTATTTCGTTTTCAAATTATTTCTTTTTCAAATCGAGATTAATAGTCGAAGATTTTATATGCAATGATTTTCCATGACTGGGATTTAAACAGCCAACCTTACGATTGTGAGACGTATGCTATCCCTCTGTGTTACGCGACTTCCTTCATTACCCAAGGCTAAGTAAACATACATTCTCTTGTGTGGGGTTTTTTGAGTTAGCGTCCAAAACAACAACAAAAAATCTATTTTGAAATTTGTAAAAATAACAGTTGATTATGATAAACTAATTAGCGAAAATGAATGATAGAATTCCGATGGTAATGTATTTTGTTGTTTCATATCATGAAATCTCCACAAACTATCTTACAAAAGGATCTTAAAAGTGACAATTCTGGGAGGAAGTGAGAAAGTCCTTCCAAATGTTTGGAGGATAAACGCCACTACTACTATTTAACCTGTCAAGTAACATCCCTCAATCAATAGAGGAATTATCGCGAAGTTACCACATTGGGTATTCTCCAAACATCGATGGGGCCAGCAAGAGGTATATAAGGCAGTCGCACAACAGTCTCAGTCTTATCTGAGAACGCGCATTGTAAACGTATCATCAACCAGCAGTTAGCAAGTTGTAAACCAAATAAGTACATCAATAAATCATTTTTAAGTAAAGTAATTGTAAACGAACTAGATCTGGCAAAATAACAATGACCCTATCGATATTTAATTTTTTGACTGAACATTGATTGACATTTTTCCGATGGATACTATCGGAAGATTTAAATTTTTTGCAAAATTAAACAGAAATAAGCGATGTGACACTAAAAGTAACCTTTAAGATGCATTGCGCCTATAGATGGCGCATTTACATCCGATTAGGTTAACATTTGTACAATGATACCTCTCATGACTTCCAACTGACTTTATTAATCTTGGATTTATTTGGTGTGTATATTGATATTTCTTCTATATAAATCTATCTCCTGATTTTTAGTTTTCATTTTCGTTTGAAACATAGGAGATGGGAAAAAACGATAGTATCGATACTATCGATATTTATTTTTAAAACTATCGAATGTTGCGATTATCGATAGTTTGCCATCTCTAAAACGAACTGTGTTTTAATTGGCAGTAAAACGTCTACAATAAAAACGTGACAACTGGTGTCAGAAGTGAAATTACAAAAAAAAAACGTCTACGTCTGATGATGTGTAAGACTTGAAGAAAGAGTTATGTAAAATGGAGCAAGCAACTACTGGCATCAAGGCGGAACTACAAAAACGAATATGAGTTCGACAATAAGAGTGATCTCGATATATCGATAAAAGGTGATGCTAGCGGCGAGGTAGTTTCGAAAGAAGCTGCAAGAGAGTGGAAAGTTCGGCCGGGCCGAATCTTATATACCCTCCACCATGGATCGCATTTGTCGAGTTCTATGCGCAGTATCACTTTTTAGGCAAACAAACAATATTGAATAAGAACTGTTATGCTATTGGAGCTACAACAAGTTATTATCCAATACGGACCATAAATGAATGCTTAACATTGTAGAAGTCATTGTGTAATATTTCAGTTCATTCTGATTGCGCCTTTTAGGGGCTCAAGAAGCAAAATCGGGAGATAGGTTTTTATGGGAGCTGTATCAAGCTATTGATCGATTTAGACCATATTAGGCACGTATGTATGTTGAAGTTCACGAGAGAAGCCGTTGTAAAAAATATAGCCAAATCGGATGAGAATTCCGGGTCTCTTATGGGGTCTCAGACGCATATTTCGAGGTGTTTCAAACAGAATGACGAAATTAGTATTCCCCCATCCTATGGTGAAGGGTATAAAAATTCTAAGAAAATGATGGAAGGCACTTCAAGAAAGATGGAAGAAAATTCTAAGAAAATGGTGGAAGAAAATTCCACAAAAATAATGGAAGACACTTTCAGAATCCTGTCTGAAAAATTGGATGTAAAATTCTCAGAAAACTCCACAAGTCTGAACGAGAAACTCCAGGAAATATCTCAATTTATGGACAAACGAGTGGAAAACGTGGAAGGCCAAAATAAGGAACTGGACAAGATAATCTTGACTCATGACGAGAAGTTCTTGACATCGAGAAAAAAGTTTCGGAACTGGAAATCAAAAGTGGTTAATTTTGCGTTATCGACAGCGCCACTAAAATCAAAACTCCAGCGTTTGATGAATCAACAGCATTTGATGTGTTCAAGTTTCAGTTCGAAACTCTCGCCTCCCGAAATTCATAGAATGACAACGACAAGGCAATTAAACTCCTGCTGGCAATAAAAGGAAAAGTTGCCGAGGTAGTATAAAGTATTCCCGCTCCTTCTAGAAAAAACTATAGCGAAATTTTAGCTGCACATCAACGTAAGTGCGGGGGAGATCATAAGCAAGACATATACAGGAGGGAATTGACAGGACGAGTTTAGATATAAAACGAGACGTTACAGGATTTCGCAACAGCGGTAGAGTGATTGGTGTTACTCTCATTCCAAAGCCATCTATTGGTGGACCGAATGAATGACTTTCGTAAACGGCATCCGGGACCCCGAAATTAAATGTGAAACATATGAGTTGCAAAATGCTAGGTTCGCAAAAACTGTGCTATTCACACTTGCATAAGAGATGGTGCGATTAATTGGAAAGCCCCAGATTCGCAAGGTGCGTAAATTGGATATCGAGTATGATGAGTCATACACTCTAATTGATTCAGTCAAAGAAGCAATGAGGCAGGTAATGGACGAATTTAAACGAGAATCAAGCAAGCCCAAGACTAAATGTTACAATTGTGATAAAGTTTGACACTTTGCCCAAGAATATGGAGCGAGGCGTAAACGTTCCAAATCGAGAGGACTTAAAATTCATCAAATGAGCCACCTTAAACTAAATCGAGTTAGTCCAACGGGCAAGAGGCACATCCCGGAGTGCATTCTCCGCACGCTTCTGGTCCGTGCCGGGATTGAAAAGAACCCCGGACCCTGGTTCTGTTCGGTTTGCCAGAAACGCCTTCATCATCGGTCGGTGTCGGTGAGGTGTAACCGGTGCATGGAGTGGGTACATTTCCGTTCTTGCTCTGGCCTAACTTCACTACGGGAGTAAAGTCATACTGGCTATGTCGCAAGGTGCTGTGCGAACATAGCCAGCAGTGGGTCACAAGCGTCGCCGTCGTTGCCTACGGCGTCCTCGTCGTCGGACTATGTGACCCCCCCGACCTCTCCCGTATGGCAATTTATGCAACGACAGCACCCTACCCTACTATTGCCAGGCCAGTGCCGGGAAGTGTATCGTTCTTGCACTTAAACTGCAACGGACTGCGTGGCAAGATCGATGAGATCGTAGATTTTATGAGTCGAAAGAGCATATCGGTCGCAGCGATCTAGGAGACAAAGCTGACCAACACCTGCAGCTTGCACAGTTGTCACGGTTACAATGTGCTACGTAAGGATCGCTCAAGGAATGGATGTGGGGGATTGGCCTTCGTTATACACCATTCCGTGCAGTATAGACATATCTCGCCTGCGCTTGACGCTAGTGACCCATACATGGAATGTATGGGGGTAGCAGTCAGGTCTGGTACTGCCGAGATAGAGATATACAACGTGTGTATACCGCCGGTTGGTAGCTGTGTCCCGATTAATGGCTAGGCTTACAACCCCGACATAAGTGGGTTGATATCTGGCCATAATCGTCTGATTCTGGGGGATTTTAATGCACATCACACGTCATGGCATTCTCCCCTAGGTAACGACCAGCGTGGCAGAGCAGTTAGATAGCTCCACGTTTTACACGGTGAATGAGGATGCCCCCACTAGGATTACGAGGAGGTGCAGCAGCTCGCCAGACATCTCAATTGCATCCCCTGATCTCCCGAGTGACTTCTCCTGGCAAGCCGTCATCTCTTTGGGGTCAGACCACCTCCCCATAATTCTCACCATCGCCCGACCACCCGACTTCATAACCTCTGAGCGCCGGACGTTCATCAATTATAAGAAGGCCGATTGGACTGGCTTCAGAGAGTATACCAATCGCCGCTTCAGTGAACTGCCACCCCCCTCTGATGTGCTTGTGGCCGAGAGGAAATTCCGAGACATCATCAACGCAGCAGCCGCTCGCTTTATACCAGCCGGTCGAATACCCCAAGTGCGACCCAATTTCCCGGCGCAAGCAGTGGTACTCGCAGACGAGCGTGATGGGATTCTTGCTATAGACCCTGCTAATCCCAGAATCAGCGAGCTGAATCCGGAAATAAACAGGGTAGTCAACGAACAAGCGGAATTTGTGGCTGGAACACTTGGAGCAATGTAACTTAGGCACCGGTGTAGGCAAACTGTGGGCCACTGTTAAGTCACTCTCGAATCCCGGTAGACGGGACGACAGGACCTCAGTCACTTTTGGTGAGATAACCGTTACTGATCCGAAGAGATGCGCCAGGTTCTTCAACCGTCAATTTATTGTGCATCCCGAGAGAGACAGGGCAAGGAGGAGAGCCATTCGCCGTATTCGTGGTCTCCGAGCCGATGAACAGCCATCACAATTTACCGTGGGCGAAGTTACGAATGTCATCCGTGGCGCCAAATCTTCCAAGGCGTTGGGCCCCGACGGAATCTCTACATTGATGCTGAAGAATCTGGATTCACCTGGAGTTGAGTACCTTACCACTGTCCTCAACCTGTCATTGAACACTCTTACAGTTCCCGATGTCTGGAAAATGGGCAGAGTGATCCCGCTACTGAAGCCTGGAAAAGACCCGAGTTTGGGGTAGTCGTACAGACCGATCTCCCTTCTCTCACCAGTGGCAAAGACGCTTGAGGCATTACTCCTCCCGAGCCTCGTAGGAGAATTTCCATTCGCCGGGCATCAACATGGATTTCGGAAACTGCACAGCACAACAACAGCTTTGCATGCCATTACCACACACATTTGCCGTGGCTTCAATCAACCCAGGCCATGTGATAGGACGGTCCTCGTGGAACTGGACCTATCGAAGGCATTCGACACGGTCAGCTATGCCAAATTATTTGAGGACATCGCCAACACGTCCCTCCAGCCCGGCCTGAAACGATGGGTCGCGAATTATCTGTGTGGTCGCCAGTCATTTGTGGAATTTAGGGATAAGAAGTCGAAACACCGTAGAGTGAAACAGGGAGTTCCCCAAGGTGGGGTGATATCTCTGGCTCTGTTTAACCTCTACCTATCCTCCATCCCACCCCCTCCAGACGGCATAGAGATCGTATCATATGCGGACAATTGTACGATCATGGCATCAGGCCCATTGATGACATCTGCGATAGGTTGAACGTCTACCTCAACGAGCTTTGCCTCATATTTCGCTGCAAGAAATCTGAAGATATCCGCCACCAAATCTTCAGCCACACTGTTCACTACAAATACGCGTGAGGTGAATACTGAGCTGACTGTGATTGTCGATGGAGAAATGATTCCGACCATCAAGTGACTCAAAATACTTGGCGTCACACTTGACAGCTCCTAAACTTTCTCCCCACATGCCACAGCAATCTGCAATAAAGTCAAAAGTAGAAACAAGGTCCTCAAGTCACTCGCTGGCAGCACTTGGGGTGCAGGCAAAGAAACCTTGTTGACCACGTACAAAGCAATTGGCCGTTCTGTGGTAAGTTATGCAGCGCCAGTGTGGTCACGTCAACTTTGTGACACGCAGTGGAATAATATTCAGACCTGTCAAAATGCCGCCCTCAGAACGTGAGGTCCAGCGCTAGAAGAGAGAACCTCTAGATCAAGCGGCATATCAAGCGGGTCTGAACAACAT